>NC_140021.1:28432996-29177996 GCF_964263955.1 Coregonus lavaretus
TGCTCATTGTTTGTTATGTTTATTCTCTTAGATACTTATGGAAAGGACATATTGAGGGGTGTGAAGAGGATTTAAATCTGCATTTTTTGCTAGGATCAACAGCTTCCTACAAAATATAATTTTACTCACTGTATGTTGTCGTTATAGCGGTTTTATATAATTTGAAGTTATATATAGCAGAATAATTATTTAGACTATAGCACAGTAGAATATTGTTGTAATTATGGCATAACATATTTTTTATACCATAAAAGCACAATCTGATTTTTCTCCCCGACATTTAGAAGAGCAAACATGAAATAAACACTAGACATGTCACAATATCTTTTCAAGTTAATTGAATTCAAACTAATGATTTACTGTCATTTAAACTAAGAACATTTCTTTTCATGGAGTCCCTTTTCATGTGGGTTGCTTAGAAGTGTTAAGATGGTAGAGAGAAAGAGAGAACGAGAGAGGGGAGAGAGAGAGAGAGAGAGAGAGAGAGAGAGAGAGAGAGAGAGAGAGAGAGAGAGAGAGAGAGAGGGCTGCTGTAGTAGACTAAAGCTACATACCTACAGTTTCATATGCACAGACCAAGCCTCAACAATCCAGCACACATTTATCCTTATCTATCATATTCAATCATTCAATCTGTCAAAAGGATAGCATTGATGTAATTGCTCAGAGGTAGCCAAAGCTTTGTTTCGCTCATATACTGTATGTTCTCTGCAGTTTATTAAAGGACTTGTTTTAGACCTCTGCATTGGTATCAAGCCACTTGGCTGTTGATTGAAGCTGTATGTCAGAGCCACATCCACTGTAATCAACAGAAACACATACACACACACACACACACACAAACTCATCAGACCTGCATGGTAATCAGTGTGAGCGTATAAGCAAAGGCCTCAGCATCCATAAAGTCACCATGCGTTATGATTATGAATGTATTTATTTTCTGGTAAAAAGTTATAGATGCCACTAAACTTGTACCTTACCCTTTTGCCCCCTAGGACTAAGTACCATGTTTTAGCGGTTGATGATTGTTGTGTGCTTTTGATTTGATTGAAGTTGAAAACCCCTCTTTAATTTGATTGTATTGAATAGATCGAGGTAGATAGGGTACTTGATGGAGTTGGACCGCTAGTCCAAAGTCTCTGCAGTGCTTTTGGGTTCATATTCTATTAAACGGTGCTAAAACCTTCCCAGGGGTCCATGCACTTACTGAGACCCAGCCAGGCAGCCACACAGGGGCCTGTGAGACAATACCATGCCAATACCAAGCTATTCTCTTGGGCTTAGCTCTGACCACCGGGGAGGGGGTTAACAACGTCTCTGAAAGGCCCATTCTGGTGGGCTTCTGCTGGGTACACACAATCTAAGATCCCCCTTTGAGGCACTCCTAGCCATTAGCTCAGGGGCCTGGGCCAGGGCCTTAATTCAGCCAAACTCAAGGCTGGAAGGCTATTAGTGAAAATATTTGACTGTCTAAACCTCCTGAAGCTGCACAGTGGCAGGTCTCCCCATGCCAGGACAAAATGGGACCTAAATGTCTATAGAGCAGCCAGTGTGTGGGCTGGACAGCAGAGAGTAATAGAGCTTGAGGGAGTTTGAATGCACATTATAAAACTACTGTTATTGGAAGGTAATGAGTGGGCTGGGCAGGAAGTGAATCTAGGTGGGAATGAGTGGGCGTGGGTGGGACAGACAGGGAGGGAAATACTGTGCTAATTTGTTTCCGTATTTCTTTAAGACAAATGACAGAAATCCCTATTTTGGGGCTTTTCTAACATGGAGGCTATGCTTTTCCTTTTGCTGCCAGATTTATGTCCATTTCCGTGTTTGTAAATTTTGTCACTGGTGTGTACAGATGTAGGATCTTAATTTGATCCAGTTTGCTACAGCAGGATAATTATTCTGCAACAACAGGAAATGTGAATTATTATGTGGATTATAATTCATAGACACTTTTGTAGGGGTTGATACATTGTTCGTATGAGAAAATCAAGTTTGACATTTCTAAGTGAAAATTACACATTCCAGAAGCCTTTTTAGTTTAACATTCAACATCTGTATGTGTGTGCGTGCAGATGTGTAGGGCGTTTTCTCATCCCTTTTTCTCTCTCTGTTCCCAGAAGGGCAGCTTGAGCCAGATCCCGGTGGTCAAGGAGAGTCGTCTGGAGTCTGGTCAATTCGTGGTCTTGACCATCATCTCCTTGGTCCTGATCATGGTGGCGCTGGCAGCGTCTGGCTGGCTCTTCTGCCTGCGCCACCGCTCCCACCTCCAACAGAAGGAGAAACTAGCCAGCCTGGGGACTGACACCAGCGCTGATGCAACCGCAACCTATCAGGTGAGAGGAGCCTCCTCGGTTTCAGCCAATCACAGTGCAGCCGCTGAGTGCTCTACTGGTAGAGCATGCACTCTGGTCCCAGTCCCTGATACTAGCCTTTATTCTGATTGGTCTGCAGTGATATGTAGTCGTTGTGTCTTGAATTACTTGATTTTAAGTTAATATCTGGTTGTTTTTGTGACATTTGTAACAGTTGTTTGTAGAATGTCTCTTTGTTCATGATAGAGCTAGGTTGTGATTTAAGGTTGGTTATCAATAGAATGTAAAGTATGTAACGTTTCTGTAACCTAATTGCAAGATTACCCATCATTTGGTTCTGTATTATGGAAAAGTGTAATTTTATTTAAAAAATGAAAATAAAATAAACAATTGCTTTTTTACTATCCCAGTCAAATGTTAGCCTCGTGAAACCAGACAGACCGCTGCGCTCAGGCTGGTTTAACAAGGCTAGTCAAATGTATCCAGAGGTCTAAACTCCAGACAAAGCCTTGATATTCCAGTGAAGGTTGTATTGGTTATGACCTGTGACTAGTGAAGGGCCTTTTCAGCAGGGGAACGGGTTCATTGTGTGACCTTCTATTCCTCCAGGACTAGCGGCTGGCAAACTGGGTGGGTGGCTGGCTGGCTCGTATTGATTTTGTCCTGGGCTCAGCTGTGCTCAGCATGGGCACTCAGTGCACATCCAACCATCACATTCTCAATATTTAATCAGCTTTCCACAGTGTCGCCTTTCACGATTGTACACACTAAAGATGGACAATCATTAAGAAAGCAGATAAATGTTTTGTACTGTAACCGTTCATTCAGGCCCCTGTTTCTTCAATGTTCTTATTTTTTATTTTTACAATATTTACAATATTTTATTATTTTTAGAATAAAATAGGTGTTGTTGTAGCCTATCATGTTTCCTATTCACATAGAAGAACAGATACATTGTTATATTATGACAATATACTGAATGGAGCATGTCAACTATTAAGGCAGGTATTGCCAGTTAAGTGGTTTAGCAATCAATCTCAACTCTATACCGTCCTTCTTTTTTGTTATTTGCGTTAACATTGAACTTGGAGAAATGAGACTGTCTGGCATCCATGTATGTACAACATATTTGATGGTTACAGATCTAGGGTATAGCAAGTATAAGGGTTGCACAATTCCGGTAACTTTCCCCAAATTACCAGGTTTTCCCAGAAATTCCGGTTGGAGGATTCACTGATTTCCTGCTCATTCCCCCCCTCCTATTCCAACCGGGATTTCTGGAAAACTTGGGAATTTTGGCAAAGTTAACAAAATTATGCAACCCTAGCAAGTACAGTAGTACATTGTCAGTGTCTTCTGACTATAGTTTTTGCTGGATTACCATTTGTTTTCCCTTGTTGAAAATAAACAGGGCTTGCGTCCCAAATGGCACCCTATTCTCTATTAGTGCACTTTTTTTACCAGAACCCTATGGGCCCATGTAGGGAATAGAGTGCCATTTGAGACGCAACCCTTGACTCTGTAAAGGTGTTGACTAGAGACACTGGATTAATTATTAAGTGGACATGGAAAGTGCCCTGAGGCCGTGGCCCGGGGCAGATTCTCATGGTTATGATGATTCAGGTTAGACGTAGGGAAAGCTGATCCTAGACCAGGGCTTAGGTCCCTGGAGTAAAATATCACAATGATAGATCAAGTGATAGACTAGTAGCAATGTGCTGCTTTCAGAAGACACTGCCTTCTGCTGTTTTGGCTTGCCGCTATGGGCCCTGGTCAAAGAAGTGCACTTCATAGGGAATAGGTTGCCATTTGAGATGTAACCCTGGATATTAATTGAGGTTGAAGATCAGTCTGTGGGTCTGACTGGTGCAGGCTACACACCAAACACGATGGGCTTCACAGATTACTGAGAATATAATGGAGAAATCTCCAGCGCCACATAAGACTGACACTATCGGGAGTGGGGAAGGAAGAAGGGGGAGAGAGGGGGTTCGGCTCCAGTTAGATTGCACCCTTCAAACAATGAGGTTCTCTTTTCTCTCCTTTTTTGATTTGTGGGAAGATGACTGGCTGGCTAGATAACGCCCAGGCTCTGAATCCCTAATGGGCATCTGTGAGCACAAGGCATGATGGGAGAAAAGCCAAGTCAATATGTAGAGAGGAGTAATCTTCATGGTCGGGTGGCGGCAGTGGGAGAGTTTTTTATTTAGAAGTCTCTTCTGAATCCAATAGAATAACACTTACAGATGTAGGATCTTAATTGTGTCACATACACCGGATAGGTGCAGTGAAATATGTTGTTTTACAGGGTCAGCCATAGAAGTACAGCAACCCTGGAGCAAATTGGGGTTAAGGGCTCTGCTCTACCTGCCGCAAACGTACCTTACAAACTTCAGAAGCTTTTTTAAACCTCAAATGTATTACAGGAAAGTTCTCCTGCAACAGGGTGATCAAACGAAGATCCAACGTCTGTACAATATCAATCCAAATGCCAAAGTAAAGGCCTACTGTACATGTGAATACGTAGATTGCTCATCTCTGTTGTAGTTTTGTAGTTAAGAAAGAGCGTGAATGCTCAATTCAAAGAAAATCGATTGGGTTTAAAGTATTGATTCCCTGTTATGTTTTAATCTCTTTGAGTAATGGAAGCAGATATATTTCTTACTTAAAGATTCATTTGGTTGTTACATTTTGAACGTGGGCAGTATTTTTGTTGCTCATGGGCAGTATCTTTGATTTTGGTTGTTTTTGTTGCTCATCTTTTTAACTATTGTCTTCATAATAACTTTTGCTTCCTTATAAGAAAATACATAAATACATAAGTACCTAATGGTAGGTAGGTAGCTTAGTGGTTAAGAGTGTTGTGCCTGTAACTGAAAGGTCGCTGGTTCTAATCCCTGAGCCGACTAGGTGAAAAATCTGTTGATGTGCCCTTGAGCAAGGCACTTAACCCTAATTGCTCCTGTAAGTCGCTCTGGATAAGAGCGTCTGCTAAATGACTTAAAATGTAAAAATTATAAAACAAGTGGCTCATAGAAATTGTTACCACATTTATACAAATGGAAATCAATACTTAAAAACAATTAAGACATCCCCTGCCAGCCAGACACCCAATGTATTCTTAGTTAATTATTGTCTGTTTTGTCAAATGGTGGCAATACACTGGCTTGACCTTGGCAATTCAAGCTTTTTGAAGGTCACAGCATGACCTTTAACTGTGTTTCTATTTCCTGACATCATTTATATAGATAGGTTTGCTACCAACCGTGCTCCGTTGGTCACAGTGATATCCCAGTCTTATACAGTCTGAAAAGATTTACAGGGGTCGTGAAATCATCTCAACTAATCAAAACAATGTGTGTCTGGCTTTTGTATTTGGGTAATATTGTATTGTAATATTTTGCCTTGACATTACAGCAAAGTCCTATACCATATGGAAGTCCTTTTTATTTGCAATGATAATGCAGTAAGAATCAACTAGAGTCAACCCATGCCTGATCAGGTTCTCCACTCTCCTCTCCAGGAGCTGTGTCGCCAGCGGATGGCTGTGAGGACATCGGAGCGTCCGGAGCGTGCGGAGCGCCCGGAGCGTGCGGAGCGCCCGGATCGCCCGGAGCGCCCGGAGCCTCTTCGCCGCCACTCGCGGCTGAACAGCTCGTCTTCTCAGTTCAGCGATGGGGGACCAATGGCCAGCCCCTCAGCCCGTAGCTCCACTTCCTCCTGGTGCGAAGAGCCTGTCCCCTCCAACATGGACATCTCCACCGGACACATGATACTGGTGCAACAATATACATGCCACTACAGTACCCTATAGTCTGTCTGTGTGCCTGTCCTGTCTGTCTATCGGAATGTATGTATGTACAGTATGTCTGTCTGATGCGAGGAGCCTGTACCCTCCAACATATCCAACCTCTGTTTGGAATCAGTATGGAGTATAGTGTGTGTAATTTATAGGATGTCTCCCCTCGCGCTTAGCTTCCAGCTTTTATTCTGTTTGTCTGTCTCTCTAACCCTTTCTCTCTCTATCCTCGCTACATCTCTGCGGTTATCTCCAGCTGTCTTTCCTTCTATCTCTATCTCTCTTCCTCTTTTTTCTTCATCTCTTGTCTTTCTCTTGCTCTTATTTTCTCTCTCTCTCACTGTCACTCTCTTTCTCCCTCCTCCTTGCCTCTCTCTCTCTCTCTCTCTCTCTCTCTCTCTCTCTCTCTCTCTCTCTCTCGCTCTCTCGCTCTCTCTCTCTCTCTCTCGCTCTCTCTTTATCCCTCCTCGTTGCCGCTCGCTCGCTCGCTCTCCCTCCTGCTCTTTCTCTATTAAAGCCAAAGCGAGACGGATATTGCTTTGTGTGATGAGAGCTGCTCTAAAGTGAAATATCATTATCCAGCTGATTGTCAGTTGAACGTTTCAGAACTATTATTATTATTTTTCCTTGTGGGTCCCCCCAGTTGCACACACAGTGGATTGTTTGAATTTTGCACAACTTTTGTTTTATTCACTGCAGACAAGCTTCATAAAAGAGATGGAAAGATGCCTGGCAGTGTTTTCATTAAGGGGGTAGAATTCATCATCACAGTACGTGTCAGGCTTTTCCTATAAGGAATGAAAATGAATTTGAATAACGTGTTGAATTCGTCATAATGGATGGGCTTTATTGCAAATGTCAAGGTTGGTTGAGACGCCTCTTTCGAAAACATTTGAATATAACATACAGTGGGGAAAAAAAGTATTTAGTCAGCCTCCAATTGTGCAAGTTCTCCCACTTAAAAAGATGAGAGAGGCCTGTAATTTTCATCATAGGTACACGTCAACTATGACAGACAAAATGAGAAAAAAAAATCCTGAAAATCACATTGTAGGATTTTTAATGAATTTATTGCAAATTATGGTGGAAAATAAGTATTTGTTCAATAACAAAAGTTTCTCAATACTTTGTTATATACCCTTTGTTGGCAATGACACAGGTCAAACGTTTTCTGTAAGTCTTCACAAGGTTTTCACACACTGTTGCTGGTATTTTGGCCCATTCCTCCATGCAGATCTCCTCTAGAGCAGTGATGTTTTGGGGCTGTCGCTGGGCAACACGGACTTTCAACTCCCTCCAAAGATTTTCTATGGGGTTGAGATCTGGAGACTGGCTAGGCCACTCCAGGACCTTGAAATGCTTCTTACGAAGCCACTCCTTCGTTGCCCGGGCGGTGTGTTTGGGATCATTGTCATGCTGAAAGACCCAGCCACGTTTCATCTTCAATGCCCTTGCTGATGGAAGGAGGTTTTCACTCAAATTCTCACGATACATGGCCCCATTCATTCTTTCCTTTACACGGATCAGTCGTCCTTGTCCCTTTGCAGAAAAACAGCCCCAAAGCATAATGTTTCCACCCCCATGCTTCACAGTAGGTATGGTGTTCTTTGGATGCAACTCAGCATTCTTTGTCCTCCAAACATGATGAGTTGAGTTTTTACCAAAAAGGTCTATTTTGGTTTCATCTGACCATATGACATTCTCCCAATCCTCTTCTGGATCATCCAAATGCACTCGAGCAAACTTCAGACGGGCCTGGACATGTACTGGCTTAAGGAGGGGGACATGTCTGGCACTGCAGGATTTGAGTCCCTGGCGGCGTAGTGTGTTACTGATGGTAGGCTTTGTTACTTTGGTCCCAGCTCTCTGCAGATCATTCACTAGGTCCCCCCGTGTGGTTCTGGGATTTTTGCTCACCGTTCTTGTGATCATTTTGACCCCACAGGGTGAGATCTTGCATGGAGCCCCAGATCGAGGGAGATTATCAGTGGTCTTGTATGTCTTCCATTTCCTAATAATTGCTCCCACAGTTGATTTCTTCAAACCAAGCTCCTTACCTATTGCAGATTCAGTCTTCCCAGCCTGGTGCAGGTCTACAATTTTGTTTCTGGTGTCCTTTGACAGCTCTTTGGTCTTGGCCATAGTGGAGTTTGGAGTGTGACTGTTTGAGGTTGTGGACAGGTGTCTTTTATACTGATAACAAGTTCAAACAGGTGCCATTAATACAGGTAACGAGTGGAGGACAGAGGAGCCTCTGAAAGAAGAAGTTACAGGTCTGTGAGAGCCAGAAATCTTGCTTGTTTGTAGGTGACCAAATACTTATTTTCCACCATGATTTGCAAATAAATTCATTAAAAATCCTACAATGTGATTTTCTGGATTTTTTTTCTCAATTTGTCTGTCATAGTTGACGTGTACCTTTGATGAAAATTACAGGCCTCTCTCATCTTTTTAAGTGGGAGAACTTGCACAATTGGTGGCTGACTAAATACTTTTTTTCCCCACTGTATTTGACCTTTACATTACAACAAAGTTCTACACCATATATACAGTTGAAGTCGGAAGTTTACATACACTTAGGTTGGAGTCATTAAAACTAGTTTTTCAACCACTGTTTACAAACAGATTATTTCACTTATAATTCACTGTATCACAATTCATGTGGGTCAGAAGTTTACATACACTAAGTTGACTGTGCATTTAAACAGCTTGGAAAATTCCAGAAAATTATGTCATGGCTTTAGAAGCTATTGATAGGCTAATTTACATAATTTGAGTCAATTGGAGGTGTACCTGTGGATGTATTTCAAGGCCTACCTTCAAACTCAGTGCCTCTTTGCTTGACATCATGGGAAAATCAAAAGAAATCAGCCAAGACCTCAGAATTTTTTTTAGACCTCCATAAGTCTGGTTCATCCTTGGGAGCAATTTCCAAACACCTGAAGGTACCACGTTCATCTGTACAAACAATAGTACGCAAGTATAAACACCATGGGACCACACAGCCATCATATCGCTCAGGAAGGAGACGCGTTCTGTCTCCTAGAGATGAACATACTTTGGTGCGAAAAGTGCAAATCAATCCCAGAACAACAGTAAAGGACCTTGTGAAGATGCTGGAGGGAACAGGTACAAGAGTATCTATATCCACAGTAAAACGAGCCCTATATCGACATAACCTGAAAGGCCGCTCAGCAAGGAAGAAGCCACTGCTCCAAAACCGCCATAAAAAAGACTACGGTTTGCAACTGCACATGGGGACAAAGATCGCACTTTTTGGAGAAATGTCCTCTGGTCTGATGAAACAAAAATAGAACTGTTTGGCCATAATGACCATCGTTATGTTTGGAGGAAAAAGGGGGATGCTTGCAAGCCGAAGAACACCATCCCAACCGTGAAGTACGGGGGTGGCAGCGTCATGCTGTGGGGGTGCTTTGCTGCAGGAGGGACTGGTGCACTTCACAAAATAGATGGCATCATGAGGAAGGAAATTTATGTGGATATATTGAAGCAAAATTTCAAGACATCAGTCAGGAAGTTAAAGCTTGATCGCAAATGGGTCTTCTAAATTGACAATGACCCCAAGTATACTTCCAAAGTTGTGGCAAAATGGCTTAAGGACAACAAAGTCAAGGTATTGGAGTGGCCATCACAAAGCCCTGACCTCAATCCTATAGAACATTTGTGGGCAGAACTAAAAAAGCGTGTGCGAGCAAGGAGGCCTACAAACCTGACTCAGTTACACCAGCTCTGTCAGGAGGAATGGGCCAAAATTCACCCAACTTATTGTGGGAAGTTTGTGGAAGGGTACCCAAAACGTTTGACCCAAGTTAAACAATTTAAGGGCAATGCTACCAAATACTAATTGAGTGTATGTAAACTTCTGACCCACTGGGAATGTGATGAAAGAAATAAAAGCTGAAATAAATCATTCTCTTTACTATTATTCTGACATTTCACATTCTTAAAATAAAGTGATGATCCTAACTGACCTAAAACAGGGAATTTGTACTAGGATTAAATGTCAGGAATTGTGAAAAACTGAGTTTAAATGTATTTAGCTAAGGTGTATGTAAACTTCCGACTTCAACTGTAGGTCATTTTTATTTGCTTTGATAACAATACAATAAGAATCAACCAGATTCACTGCAGATTCTTCAGAAAAGTGAAGTATAATGAACATAAAAACGACACAGACCTTGACTCTGTTTTGACTCCTGAGTGATTGATTAACCACATGTGAGATTGCCTTGGTATCACTGATCTCAGACCAGATTTCTTTCATCTATCCTGTCCTGTCCTCTGTGGATCTCATGCAGCGTGGACTGTGGGAGTGATGAGTACCTTGTTCTCATGCTGGGCTGGGCTCCCTTATAGCTCACAGCTTCAGCTAACACACTGGAGTAGGAGGCGCTTTCTGGCCCAATCTACTCTTATCCAAGCTTCACCTGGGTTTCGCCCCCAATTGGCACTCTATGTCCTATATACTGTAGTGCACTAGGTTTGCCAAGAGCCCTGTGTACCCTGTTCAAATGTTGTGCACTAAATAGGGAGTAGAGGGCCATTTGGGATATTGTATCTGTAGTTCTGGCTCAGATCCATGAACCACATTCTGTTAAGTTAGTCCTGGAAATACAGCCACGCTTTAGTACAGGTGTTCAGTACTGTAGAGTGAAATATATATAATAACTTCCTAGGTTCCAAATCAGAGTCAGTGATGGTGGGATTAGTTTGTATGATTGCCCAGACTTTATTCTCTCCTATTTTGGTAGACCTTCTGGTGCTGAGGCATGTTGAAACATGCGGTCTGTGTGTTTTGGTCACCCATACTTATGCACCATAAATTAGAATGGGTAAGGATTATTTCAGTGCAAAATATGTATCCAATTTCAAACATTTTCAAAGACAAACAGCCTTTTTAGGAACTGTAACACCAGCTATGTTATTCTACTGGCAGGCTTTCAGCACCATGGATAACTCCATACAGTAATGCTTCTATTGCTTTTACCTTGTTGTTCCGTTTTGAGTTCTGCTTAGTTTTTGGTACTGTTTTTATGCTGTCCAGTAGATATGGTCGTGATGTTGATATAATTGCCATTGTTACTGTATATGTACCCTCTTTAAATGCTTATTTGTTGCCTCAGAAAATCGATAGCATTTCAATATTTTGATGGCTTACTTCCGTGTCTTAAACAAATCTAATTGAAAATGAATCATTTGTAAGAGTAAGGCAGGCAATTTATCAAGGACAATTGATTTGTTCGCTTTTGATTCTATCCCTGATTGATAGGACTGATTGCAATGCCCTTCCTCTCCCGGCTAACCCCCCCCCCAGCTTCACATAGGTATCTTCATATAGCCATGTCGGCTGACTGTATCAATTATTACAGTAACATTACAGTGGCACAACAGTAGAAACGTTGTGTCCCCTGTTGTGTCTGTATTTTCTCTGTATCTAATGTAGCATCTCTATATAGCCGATGAAGGCTATTGTTAGGGGGATTACTCAGTGTTTCCTTGACACCTGTCCTCTCAGAACCTCTGATTGACAGCCCAGTTACTAATCCCTTATTCACTCAGCCCTGTTACTCTTGTTACGTTCCAAATGGCACCCTATAGCCCATAGGGCTCGGGTCAAAAGTAGTGTACTACGTAGGGAATAGGGTGCCATTTGGGACACACACTCTCTGCCTCTAGAAGAGGAGGTGATCCGCTGCTTCATTCATCCACAATCAGCCTGCTACATCACTACATACAAATCCCAGCTTCCACATAAAAACCACATTTATTACAATTTGTGATAGAGAGGAAGTGCATAAGCCATTGAATGGCAGCATTCATAATATAGGGTGTATAGGTCTATGTAGGGGAGGTGGAGTGGGGTGTCATGCTGTGGCACTACAGTGTATGGGCCCTGGTCAAAAGTAGTGCACTATATAGGGAATAAGGTGCCAATTGAGACACAACCAAGAGAACTGCATGGGAATGGTTCTGTCAAGTGTTCATGACACCCTGTCATTCAACTGTCACTTCTGAAAAGACTGCATTGTTTGTTTGTTGCGTCGCCGACACCGCAGCCAACATGCAGATTTGTGCTGACAAAGTACAGTCAACAGAATTATATGATAGAGATGGTGACAATTGCTTTTTTTCGCGCAAATTTGATCATTTTCAGTCAAAGGAAAAGCAAAACATTCGTATTTAAAGTAGTTGATGTGGAGTCAATGACAGCCAACCCCTCTGGGTTGCTATTTACTAGAGTAGATCTACTGTTATTAGTGCAATGAGGCATTATAATCAGACCTACAATCAGACCTGCATTATCTACTATCACTGGGGATGCATCCAAAATGGCACAGTATTCCCTACATAGTGAACGACTTTTGACCAGAGCCCTATATGCCCCGCTCAAAAGTAGAGAACTACAGTGGGGAAAATAAGTATTTAGTCAGCCACCAATTGTGCAAGTTCTCCCACTTAAAAAGATGAGAGAGGCCTGTAATTGTCATCATAGGTACACGTCAACTATGACAGACAAATTGAGATTTTTTTCCAGAAAATCACATTGTAGGATTTTTTATGAATTTATTTGCAAATTATGGTGGAAAATAAGTATTTGGTCACCTACAAACAAGCAAGATTTCTGGCTCTCACAGATCTGTAACTTCTTCTTTAAGAGGCTCCTCTGTCCTCCACTTGTTACCTGTACTAATGGCACCTGTTTGAACTTGTTATCAGTATAAAAGACACCTGTCCACAACCTCAAACAGTCACACTCCAAACTCCACTATGGCCAAGACCAAAGAGCTGTCAAAGGACACCAGAAACAAAATTGTAGACCTGCACCAGGCTGGGAAGACTGAATCTGCAATAGGTAAGCAGCTTGGTTTGAAGAAATCAACTGTGGGAGCAATTATTAGGAAATGGAAGACATACAAGACCACTGATAATCTCCCTCGATCTGGGGCTCCACGCAAGATCTCACCCCTTGGGGTCAAAATGATCACAAGAACGGTGAGCAAAAATCCCAGAACCACACGTGGGGACCTAGTGAATGACCTGCAGAGAGCTGGGACCAAAGTAACAAAGCCTACCATCAGTAACACACTACGCCGCCAGGGACTCAAATCCTGCAGTGGCAGACGTGTCCCCCTGCTTAAGCCAGTACATGTCCAGGCCCGTCTGAAGTTTGCTAGAGTGCATTTGGATGATCCAGAAGAGGATTGGGAGAATGTCATATGGTCAGATGAAACCAAAATATAACTTTTTGGTAAAAACTCAACTCGTCGTGTTTGGAGGACAAAGAATGCTGAGTTGCATCCAAAGAACACCATACCTACTGTGAAGCATGGGGTGGAAACATCATGCTTTGGGGCTGTTTTTCTGCAAAGGGACCAGGATGACTGATCCGTGTAAAGGAAAGAATGAATGGGGCCATGTATCGTGAGATTTTGAGTGAAAACCTCCTTCCATCAGCAAGGGCATTGAAGATGAAACGTGGCTGGGTCTTTCAGCATGACAATGATCCCAAACACACCGCCTGGGCAACGAAGGAGTGGCTTCGTAAGAAGCATTTCAAGGTCCTGGAGTGGCCTAGCCAGTCTCCAGATCTCAACCCATAGAAAATCTTTGGAGGGAGTTGAAAGTCCGTGTTGCCCAGCGACAGCCCCAAAACATCACTGCTCTAGAGGAGATCTGCATGGAGGAATGGGCCAAAATACCAGCAACAGTGTGTGAAAACCTTGTGAAGACTTACAGAAAACGTTTGACCTGTGTCATTGCCAACAAAAGGTATATAACAAAGTATTGAGAAACTTTTGTTATTGACCAAATACTTATTTTCCACCATAATTTGCAAATAAATTCATAAAAAATCCTACAATGTGATTTTCTGTATTTTGTTTCCTCATTTTGTCTGTCATAGTTGACGTGTACCTATGATGAAAATTACAGGCCTCTCTCATCTTTTTAAGTGGGAGAACTTGCACAATTGGTGGCTGACTAAATACTTTTTTTCCCCACTGTATATAGGGAATAGGGTGTAATTTGATACCCAGCCTGGAACTTCAGAAGAAAAACAAAAACAGCTGTGAAATACTATCAGCTGGTGTTTGACAAAGATATGACTGGAAGTTCATATTTTGTGCCTATAGTGAATGGCAGAAGAGGGGATATTAGAGGGGCTAATTTCCCATACTGTGCATGTCCCTGAATATATCTACATGTCAGTTGTATGCATGTTGCGATTTAATTGAGTCTTAACTGTGCTGTAGATAAACATGGTGCATCACCTCTCTCTCCCGACTCACCTCCACTGTCTTTAAAATGTTTGATAAAAGCATAGCACTACTGGGTATAGCTTTCATTGTATTACCCAGCTGATCCCCCACATCATTTTATGAGTCTGTAATCTCCTGCCTTACACAATGACGGCCTAAACCGTTTAACCCCGCGGGGAGCGGGGAGCGTTGATACAAGCGTCAGGCGAACACTGTCTTTTCCAGAGCCGCCCCAGCCTCTGAGCTCCATAAGACCTGGTTTGTTAGAAGAGCAACGTTTTCTTTTTTTCATCCCCTTGCTTTTCTTTTCTCCTTTGTCTCTCAGGCGAATTTAATTTAGAATTTTGTCTTCTCCGAGCGACAGCTTAAACGCAGACAATCTTATCAGGAACTGTGCAAGCGGTTTGAAAGACGATGATTGAAGCACCCTGAAGTATTTCCAATGCAGAGAAACCTTTCAGGAGTCTTTAATTGCGAGGAGCGGTTTTTGGTGGCCCCTCCCTCCCAAGACCTCCATAACCCTAAATCTGTCTGTCTGTCTGTCTGTTGGTCTGTCTGTTGACATGGGTTTAGTATTCTGCTCCAGTGTGTAGATAGGAAGGCCTTAGAGATCCACTGAAATAGAGCAGGTCTACTACATAGGCATGAATTGCCTTTTATTTTATCTATTCTAGACAGTGACTGAATCAAAAATATTATATATTCTGGGGGCACCCTCCCCCAACCCTCCCTTCTAAATGCTGCTATATGTAATTACTTTTCCATTTCCAATTCATTATCTTTTGTTTGCTTATTTAGTTATGGTGGTTGTTTTAAAATGGCCACTGTTTCTCTCCCCTTAGTCGTACATGGAGGATCACTTGAAGAACAAGAACCGCCTGGAGAGGGAGTGGGAGGCAATGTGTGGTTACCTGGCTGAGCCCAGTGACTGTGACGTGGGCAAGCGCGAACACAACACGAAGAGGAACCGCTCTGACGCCGTGGTTGTCTGTAAGTGTTGTTACACATCGCTGACCGTGTGGTCGTCTGTAAGTGTTGTTACACATCTCTGACGCCATGGTCGTCTGTAAGTGTTGTTACACATCTCTGACACCGTGGTCGTCTGTAAGTGGTGTTACACATCTCTGACGCTGTGGTTGTCTGTAAGTTATGTTACAAATCTCTGACGTTGTGGTCGTCTGTAAGTGTTGTTACACATCTCTGAAGCCGTGGTCGTCTGTAAGTGTTGTTACACATCTCTGAAGCTGTGGTCGTCTGTAAGTGTTTTTACACATCTCTGACGCTGTGGTAGTCTGTAAGTGTTGTTACACATCTCTGACACCATGGTCGTCTGTAAGTGTTGTTACACATCTCTGACACCATGGTCGTCTGTAAGTGTTGTTACACATCTCTGACGCCATGGTCATCTGTAAGTGTTATTACACGTCGCTGACCGTGTGGTCGTCTGTAAATGTTGTTACACATCTCTGACGCTGTGGTCGTCTGTAAGTGTTGTTACACATCTCTGACACCATGGTCGTCTGTAAGTGTTGTTACACATCTCTGACGCCATGGTCGTCTGTAAGTGTTGTTTCACATCTCTGACCATGTGGTCGTCTGTAAGTGTTGTTACACATCTCTGACGCCATGGTCGTCTGTAAGTGTTGTTACACGTCGCTGACCGTGTGGTCGTCTGTAAATGTTGTTACACATCTCTGACCATGTGGTCGTCTGTAAGTATTGTTACACATCTCTGACGCCATGGTCGTCTGTAAGTGTTGTTGCACATCTCTGACCACGTGGTCATGTTTTACCGCAGTCTGACCACATCTCTCAGTAGTCGACCACTAGGTTATTCCTGTGTTATTTCTGACCATGTGAACAGACCCTGAAAAACAGTATTTTCAATTCCATATCATTTATCAATAATTAAATGTTTCAATCGAGGAAAAGCAAAAAATGTGTGGTGAATTATGTATTTCTATTACAGATGATCATTCCAGAATCACCTTGAAGGCTGAGAATAATCATGGAAACTCTGATTACATCAATGCTAGCCCAATTGTGAGTACCATTCCGCATCCCATACTCTTTCACTTTATGTTTCTTTTAAGCTTTATTGTTGCAACTCTACACAAAGACCTGTTGAGTTTGGATTTTATATTGAAATTAAATTTGTTTTTGTGATTTGTCATTAATTTTCCAATTGAACCTTTTGCCTTTGTTCCTCACACTTTGCACCTCAATGGATTCTCAGAGGCTTGTGAATTAATAGTTTGTCAACTTCCCTGTTTTGAAATGGCTGCTCTCTTGAGATATCAGCTCTGCTTTAATGTATTCATCCCAGAAGAATGGTGGTTTATTATTATTTGGACTCAGTAATGTTTCCCCTGAACAAATCCAAAATGGCCCAAATATCAGGAAAGTTCAGGGTTATATTCCTGTATTTTTTTTTACATTTCACAATAAAGGCCATTTCTGATTTCCCCTGCGGCTGCTAGAGAAGGATTCCATTAAAAAAGAACAGTAAACTATGCATTTCAAATACAGTAGGAAAACTCTTTGGAGAGAGATGGGGATGGCTCCTCCACAGTTGGACTAAAAGCCTATTACTGTATAGCACGAAACAAAACCAACTGGAAGTTTGCAAACATCTATTTGTTGTATTTTCTGCATTTTAATGCATACATAATGCATTAAGTAATAACGATACCATGTTTTTTATGATAACATTCTAGACTTATTTCTGCCTCTGAAGCCATAGTATTTTGAGTGATTATCAGACGGAAATTAACTTTCGACTATAAGCCAAGTCATTCTACTTATCTGTATTGTTGTTGAGCTGAATCTGCTCTCTCTCCTCCATAATTCTCTCTCTGTTTGAAATGAAAAAATTTCCCTTTAAAGATCTTTTATGATCCATTTCTACATTTGCATCTCTCCAATATTAGAACGTAAATCCAAATGATTTCTTCCCTGTATTGTGTTTTCGTTCTAAGAGGAAAACTATGAAATGACAGGCTGAGAGAGCGGCTAGATAGACCTTAATAGTAGAGAACGCGTTCCCTCTGACCAAAAGGTCCTGCAAGAAGCATAAAACATTGGATACATTGCATTGGTAAGGAATTATCTGTTTTCAGTCACACCACTTCTCAAATACGCACCGCTTGTTTCCATAAAGTGAGCGTGTAGAAGGGGCTCTTGCACTCTGGATAGTCTTAATTACTCTGAGAGGCAAGTCTGTCACATTCAAATTCATCCTCTCATGGGCCATGCCCAGAGGGCCATGGTTTCTGGGTGAGGGTGGAAAATCTCTCCATTCGTCTGGGTCAAAAGATCTCTGCGTAACGGTAGTTGCCAGGGCTCGTCGTAAAGCAGGAGAATTATCTCCGCTAACCAGAGCTTGTCTCGCCATTGAGGGGCTACCAATATGAGGAAGAGATCTATGTTGGCTCCCAGATCTGGTTCACCACCCGGGGTTGGAATCTCCAATCCCTGTATAGCGGATTCCCTCTGGACAACATGTCCACACCCACATTCAATACGACTGGGACGTGAGTCGCACGTAGTGAAAGTAGGTGTGCCCTGCTCCACAGAATAATCTTGACAGTCTTTAGATTCAGAGAGCGAGTGCCACCCTGGCAGTTGATGTATGTCACCACAGTGGCTGTCCTGACAAGCATGTGACAATTTCTAAGGAAGGGCCGAAAGTCTATCAATGCATGGAACACTGTCAGCAGATCGAGGTAATTTAAATGAGCAGTGCGGAGCTGTGGGGACCAAAATCGTATGTCGTCACCACCTTCCTCGATGACACTACCCCTAGGGGTTCCAGTGACGGAGAGAGCCGAGAGACAGTCCTTGGTTACCGCTATCTGTCGATTGCGGTGCCGTTGTGAACACAGGCATAGGGCAGCAACCCAATGCTGGAAGTCTCTCATTCTCGGTAGTCCCAGCGGTACTACTGATATGGTGGACGCCATCAACCCCAGCACTCAGAGACAGGTTCTGTGTGTGACCAAGCGCCCCCTGTTGAACAGGGCGAGGCACTGTCGGAATGACGTGATGCGGCCGTCTGATAGTGTAGCCCAATAAGAGAGAGAATCCAGCTTGACACAGAGGGATTCTATTCTCTGTGTGGGTACCAAAAAGCTCTCATGTCTTGTACCGCTTGCTCCTGTGTAGGGGAGCAAAGCAGGTCATCGTCTATGTAGGCGGGGACTCTTAGCCCCCTGGTTCTCACGGTGGCTAGAGCCGCCTCCACACACTTGCTGAACAAACAGGGAGCAAGTGCTAGCCCGAAGGAAACAGCAAGGTATTCGTAGGCTGTGCCTTGAAAGGCAAACCTGAGAAACTTCCTGTGTGCTGGGAGTGCTTATGTGAAAATAAGTATCCTGCAAGTCGACGGCAGTGAACCAGTCGCCTTGGCGAATAGAGCGAGACAGAACATTCAAATCAAATGAAATCAAATTGAATTGGTCACATACACATATTTAGCAGATGTTATTGCGGGTGTAGCGAAATGCTTGTGTTCCTAGCTCCAACAGTGCAGTAGTATCTAACAATTCACAACAATACACACAAATCTAAAAGTAAAAGAATGTCGGAGTGGAAGTAGAATAGAATACAGTATATACATATGAAATGAGTAAAGCAATATGTACACATTATTAAAGTGACTAGTGTTCCACTATTAAAGTGACCAGTGATTCCATGTCTATGTACGTATATAGGGAAGCAGCCTCTAAGGTGCAGGGTTGAGTAACCGGGTGGTAGCCGGCTAGTGATGGCTATTTAACAGTCTGATGGCCTTGAGGAAGAAGCTGTTTTTCAGTCTCTCGGTCCCAGCTTTGATGTACCTGTACTGACCTCGCCTTCTGGATGGTAGCGGGGTGAACAGGCCGTGGCTCGGGTGGTTGATGTCCTTGATGATCTTTTTGGCCTTCCTGTGACATCGGGTGCTGTAGGTATCCTGGAGGGCAGGCAGTGTGCCCCGGTGATTCATTGGGCACACTCTGAAGAGCCCTGCGTTTGCGGGCGGTGCAGTTGCCATACCAGGCGGTGATACAGCCCGACAGGATGCTCTCAATTGTGCATCGGTAAAAGTTTGTGAGGGTCTTAGGGGCCAAGCCGAGTTTCTTCAGCCTCCTGAGGTTGAAGAGGCGCTATTGCGCCTTCTTCACCACACATTGTCTGTGTGGGTGGACCATTTCAGATTGTCAGTGATGTGTACGCAGAGGAACTTGAACCTTTTCACCTTCTCCACTGCGGTTCCTTCGATGTGGATAGGGGCGTGCTCCCTCTGCTGTTTCCTGAAGTCCACGATCAGCTCCTTCATTTTGTTGATGTTGAGGGAGAGGTTATTTTCCTGGCACCACTCCGCCAGGGCCCTCACCACCTCCCTGTAGGCTGTCTCGTCATTGTTGGTAATCAGGCCTACTACTGTTGTGTCGTCTGCAAACTTGATGATTGAGTTGGAGGCGTGCGTGGCCACGCAGTCATGGGTGAACAGGGAGTACAGGAGGGGGCTGAACACGGATCCTTGTGGGGCGAGGTGGAGGTGTTGTTTCCTATTTACACCACCTGGGGGCGGCCCATCAGGAAGTCTAGGACCCAGTTGCACAGGGCGGGGTTCAGACCCAGGGCCCCGAGCTTAATATTGAGCTTGGAGGGTACTATGGTGTTGAAGGCTGAGCTGTAGTCAATGAACAGCATTCTTACATAGGTATTCCTCTTGTCCAGATGGGATACGGCAGTGTGCAGTGCGATGGCAATTGCATCGTCTGTGGATTTATTGGGGCGGTAAGCAAATTGAAGTGGGTCTAGGGTGTCAGGTAAGGTAGAGGTGATATGATCCTTAACTAGCCTCTCAAAGCACTTCATGATGACAGAAGTGAGTGCTACGGGGCGATTAGTCATTTAGTTCAGTTACCTTTGCTTTCTTGGGTACAGGAACAATGGTGGACATCTTGAAGCAAGTGGGGACAGCAGACTGGGATAGGGAGAGATTGAATATGTCCGTAAACACTCCAGCTAGCTGGTCTGCGCATGCTCTGAGGACGCGGCTAGGGATGCCGTCTGGGCCGGCAGCCTTGTGAGGGTTAACACACTTAAATGTCTTACAGACTTCGGCCACGGAGAATGAGAGCCCACAGTCCTTGGAAGCGGGCCGCGTCGGTGGCACTGTGTTACTCTCAAAGCGAGGCGAAGAAAGTGTTTAGCTTGTCCGGGAGCAAGACGTCGGTGTCTGCGACGTGGCTGGTTTTCCTTTTGTAATCCGGGATTGTCTGTAGACCCTGCCACATACGTCTCGTGTCTGAGCCGTTGAATTGCGACTCCACTTTGTCTCTGTACTGACGTTTTGCCTGTTTGATTGCCTTATGCAGGGAATAACTACACTGTATGTATTCTGCCATATTCCCAGTCACCTTGCCATGGTTAAATGCTGTGGTTCGCGCTTTCAGTTTTGCAAGAATGCTGCCATCTATCCACGGTTTCTGGTTTGGGTAGGTTTTAATAGTCACAGTGGGAACAACATCCCCTATACACTTCCTGATGAACTCAGTCACCGTGTACGTGTATACTTCAATGTTATTCTCAGAGGCTACCCGGAACATATCCCAGTCTGCGTGATCAAAACAATCTTGAAGCATGGATTCCGATTGGTCAGACCAGCGTTGAATAGACCTTAGCACGGGTACTTCCTGTTTGAGTTTCTGCCTATAGGAAAGGAGGAGCAAAATGGAGTCGTGATCTGATTTGCCGAAGGGAGGGCAGGGAAGGTCCTTGTAGGCATCCCGGAAGGGGGAATAGCAGTGGTCGAGTGTTATTCCAGCGTGAGTACTACAGTCAATGTGTTGCTAGAACTTCGGTGCCGTTTGGATTCTTCGAGCTTGTGACCCGCCCTAAGGTGTAAACCATAAGTGACACATCGAAACGAGTATTAGAAATAGAACAATCACATGTGAAAATCACATTTGCAGTTAAAATGGTATCCACAAGTTCATCTGACTCTGGGGAAGTAGATAAAGGTCCTCATTGCCAAAATCCCGAAGTATCCCTTTAAAGAAAGGGTGATTTATCAATTTACCTGACTTTGCTAACAGTTACTTTGAACAAATTCAAGACTTCAATATCCTTGTAATGCTTTTTGTCAAATTCAAATAAAAGTAAATTACAGCTCAATTTGAGCAGATTCTGATTTTGCGATTAATCGTGATTAATCAAAGCAAATCCTGCAATTAATGCGATTACATTTTTTTATGTTGAATTGAACAATGGTCAAGACATTGGCTTTGCCTGTGGGAGACCTGGGTTCTAATCCCACCGGTTACAAAAGCACACGTGAAACTTTAAAATGTGAAAAATCCATGTAAAACTACACAAGTGTCAGGAAACCACCTCTGACTCATGTAATAAATAAATATATATATATAGGTGTGTTCATACATTTGTCAGAAAACCACAAGGTTTTTTTAAGTGTTTTTTTTTGTAAGAGTGGTGCAGAGCAGACTAGACAGTAATCAGTGATCCAGCGCTGTACGGATGAAAGCATGGTAATTACACCACAACGGGACCACTGACTAAGCCCTGTGAAACTGCCCTAATTACGTCTGTCAACGCGCCCTCCTCCTCATTAGCCCAAGGGAAAAAGTCAATCATTTGTCATCTTTTTCTTGGAATGTGGGGTTCGAGTGGTAAGGGGGTGGTAAGAGGGACGTCCTCTCTATCCCCACAGTCAGGGAGGGGTGACACAAAAATAACCTTAGGGCATTTTCACACTAGTTTTGAGCTATAGTTTATTTTAAAAAATGTATGTACTTTTAGCCCTTTTTGAAGTTACAGTCTTGTCCCATCGCTGCAACTCCTGTACTGACTCGGGAGAGGCGAAGGTCGAGAGCCATGCATCCTCCGAAACACGTCCCTGCCAAGCCTCACTGCTTCTTGACACCCGGCTCGCTTAACCCTGAAGACAGCCGCACCAATGTGTCGAAGGAAACACAGTACAACTGGCGACCGAAGTCAACGTGCATGCCCCCGGCCCACCACAGGAGTCGCTAGAGCACGATGGGATAAGGACATCCCAGCCGGCCAAACCCTCCCCTAACCCGAGTACGCTGGGCCAATCGTGCACCACCTCATGGGCCTCCCGGTCGCAGCCGGCTGGGACTCCGGGTCTCTAGTGACACCTGCAATGCAGTGCCTTAGACCGCTGCGCCACTCGGGAGGCCCAGTTTTAAGCTATAGTTAGAATCAGAGTTTTATTATTTGTTGCATTGTATTTTTGTCATTTGGTCTGGTTGGTTTCACATTGCCAAATGTCAAACAAATAACAATTCCTATACAAAACCATGTGTCTATGCAAGTCATTTGTTTATTGATCTTCTGAACCCTACAGCCAGGTCCAGAGATTTATTTATGATGTTGGTGTTGGTGGTATTGCTCGTGATTGGGAGTCCCATAGGGCGTCGCACAATTGGCCCAGCGTCGTCCGGGTTTGGCCGGGGTAGGCCGTCATTGTAAATAAGAATTTGTTCTTAACTGACTTGCCTAGTTAAATTAAAAGTAGTGCACTACAAAGGAATAGGGTGCCATGTTGGATGCAGCCCTTGGTTTCAGTCATGGTCTCAGTCATACTTGGCTTAGATTTTGATATTCTGTTTTATTTTTGCAATCAAACTTACTTGTAAGGAAAGTCAGTAATATTTAAGATGTGTTGGCAAAGCATTGAATAGCAAGATGTTAATTTCAATGATATTTTCCTCAAACCTCAAATCAAACAGCTTTTATTTGGTAAAGATTCTGGTTTTCCAAGGTCTATCTTTCCCACCCAACAGAGAGAGGAGAGCAGGAGAGAAGCTGAAATACGGAGGCCATCTTTTCATGTCCTGCCTTTAGTATTCATACGGTGATGTCAGGCTGCACGTAGCTACTAAATGTCTGTGTCCTTGAGATTGCCTAACAGGGAGCTGGAGCCTCTAGCTTTTAGCATCAAGTCTTTCATTTCTGTCAGGATAAAAAAAGCCATCTGCAGAATTTCAACTAGGTAGGAGAGAGTGTGATGCTAACAAAGCGCCGCTACCTAATAGAATGGAAAAGTGCATTCATTTCTTTAGCTCTTCTCCAGGAATGCCATTTTTAATACCATGGTAAGGCAACAGGAATTCCAGGTGCACTTATAAATATACACTACCGGTCAAAAGTTTTAGAACACCTACTCATTCAAGGGTTTTTATTTATTTTTTACTATTTTCTACATTGTATAATAATAGTGAAGACATCAAAACTATGAAATAACACATCATGTAGTAACCCAAAAAGTGTTAAACAAATCAAAATATATTTTATATTTGAGATTCTTCAAATAGCCACCCATTGCCTCGATGACAGCTTTGCACACTCTTGGCATTATCTCAAGCAGCTTCATGAGGTAGTCACTTGGAATGCATTTCAATTAACAGGTGTGCCTTGTTGTTAATTTGTGGAATCTCTTTCCTTCTTATTGCGTTTGAGCCAATCAGTTGTGTTGTGACAAGGTAGGGTATACAGAAGATAGCCCTATTTGGTAAAAGACCAAGTCCATATTATGGCAAGAACAGCAAAAATAAGAAAAGAGAAACGACAGTCCATCATTACTTTAAGACATGAAGGTCAGTCAATACGGAACATTTCAATGGAATGGAAGACCCAGAGTTACCTCTGCTGCAGAGGATAAGTTCATTAGAGTTACCAGCCTCAGAAATTGCAGCCCAAATAAATGCTTCACGGAGTTCAAGTAACAGACAGAGGAGACTGTGTGAATCAGGCATTCATGGTCGAATTGCTGCAAAGAAACCACTACTAAAGGACACATAAGGAGAAGAGACTTGCTTGGCCCAAGAAACATGAGCAATGGACATTAGACCGGTGGAAATGTGTCCTTTGGTCTGGAGTCCAAATTTGAGATTTTTGGTTCCAACCAGCATGGCTACCACAGCATTCTGCAGCTATACGCCATCCCATCTGGTTTGGGCTTAGTGGGACTATAATTTGTTTTTCAACAGGACAATGACCCAACACACCTCCAGGCTGTGTAAGGGCTATTTTACCAAGAAGGAGAGTGATGGAGTGCTGCATCAGATGACCTGGCCTCCACAATCCCCTGACCTCAACCAAATTGAGATGGTTTGGGATAAGTCGGACCGTATAGTGAAGGAAAAGCAGCCAACAACTGCTCAGCATATGTGGGAACTCCTTCAAGACTGTTGGAAAAGCATTCCTCATGAAGCTGGTTGAGATAATGCCAAGAGTGTGCAAAGCTGTCATCAAGGCAAAGGGTGGCTACTTTGAAGAATCTAAAATATAAAATATATTTTGATTTGTTTAACACTTTTTTGGTTACTACATGATTCCATATGTGCTATTTCATAGTTTTTATGTCTTCACTATTATTCTACAATGTAGAAAATAGTAAAAATAAAGAAAAACCCTTGAACGAGTAGGTGTTCTAAAACTTTTGACCGGTAGTGTATGTGTAAAGCCAGGCGTATTTTAATGGACCATGTTAGCTAGCTTCATATTATGGAAGTGTTTGGGCAGCTATACTAAAAGTGCTGCACATCTGTACTAGATGTTATTGGGATTTAGTTCAACCTCTATAGTCATCTCCCCTAGTCGGTGCTAATATAACCACTCTGATAGCTCATAAACAAAGTTCATAAAAGGAGAGAAGACGGCCGTTAAAGACTGCATCCCAAAATGACACCCTATTCCCTATATAGTGTACTACTTTTGACCAGAGCCCTATGGGCTCCAGCCCTAAATGGCTCCCTGTAACAATTAGGGTTATGCTGCACAATTGCATCCATTTCCATAGTAATGGTTGTGGATGTCACTCACTGGAGTGGAGATTCAGGACTGATCTCCGGGCAACACAAAGGTTTCATACCTGTCTTCTTCTCTCTATTAAGAGATACATGCTGATCTCAAAGGGCAATGCAAGACTATTGTATGAATATGTGGTATTGTGAACCTTTGCAGTATAAAAGCACTGAAGCGTACATAAAAGGCTAGGATTCTTTTCACTGAAAACAGAACTGGACTGTGCAAAAATATCCCGTAATACCAAAAATAGAGTAAAAACATATTTTTTTGCCACATTGCAAAATGGAGCCTAATAAATTGAAGTGCTAGCGGTAAACCAACACTGAGCTGGTTAGCTCTGGTTAGCTCCAGTGTTTATTTGGCAGGTTAGCGTTTTTCGTCATTAATCTTTTTCTGGATGCAGCTCTGCAGAATGGTCACTAGCTGGCACAGCCACTAAGTCATAAAATCGGATTTTAAACCTAACGTTAACCACACTGCTAACCCTAATGCCTAACCCTTAAATACATTTTTGTTTTCATTAAGTTTTACAATATAGCCAATTTTGACTTTGCAGCTGGCCTATCTAAGGAGACATCGATCAGTTCTGCCTCCAGGACAAGACTCATGACAATAAACGTCAACATGCGTTTATTTGGAGGAATAGAAAATTCTGTTGCACCCCTTCATTACACATATCTACCTCTCTTCTGTAAGGAAACAATGGCTTTGTCTGAGTGTAACAAAATGGCTGAATTCCAAATGGTTTACTCATGTCTTCTCTATTCTACTTCTGCTTTCAACAATAGCCATGACTAATATTTCATTTGCAATTTGGCTTGCAATATCTTATATTAACAAAAAGATCTCACGGTTTTAAGTTTCTCCAAATGTCAAATTTCGAAGTTGCTCCAAACGTCAACTCTTGAAGTGTCTTTGACACCCTGGGTTGATTCCTCCTGCTCAGCATGGTTTTGTTTCTCCAAACTTCACATTTTCCAAGTTAAGGATTAAGGTTTTGGATAGGGCTAAAACAAAACAAAAATGTTTTGTGTCTACCACTGGGATTGAACATGCGACCTTCAGATCCGGAGTCATGGGATTATAGTGCTGTGGGATTAACCGTCATTTCGCGGGGTATCGGTTATTAAACAACTAATTGACCGACGTCGGTTCAATTACTTGAATTTCCCTTTTCTTTTTTTTCTTTTTGCTCAACGCTCCATTTCTCAGGAGAGAAATCAAATAATTCACGAGTGAAATCAAGTCAAGAACTATGTGGGATGCTGGGCTGAAGGGAGTTCGTTTTCATTAAGCAAATATTCAATATTTGTTGACCATATTCCTTTTTTTTCTGGCTCGAATAGAGACGGATCAGGGAGGAAGAGACGAAGCGAGAGGTTTCACTCTCGCCAAATTCTTTCCAAAATAAGCCCAATGTGTTTCTATGGGCTTATTTTTGGACCTAAGCTTGTTGCCTGCCTTCCTGCCTTTGGGACAACGACTCCCATTGTTAGGGCGGAGACATGAGCATCTCGTCATTATATACAGATCTCTGGACGGATACACTTTTACGCCTGCTATGTTAGGTTAGATACACATAGACCGCATGAGAGAGGAATGTACACAACACAACGACGAGCGGGACAGAGACTTATCTACTTTGAAGAACTACTTAAATTATTTTGCCAGACAGCTCTGCAGCATACTTAGGCAGGCTAGCTAAATAGGATGACTAAAGACAGAACAGTATGGGGAGCACATAGATAACGTTAGATGGTCTGGCTGGCTGAATGCTTCTGCCTGAGCGAGATGAGATCATGACTTTAAGGAATGGAAATAACAAAGTCATCAAATAAAAACTAAGTAATATACCCAACTAAAATATGTTATTATTTCATAGTAATTTCCTATTTTTCTATTGATGTCTACCCAATGTGGACCTGAGAAAGACAATGGAATATTTTCAATGTTTTGAATGTTCCCTATTTTTGGCTTTGGAATCTCCATTAAAAAGCTCTAAAATCATGGTAATGTCATTATTTCATAATGCATTTAATGTTAAAATTATGAAAACTGAAATCAAAAACCGACCTCAAAAAGCACTAATCGCTCAGCACTATGGGATAACGCCCATCCGCCACCCCCATCCACATCGCCCTAGCAAAACCCAAGCCCACTTGATAGGAATAGCACTCACTGTTGCTCCTAGTGGCCGGTTTTGAAGGCATTTCCCGACATCCTCAGGACATGGACAGATGTCCAATTTTGAAGTTAATCTTGAGCGATCTGCCTGGATATTTGTTCCCCTTTGTTCATTGCCTTTCTCAGACTAATATGAATAGACATAGAGTAAAGGCCAGGTTCTGTGGAGCTGGGTGTAGAGCTGGTGTCAAGTCCCTTGTGTTGTATCTTTAATAAAAAAAACAGAGCTTCAGGGGAAATTGCAGATCTGCTTTTATCCTTTCCTCCGCCGTCTGTATCACACACACGGATACACACCCACACACTCACACACATACAGAACACACAAACACTGGCCCAACCCTCAGAGACACCCCTATCCCCTCTTCTAAAGGCCTCAGTGACATTCTCTGACTATCATCAATAATATGTTGGAGAGGCGATGTAATTTCCTTTACACATGGGCTTCCTTTAATCAGAAGCATTAAAGAATAACCATGCCTAGAAGATAAAGAAGGGGAAAGTAACAGAAGGAGGAGAGAGAGAAGTGAGTGGCTTGAGTGAAACCTGGACGGCCATCGAGGAGAAAAGGCTACCTTTAGATCCTCAGAGAGAATTCATGGAACTGCTGTTACTCTGTCTTGATGCTCTAACTGTAGACATCCCAAATGGCACCCTATTTTCCCCATATGCTCTGGTCAAAAGTAGTGCACTATATAGGGAATAAAGTGCTATTTGGGATGCAACCAGGCAGTATGTTCTTGTCCCTTCATACAGTAACAAGCGTTCACCCAGTGCTCACACACAGCACTTCTCCTTCCCCTGTTCTTCCAGATGGACCATGATCCGAGGAACCCCATGTACATCGCTTCACAAGGCCCTCTACCCTCCACCGTGGCTGACTTCTGGCAGGTAAAGCACAATCAAACATGAACTAACCATCAGTATCGGTTTATGACAGTGTGGGAGACATTTGCAAAAGAGCAGAAATCTGTGCAAAAAAATACAGTAAACCTCATTAGAATCTGGCAGCATGATTTCATTGTAAACTTTTCTTCAACAATGTGTATATTATAGGAGGAGATAATTTATCAAGATTATAATGAGGTATTTTTTGCGCAGATCTGTGCTCTTTTCCATCACGAAAATGTTGCCTTGTGGTTGTTAATGAAACTATGAAATGTAGGATTATTGCAGGATTGTTTTCTTTTGTTGTTAATTATTACGACTGCCCTGGTGTAACAAAGTTTGTTGCATTATGATACATGACAATAGCCTTCACCACTGTGAATATGACTACAAGGGCGATTTTCCAGCTTGCCATTTAGACCTGGCAACCCGGCAATCCTTTGCTGCCTCAGCCGTATGCCGGGTTGCCAAATGGTGTTATTATGCATTAGTGTGAAAGCACCCCAGTCATTAGGGAGGACCATTGCTCCCATACAGTCGAGTTAATGTATCAGCTGTGGCATTAATGTGTCTGTAACATGTTAGCATGGACCAGAGACATCCACAGGTTGAATCCCAAATGGCACCCTATTCCCTTTATAGTACACTACTTTTGACCATAGCCCTATGAACCGTGACCAAAAGTAATGCACTATGTAGGGAATAGGGTGCCGTGCCATTGGAGACGCAGCCACAGTCCAGCTGGTCCCTTCACTCCCCATGTTGAGCTGAAGATGCACTTACAGTAGGTACATACAGTGCATTCTGAAAGTATTCAGACCCCTTGACTTTTTCCACATTTTGTTACGTTACAGTCTTATTCTAAAATTGATTAAATAGTTTTTTTCCCTCATCAATCTACACACAATACCCCATAATGACAAAGCAAAAACAGGTTTTTAGAAATGTTTGCTAATTTATTAAAAATTAAAAACTGAAATATTACATTTACATAAGTATTCAGACCCTTTACTCAGTACTTTGTTGAAGCACCTTTGGCAGTGATTACAGCCTCAAGTCTTCTTGGGTATGACGCTACAAGCTTGGCACACCTGTATTTGGAGAGTTTCTCCCATTCTCTGCAGATCCTCTCAAGCTCTGTCAGGTTGGATGGGGAGAGTCGCTGCACAGCTATTTTCAGGTCTCTCCAGAGATGTTAATTCGGGTTCAAGTCCGGGCTCTGGCTGGGCCACTCAAGGACATTCAGAGACTTGTCCCGAAGCCACTCCTGTGTTGTCTTGTCAGTGTGCTTAGGGTCGTTGTCCTGTTGGAAGTTGAACCTTCGCCCCAGTCTGAGGTCCTGAGTGCTCTGGAGCCGGTTTTCATCAAGGATCTCTCTGTACTTTACTCTGTTCATCTTTCCCTCAATCAGGTTCTTTGTCACCTCCCTGACCAAGGCCTTTCTCCCCCGATTGCTCTATTTGGCCGGGCGGCCAGCTCTAGGAAGAGTCTTGGTGGTTCAAAATGTCTTCCATTTTTTTGAATGATGGAGGCCACTGTGTTCTTGGGGACCTTCAATGTTGCAGAAATGTTTTGATACCCTTCCCCAGATCTGTGCCTCGACACAATTTTGTCTCGGAGCTCTACGGACAATTCCTTTGACCTCATGGCTTGGTTTTTGCTCTGACATGCACTGTCAACTGTGGGACCTTATATAAACAGGTGTGTGCCTTTCCAAATCATGTCCAATCAATTGAATTTACCACAGGTGGACTCCAATCAAATTGTAGAAACATCTCAAGAATGATCAATGGAAACAGGATGCACCTGAGCTCAATTTCGAGTCTCATAGCAAAGGGCCTGAATACTGTTTTCTATTTTTAATAAATGTGCAAACATTTCTAAAAATCTGTTTTCACTTTGTCATTATTGGGTATTGTATGTAGATTGATGAGGAAAAATCAATTTTCGAATAAAGCTGTAACGTAACAAAATGTGGAAAAAGTCAAGGGGTCTGAATACTTTCTGAATGCACTGTAAATGTCATCATGGAGTCTTTATACCTGTCATGCGCACACAGAAGGAACGGTTCACTTTATTGACGAGTCAGTTTTAAAAGAGATGATTGTTAATGGTGGCTTTCAGATGCAAATGTGTGCGTGTGTGTGTGCTGTCAGGTTCGATGGTTAGTTTGTAACACAGCAATTATGATTTTATCAAGCCATTACGCCTTCCCTTTGTTTGAAAAGTGCACCTTGATTGAATACACCATTTTGAAATGTATTTTGTCAATGTGCTGTCACTTCTCTTTAATGGGACATTTGTAAACACCTAATAAGAAAAAGTTTGCTTGCTTGTTTTTTTTCTTTGTTGTCATTTCATAAAGTGAGTAAACAACATATCCATTATCAAAATTAAATAAACCATTTACAGCTGAATATTTGGCTTAGTTTACTCTAAAACTAGCTTATTGCAACTTGCAAATAATTGACAATTAAAACGACAGTATATCCAGAGTGATGGACTTGAAAGGATAGCAATAAGTAATGAGTCGTTCTACTTTAAATATAGTTACATTGGCCTTGAATGCACGTAAAAACTCTTTCCAAATAAACTAACAGAAAAATATGCAAATTGGTCTGTCTAATCCGCAGTGGGCTTCTGCAGCACTCTGAAAGGCTCTCTAATCCTCCCCTTCCTCCTTCCTCCTTCCATCCCTCCGTACCCCCAGCCTTCCACCTTTCTTCCCTCCCTCTGTCCCCAGCCATTACCTCAGCTCCACCAGGGCCTCACCCCCTCTGCTCGCTCTCGCTCTCTCTCTTTAGAGTTCAGGGAATAAGCCAATCACCATGAGGGTTCAAAGAGTTCCCAAACAGGGACCTTGACTTGGTTCTCTCGTTTTAGTCTCTGCTTGTGTGCTCAATAATGGAGAGGGGTTGCCTAGTGACTAAATTACTTTAGAAGTGAATTAAATAAAAAGTGTACATTGAGTTCATTTGTTTATTCTTTCTGACAGTATTTGTAAATTAGTCAAACAAATGAGACAAATAAGACAGATTCTTTCATTTGACACCTCTTCTTTGGTACGTACTGATAACCAACGTGGCTAGACCTGGGCACAGTTTGCTTGTAATGACACCGCTGGGCTGAATCACAGAGGTATGTAATTAGTTTATAGGCAGGACCATTGTGTTTTTATTGCTCTCATAAAACCAGTGTTTCTACCTCGTTTTCCTAATGGCCGCACTGGGCCTTGCTGTCGTCCAAGGACACATTAGATTTTGATAAGATAATCAGATGAAATGGAGCGGATCAGTTGAGCGAGCTCAGCTGGTGGAGAGAGCCAGGGGCACACGGGAGGCACTGTTCGACTTCCTCTGATCTACAATACAGTAGTACAGCTCAACTGATCACATGTTGGTGGCGGTGCAGACCAATAACGATCAGTCACACAATCCTGTACGTCGCATAACAATGTATCTATGTTGCTGAATGGCTAACATTGACTTTGTTTATTGAAAGGAAGTGAAAATAGAGATGTAGGAACATCAATCAATCACAACGCATCATTATACATTTCTAAATGTGGTGCTGTATTAACTCTTACTGTATTAACTCCTACTGTATTAACTCCTACTATATTAACTCCAAATGTATTAACTTCTACTGTATTAGCTCCTACTATATTAACTCCTACTGTATTAACTCCTACTGTATTAGCTCCTACTATATTAACTCCTCCTGTATTAACCTCTACTGTATTAACTCCTACTGCATTAATTCCTACTGCATTAACTTATACTGTAGTAACTCTTATTGTATTAACTCATACTGTATTAATTCATATTGTATTAACTCCTACTGTATGAGTGCCCTGTCTTTGTTAATATTACTAGATTTGAGCCCTCCTATGTTCCCTTGTGTCTTCAGATGGTGTGGGAGAGTGGCTGTGTGGTCATCGTCATGCTAACGCCCCTGTCTGAAAATGGAGTCAAACAGTGTCAACAGTACTGGCCGGACGAGGGCTCCAATGTCCACCATGTTTATGAGGTATAACAATTATCTTTGTTTAGGATGTGTTCTTTATTTGTTTAATATATTATTCATCTTTATTTTGATACATTTGGTAACTGTATTGTCCTTCCACATATCTGCTTGTAGTTGATTTGGTCCAGGGGTATCACTCAGAGAGAGTTAATACTGGCAAGAGGTTCTAAGCCCGTTCTAGTGATTTTATTTATAAGATTCTCACTCCTGTCCCTTGTCTCTGCAGGTGAACCTGGTGTCAGAACACATCTGGTGTGAGGACTTCCTGGTCAGGAGTTTCTACCTGAAGAACCTGCAGACCAACGAGACACGCACTGTCACGCAGTTCCACTTCCTTTCCTGGGTGGACCACAGCATCCCTGACTCAGCCAGGACCCTGCTGGACTTCCGTAGGTAGGCCACATGTGTCTCCGTCTGAAGGTCTGACCAATGGCTGCTCATTCTGTGTTCGCTTTGACCTAGGGTTGCAAAAATTCCGGTAACTTTCCCAAAATTCCTAGGTTTTCCAGAAATCCAGGTTGGAAGATTCCGGATTTCCTGCATATTCCCTCGTGATTCAGGGAATTTTCCAACCGGAATTTCTAGAAAACCTAGGAATTTTGGTAAAGTTACCAGAATTTTGCAACCTTAAAGGGATACTTCGTTATTTTGGCAATGAAGCCATTTATCTACTTAACCAGAGTTATATTAACTCATGGATATCATTTTTATGTCTGCGTCCAGTATGAAGGAAGTTAGTTTCGCAAGCCAATGCTAACTAGCGCTAGCGCAATGTCATTTCGTTAGCAGCTTCCTTCAAACTGCGTGCAGAGACATCACATTTTTATCTACGAGTTCATCTGATTCTAGATGAGGGCCTCATTGCCAAAATCCCGAAGTATCCCTTTAAGTATTAGCTTGTGATAACACTCCTTTTTTTGCTGCCATCCTGTCTACCTGTTCTCTTTGTTCCCTTTAACTCCTGTAATGGGTTTGTATAGTTGTTCCAGTAATGCCTCGGTCACACCGACAGTGTCATTGCTCAAAAGTTCAACATTCGCCTTCTGCTACCATTTCTGTCAAGCCGTCTACACATACAGTTTGATGCATACGTTCGATAAATCCAACGTATGCACCACACAGAACGCACTGCAACTGCCTCTGCAACGCAATGCTGCAAGGCAAACGCAGCGTTCCATTGGAAATGAATGTACTTCTGGTGTACCTAAAATGCAATGACGCTGTCGGTGTGATCGAGCAATACTTAATTGATCGTAGGGCTATTTCTCCCCTGCTCATGCAAGGCAGCAAATTAACCGTCCGCATGGCATGGCTTGAAAAAACCTTAATTCAAACAGCCAATTAAATGGGAAATGTCAAGCTAAAAAACCTGGGTGAATGGAGGGGAAAGCCAATGACTGTCTAACCTCTCCTCCCTGTTCTTCATCTGATGTGCGCTGGCAGAAGAGGCCCCCAGGGAAACAGCCTGAAAGGAATGGGAAATCCCAGTCCAAATGAGAATATGTCACAATTTAGACCAGTATGTTGCAAGCCCACTAATTGGAGAAGTTCTGCAGGTTAGAGAGAGCTCACCATGCTAAAGGGTTATTGCAGTCACACTAGATATCTAGCTCTCTTACTACATGGGGCCTCGTAGATGAGGGGAGACGGATTCACGCTCTCATGATGAGGTTTCCCTGCATGCTACTTCAAAATCAGTGTCACCCTCAGCCCAAGACGGAATTTCCACTTGGTCTAATGGTTAAGATGTTGGTTTCCCGGGCGGGAGACTGGGATTCAGATCCCACATGTGACACTCAATACACCACTCATGTAGCGGTTTTGGCCAACTATGAAATTAGCGGTTGCCAGTGTCATTTTTGTGATGTTGCAGCTAGTAATATGAGTCCAGTTGCATAGTCACAAAAGTGATCATTGGAAACTGTGTCTCTTCAGCCAGGCCTGTGCACACAATCTCTCTTTCCACTCCTCCCCTCAACTTTCTTCCCCTTAGGTTTGCATGATAACTCCCACCTACCCAGATCACTCTCAAACTACTCAAAATGCCTGGTTTATCTGATGAATTACCTGTAAAATGCATTTCATTTTCACCCTACTTTGTTTAACATTTTTCTTTCACAAACAAATCTTTCTTCATATTATTAAAAAGTGTGTATTTCTTATTCATTTAGATGTTCGTTTTAAAATCTGGAATTATTTGGAATATGGTTTGTTATAAATGTTAGGTCACAAAGATGACATAATATATGACATACATACAGTGCTAGTATGTCACCAATTACTGTATATCAAATGATATGAGTGCAAATAATATTCCTGTGTAGGGTTAGAGAACATTTTCCAGATGTATTATTTTTCTTCAGGAACTTCATTGAGCTTAGAAAACCCCCAGAATCTTGTCTAAATCACCTCTGATTTAGACCAATGTGGTCAATGGTTTCCATGGCAACATCTTGGTGTAGACGGCTTGTTGGCCCCCACTGTGTGCCTGTGGTGTGTAGCATTCATAATTGGGTTAATGCGTCGCAGATCATGACATCTCACCACCGCATCCATCATGGCAGTAAATACATGTCACAAAATTGTGTTTTAAATGGTGCTTCATTCATTCTCATTGTTCAACATGGACTTCTTTTGTCTTCACATTTTTTTGATTGACAACGGGACTCCAAAGGTTTACGCATTACAGACATTTTATTTTATATGTTTTTTGGTATATAAAGTACAGAATGCATAAGCAAAATGATCTCAGAAAAACAGCTGCCTCTAAAAGTATAAACTGAATTTGTCCAGATCAGTGAAATACTTTAAGCAGCCTACATGTGACCCTTTTTGCGATTCATCCACATATTTAAATGGATTCTACGTAACTATATGACTTTTATCAAATGTTATAGTGTACTAGCAAAGTTGAGCAGATGTTTGCCCAAATTGCCAAATGTTAAAGTGCTCCATGTTTTATTTACCTATATTGTTGTGAAGCGTGATATTAATAGCAGACTCTTCTTTCATTACAGAAAGGTTAACAAGTGCTACCGGGGTCGGTCTTGTCCAATAATAGTCCACTGCAGGCAAGTATACTTCAATAATTATAACCTTGTAACGATGCACAGGCTGTGTGGGTGTCAGTTACATTGCATGACAGACTGAGAAGGCATCAGCATGCTTCAGTTCGGCTAGCCGAAGTCGGCTAGGCGAACCGAACGAGTCTGCTCGCATACTCCCTTAAAATACCTTTGCTGATTTTTTTTAACAGTTTGTCCATTTTGAGACGCCGTAGCCTTCCTCAAAATAATCTAAGATAACTCAATAAATCTGTCATTAATTTTGACATTTTTGCAGAGGAGATCTTAGTTGCGCAATTTTACATCTAACTAAGATGTTTGGTGCAGTATTTTTCAATGAAATAATGTGCATGAAAACGAGTCGTCTCTCGTTGAATGACAACAAGTACTTTTTTGAAGAATCCCTACTGTTGACCAATGACCGATGAAGAGGCGTAGACTTTGGCTCCAAACTTCGGCTTGTGTGTCCGAACAGCCGGAAAAAAACTCACGAAGTCCAAAACGAACAAAAACTTCACAAAATGTCGTCGTAATATATGCACGAACTCTACCGAACTGTTTCAGCTGGGAAGCATGCGGACGCCTTTAGACAGACTTACAGTTACAGTACCTAAAGTATGGATCTATTTTTGGGGGATTTTTGTTAGTGAAGCTCCACTCTTTATTTAATATGGCAGGTATTTGCCTCCATATCTTTAATAGTGAGTAGTGTTCAGTCATGCATGGAGAGGGTCTGTCTGTCCGTTCGTCTGTCTGGCCATAGAGGTCTCTAGATGAGAAGCAGTGGATTAATGAAACAGTGGCGCTCCTCACGCCTCACGCTGCTCGGTCTCTCTCCTGTTTTATTGGCTTTGCCTTTATTAGAGAGATGGTGCATGCCTTGTTTGCAATTAACATGCAGACAGATTGAAAGCCCGGCGGGCACAAAGAGAGGCTTTTCATGCAGTTATCTCTGGTGAAATGGAAAAGCAGGCTCTCCAAAGCTGCTCTGCTAATGGCCTCTGGCCTCTTCAGCTCCCCTCTGCTCCTGAGGAGCCTGCATGCTGCATGCTGCACGCTGCTGCTTTTAAAAGCTTTTGTCCCTTATAACGTCAGTTCCAAATCAGTCCTCTGAAGTATTTGGACCACACATGCATGTGTACACACACACACGTTCTTTTAAAAAAATGTAAAAAAATGGTATTCTAATTTGCGTGTTGATAACAGTTTTGTACTCAAGGGTTATTCAAGCTTTTATTAATGTCCTATGATCTTTAATTTAATATCTTATAAATACCTGCTCTTACTCGTGTGTACTTATACAATAATATATTTGACTTTTTAAACGCTCAGTTAACGCTCTTCTCATCATTTGTATTTTCCTCAAAGACTTTACAGTAATAATGCAAGAAAATCTATAATGCAAGAAAGTCTAAATGAGCCAGGCCTATTTGTTGTCATGTAAGAGGCAAACACTAACTGTGGTATTGATTAAAGCTGCCTTGTGTTCTTTTTCTGCCTCACTAAAGAGTGCCTTCTCCTCTGGTTGCTTTGCAGTGACGGGGCTGGCAGAAGCGGAACGTACATTCTGATTGACATGGTCCTCAATAGGATGGCTAAAGGTAGGAGTCGATGGGCCTCTCCGTCTCGCACTCTTTACTGCTTGTGTGGAGACGTTGCCATGGCAATGGCAAAAAAAACTACATTTTCAGCTAAAGGTCTTGGGATGCATTAGAGGGTAACTGAGTAAGGCCTCTGCTGAATACTATGGGAGGGCTCTTCAGAAAGAATGGGAAAGAGAGAGAGAGTGATGTGAGGTGGGGTGGGAGAGAGGGGGGTGAGGGAGAGAGAAACAGTGAGAGAGAGGGGATGAGAGGGAGAGAGAGAGGGGATGAGAGGGAGAGAGGGGGGGGTGAGAGGGAGAGAGAGAGGGGGTGAGAGAGAGAGAGAGAGAGAGAGAGAGAGGGGTGAGAGAGAGAGAGAGGGTATGAGAGGGAGAGAGAGAGAGAGAGAGAGGGGGTGAGAGAGAGAGAGAGGGGGTGAGAGAGAGAGAGAGAGGGGATGAGAGGGAGAGAGAGAGAGGGGGGGTGAGAGAGAGAGAAATAGCATGGATACTAATAACATTCACATATGTATTTATTTGTAATTTCGTTTTAAAAGGTACTTATTTCAACTGTTGGTTTTTAACCATCATTAATGTCAAATTCATTTCCCTGTGACGGACAAGTTAATTTATTATAATTATAATGTATATATTCCAACTGAATTTGGTTTCTCACAACATTCAAATATTGGTATACTAATCGACATGAACAACCACCTTTGAATAGGTTCTCAGAACGTTATGCGCATATAGTATACTACACCAGGTTCGGTTTTGCATAATCAGAAATAACTCCAGTAGAGTGTACAATAGATGCCACCTGCCCTCCCACCCCTATCAGAACAGGTCATCCATACATCTGGCCCTGACCCTGTCCTCCCCTTCCCCCTGCTCCATAGCTTTGGTCTTAATGGGGCATCAAAGGGCGGAGTCAGGGTAACATGGTCCTGCTGGATGGAGGTCTTTCTCAGGCTGTCACACACATCCCTGGTCTGGGTCCTGGGCTAGAGGTTTGTGTTAGGGGTTTGGACTGGGGCTGTGGGCTGTGGGCTGAGGCTGGGGCTAGGGGTTTGGACTGGGACTAGGGCTTGGGATTTGACCTAGGGCTGTGGCTAGGGGTTGGGACTCGGGCTGCAGTGTTTTCCATTAGTGGCAGCCGTTGGTTAACCAGTCGGTTACCTTTTACACTTCATATTAACTAGGCTACTTTTCATTTAAAGGTTTAAATTCACTAGTCCGTCGATCCCTCTCACGCTACAATTAATAATATGCATCTTCTTGCGCTCTATTGATAGTATAGGCGTCTGTCAGTCACAAAGCGAGCGATGACAGAGAAACGAGGTCTGCAGTCTTTCCCGCCTCCTGGTACAATTTTGCACTGTAGTTGGTTGCAGTCAAATTTATTTACACAGAGGGAGAGAGCATGATGCTCGTGGATTTGCATGTCCCATGTATGTAAGTGGTAACGATGAATCGAAATCCACCTAGCCTAATTATTGTTTTCTGGAATATTCATTTATTTTCTTTTGCGTGTTTCACATAGCCAGCCACATGGAGTCATGCTTTGACAACTGAACAGCAAGCGTTGACTAGTTTATAAAAGGTGTCAAACTGACTGAATAAATCTCCTGTATCCCTTTGCCATTCTTAAATCATGCAACATTGTTATATGTCCATGGTATCGCATCAGGACAAGTAAACCAAACGATTTCCTAGGTTTCCTTTCCTAGGATGTTGGGGTTTGCCAGACAGTGACGCTAATTGAGTGACTCTCATCTCGTCAGTCAGTGTAGCCTACCGAATCGCATCGGTGAGAGAGCCATTCATTTGGCTCCCTAATTTGCATAGGCTACTGGTAGACCTAGGCTTTTTGGCGATTATCTGCAGATAAATTATGAAAACATTAGTTTTTATTTATTTATTTATTTCACCTTTATTTAACCAGGTAAGCCAGTTGAGAACAAGTTCTCATTTACAAGTGCGACCTGGCCAAGATAAAGCAAAGCAGTGCGATAAAAACAACAACAACACAGAGTTAAATATGGAATAAACAAAACGTACAGTCAATAACACAATAGAAAATCTATATACAGTGTGTGCAAATGTAGTAAGTTATGGCGCTATGGCAATAAATAGGCCATAGTGCAAAATAATTACAATTTAGTATTAACACTGGAGTGATAGATGTGCAGAAGATGATGTGCAAATAGAGATACCGGGGTGCAAATGAGCAAAATAAATAACAATGTAAATAAAAAGGTATTTAAAGCTGATCTACCCCCTAAAAAACAAAAACAAAAACAACAAAAAACAATGTAAATAACAATATGGGGATGAGGTAGTTGGGTGGGCTAATTACAGATGGGCTGTGTACAGGTGCAGTGATCTGTAAGCTGCTCTGACAACTGATGCTTAAAGTTAGTGAGGGAGATAAGTGTCTCCAGCTTCAGAGATTTTTGCAGTTCGTTCCAGTCATTTGCAGCAGAGAACTGGAAGGAATGGCGGCCAAAGGAGGTGTTGGCTTTGGGGTTGACCAGTGAGATATACCTGCTGGAACGCATACTATGGGTGGGTGTTGCTATGGTGACCAATGATCTAAGATAAGGCGAGGATTTGCCTAGAAGTGATTTATAGATGACGTGGAGCCAGTGGGTTTGGCAACGAATATGTAGTGAGGGAATAGTTGAAGATGGTGAATCATCACTGCAGGAACAATAGATAGTGGAGAGCCTCATTCTGGTCCAAATATGATAATAAGGGCCTTCACGGAATCCAGGCATTAAAATGAAAATGTATTGCCCTTTGTAGGGAATCAACTAAATGTATAGAACATTTATTAATTAGTCCAAGTTTATCATAAGACATTAACAGAATGCATCAGTGATTCGTATTTCCTGCAACTTTCTGAAGAGGCAATGAGAATGCCCTGTCTGTGTGTGTGTGTGTGCGGTTTATGCGTCTACCACTTTGTGTAGCCATTAGCGATGATGCTAATGAAAACAGTATGGCAGAATGATATCATTATTATTTTCATCAATCCAGTGGGTATTTGTTTTGCAAACTCTACCAGTACATCACTGGGCCAAGCTTCCTGCCATCCAGGACCTCTATACCAGGCGGTACCAGGCGGTGTCAGAGGAAGTCCCCAAAAATTGTCAAAGACTCCAGCCACCCTAGTCATAGACTGTTCTCTCTGCTACCACACGGCAAGCGGTACCGGAGCGCCAAGTCTAGGTCCAAGAGGCTTCTATCCCCAAGCCATAAGACTCCTGAACATCTAATCCAGTACCCAGACTATTTGCATTGCCCTCCCCCCTTTTACGCTGCTGCTACTCTCTGTTTATTATCTATGCATAGTCACTTTAATAACTCTACCTACATGTACATATTACCTCAATTACCTCGACTAACCGGTGCCCCTGCACATTGACTCTGTACAGGTACCCCCTGTATATAGCCTCGCTATTGTTATTTTACTACTGCGCTTTAATTATTAGTTACTTTTATTATTATTATTTTTTTTTATTTTTTTTTTTGGGGGGGGGGTATTCTTTCTTAAAACTGCATTGTTGGGTAAGGGCTTGTAAGTAAGTATTTCACTGTAAGGTCTACACCTGTTGTATTCGGCACATGTGACAGATAAAATTTGATTTGAAACAACAGCCTCTTGCTAGGTGCACACTTGAATTAGGGTTTAAATTAAACTACACCCAAAAATCTAAATTTCTCATATTTTTCCCAGAGCTCAAAAGTGGTCTGCTGATGTGGTTTAAGCATTGCTGTGGACTTAGAACATCCAATTTGTGGTTTTTCGAGAGCGAAAACCTGAAAAAACAGGGAAAACAGAAACCTGGAAACCTGGAAAAACTAAACGGAGAAAACGGAATTTGGGAAAGAACAAAACATAATCAGGCAAAAAAAAGTAACAGATTTAATAGGGCCGTAGCTAATGATAATTATACATTTAGGCTATGTAAAATCAGAAAGTTATAATACTTAAGACTGATATAACTCCTTTATTTTTTCAATATAATATGGGCTATTTACTTCATTTTTCTGTTTAATAAAATACATAATTTGAAGAACCAACATAATTGTGACAATTCATATCTTACAATAAAACTGTAAATAAGACTTTAATCTCAAGAGAAGACAGGTTAAATGTAAAAAAAAAAAAAAGAATGGTCTCTTACTTAGAAGACAGTCCTGATCATATAGGCCTAGACCTAGACAATATCCAAAACAATTAACAATACACTGAATTCATACATGTTGTAAAGTAATGTCTTTCTACACATTACATTACATTTTACCACAACTAATTGTTTCAATCTGGGAGGTAAATTCAATAAAGTATTCAATAATTTTGCTTTGTATTTTGGATAGAATCAAGGCATTAGAATATACCAGAGGCCACCAAAATAGAGCTACTTCTGAAGAAAAAAAATCCCCCCCCAGACCCTCCCGGCCCGGGTGTGCCTGGTTGGCTACTTTTTCTATTTGGCTGGCTACTCTATGTATGTATGGAAAACACTGGGGCTGGGACCAGACCCACAGGTTTTTGTTATGTTGAGCAATGAGCAACCCAGAGTATGAGCGGCCTTTCCATCTTTGTCTGGTGTGAGGCTCATCTGGTCTTGAGGAGTGTGAGGCCTTGTGTTTCCAAACAGAATGAAAAGCCCAGAGGCCCAGACATAAAATCCCTCGTTCTCCTTCCTCCCCCTCTTCTTCATCTTCTTCTCTCCTCCAGAGTGTGAATTGTACACAAGTATGAGAATTTCACTCCAAAGCCTTTTCTTGTTTGAGGAGTTTCTCCCCTCCTATACTTGAGAATCCAACCCTTCTGAAACATGAAAGTATTGGAGCACTTTGAGCTGGGAATCCAGCTGCATAAACTGGCTCCCTCCCCTCTCTCCCCATTTTCAAAAAGTCTTTAAGGGCTTGAGGATTTCTCTCCCTCTATTTATTTTTTAGGGGATTAAATCTCAAATGAGCCCCTCCAACTCGCCATTTATTAGAAACTCGAACAATAGTCTGGTTGTTGAAGTCATTCAAGCTAAAGGTGAAAGGAGATTTCAAATCAGTGTTCATTGCTAGTTGGTATCATTCTGTTTGTTACTCAGACATAACATACTGTAGCTCACATAACTTGCTGAGTTTTAAAATGACACAACAAAATGAATTGTACGGGGAAGGTGAACTACATCACATCCAGCATATAAATTTTTCAAAATCATACGAAGTACAGCAAATTGGCTTGATTTTGCACACATCATTCTGAAATCTGATTCTCTACGATATCAGAAATGTAAGCTTCTGAAAACTTGAATCACAGTTGGGCATAGTGCAGTGGTGCTACTACAATGCATGGTTCTAATTTAAGCGGTGCACAGTTTCTTTGATTGCATCATTCATTGTACAATATTCCCTGCTCCAGAAATATCTCCATGCATATATTATTCTAGTGAAAACAGTCAGTGGCTCCTGGCCAAGTCTTTCGAGGGATGAATGTAATAATTTTCAATCACCGTGCCGTTCCAAAGGGAGCCGGTAGAAAGGAGATTGACAGATGTGAGCTGGATTAATCTGCTGCTTTGAACTCAGTCCAATTTGTGGTCTGTTGCAGGTGCTAAAGAGATTGATATTGCCGCTACCCTGGAGCACTTGAGAGACCAAAGAGCCGGCATGGTCCAGACAAAGGTAAGGTCCCTCGCTCTGAGCGGGGGAGAGAGGGGGGGGGGGGGTTCATGTCACTCACTCAGAGGTGCATCTAGTTCACGGGTAAGCGCATAATGACATGAGCCTTACGGGAGATGAAATGATCAAGCGATTCATAGATTGCTTGAAATTATCAAGACCATTTCTTTATTGGAGGAGCTATTTTGAATTATGCTCAGTCAGTTCATATTCCAAATCACAAATGAGGAGGTTTATGTCCACAGACACTGAGGGCTGGTTTCCCTGACATATATTTAGCCTAGTTCTGGATTAAAAAGCATGCTCGATGGAGAATCTCCGTTGAAAGAGCTATTTAGTCCAGGGCTAGGATTAATCTCTGTCTGGGAAACCAGCCATGAGCCCTCAGAGTTTAAGATCTCCAAGATGATGTAAGCTAAGTGGTTGGCCTTTTGCAAAATCCAAAACTCATGTAATTCTTGTTTGCCTCTAGAATTTAGAGTAGCCTCTTAACTCCAATTCCCCTGTTCTTAACTAAAATAATCTAACTCATTTTAGTGAGGGAGGTTTGAAACATCTCATTACAATCAAGTGGGTTCCCTGGAGAATTTATGTGTTTAAACAGACCATGCTCTCTCATTTATGAATACTGAATTATTATGATGGGCAGCGAAAGCTTTTTGTGTCTTTTAAGACGGACACATTTAGTTCTGGAAATATACATTAAGTCAAACTCAAGGCAAAATTAGGCTGTATGACATTTGTTTTCTAAAAGACTGGAGACTTCCTGAATGTTTTATTTATGTAATTTCTATTGATTTAATCCAGCTTTCTCTGAATCCCATTTACCATTGACTCAGGTCTCTGATTGGAGCTTGTTAGGGAAGTTTTAATTTAGGCAAAAATAAATGTTTCAAGCCTTTCACTAAAACATCTAAGGGCAAATTAAATTACATCAGAGAACTAGCAATATTATTGATGTGGTGCCTCGCTGTTTCATGAAGAGCATAAATTGTAGATTTTAGTTTTTAGGACAGCTTTTAGCTGTAAAATATATACAACATTAGCTGTTCTGGTCTTACATGTAGATAGAAGTGTTAGATATTACAGCGTTGAAATATCACAAATCATTTTTACATTTTTTTCATACCAATAGACAATACTTACTTACTCTATGCTCAAGCAAGTATGCTGTAACTTTGTGGTGAAGACAGAGGTTTGACTCCCTCCAGTGGTGGAAATGTAAAACCCTCTTCCGAGGCCACCATAATGCACCTTAAAGCTGAGATCTGCGATTGGGGAAACAGCATCTATCAATTTTTTTAATTAACTACAGCTATTAAAGGTCCTGTATAAAGACATATAAAAATAGGAACAACCTAAGCAAAAAAACTATTGACATTACTTGTTATAAAGAACTCCTCAGTATAGATTTTATTTTACCCCCGGCGAAAATGTGGCATGTTTTGACATATCTGAAGCAGGATTCTTGCGAACGCCTACCTCTCTTCAGTGAGTTTATTTTAGCGCCTGCAGCCTGAATGAGAGTTGAGTAGAATGTGAAACAGTGGGTCTTCAGGGTGAAAATCGATCGGACCTGTTGTGCTCTTCAGGGAGCACAGTGAGTCACACAAACACACACACACACACACACACTTGAGAGAAGAGTTGACTTAGGCCTAGATTCAATCAGTTCAAGCGTTAACCCGCGCTAGCCAACACCCGCGTAGCTGGTGTTTTGGAGGTGTCGGAGGTGTAACTGCGTTGAAGCTGTCAAATCAGTGAGCAGCTGCTCGTGGTCATTGTCAAGAAGCCACACCCGTTCCACCTGGTGTAGATTACATCACACATGCCGGTGTTCAAACTTGTAACATGGCTACATGTGATTTCGACTAATGTGACTTGGTGCATGCAATGGCAACGTCCAGTGATAGGTATAACGCCGGGAGCCGCTTGTGGATTTGACAGCTCTAACACAGTTCCACCGCCAAAACATCAGCTATGCGGGTGTCGGCTAGCATGGATATTATTGAATCTAGGCCTTAGAAGCTTATTTAAAGACATCCCTGGCTGAGTCTACAGTGGCACTGACTTCACTCACACACTCAGAGAGGAAGCTCGGAGAAGGGCACAACTGCTCCCTCCATTGTCTCTGTAGCCACGACACAACATGGGGGCATTAGACAAAGTGTCACTCTGATATGACTCACTGACAGTCCTATACCTTTACACACCGGACAAGAGGTAGTTATAAACCAGTCACTGAACAACTCTCTCTCTCTCTCTCTCTCTCTCTCTCTCTCTCTCTCTCTCTCTCTCTCTCTCTCTCTCTCTCTCTCTCTCTCTCTCTCTCTCTCTCTCTCTCTCTCTCTCTCTCTCTCTCTCTCTCTCTCTCTCTCTCTCTCTCTCTCTCTCTCTCTCTCTCTCTCTCTCTCTCTCTCTCTCTCCCCCTCCCTCCCTCCCTCCCCCCCACAGGAGCAGTTTGAGCTTGCGCTGACAGCCGTGGCGGAGGAGGTGAATGCCATCCTAAAAGCACTTCCACAGTGAAACTCGACGCCGCACCGTGCCACGTCTCGCTGCCTAAACACACGTTCCTCTGCCCACTCAAGTCTGACAGCTCGTTTATGTCCCAAATGGCACCCTATTCCCATAAAGCTCTGGTCAGAAGTAGTGCACTATGTAGGGAATAGGGTGCCATTTGGGACATACATACCTATCTTCTCCTGTTTCTCTCTCCTCTGATTCTCTCGCTTTCTCTCTATCTCTCTCTTGGTATACTGATGAATGTTGTGCCAGATACTTGACCGACCTGGTCTTCTTAAGTGTGATGTATTCTGTTTGCAGTTGTTATCGAACATATGTTCCAGTACCACTTACAGATAGCTAGACAAGGTCACGTGTGTTCTCTCTCTGTCTTTGTGATCTGAATAATCTATTATACTAAGAATCAGATAATTGGTTATTGATGTGTGATGAATATGATATTGTATTCAAGGGCCGAACATCTGTGTCCTGTATATTGAGAAGATGCTTCAAGGAATGACGTTGAAGTGATCTTTGCTATTACATATTCTATGGCCCTGTTCAAATACTTTCTAAATGCATCCTTCCTTCCTTCCTTGAGGATCTGTAAGTGATATACAGATACCCAGTCTAAAACCCCAAAGAGCAAGCAATGCAGATGCAGAAGCACAGTGTCTAGGAAAAACTCCCTAGAAAGGAAGGAACCTAGGAAGAAACCTAAAGGAACCAGGCTCCGAGGGGTGGCCAGTCCTCTTCTGGCTCTGCCACCACTATATTACTTTCACCAATCCAACCAATTCATATCTGTGATAACTTTAAGTAGGAAGGAAGTATTTAAACAGTGCCGGTATGTGAGACTCGATTCAGTCAGATACGCTTTAGCCAATATCCGCATAGCAGTTGTTTTGACAGTGTCGGAGGTGGAACTGCCTTAGAGCTGTCAAATCCACAAGCAGCTCCTGGCATTATACCTAAAGTGGACATTGCCATTGGCTGCGCGGAGTCTCATGAACAGAAATCTCATGCAGCCTTGTTTACAAGTTCGAACCCTGGAATGTGAGATGTTATTTTGTTGAATAATTTTTCAATTTGATCATAATTATTTCTATATAGCCTACAATTTCTCATTGTGAACTTCTAACGCAATTGGGGGGGCTTCATGACAATGACTATGATTTGACAGCTCCAAAGCAATTCAACCTCCGACACCGCCAAAACATTCGCTATGTGGGTGTCTGCTATCGCTGGTTAATGCTTGATCTGATTGAATCTTAGTTGTTCTCTTATGCAGACTGCATTTGTTTGTTATATACATTGTTTTGTATATGAATTTAATACCGTTAATATTTAAAATCACAGAAATGTAATGATTACAAATACACTGTGTACAAAACATTAAGAAGACCTTCCTAATATTGAGTTGTCTTGCCCAGTCACCCTCTGAATGGCAAACATACACAATCCATGTCTCAATTGTCTCAAGGCATAAAAATCCTTCTTTAACCGGTCTCCTCCCCTTCATCTACACTGATTGAAGTGGATTCAACAAGTGACATCAGTAAGGGATCATAGCTTTCACCCGGATTCACCTGGTCAGTCTATGTCATGGAAAGAGCATGTGTTCTTACTGTTTTGTACACTCAGTGTAGAGTGAGCAATATAGATATTAACAATATGATATGATATGATTAAACTGAATTATATTGGCATTATTAATATGTTTATTTTTTCCTCTTAATCGACAGAATATTGTGACTCATGTGTACAGGTAAAGTCCATGTATAGAATATAAATGATTGGAAGCTTGTTGTGCTATTAAAATGTTTAATGAACTTAAATGAAAATGTCAATGAAAACCGTATATTTTGTGTGGAAACTAAATTCTAACAGATTGATAATAAACCATAGAACGGTTGACCAGACATTTGTCTGTCATTTTTTCCACTAGCTCTTTAGAAAACATTCAAAGGAAGAAGTACCTATGGCATTTGATCAGTTGAATAAAAGCCGTCTTCTTTTACCAGAGGGTGAGTGCATTGCCTGAATACCAAACTTGAAATAAAGATAGATACCCGCACACTGATGAATTCTCCTACAGTTTATTGTGCAACGTTTCCACCCGAAGGTCTTCATCAGGCTTAACCAACGTGAATAAAGCAGTGATATTTACAGAACATGCCTAGACAGATTAAATGATTGGCTCACCACCTTTTGTCATTTGAGAGACAGGGTAGGCAATGAAACAGAAAATCAGCCCAGTGTTTTACCCACTGAGATCCATTAGGGGCTAATACCAGGAGTGAAAGTTCTGGGCAGTGTAAGGGCTCGTCATACACCGTATGGGAGACAACAATCAGATTGTCTTCATTTCAATCTCAAATCAGTTTTGTGTAGCCTATTGCACCAAGAGCAGGGCACTGATTATCTTTACTTCCTAGGTTGTCATAGAGCTTTTCAGTTTCTGAATGTTGTTGAGAACATGGTGGGTGTCCATATTCCTACTCACAAGTCATTGCCGTACACTTGTGCATAACTATTCATATTGGAGCAGTTTACTCAGGATCAGCATTTCTACCAGACAGACGGAAGAAGAAAGGGGACCGGGGACAGGGATATTGCCCTGCAGCGCCAACTAGTTTAAAACCTTCATCAAAGTTATCAGGGCCTTGGATAGACATGAGAGACTGCCTCAGCAATCTGCTCCCCATTCATTCCCAACAGGCCCCTTTTTGGGGGGAAATCCTGGAAAGCATCCCAGCCAGCTCCCAGCAAACACTTGGGATTTCCGTATGCTCTCCATGGACAAATGACATGTTTGTAAGCTTGTTGTGTTACTCATCCATTGATCAGCAGGTGTTTGGTGCTGTAATAACAACCCATCTCTATGATTCACAGCCACAAAGCAGGTGCTTGAATAGCTGAGGAAGTTTTATAGTGTACAACTCTCATTTCACTGCAATCACATCTAACTATCTAGCCAATCGGATTCCACCCACGATTGGGAATTTAACGTTCCACCTTGTAATTCAACCAAACTTGGTTTAATATACAAAATCAATTATTTTCTGCAGACTTCTTGATAATATCTAGAGGGGGCATTACACCCATGGGCCTCTCAACAAAAATGATTAATGTAATTTCCCACCAATTCAAAAACACTCACTGAACCACCGAACCCTAACACCAACCTAGTAATGAAGTCAAGAGCAATAGCACGGCTTAGATATACACAGAGGACATATTGATTGGTGAAATGTTGCGTTTGCTGAGACCAACCACAAAGTGGTGTATTAAGTGATTGAGAGTTAGCAGTAATTAAAACGAGGTAGTGGTTGAGAGTCGGAAGAGAGGAGAGCATGTGAGAACAATAAAAGGGTGGGTTGCTACAGATTATAAACTGGGTGGTTCGAGCCCTGAATGCTGATTGGCTGACAGCCGTGGTATATCAGACCATATACCACAGGTATGATAAAACATTTATTTTTACTGCTCTAATTACGTTGGTAACCAGTTTATAATAGCAATAAGGCACCACGGGGTTTGTGGTATATGGCCAATATACCACGGCTAAGGGCTGTATCCAGGCACTCCGCTTTGCGTCGTGACTATGAACAGCCCTTAGCCGTGGTGTATTGGCCATATACCACTCCCCCTCGGGCCTTACTGCTTTAGTGTATTTGTATTTATTATGGGGTCCAGCAAAATTAAGGCTGTTTATAAAATGTTATTACAATTACATTACAATACATTCACAACAGATTTCACAACACATTAAGTGTGTGCCCTCAGGCCACTACTCTACTACCACATATCTACAACACAAAATCCATGTGTACATGTGTGTATGTTATTGTGTGTGTGTGTGTGTGTGCATGTGTCTGCGCCTGTGTTTGTGTCTCTTCACAATCCCCGTTGTCCATAAGGTGTATTTTATCTGTTTTTTAAATCTGATTTTACCACTTGCATCAGTTACTTGATGTGGAATAGTGTTCCATGTAATCATGGCTCTATGTAGTACTGTGCGCCTCCCATAGTCTGTTCTGGACTTGGGGACCGTGAAGAGACCTCTGGTGGCATGTCTTGTGGGGTATGCATGGGTGTCCTAGCTGTGTGCCAGTAGTTCAAAGAGACAGCTCGGTGCATTCAACATGTCAATACCTGTAACAGAGTGGGTTGTAACAGCATTTTAAGTGCAATTGAAAAGGTCTGAGACTGAAAAGGTCCACTCATCGTTCAGGGTTTGGTCTGTGTCTTAGGGACCTGCACTATTATCAAAGGATCATTGTGTTTTAAAGCTGCTTGTTTGGGGTCTGAGTGAGCCATGCACTTGAGGATAACTTTCATCTTTAACGTTGTTGCTGGGATAGATGCATTTTCCCATTTGATATCACGAATTACTCAATTTCATTCCAACAACATTCCAATGTACTCTTTGACCAGGACCTGTCACAGTCAGTGTAACCACATTGTGAAAGTACAAACAAATGCCTGATCGTTGAGTCAGATGGACCTCAGTCACACTAGACTAGAGGAAGCATCCTAACTCAAACAGTCATCTGGAAATGTTAAAATCCCTAATCGCTTTGTTAAACCAATGATCATAAAAAGCTATGCACTATTTAATTTTGTAATATTGAACTATTTGAAACATATTAATCCTCCCAAATGGGAGATGACAGAATATCTAAGGCATTGGAACACACTAGGTAAGCGACAGCAGGAGAAAGCAATTACCATGAATACATTTTCTAATAAACTTGTATCCTTCAGATGATAAATAAATTAAATATGTGTAATTATGGTTTCCATACAGTCATTTCTAAGCTGATTAGTTCTGTGTACTTTAAATCCTGTAATGGAGCTGTGGATGGGCTATGGACGGGCGTGGCAGCTCATCTGCACATCTCTAATGCTAATGAGGCCTTAGGAATGCCGAATAGCAGCAATAAGCCTGTTCTCAGCCCCAGTTATAAAAGCTGTCAGGGGAGGGACATGTCAGTGACGAGAAATGGAGACGCAGCCTGTATGTACTCGCCCTGTGCACACAGGCAGTGTCACTGTCACCAAGGGCTCAACAGGGATAAGGCCGTTTGCATTTTAGTCTTCTTTGACTTGGTGGGTGGGAGACTGAGACTTATAAATAAAATAAAATCAACTCAAATGTTATTGGTCACATACACATATTTAGCAGATGTTATTGCGGGTGAAGCGAAATGCTTGTTTTTACTGCTCTGAATGATGCTGTTCTGGAGCGATGATGAGCAGCACTAACTCACCTCTAGAGGGTTGATCAGTATTATGAGGAAGTCTATCAGGTCAGGTGTGTTGACTCAAGTCTAATGTTCAGTCTCAGGTTTTAAGGTTTTAACCAGTCAATGCAAGTCAGATGTGTGTTTTCCCCTTGGAATATGACACCTGGGACACGGCTGTAAAATGAGAGTTTAAGAGGTTTTTTGGGAATGGTTATTAGACTTTTAACAGTTAGGGAAAAAAGAGTGTGATGAGTTTTTAAGCAGCACAACATCTGGTGGGATAAAAAGGCTTTAATCATGGTGGATATCTTTGCTCATTAGTGACATACACACAGACAGACACACACCCCTTCCCTCCTCCTCGGTTATTAACGGGCAAACAGGTGTGACACTGACATTTTACAGTTTCGTCCCTGTCCCATCATGCGTCAGGGAAACTCCTGGCATTTTGCCTCTGTGTGTTTTTATCAGCGCTGGCTGCAGGACTGACCAGTGTGACCCCAATGTTGCTCACTGTCACTCATCATAAGTGAGTTTATCAACACACATCTAATCGGCACACTCCAGTGGGACCTTAACCATTTGCATACTAAGATTACTTTCTTCTGCTTGGCAGAGGATCCACCTCCTTTGCATAATTAAAAATGATAAGGACACCGCTAACAAATGTGTCATAACATTGTTAGATATACAACTATATTTTAAAGAATACATTTAGAGAGGCAATGGATTGGAAAAGGGCTAAAGGGTACAAAACATTACAAATTCAAAATCAAATAGCTAAATGATCCTTGGTATGACCTTCTTAAAACAATTCCATATAGCTTAGTAGAACCCCCGCCCTTCCCCGGCTTAGACAGGTCTTAGACTGTTATGGGTATTAAGGACAATTGCTCTTTCCATGACATAGACTGACCAGGTGAATCCAGGTGAAAACTATGATCCTTATTGATGTCACCTGTTAAATCCACTTCAATCAGTCTAGATGAAGGACAGGTTAAAGAAGGATTTTTAATCCTTGAGACAACTCAGACAGGGATGCTGGCCCGTGTTGACTACAATGCTTCCCACAGTTGTGTTCTTGACACAAACCAGAAGGTAAATGGGCAAGAATGGGGTATGGTAGTAAGTGTCAGGCGCAACTGTGGGAAGCATTGTAGTCAACATGGGCCAGCATCCCTGTGGAATGCTTTCGACACCTTGTAGTCCATGCCCGACGAATTGAGGCTGTTCTGAGGGCAAAAGGGGGTGCACCTCAATATTAGGAAGGTGTTCTGAATGTTTTGTACACTGTGTATGTTATGGCATAGATATATGAGCAGTGGGAGTTTGAGCATTTCACATCTTTACAGATGGTTGATAAATATGCTATGATCAGGTTCAGTAGGCCTATATGTTTATTTTATTTGTATTTATTTCACCTTTATTTAACCAGGTAAGCCAGTTGAGAACAAGTTCTCATTTACAACTGCGACCTGGCCAAGATAAAGCAAAGCAGTGCGATTTAAAAACAACAACAACACAGAGTTACATATGGAATAAACAAAACGTACAGTCAATAACACAATAGAAAATCTATATACAGTGTGTGCAAATGTAGTAAGTTATGGAGGTAAGGCAATAAATAGGCCATAGTGCAAAATAATTACAATTTAGTATTAACACTGGAGTGATAGATGTGCAGAAGATGATGTGTAAATAGAGATACTGGGGTGCAAATGAGCAAAATAAATAACAACATTGTTTTTGGACACAGGTCCAGGAATGGCTAAAGGATTGCAATATTTACCTGGAGCTAACCCTGCAGATAGCACTACAGGGTGATCTGAAAAGTCATAGTCAATCGATCAATAATATAATAATACTTTTAGCAAAAATGTTTATTTTCAGTTTACGATCTGTAGAAACAATGAGAATAGAAAGGTTCAGAACTTTTGTAAAACATCACAGTACAGTTGAAAAATATATGGCAAATAGAAATCCAATATGGATGGTGTTAAGAGATAGATGGGAGGTGTTGAATGGAGCTGAAGGATGGGACTAATAACAACAACTAATAACAACAAGATAACTAATGGAAGGCATACAGTGTCTATAATAAGTATATAGGTTATAGGTTGAGAGCTTTTGTGAAAGAGCACAGTTAGAAAAATATGGCATATAGAAGCAAACCAGAAGGACATCATGAAAAATGATCTGAGAAAGTTCAGGAGTAAAAACAAACTAAATATAATTATTGTAGAAATTGACTGTGTCCATAAAATGTATATAGTATGTATGGGCTGGAAGTAGAGGCCTAAGCGTTGTTGTTCACTAGTTTACTCCAATTGGGGAAGGGGTGGTGGGGTTGGAAAGTAATGAAGGGAAATATAATTTTAAAAAGGATATGTATATATATGTGTATGTATATACAGTGGGGGAAAAAAGTATTTAGTCAGCCACCAATTGTGCAAGTTCTCCCACTTAAAAAGATGAGAGAGGCCTGTAATTTTCATCATAGGTACACGTCAACTATGACAGACAAATTGAGGAAAAGAAATCCAGAAGATCACATTGTAGGATTTTTAATGAATTTATTTGCATATTATGGTGAAAATAAGTATTTGGTCAATAACAAAAGTTTCTCGACCTGCACAAGGCTGGGATGGGCTACAGGACAATAGGCAAGCAGCTTGATGAGAAGTTAACAACTGTTAGCGCAATTATTAGAAAATGGAAGAAGTTCAAGATGACGGTCAATCACCCTCGGTCTGGGGCTCCATGCAAGATCTCACCTCGTGGGGCATCAATAATCATGAGGAAGGTGAGGGGTCAGCCCAGAACTACACGGCAGGACCTGGTCAATGACCTGAAGAGAGCTGGTACCACAGTCTCAAAGAAAACCATTAGTAACACACTATGCCGTCATGGATTAAAATCCTGCAGCGCACGCAAGGTCCCCCTGCTCAAGCCAGCGCATGTCCAGGCCCGTCTGAAGTTTGCCAATGACCATCTGGATGATCCAGAGGAGGAATGGGAGAAGGTCATGTGGTCTGATGAGACAAAAATATAGCTTTTTGGTCTAAACTCCACTCGCCGTGTTTGGAGGAAGAAGAAGGATGAGTACAACCCCTAGAACACCATCCCAACCGTGAAGCATGGAGGTGGAAACATCATTCTTTGGGGATGCTTTTCTGCAAAGGGGACAGGATGACTGCACCGTATTGAGGGGAGGATGGATGGGGCCATGTATCACGAGATCTTGGCCAACAACCTCCTTCCCTCAGTAAGAGCATTGAAGATGGGTCGTGGCTGGGTCTTCCAGCATGACAACGACCCGAAACACACAGCCAGGGCAACTAAGGAGTGGCTCCGTAAGAAGCATCTCAAGGTCCTGGAGTGGCCTAGCCAGTCTCCAGACCTGAACCCAATAGAAAATCTTTGGAGGGAGCTGAAAGTCCGTATTGCCCAGCGACAGACCCGAAACCTGAAGGATCTGGAGAAGGTCTGTATGGAGGAGTGGGCCAAAATCCCTGCTGCAGTGTGTGCAAACCTGGTCAAGACCTACAGGAAACGTATGATCTCTGTAATTGCAAACAAAGGTTTCTGTACCAAATATTAAGTTCTGCTTTTCTGATGTATCAAATACTTATGTCATGCAATAAAATGCAAATTAATTACTTAAAAATCATACAATGTGATTTTCTGAATGTTTGTTTTAGATTCCGTCTCTCACAGTTGAAGTGTACCTATGATAAAAATTACAGACCTCTACATGCTTTGTAAGTAGGAAAACCTGCAAAATTGGCAGTGTATCAAATACTTGTTCTCCCCACTGTATATATATTTGCGAGAAAAAAACATATGGGGGATTTGAAGTGATGCAAACAATTACATTGATGGAAGTTACAATCTATCTGAAATATTAAAGCTGATCTACCCCCTAAAAAACAAAAACAAAAACAACAAAAAACTATGTAAATAACAAAATGGGGATGAGGTAGTTGGGTGGGATAATTACAGATGGGCTGTGTACAGGTGCAGTGATCGGTAAGCTGCTCTGACAACTGATGCTTAAAGTTAGTGAGGGAGATAAGTGTCTCTAGCTTCAGAGATTTTTGCAGTTCGTTCCAGTCATTTGCAGCAGAGAACTGGATGGAATGGCGGCCAAAGGAGGTGTTGGCTTTGGGGATGACCAGTGAGATTTACCTGCTGGAACGCATACTACGGGTGGTTGTTGCTATGGTGACCAATGATCTAAGATAAGGCGGGGATTTGCCTAGAAGTGATTTATAGATGACCTGGAGCCAGTGGGTTTGGCGATAAATATGTAGTGAGGGCCAGCCAACGAGAGCGTACAGGTCATAATGGTGGGTAGTATATGGGGCTTTGGTGACAAAACGGATGGCACTGTGATAGACTACATCCAATTTGCTGAGTAGAGTGTTGGAAGCTATTTTGTAAATGACATTGCCAAAGTCAAGGATCAGTAGGATAGTCCGTTTTACGAGGGCATGTTTAGCAGCATGAGTGAAGGAGGCTTTGTTGCGAAATAGGAAGCCGATTCTAGATTTAAATTTGGATTGGATATGCTTAATGTGAGTCTGGAAGGAGAGTTTACGGTCTAACCAGACACCTAGGTATTTGTAGTTGTCCACATATTCTAAGTCAGACCCGCCGAGAGTAGTGATTCTAGTCGGGCGGGCGGGTGCAAGCAGCGTTCGATTGAAGAGCATGCCATTAGTTTTACTAACGTTTAAGAGCAGTTGGAGGCCACGGAAGGAGTGTTGTATGGCATTGAAGCTCATTTGGAGGTTTGTTAACACAGTGTCCAGTGAAGGGCCAGATGTATACAAAATGGTGTCGTCTGCGTAGAGGTGGATCTGAGAGTCACCAGCAGCAAGAGCGACATCATTGATATACACAGAGAATAGAGTCGTAAAGAATTGAGGGGAAAACATACACGAAATGTACGCGTTGAATTCTGGTATGTCTGGGCTTCTGCTCACCCCACCATTTTGCAGCATGTTGACATTATAGTAGAAGGCCCATATTGCCTGTCATCTGTTTACGTTAATTAACACTTTTACACCTTCTCACCCTCTGTGGCTAATCTCCACTGTATATGAGAGAACTGTTCTATATGAACAGTTTAAGTGTTTACCTTTTTATAGGAAGCAGCTGCAGACTTTTCATATGACCAAAAGATTATCCAACCGGAACGTGATTCATTGGAAGGATGAAATATACTGTATATGTGTCCCAAATGGCAACCTATTCCCTATGGGCCCTGGTGAAAAGTAGTGCACTATAAAGGGAATAGGGTGCCATTTGGGACGGAGACCATGTGTTCCACCCTGCCTAATACAGACCTGTGTTTACTGTGCACAATTTAATAACATGATATTAAAAATGCCCACAGCGATTGTTGTCACACGGTGTACGTTTTCACCAAGATGGACGACCTTTGGTTCATTTTAATGAGGCAGTTTCATGAGTTTTCTAAACAAAACGATAGCAATACCATACCATGAGGAACAATAATTGGGTTATATATTTCTGTTGTCAGGCAGCACCAAAATGTTTTTAATGCTGTTAAAAGAGTCAAATCACATTCAAAACAGTATTTAGTATTTGTGCTCAATTGTATAGCCAATACTGTCAAAGTCAAAGCAGTTGCAGAGACAGTGGTAGGTTGATATTCTGAAAATATGTATTGATGATGAACATTGAGATTAACATTAAATAAGGTTTTTCTGGCACCAGGAAGTAAACCATATGAATAATGAGTATCAAAAGTTACTCCGGGAGAGCAAAGCAAAGACTGGTGCACAGGGTGAAACTTCAACTTCACCAGGAGAATGTGTTAGGTCTGACGCTCAGGCACCTCTCCTCAGTGTGAGAGGGGCAGTGTACTCAGATCTGGTGTCCCAAATACAACCCTATTCCCTATATAGTGCACTACTTTTGACCAGAGCCCTTTGGACCCTGATCAAATATAGTGCACTATATAGAGAATAGGGTGGTATTTGGGATGCAACCTAGATCCTTTTCTCTCCTTCCAGGAGGTGAGGCTATATCTTTGGCTTGCCTTGTGCGCATGTCATTCATCATTCGGGGTCACAGTGAGTCCCCCATGCCTTTCCTGAACAAATAACTGATCATGACCTTTGTTCCTTCCTTTTGCATAACAATTGACATCAGTATTCAGCCAGTCACAGCTGTGGCAACAACAGACTACGCGAAATGCCAGCCTCCTAATTCCTAACTTAGATTTTTAATGAACCCTCACACTGGAGGGGGGGGGGGGGGCTGGTGAGGGGGATGAGGGGCAGCATCTGCGATACATAGTAGGCTGCTCAGTCGCCTCGTTTATACCTGGGGCTAACATGCGACCTTGGTGCTGAACTTATCCACATTCTGATTGTGCCCACATTGTAGCCGTTGTATCTACACATGTTAGTAAAATATGTCTCTTATCAGTCCACTGTGTCCTCATTGTGACCAGATTTCCTGGTCACAGATATTCTTTCAAAATAATATTTATGTATTTATTTGAAGACACATATTGATGACATAAGTCAATGGCACCACCTGTCAATGACTGTAGAGGGCAGGATAATGATGGTTTCACTGTCCAGATGCGTCTACGCTGTGTGTCTGACTACCTCCAGAGGTGGTCAGGAAGATCTAATCACAATCAGATCACAATGTCTTTTAATTGTCTACACCTGTCATAATGTGGACAAGATCAGGACAAAGGATGCATATTAGAACCAGGTACAGTGCCTTCAGAAAGTATTCACACCCCTTTTTGCTATGTTACAGCCTGAATACCCCATAACGTCAAAGTGGAATTTTGTTTGTGGACATTTATTATTATTAATTAAAAATTCTAAGCTGAAAGGTCTTCAATCAATAAGTAACAACCCCTTCCGTGTTCAATAACAGTGGTTAACATGATTTTTGAATGACTACCCAATCTCTGTACCCCACACAATTATTTGTAAGGTCCCTCAATCAAGTAGTGAATTTCAAGCACAGATTCAACCACAAAGACCAGGCAGGTTTTAACAATGACTCGCAAAGAAGGGCACCAATTGGTAGATGTGAGAAGAAAAAAAGGAAAAAAAAGCAGACGCTGAATATCCCTTTGAGCATGGTGAAGTTATTAATTACACTTTGGATGATGTATCAATACACCCAGTCACTACAAAGATCACAGGCGTTCTTCCTAACTCAGTTGCCGGAGAGAAAGGAAAATGCTCAGGGATTCACCATTAGGCCAAAGGTGATTTTAAAACAGTTACAGAGTTTAATGGTTGTGACATGAGAAAACTGAGGATTACTCCACAATACTAACCTAAACGGCAGAGTGAAAATAAGGAAGCTTGTACAGAACAAAAATATTCCAAAACATCCTGTTTGCAACAAGGCACTTACTAAGAAATACTGCAAAAACATTGAATAAGAAATTAACTTTTTTGTCCTGAATGCAAAGCGTTATGTTTAGGTCAAATCCTACATAACACATCACTGAGTTCCACTCTTCATATTTTCAAGCATGGTGGTGGCTGCATCATATTATGGGTATGCTTGTCATTGGCAAGGACTAGGGAGTTTTTTTTGTTGGATAAAAATAAGGAATAAAGCTATAAACACGGGCAAAATCCTAGAGGAAAACCTGGTTCAGTCTGCTTTCCATCAGACACTGGGAGACGAATTCACCTTTCAGCAGGACAATAACCTAAAACACAAGGCCAAATCTACACTGGAGTTGCTTACCAAGACGACAGTGAATGTTCCTGAGTGGCCTAGTTAAAGTTTTGACTTAAATCAGCTTGAAAATCTATCTATGGCAAGAATAGGAAATGGTTGTCTAGCAATGATCAAATCTGACAGAGCTTGAAGAATTTTAAAAATAATAATGGGCAAATATTGTACAATCCAGGTGTGCAAAGCTCTTAGAGACTTACCTAAAAAGACTCACAGCTGTAATCGCCACCAAATGTGCTTCTACCAAGTATTGACTCAGGGGTGTGAATACCTATGTCAATGAGATATTTCTGTATTTAATTTTCAATACATTTGCAAAACTGTGGGGTATTGTGTGTAGATGGATGAGAAAATAACATATATTGAATCCATTTTTATTTTAGGCTGTAACACAAACAAAATGTGGAATAAGTCAAGGGGTATGAATACTTTCTGAAGGCACTGTATAAATGGGGCCAGAGAGAAATCAACCATCCATGATTCATTACATGTTTCCTGCTGAGCCGCCTGAGATGGCAATGAACCTAGCAACAGGATCCTAGCAACAGAAATGACTCTCTGCTGCAGCCTATCAGGAACTTTGATGGCTGATCAAAATTGAGCCAATGGGTATAGGGGGGATGGAGGGAAGATATGTGTTTCCTCTAACAACTGGTCAGACTGCCATAGACTGGTGTGTCTAGGACCACTGAAATAGAATCAGTAGAATGGTAATCCCTATTCAAGTCAGTGATGCCATAATGGGTGGACTGGCAGCCATTTAGAGTGTACCTTCTTTCCCCGTTCTGGTGATTCTATATCTGTCTGGGATTTCCTGTCAGGCTGATAGGAAATAATAATAATATAATATGCCATTTAGCAGACGCTTTTATCCAAAGCGACTTACAGTCATGTGTGCATACATTCTTTTTTTTGTGTATGGGTGGTCCCGGGGATCGAACCCACTACCTTAGCGTTACAAGCACTGTGCTCTACCAGCTGAGCTACAGAGGACCAAATAGACATAGGAGGATCATTAGATTCATAGCTGAAGTATATGCATATTTCCTCGAAGGACAAGATACATACAGTATAGTCAGCTAATCACAAAATGTACAGTGAGGGAAAAAAGTATTTGATCCCCTGCTGATTTTGTACGTTTGCCCACTGACAAAGAAATGATCAGTCTATAATTTTAATGGTAGGTTTATTTGAACAGTGAGAGACAGAATAACAACAAAAAAATCCAGAAAAACACATGTCAAAAATGTTATAAATTGATTTGCATTTTAATGAGGGAAATAAGTATTTGACCCCCTCTCAATCAGAAAGATTTCTGGCTCCCAGGTGTCTTTTATACAGGTAACGAGCTGAGATTAGGAGCACACTCTTAAAGGGAGTGCTCCTAATCTCAGTTTGTTACCTGTATAAAAGACACCTGTCCACAGAAGCAATCAATCAATCAGATTCCAAACTCTCCACCATGGCCAAGACCAAAGCGCTCTCCAAGGATGTCAGGAACAAGATTGTAGACCTACCTACACAAGGCTGGAATGGGCTACAAGACCATCGCCAAGCAGCTTGGTGAGAAGGTGACAACAGTTGGTGTGATTATTCGCAAATGGAAGAAACACAAAAGAACTGTCAATCTCCCTCGGCCTGGGGCTCCATGCAAGATCTCACCTCGTGGAGTTGCAATGATCATGAGAACGGTGAGGAATCAGCCCAGAACTACACGGGAGGATCTTGTCAATGATCTCAAGGCAGCTGGGACCATAGTCACCAAGAAAACAATTGGTAACACACTACGCCGTGAAGGACTGAAATCCTGCAGCGCTCGCAAGGTCCCCCTGCTCAAGAAAGCACATATACATGCCCGTCTGAAGTTTGCCAATGAACATCTGAATGATTCAGAGGAGAACTGGGTGAAAGTGTTGTGGTCAGATGAGACCAAAATCGAGCTCTTTGGCATCAACTCAACTCGCCGTGTTTGGAGGAGGAGGAATGCTGCCTATGACCCCAAGAACACCATCCCCACCGTCAAACATGGAGGTGGAAACATTATGCTTTGGAGGTGTTTTTCTGCTAAGGGGACAGGACAACTTCACCGCATTAAAGGGACGATGGACGGGGCCATGTACCGTCAAATCTTGGGTGAGAACCTATTTCCCTCAGCCAGGGCATTGAAAATGGGTTGTGGATGGGTATTCCAGCATGACAATGACCCAAAACACACAGCCAAGGCAACAAAGGAGTGCCTCAAGAAGAAGCACATTAAGGTCCTGGAGTGGCCTAGCCAGTCTCCAGACCTTAATCCCATAGAAAATCTGTGGAGGGAGCTGAAGGTTTGAGTTGCCAAACGTCAGGCTCGAAAACTTAATGACTTGGAGAAGATCTGCAAAGAGGAGTGGGACAAAATCCCTCCTGAGATGTGTGCATACCTGGTGGCCAACTACTAGAAACATCTGACCTCTGTGATTGCCAACAAGGGTTTTGCCACCAAGTACTAAGTCATGTTTTGCAGAGGGGTCAAATACTTATTTCCCTCATTAAAATGCAAATCAATTTATAGCATTTTTGACATGCGTTTTTCTGGATTTTTTTTGTTGTTATTCTGTCTTTCACTGTTCAAATAAACCTACCATTAAAATTATAGACTGATCATGTCTTTGTCAGTGGGCAAACGTACAAAATCAGCAGGGGATCAAATACTTTTTTCCCTCACTGTAGGCCTATCGACTTTAACATGAACGAAAATGCCTACCTTAAATAAGTCCCATCATGTTGATCATACTCGATATTACAGTGCATTTCCTTTTCAATACTTATTTGTTATTTGTAAATCTCACTCAGAGCCTGCATCCCAAATGGCACCCTATTCCCTATATAGTGCACTACTTTTCAGCAGTCAAAAGTCCAGTCAAAGTCTAATCAGTCTGGTCAAAAGTAATGTAGGGAATAGGGTGCCCATTTGGGACACAGAGGGAGTGATTGCTCCTAAGCTTTCAGCCCCTCTGTCCTCCAAACTTCCTTCTGTTCATTCCACACTACATTTGAAGATACACTGAGCTTATTCTTATTCTCAAAGTCAATCAATCAGTGTAAAACCCAGATTGTCTCCACTGATCCCTCCAGTACACAGAGACAGCACTGGAGACGTTCCTCAGACAGACGTAAATTCCCTGTACGTTCCTGAGACTCAGCATCATTAATACTGCTAATGCAATTACAAACAACACAGGCAAACAAACAAATAAACAAACAATGAACCAGGGCATAAATGCACACAGTACATTCTGAAATCAGGAGTTGTGGGAAATTCCAAGGTTGTTGAAATTTGAAGGGGAAGAAGTTGAAAGAAGTCCACCAATTGAAATCAACTGAGGAATTAGTAACTGACTGTGCCATTTAACCTTTTACTGCAGTTGGCTAAATCAGGGTCACACAGAGTGTTTCTTTGAAACCAAAGTATACACCTCACACACATGTTTATGGGCTTAAAAAAAGAAGACACCTGTACCCTGTCAAATACAGTTGAAATGTATTAAATGTTGAATTTGCATCCCAATATTACACTTTATATACAGTTGAAGTCGGAAGTTGACATACACCTTAGCCAAATACATTTAAACTCAGTTTTTCACAATTCCTGACAATTCATCCTAGTATAAATTCCCTGTCTTAGGTCGTGGATGGGTATTCCAGCATGACAATGACCCAAAACACACGGCCAAGGCAACAAAGGAGTGGCTCAAAAAGAAGTACATTAAGGTCCTGGAGTGGCCTAGCCAGTCTCCAGACCTTAATCCCATAGAAAATCTGTGGAGGGAGCTGAATGTTCGAGTTGCCAAACGTCAGCCTCGAAACCTTAATGACTTGGAGAAGATCTGCAAAGAGGAGTGGAACAAAATCCCTCCTGAGATGTGTGCAAACCTGGTGGCCAACTACAAGAAACGTCTGACCTCTGTGATTGCCAACAAGGGTTTTGCCACCAAGTACTAAGTCATGTTTTGCAGAGGGGTCAAATACTTATTTCCCTCATTAAAATGCAAATCAATTTATAACATTTTTGACATGCGTTTTGGGGGATTTTTTTGTTGTTATTCTGTCTCTCACTGTTCAAATAAACCTACCATTAAAATTATAGACTGATCATGTCTTTGTCAGTGGGCAAACGTACAAAATCAGCAGGGGATCAAATACTTTTTTCCCTCACTGTAACTCTGGGTCTTCCATTCCTGTGGCGGTCCTTGTGAGAGCCAGTTTCATCATTGCGCTTGATAGTTTTTGCGACTGCACTTGAAGAAACTTTCAAAGTTCTTGACATTTTCCGTATTGACTGACCTTCATGTCTTAAAGTAATGATGGACTGTCATTTCTCTTTGCTTATTTGAGCTGTTCTTGCCATAATATGGACTTCTGTATACCCCCCCCCCCCCCCCCCCCCCCCCCCCCACCCCCACACCTTGTCACAACACAACTGATTGGCTCAAATGCATTAAGAAGGAAATAAATTCCACAAATTAACTTTTAACAAGGCACACCTGTTAATTGAAATGCATTCCAGGTGACTACCTCATGAAGCTGGTTGAGAGAATGCCAAGAGTGTGCAAAGCTGTCATCAAGGCAAATGGTGGCTATTTGAAGAATCTCAAATGTAAAATATATTTTGATTTGTTTAACACTTTTTTGGTTACCACATGATTCCATATGTGTTTTTTCATAGTTTTGATGTCCTCACTATTATTCTACAATGTAGAAAATAGTAAAAATTAAGAAAAACTATTGAATGAGTAGGTGTTCTAAAACTTTTGACCGGTAGTGTACGTTCATCTCTAGGAGACAGAACACGTCTCCTTCCTGAGCGGTATGACGGCTGCGTGGTCCCATGGTGTTTATACTTGCATACTATTGTTTGAACAGATGAACGTGGTACCTTCAGGCGTTTGGAAATTGCTCCCAAGGATGAACGAGACTTGTGGAGGTCCATATCCACACAATTTTCATCCATTGACATTTTGACTGGCCGACTGATACGTAACCATTGTTAAGCTAATTACAGTACCTACGGCCACACAGTTTATGTCACACACTCCACAAGCGCACAGAGCACGGACCAAAATGCATCCGATCTAATTTGGTGTCCGTTCTCCACGGATCAGTCTGGCCTTGCCCTAAGGGTAAAAACATATGTCGTGAAAACTTCATGGAGTAGGACCTTCAAGGAGTTGGTCTGATGGTGCCTTCTAATGTAATCGACCTCCCCCTTGCTTGAGGAACAAGAGGACAGGACCACCCTCCCACTTGTGCCATGTCAGAGGACACCTGGACCACCTATTGAGATGTGGCTTTTGTTAAGTAAATCAGGTGATATAAAAGGAGACTGGAGCAGGATTTTAAATGAAAGGGTAGTGCACTACTTTTGGCCAGAGCCTGTCAAAAGTAGTGCACTATATAGGGATTAGGGTGCCATTTGGGATGCATTTGGTGTTTAAATGAAGGCTAAGGCTGCGGAAAAGTTGGATCAGCAGCCTCTCCATTAAATGAAAGGCAATGGACGGAGATGGGCCACTGCCTCCACAGTCTTTAATTAAACCCTTAGAGACTGGAGCCTGGTTCCTAGGAACAAGGGCCAAATTACTCTGTAGGTCATGTGCATGTTTCTTAGCCCATGAATAATACAACACACTGTAGACATTCACACAGAGAATGTCGCTGTCGCTGCCTTCACAGCCCTGCCAATGACAGCCTAATCCAGAGCTGTTCTGAAGAGGTCTTTTCAATGAAGGAAGGAGTGCAGTTTCAAAAGAGGAGGACGGCATCCCAAATGGCACCCTACACCATATTCCCCAAAGGGCCCTGTTCAAAAGAATTGCACTATATAGGGATAGGGTGCCATTTGGGATAAAGCCGAAGACTTCACTGGGCTATTCTGCTCTGTTTATGCTGCCCAATTTAGACACTTTTTTTCTATTGATCTTTTCCTTGAATTTGAAGCAACCTAGAATACAGACTTTGAAGTAGCCTAGAAGAATACGGTTTTCAACAAAAATAGGTAATATTGAAGTCCAGAGGTTAACATTCAATGCGTTCCGAAGGTTGCTGAATATCATTCTCTTTTTCAAGCAACAGAATTGACACAAAGCTTTTTTCGACCAAGGACTGGGGGAAAAATTCATTCAATACGTTTAAATTGCAATGTTCATGAAAAGCAAGTGACACTTGAAATGTTTTTCACTTGGACCATGTCACTAAATAATGTATACAATTCATAATTATACAACTACAGTATACATGTGGCACAATGAATACAATTGTGCCCATGCATCATATTGAAAGCAGCATTTCAGATGCCATCAAAATTATCACAGTGAGAGAGAAAGTATTCAATATGAGAGAGAAAGTATTCAATAGATGACATCCATTATTTCATTATCTTTGGAACATACTGCTTTCTATCTTGATTAAAGGATAATGTGTCAGGTAGCTTAGTGGTTAAGTGCGTTGTGCCAGTAACCGAAAGGTCGCTGTTTCTAATCCCCGAGCCGACTAGGTGAAAAATCTGTCGATGTGCTCTTGAGCAAGGCACTAAACCCTAATTGCTCCTGTAAGTCGCTCTGGATAAGAGCATCTGCTAAATGACTAAAATGTAAAATGTAAATATATCCCTCAAAAACCACATAACAACCATATGAATACATAACCATTATCTGTTGGACATGAAGCTTTACTGGTGGATGTTCACAGAAAATGAAACATAATCATTCCATCTCCCCTGGCATTGGGCATGAATAAAAGCAAAATGACAATAAACTAAACAAACTAATAAAATAGTTATGAAAGACTTATAAACATGTTCAACTCCGAGGTTTCCATCCCAACCGAAGCAGTGAAACGTAAAAACCAAGTGACAAGCCTTTGTGAGAGGCTAGAAAGGGAGACTCATGCAGTTATCTGGGCACAATTCAGATTAAAGTAGAACGATGCTCGACGGGGGAAAGGAAGCTGTTGTACATGAAGGGGTGAGAGACTATCCCAATACAGCAAGTCTTTACTTTGCTATTACTATTCTCTTTGGTGTAGATAGCGAGAACATTTCCCTCAGCACAGACAAAAGCTACAGTATATTCTTGTATGATTTCTACATCAAATCAATGAAATGTATTTTATAAAGCCCTTTTTACATGAGCAGTTGTCACAAAGTGCTTTACACCCAGTGCTGTTATAATTACCAGAAGTGTTTCATTTGCCACTGCATTTCTTCTTTCCTTTTTGATCTGGTCTCTCTGGACACTTTTCTCTCTTACCTCATATTGCTCTTTAAAGGGACAGTTCACCCAAATTACTTAAATCATTTGTATGAACTATCCCTTTAAGGTTTAAAGACCCACCTATATCTGAATGGCCATCAGGGTCTCTGACATCATCCCTTACACTACTGTTACAGGCCCTTCCAGACCATTCACACCCATTACATTTACTCTGACTTTTAAAAACAAACTAGAAACATTTCTGAATGTACGTTTGATGAAATATTGAGCATGCCATTCAGAGGAGACCACTTATGACAGCACGTGCGCATCCTCCTGGTCTACCATCTATTTGTGATGAATGCAAAATAATGAAGAACAGAACGGCTCGGCTCTACTGACATCTGGGGAAAAAACCCATAAATAAACTGCAGAGGAGCCATGAGGAGATAACAGAGGAGCCGTGAAAACAGACCTTGAGAAAGTCTAATGTCTTGCATAAAAGATAGCTACTGAGATTTGCTGCTTGCGCTGAGGAGTTGATAGACAAGGGGAGACCTGGCACAGTGGTGGGCTGGTGAGAGTGGTGGTAGGCTGGCATGATCAAGTAGGTTTGCAAAATTCTGGCAACTTTTTCCAGAAATCCTTGTTGGAGGCTTCCGGGTTTCCTTCTCAGTCCCTCTTGATTCCAGGAATCTTTCAACTGGGATTTATGGAAAACCTGGGTATTTTGGGAAAGTTACCTGATTTTGGTAACCCTGCAGCTGAGTCATGTTAATGCCACATCTACTGATGCTCTTCCCCTCCGGGTGATACGTACAGGGAAGGGCAGATCCAGGGTGGTGCTTTAGAACCAGGCACCAATTTGAGGAGCCAATCGAGATGTTCTCTTCTTTTTGAGCTCTGCCTCCTGCCTCCAAGGATATTTCTTCCTCTTAGTGTCCATGTGTCCTACAGAAAAATGGTGGTCAAACGACAGGGAGGATATATTCTATTGGGTATCAATCTACAGAAAATGACATGCTACTTACCTCAGCAGAATGTACATCCATACTTCTACACTTCTATATTTTTTCCTCAATCCTTAATTCTTAGCATCATAACTCATCAGGCAAAGCTTAAACAATTCCCTGGTAAAATGGAAAACTCCTTTGCTTATCTTAAAAATAATGAATTTGCTCAAATCCACCCCCAACACAATGGAGGCCTCATTATAACCCCTGTGTGTCCGTGTATGTGAGATAATTGCAGGGCTTTTGTGTTTGACCCTGTGACCCCTGGAGGAAAACAGAGGATGACCTTTGACCCTGAGTCATTACACTGCAGAACAACAGAGCCCTCTAATGAACTCATTCCCCTCAATGTTGAACTCAACCAGTTAAATATTGCTCCCTTTGTCACTGACCCTTTGTTTAGCCACCGGCTACAACAGCAACCAATTAGTTGGCATTATTAAGGTGTTAGCTCGTCTTTAAACAAAGCTTAGCCTGGAGGCCGTTGATTAATCCATATGAAACAAACACCACCTTACGTGTGCTCTACAATCAACAACTTTAGAGACTGCCGTTCTAAATTCATCAACAACGTAAAAGTTTAGGAACACAACTAATTTAATTTGAATTAAAGAGAAATATTCATCCCTTTCAGTCTCAGCAGAATCAAGTTATTACAAACCTCCTGTTTAGAAAATGTCTTATTCAAATTTCAAATGCAGTGGTGTAAAGTACTTCAAAGTACTACTTAAGTACTATACTTTACTATTTATATTTTTGACAACTGACTTCACTATATTCCTAAAGAAAATAATGTATATATGTTTTACTCCATACATTTTCCCTGACACACAAAAGTACTTATTTAATTTTGAATGCTTAGCAGGAAAGAAAAATGGTCCAATTTGCAAACTTATCAAGAGAACATCCCTGGTCATCCCTACTGCCTCTGATCTGGCGGACTCACTAAACACACATGCTTAGTTTGTAAATTATGTCAGTGTTGGAGTGCTATCCGTACATTTTTTAAACAAGAAAATGGTGCTGTCTGGTTTGCTTAATATAAGGAATTTGAAATTATGTATATTTACTTTTGATACTTAAGTATATTTTAGTAATTACATTTACTTTTGATCCTTACGTATATTTAAAACCAAATACTTAGTAGTATTTTAATGAGTGACTCACTTTTACTTGAGTCATTTCCTATTAAGGTATCTTTATTCAAGTATGATAGTTAGGTACTTTTTCCACCACTGTTCAAATGTACTTTATAAGCCCTTTTTACGTCAGCAAAACATTTCACAACTGGCCTGTTCCTGGGTCTTTCTGTGCGGCCCCCACAAAGCAGAACTTTTCTCCCCAGGAGAGAACACTAGGTTGGGGAACACACCTCTGGCGAGTCCCAAGCTCTGTAGGCCGCGCTCGTCGTCTTCCTCCAGAGAGTTCTGTGAGGCGTTCCTCAGGTAGCATTGGTGGGAGGGGAGACCAGGGAAAGCGTTCTGTCGCCGGTCGTCATCTTCCAGACCTGTGGGGGTAGTCAGAGTAGTTAAAGGACGTTACTCTGCTTGCTTAGTGAGTACCACTTTCTCCTGATTCGGCTCACACCGACGCTCGAACCCAGGACTTCTGTCTTGCTAGCACACGTGAGCTCCTTCCAGAAACGTCTAAGCAGTCGGTGCCACCGAAAGTTAACTGTTCGGTGCGCAAGTGGCGACACTTCACGTTGAGGATTAAGTTTCACACATCCCCATGTGCTACACAAGCAGAACACACATCTGTAACCCTAAAGCTAGATTTACTTTGCAGAGATAGGGGAATGACAGTCCCAGCTCCTACACCTCAGAGTTTTTCCCCAACACAGCCGGCACACAATTTATACAGGTGCAATTAATGGTCACCCGTGGTGCGCGCAAATGTGAGCAGGTAGGCCAACATGATTCTCCGGGAGAATCAGATAAACAGGCCACCCATGGAGAAGTAGATGTATCTGAGCTGTCCAAACCATTTTTATACCAGGCTTTGAACTACGATTGTGTGGAAGGAGAATCTCCTTTATGTCGCAAAATGAGTGTTGACCAGTATTATCACACAGCACAATTATCGGCATCGTCTGTTGTGCTCGTTGAATAGGGACTGGTCAGAATAGAGATGTTTAAGTACCATGTGACATCCTTAACACAAAGAACACAATCAAAGTGAGAACAAGAAGCTCCTCTCATGACATGTTGTCTACAGAGAACATAAGCATGAGTCAAACCTCTGTAGCTGTGCCAGAAAAACAAAGAGGATAAAACGCAAATATCTTCAAAACATCCCCTCTGGCTGCAGCAACCCTTTCATACCGCAACCATAGACTTCATTCATATTTCATGTGGGCGCGTTTTATTGTGATTAGTCATGTAAATAAAATGCATTTTCTCTTGGTAATTTACATTTATATTGAATTAGTGGCAGTGTATAGTGGAAGAGAGGGGAGACTTATTATGCTTTGAGATTATACGGGCTGATTTCATCGCCATTGTGTTTTGTAATTATGGGGGGGTGGAAGAGAAGAAAGGAGCCAGATGCTCTCTCGTGCCGAACCGGTTTTCATTTAGCGAGAAACCCCCTCCATCACCCTTCCATCATATCCAACAGTCAATCCTTTAACATATCACATGCCATTAGAGTGACATATCAAATCAGTGGATGTGCTTAGGGACACAGTGACACACTGCCCAATCTGCTTGGAGTAAGAGCAGACCAGAGTGCTGCGCTGGATATAAACTGCATTGAAAAAATTGCCTTGGAGGACCTCTCTCTCTCACTAATTATTTAATCTACATAGTTGTTCAAGCCCCATTTCCGTAGTTATCTAGCTCCAAATCATATCCCCTTTGCAGACATGGCAGAGAAAAACCAGGTGGGAAGGACGTTGAAAGGTAGTGGCCAATCGGATAAACCCGTCCTCACTCAGGCTGTAATAAGCCTTGTCTGAGACAAAGGAAGCAGCACCGTGAGACTTTGCCTATGTCCCAAATGGCACCCTATTTCCTGTATAGTGCATTCCTTTTGACCGAGCCCTATGGGCCCTGATCAGAAGTAGTGCACTACATAGGGAATAGGGTATCATTTGAGATGCTGCTTTCAACTCACTGGATAAATATACTTCTTATTACCATGAAGTCAGCAATTGCGACCATGGCAAATATGCAGTCTATGTTGCGATAGGCCGGCCGGCGCGATAGTCTTTTAAATGCTGCCAACCAAATCTGTTGCGAAAGTCCACTTCCCAAATGGAGGATTGACACCACAGAGTGATAATCCCCCCCTGTGGAATAACAAACACAATTGGTGGTTTACGGTTTTGGTAAAGCCTTCCCCTGGCTCCTGTCTCCTTCCAGCTTTGAAAGACCACAAATCCAAGTGATTCCCTTTTGCAGACTGCCTGAAGATCTAATCAGTTTTGCATTGGAGAAATGGAGAGTAATTGCATGTTACCTTGTGAGAATCCAGTGCTGTGCAGCACATTGTCAACATGTCCCTGTTCTGTGGATCAATATTTCATTGTATTATGAGGTGGATACCTGGGCGATAAGACTCCTGCCCCACAGAGCAGTGTAACCCATTATAATTTAATGAATTTAAAAAATATATATAAAAGAGCAATGAAAATAATTAGATATTTTAAAGGCTGCCTTTTATTTCCTAGATCAAAGACTTCAATTGGTACTACAGAACAGACGTTCCCGGCTTCTCCATGCATACATTTAGAGCTATTGTCTGAAGGGTGCCTATCATTGATTTTGTTTCAGTCCAGGGTGTATTTATAGGCTGTTTGACTGACAACATCCAGACACCTGCCACACACACAGTGCATCCACACACACTGTGCGCACACACAAACACCTGCAAGCACATATAAACAAACCACTCATTGCTATTCTCAGAGAGAAACACAATTTAAACCAATCTCATGTGTTGTCTAGGGCTGTTGCCGTGACCGTATTACCTTGACCGTATCACCGCCACACTGGCAGTCATGAGTCATGACAACAGTACAATTCCACATGACCGTTGAGTCACGGTAATCTCCTCTTATGCACTCTGGATATGTGTTGGTAGTACCCAACTCGCTAACGATCATCAGGTCGCTAATGGCCTGGTACTCAGGGCTCTATTGTCCCTCTAACCACTCTGACATCAATGCAAATGCCATCGAAAACCACATCAAACACTTATCATCAAAACGGTATTTTGCTTTAAAAACTCACCTCACTGTGATTGATCAATTTGATTAAAAATTCAACAACCAAAAACTGAGTGGAACACATGGTCATTGTGGATGTTGTTTCGAAGCCTAACACAACGAAATGGACAGCGCTTTCTAAGGTGATGATTCATTCAAAACAGTCATATGCATATTAGAGCTTATACATAGCACACACCTATATGAGCCCAAGCCCAAAAAAACCCTGAATTAAAATAATGATTGTGTCATTATACAATACATAGCATACCGCATATTACACACAGCAGAAAAACATTTAAAAAAATACTTCAGATGTCTTTGGTACATAATTGGTCTAACCTATACTCCAAAATTAAACAAATTCTAGTAATTGCCTTTGAGTGTGGACTGTATTATTATTCATACTGGATGGACTGATTGCCTTATGCTACGCTCCAAATGTTCTATCCATGAGTCTGGGAGAGAACGTATAGGCCTTGGCGATGCTGTTGGTTCATTGATTGTGCAGGGCGGCTTACAGAGTTAACCTACAATTAAATTGAATTTGTATTTCATTTTGTATAGCCTAGTAATAGGGCACTTTTTTCTTTCATAATGAATAGGCTGACACATTACACACACACACACACACACACAAACACATGCACTCACATATAAACAAACCGCTCACTGCTATTCTCAGAAAGAAACACAATTTAAACCAATCTCATGTGTGTTGGCCAAACCTTACGTAGGCCTGGATTTGACTGCTCAGGAGAAGGTTACACACTGTTGTTTGGGCTTCAACCTCCAACCCCTATCAACATAATTGACTGTTATCGATGCAAAAGTCTGCATATCTTCCCCCATAGTCTCTCCCTCCCCCATGTTTTAATGTAAATCCTGGGCAGACAGACAGCAGCAGTAGTAGTCTGCTGAGGTGACCCCACTGCTGAGCACACAGATAGGTCCCAAATGGAACCCTATATAATAGTGCACTGCATAAGGAATAGGATGCCATTTGGGACGCAGCCAATGTCTGTGCCCTTGTTTAAGCAGGGTTAGGCAACAGCTGGGCTAGCTTCTATCTCCTCCATCTTTCATAAAGTAGCCGGCAGTCATGGGGTTGATGCTGGCGTGGAATGCAATTCAAACAGGATGTCGCCTGCTGCAACCAAGAAGCCATTTTGTGGCCCCGGGACAGGAAATCAAAACATGATCTGTCATTGGTGATGGATGAGCATGAGATCCACCTAAGCGCTCAAAATCACCCAACCTTTCAGTTTTCAATCATAAAAGCTTACTGGTGTTCATGTTTCAAATGTCTTTCTTTGAGCAAGTTAACAGTATGACCAATTGCAAGACCAATGGAATCCTCCTGTGCTCACAGGGGTGCTGGCAACTTGACCATAAAGGGGCTTGTGTTTGAGACATGGATAGTAGTGTCATTGCTCATCCCACCTAGTTACAGTAGCTAAACCAGTAGGGCTAGTCACCACAAACCTAGACTAATGAGACAAGACTGACAGGCTGGTCAAAAGTAGTACACTATATAGGAAATAGGGTGTAATTTGGCACGAAATAGGGTGTAATTTGGCACGCACACTAGAATCTACCTTACACTGTGCTAGCCACATTAATAATACATACACACCCTTAAGATGAGGAAATAATATATACTGCAATGTCAGACATTTGGGTTACAGGGTGTGTAGGTGGATGTATCATCAGTATATGCTAAAATTCAGTGTGATTTTGAATTTGACTTTGGTCCAGGATATACAAAAACACACAAAATAAAATAATCTACCTGTTACTAAAGCTGGAAGACATTTTACCTTACATGAACCAAATACAAGCTGTTTGCTGCAGTCAAGTAATACAAGTATAAAGAACAAAACAGTTGACCTGGAGAAGGTAGAATAGAATAGTGATGGTATCATCTCCTGTTAATGTAGAAACAGTGTCACCTAGTGCCAGAAACGTATTCTACAACACAGAGCGAGAGGAAGGACTAGGCTACACTCAGTCTTCCGGCTTGCCTTTAGGCCTACATTTCAACATTTGTTGTATACAACATACATAATTCATTTGTAATAAATGCATCTTCAATTATTAATAATATAAGAAAAAAACCACTGTGCTCTATTGAGTTTTAACAAAGAAATGCAATGGCAGTTTTCAGTCAGCAGGAGGAGCTATTGCACCATGGAAAATACTTCTTACCCACTGGAGGAAATCAATAAATTCAAGCCATACATTAATTCTGATTATGTTTTCATACCAAAGCTGTAATTTTGCCCCTGGCTCAAGCAGTTATTAAAAAATCAAAAAGACAAAATTCAAGCTGCTTTTCTGTCATTAAATATATTATTTTTCCCACTGAGGCAAAATGTGTAGTAGCCTAATTCAATTGAATGTCAGGCCTTATCAGGAATTGTTAGCATGTGATAATTCCGGTATTGAGCCTGGGGCCTGACTCTACTCACCCTGTCAGCTCTACCACAGTGGAGGGTATGCTAATCTCCTCACACACACGGTCACCCGAGCCAGGCAGCCACAAGGACAGGGTCACAGTGTCAACAAGCAACTGCACTACTTGCAAATGCGCAGCCACCACTTTAATCAACCTTTAGATGAGGAAAAAAAATAAAGTCTAAAGCTGCAGAGTGAGAGAGAAATGGCTGCCACAGCTGAGGGAAGGTCAAATGTAGCTACAGTGCCAGTAAGCCAATGTCGTCAAATGCAGGGTCATATTCACTAAGCACCAAATGGAAGAAACCTGACAAACAGGGAGCGACTACCTGAGCTTGTCCAATAAGAAATGCTTACGTTACAAAACGTTTCGCTACAATGTGCAAAAATACCACAGAAAATGTTAGATAAGGAGTAGGCCTATGTGTATTACTGCATTATTTTAGAAACATTTCCTTTGAGAGGATGAGGGTTCTTACACAAAACAAACGGGACGGTAAACTACTATGAGGGACCTGTTCTTTCTGCTTTCTTGTTGCTAAACAGTGACAGCTTTCGCCGTTTATGTAACTCCTCTACAAAAATGCATTGAAGCTTGTAAATAAACTAACCCCCTTTAGGCACATTCCCCAGAACTGCCGCGCATGACTGAGTTGTGTTTTAGACGCGCACACCCAAATGCACACCGTCAAACACGCACTTTGCCTTCTACTGCAGGCCAGGGCATAATAAACAACTGTAACCCCTTGTGCCCACTGCTGCCAGTCTGCCACCATCTGTGCCACCAGTTTTAGACAGTGGCATGACTGCACGGCATCTGAAGATAACACATCCGCCCAGTGCACTACAGGTAACTGTCCAAATAAAAGAAACACCAACATAAAGTGTCTTAATAGGGCATTGGGCCACCACGAGCCAGAGCAGCTTTAATGCACCATGGCATAGATTCTACAAGTGTCTGGAACTCTATCGGAGGGATGCGACACCATTCTTCCACAAGAAATTCCATCATTTGGTGTTTTGTTGATGGTGGTGGAAAACACTGTCTCAGGCACCGCTCCAGAATCTCCCATAAGTGTTCAATTAGGTTGAGATCTGGTGACTGAGACGGCCATGGCAGATGGTTTACATCGTTTTCATGCTCATCAAACCATTCAGTGACCACTCGTGCCCTGTGGATGTGGGCATTGTCATCCTATGGGGGCATAGTCGTGGTATCCAAAATAATGGCCTGCCAAGCATTTTTATACATGACCCTATAGCATGATGGGATGTTAATTGCTTAATTAACTCAGGAACCACAGCTGTGTGGAAGCACCTGCTTCAATATACTGTACTTTGTATCCCTCATTTACTCAAGTGTTTCCATTATTTTTGGCTGTTACCTGTATGTAGGTTTTAGGCTGTTACCTGTATGTAGGTTTTAGGGTACCATTTGGGAAGCAGCCCCATCTCCAATCTAAGGTATTGCATTGAACATTGAAACAGTGCTGATTTGATTTTAAACCTATAGTTTCCCAGACAACCCACCGGCAATAACATCTGATAAACAGATGACATGTTACTAGATGAAAAGACAAAAACAGACATTTCTGCGTCCCAAATGGCACCGTATTCCCTATTTAGTGCACTCTATAGGGAATAGGGTGCTATTTGGGACACAGCCATTGTGCTGATACGTACCTTTTGTTGAGATGAACTCCATTCTTGATCAAAGGCAACTAATACTGTCATACTGTATCTTACGTTGAGGCAAGCTAATTATTCTATATTGCAAATCATGATAGTCCATGCAGAGACAGCTATCACTGAATTCATTTGACATGATGGACCGCTATAAGAATGCAGGTGTAATCGAATAGCTTCGCAGTAAAACTATTTTATTAGTAGGTTAAAATGAACACTTGTGAGTGATGTGATGAGTGTGAGTTTAATTGAAAAGCAGCGAGTGTGGTTTCCTTTTTTCTGTGTGTTGGTGTGAAGCAGGTGACATCAAGCAAGCACACACAGTTTGAGGAAGTGAGTGTTGGGGCGGTTGTGAAAGTGTCCCTTAAGCCAAACAGAATCATCACACAGACTCATTGTGACCGCAACAAAAGGTCAAGCTTAGATTTATTGACCAATTCTGAAACCTTTATAATTGTTTTTACCCAAAATCCCCTGTATTTGGTCCATGTAAATATTTATATAAATATACACACAGTGCCTTGCAAAAGTATTCAGACCTCTTGGATTTCTTCACATTTTATTGTGTTACAAAGTGGGATTAAAATAGGTTTAAAAAAAGATCTACACAAAATACTCTAATGTTAAAGTGTAAGAAAAATTCAAAAAAATGTTTTACATTTTAGTCATTTAGCAGACGCTCTTATCCAGAGCGACTTACAATTAGTGAGTGCACACATTTTTCATACTGGCCCCCCGTGGGAAACGAACCCACAACCCTTGCGTTTTAAAGATTCATAAGAATGTTATAACTAGTCCATACATGTTAGAAACACCTTTGGCAGCGATTACAGCTGTGAGTTTTCTTGGGTAAGTCTCCAAGAGCTTTCCACACCTGGATTGTGCAATATTTGCCTATTTTTCTTTTCAACGTTCTTCAAGCTCTGTCAGATGTTGGGGATCATGGCTAGACAGAAATGTTCAAGTCTTGCCATAATATTTCAAGCAGATTTAAGTCAAAACTGTAGCTTGGCCACTTAGGAACATTCACTGTCTTCTTGGTAAGCAACTCCAGTGTAGATTTGGCCTTGTGTTATTGTCCTGCTGAAAGGTGAATTCCTCTTCCAGTGTCTGGTGTAAAGCAGATTGAAGCAGGTTTTTCTCTAGGATTTTGCTTGGGATTATCCCGTTTCTTTTATACTGAAAAACCCAGTAATTGCCCATGTTAATCATACCCATGATGCAGCCACCACCATGCTTGAAAATAAGGAGGCAGTTACTCAGTGATGTGTTGTGTTGGATTTGACCCAAACATAGGGCTTTGCATTTAGGCCAAAAAGTGTATTCCTTTGCCACATTTTTTTGCAGTATTACTTTAGTGTCTTGTTACATACAAAATGCATGTTTTGGAATATTTGGTATATAATTTGTGTTCTTATTTTGACTCCGTCATTTAGGTCATTATTGTGGAGTCACTACAATATTGTTGATCCATCCTCAGTTCTCTCCCATCAAAGCCATTGAACTCTGTATCTCTTTTAAAATCACCAATGCCCTCATGGTAACATCCCCGAGCAGTTTCATTCCTGTCCAGCAACTCAGTTCAGAAGGATGACTGTATCTTTGAGGTGTCTGGGTGGTTAAATACATAATGCACAGCATAATTATTATTAACTAGGCCATGCTTAAAGAGATATTCAATGCCTGATTCGACATTGTTACCCATCTACTATTTACAACCCTTTCGAAAAGCTCCCTGGTCTTTGTAGTTGAATCTGTGCTTGAAATTCAATACTTGACACATGAATTTCACATGTGAACACGTGATCTTGTGTGATTTTCACCGCAACTAGACTAAAACCTCCAGGTGACCATGACACAACATTCTAAGAACGTCCTTGGGGACGTCCCTGGAACAAACCGGGAAATAGATAAAACCTGCAGGGGACCAAGACTGTTTAAATTGAATTAATGTAAATGATGCCCTTCAAAGTAAAATATTCAAAATTACATTTGACACCTGGGTTTTCACGTGCTAAAATGTTGTAAGTTAATGTAAGTTAAAAGCACTGTGTGTAAATGGGGAACATCACAAGATTTGACATGACGTGAAATCATGTGGTTTGTCAGTAAGGGACCTTAAAAAGTTACTGTATGTGATTTGTTCAAACAAATTTGACTCCTGAACTAATTGAGGCTTGCCTAAACAAAAAGGCTGAATACTTATGCAGCTACTATATTTTATTTATTATTATTAATCTTTAAAAAAAAAGGTAAATGTTTCTTCCACTTTGACAGAGTATTTTGTGTATATTGACAAAAAAATGACAATTAAATCCAATCGCACTTTGTAACACAATAAAGTGTGAAGAAATCCAAGGGGTCTGAATACTTTTGCAAGACATTGTACATTTAGTCTCTATTTAGGGTTTATGATGAATTGATGGAACAGTTATAGTCAGAACATGAACAGCCTTGTCATTAGCAATCATGCAGAGATGAAAAATCACTCTTGTATTCAAAAACAAACAAATAGAAAAGCAAAAACAAGTGCATATTAATACTATATCAATTTATTAACTGTCTAAAATTGGTCATCTAAAGCTCATCAACATAAAAATGGTGTACAGGTTAGAGAGATGAGGTTAGATTTTCTTTTAAATAGACAAAGGGTTAAAGCTGAGATAATTTGATAGTTCAAATGAACAAAAGAAAATCTGTCCAAATGTACAGCTTGTTGTGCCCCTGGCTTCTAGAACTAAAAGGCAAAGAACTAAACGGTAATACAGCAAAATGAGTACAGCAAATAAAAACTTTTTTTTTTTTTACAAATCAGTAATAAACAGTGGTCCTAGTAAGAGAATGGTCCCAAAACAAAAGGTAAACCTGTAATAAATACAACCCTATCTGATCTTGTGCAGAGGTTATCACTTGTTATCCAGTCTTAGGCGCTGCTCCTTACCGTTGACGGTTAGAGACTTTAACTGACCGTCCTCCTCCACCTCCACCCTCTCCTGGCCATTCTCCACAATCCTGCAGGAGAGAAACCAAAGTTATTTTATTTTAAATCATACATATCTGTTTTTTGGTAATACTTTAAAGGGTTTATAACGGGTACGTTGCTGTTTAGTGTTACACCATTTTTCAATATTCAAAACTGTCTTGGTGAATCGACTACAACCAATGTAAAAGGGACAACAGCCTAGAAAAATCCTGTTTGTTTTTATTTTGAGGAAACTATCCCCAGGACACAGAGTGAGGACAAGAACAAGTTAGTGACGCAATTGACTGACTAGCTGTGCTGTGGTGTACCGTTTTGTGGTGATTCTTCTGCCGTTGATGAACTTGGTGGAAGTGGACACTGAGCGGAAGTTGCCCATCCCCCCTCCTCCTCCTCCGCTGCCCCCGAAAGATGAAGAGGAGAATGAGGCAAAGCCCCCTCCACCCATATGTCCCAGGGAAGTGAAACCTAGGAGGGAAACACACACACACAGAACTTGCGATTTCATTGTACTGTGTACACTACACTGTATTCTGTGCATATGACAAATAAACATTGATTTGGCCCACACACACACACACACACTCATATCAACACCAACACCCCACCATTTTCCTTTGCTTTGCTTACACGCAAATGTTGATCTCAAAAATGAAGCTTATTATATGATCTAAATAGCACATTTTATAATATGCAGTGAGATTTATGTTGTAACAATTTCCATGAGGAGGAAGTTTGGTTTAACCAGAGTTTTAGTAGACGCATATTAGAAATACAGTATTACCGTGCTGCAGGGGAGGCCCACCTGAATCGAACAGCGGGAAGCCTACCCCGAAGGGGGGGAAGCCCCCGAACCCGTGGAAGAAGTGTCCCCCGGTCCTGCTCTGGCTCACCCCCCGCTGCCTTTGACCCCCGCCGAAGAAGTTATCGTCCGCTGGGGAGAGTGGACAGACAATGACAACACATTAGTCAAGTCAAGTTTAATTACACCCACATAGTGGTTCATAAAAAATCCATGAGCATACAAAGGCATTGGCCCATCTAAATACATATTTATACTGAACAAAAATAAAACGCAATATGCAACAATTTCAAAGATTTAATATAAGGAAATCAGTTAATTGAAATAAATTAATTAGGCCCTAATCTATGGATTTCACATGAATGGGCAGGGGTGCAGCCATGAGTGGGCCTGGGAGGGCATAGGCCCACCCAATTGGGAGCCAGGCTCACCCACTGTGGAGCTAGGCCCACCCAATTAGAATGAGTTTTCCCCACAAAATGGCTTTATTACAGACAGAAATACTTTTTCTTCAACAAGTCGGACGCGAAGGATTTACTTCAGACACCCGACAAGGCCCAAATCCCCGTCATTCGCAGGAGAAAGAGACGGAGATATCGGGGACGTAGGTCGGGGTGCCTTGTAAGGATCCGACGGCGAGTGGGTAATCTGCCTCTTCCATCAGTCCTATTTGCCAACGTACAATCATTGGATAACAAAATTGACGAGCTACGATCATGAATATCCTACCAACGGGACATTAAAAACTGTCATATCTTATGTTTCACCGAGTCGTGGCTGAACGACGACATGGATAACATACAGCTGGCAGGGTTTACGCTGCATCGGCAAGATAGAACAAATGCCTTCGGTAAGACACGGGGTGGCGGTCTGTGTATATTTGTAAACAACAGCTGGTGCACAAAATCTAATATTAAGGAAGTCTCAAGGTTTTGCTCGCCTGAGGAAGAGTATCTCATGATAAGCTGTAGACCACACTATTTACCAAGAGAGTTTTCATCTACAGTCGTGGTCAAAAGTTTTGAGAATGACACAAGTATTGGTCTTCACAAAGTTCGCTGCTTCAGTGTTATGAGATATTTTTGTCAGATCTTACCCCCCGCACTCAATGAGCTGTATAAGGCCATAAGCAAACAGGGGAAAAAAAAGTTAATAAAAACATTTAATACATCTTTAAAAAATAGAAACAAACATATATACTAAAAGAAAAGAAAAAAAGATATATAAGCTAAAAACAAGAAAAAAATGTATGAGTTGTATAAGGCCATAAGCAAACAGGAAAACGCTCATCCAGAGGCGGCACTCCTACGGGCCGGGGACTGTAATGCAGGGAAACTTAAATCTGTTTAACCTAATTTCTACCAACATGATAAATGTGCAACCAGAGGAAAAAAAACTCTAAACCACCTTTACTCCACACACAGAGACAGGTACAAAGCTCTCCCACGCCCACCATTACACCCACATCAGTCACTGGCTTCATCAATAAGTGCATCGATGACGTCGTCCCCACAGTGACCGTACGTACATACCCCAACCAGAAGCCATGGATTACAGGCAACATCCGCACTGAGCTAAAGGGTAGAGCTGCCGCTTTTACGGAGTGGGACTCTAACCCGGATGCTTATAAAGAAATCCCGCTATGCCGTCTGACGAACCGTCAAACAGGCAAAGCGTCAATACAGGACTAAGATCGTACTACACCGGCTCCGACGCTCGTCGGATGTGGCAGGGCTTGCAAACTATTACAGACTACAAAGGGAAGCACAGCTTCCCAGTGACACGAGCCTACCAGACGAGCTAAATCACTTCTATGCTCGCTTCGAGGCAAGCAACACTGAAGCATGCATGAGAGCATCAGCTGTTCCGGACGACTGTGTGATCACGCTCTCCGTAGCCAATGTGAGTAAGACCTTTAGACAGGTCAACATTCACAAGGCCGCAGGGCCAGATGGATTACCAGGACGTGTACTCCGAGCATGCGCTGACCAACTGGCAAGTGTCTTCACTGACATTTTCAATCTGTCCCTGACTGAGTCTGTAATACCAACATGTTTCAAGCAGACCACCATAGTCCCTGTGCCCAAGAACACTAAGGTAACCTGCCTAAATGACTACAGACCCGTAGCACTCACGTCTGTAGCCATGAAGAGCTTTGAAAGGCTGGTCATAGCTCACATCAACACCATTATCCCAGAAACCCTAGACCCACTCCAATTTTCATACCACCCCAACAGATCCACAGATGATGCAATCTCTATTGCACTCCACACTGCCATTTCCCACCTGGACAAAAGGAACACCTACGTGAGAATGCTATTCGTTGACTACAGCTCAGCGTTCAACACCATAGTGCCCTCAAAGCTCATCACTAAGCTAAGGACCCTGGGACTAAACACCTCCCTCTGCAGCTGGATCTTGGACTTCCTGACGGGCCACCCCCAGGTGGTAAGGGTAGGTAACAACACACCTGGCGCCGACGAAGATGGCGGCCTCGCAACTAGCTCTTAGGAAACTTTGCAGTATTTTGTTTTTTTATGTATTATTTTTTACATTATTAGCTCAGAAAGTGTTTTGCATCATTACATACAGCCGGGAAAAACTATTGGATATCAGAGTGGCGGTAACTCACCAGCATTACGACCAGGAATACGACTTTCCCGAAGCAGATCCTTTGTTTGCTCTCCCCAGGGCAACTGAACTGATTCCAGCGGCTGACCCAAAACATCACAGGCGGAGGAGGCACTCGGAGCGGCCTGCTGGTCCGATTTAGGAGGCGCGCACACCACCCACCGCTTCCAAGTATTCTACTCGCTAATGTTCAATCTTTGGTTAACAAAGTCAACGAACTACGGGCAAGGATTTCTTTCCAGAGAGACATCAAGGCCTGTAACATACTCTGTTACACGGAAACATGGCTCTCTTGGGATATTCTGCCGGAATCGGTCCAGCCAGATGGGTTCTCAGGTCATCGCGCAGACAGGAATAAATATCTCTCCGGGAAGCAGAAGGGCGGAGGTGTGTGTTTCATGATTAACGACTCGTGGTGTAATTGTAGTAACATAGAGGAACTCGAGTCCTTCCGTTCACCCGACCTAGAATATCTCACAATCAAATGCAGACCATATTATCTCCCAAGATAATTTTATTTGGTTATAGTCACGGCCGTGTATATCCCCCCTCAAGCTGATCCCACGACGGCCCTCAAAGAACTTCACTGGACTTTATGCAAACTGGAAACCACATATCCTGAGGCTGCCGAAGTTCTCTCAACATATCGACTGTTGTACTCGCGCTGCTAAAATCCTCGACCATTGCTATTCAAACTTCCGAGATGGTTATAACGCCCTCCCCCTCCCTCCTTTCGGCAAATCTGACCACGACTCCATTTTGCTTCTCCCTTCCTATAGGCAGAAACTCAAAACAGGAAGTACCCGTGCTAAGGACTATTCAACGCTGGTCTGACCAATCGGAATCCATGCGTCAAGATTGTTTTGATCACGCGGACTGGGATATGTTCCAGGTAGCTTCTGAGAATAATTTAGACATATACACTGAAACAGTGACTTAGTTTATCAGGAAGTGTATAGGTGATGTTGTGCCCACTGTGACTATTAAAACCTACCCTGACCAGAAACCGTGGATAGACGGCAGCATTCGCGCAAATCTGAAAGTGTGAACCACCGCATTCAACCATGGCAAGGTGACTGGGAATATGGCAGAATACAAACAGTGTAGCTACTCACTCCACAAGGCAATTAAACTGGCAAAACATCAGTAGAGAGACAAAGTGGAGTCGCAATTCAACGGCTCAGACACGAGACGTATGTGGCAGGGTCTACAGGCAATCACAGACTACAAAATGAAAACCAGCCACGTAGCCGACACCGACGTCTCGCTTCCAGACAAGCTAAACACCTTCTTCGCCCGCTTTGAGGATAACACAGTGACACTGACGAGGCCCACTACCAAGGACTGTGGCCTCTCCTTCTCCATGGCCGACGTGAGTAAGACATTCAAGCATGTTAACCCCCGCAAGGCTGCCGGCCCAGACGGCATCCCTAGCCGTGTCCTCAGAGCATGCGCAGACCAGCTGGCTGGTGTGTTCATGGACATATTCAATCTCTCCCTTTCCCAGTCTGCTGTTCCCACATGCTTCAAGAGGGCCACAATTGTTCCTGTACCCAAGAAAGCAAAGGTAACTGAACTAAATGACTATCGCCCTGTAGCACTCACCTCTGTCATCATGAAGTGCTTTGAGAGACTAGTCAAGGATCATATCACCTCTACCTTACCCGTCACCCTAGACCCACTTCAATTTGCTTACCGCCCCAATAGATCCACAGAGGATCCAATCGGCATCACACTGCACACTGCCCTATCCCATCTGGACAAGAGGAATACCTATGTAAGAATGCTGTTCATTGACTATAGCTCAGCATTCAACACCATAGTATCCTCCAAGCTCATCATTAAGCTCGAGGCCCTGGGTCTGAACCCCGCCCTGTGCAACTGGGTCCTGGACTTCCTGACGGGCCGACCCCAGGTGGTGAAGGTAGGAAACAACATCTCCACTTCGCTGATCCTCAACACAAGGGTGCGTGCTCAGCCCCCTCCTGTACTCCCTGTTCACCCATGACTGCGTGGCCAAGCACGCCTCCAACTCAATCATCAAGTTTGCAGACGACACAACAGTAGTAGGCTTGATTACCAACAATGACGAGACCGCCTACAGGGAGGAGGTGAGGGCTCTGGGAGTGTGGTGCCAGGAAAATAACCTCTCACTCAACATCTACAAAACAAAGGAGATGATCGTGGACTTCAGGAAACAGCAGAGGGTGCACCCCCCTATCCACATCGACGGGACCGCAGTGGAGAAGGTGGAAAGCTTCCTGGCATACACATCGCCGACAAACTGAAATGGTCCACCCACGCAGACAGTGTGGTGAAGAAGGCGCAACAGAGCCTCTTCAACCTCAGGAGGCTGAAGAAATGTGGCTTATCACCTAAAACCCTCACAAACTTTTACAGATGCACAATTGAGGGCATCCTGTCGGGCTGTATCACCGCCTGGTACGGCAACTGCACCACCCACAACTGCAGGGCTCTCCAGAGGGTGGTGCGGTCTGCCGAACGCATTACCGGGGGGAAACTACCTGCCCTCCAAGACACATACAGCACCCGATGTCACAGGAAGGCCAAAAATATCATCTATGGACATCAACCACCCAAGCCACTGCCTGTTCATCCCGCTATCATCCAGAAGGCGTGGTCAGTACAGGTGCATCAAAGCTGGGACCGAGAGAATGAAAAACAGCTTCTATCTCAAGGCCATCAGACTGTTAAATAGCCATCATTAGCACATTAGAGGCTGCTGCTGCCTATTCAAATCACTGGCCACTTTAAGAAATGGAACACTAGTCACTTTAATAATGTTTACATATCTTGCACTACTCATCTGTATATACTGCATTCTATTCTATAATATTCTTCTGTATCTTAGTCCATGCCGCTCTGTCATTGCTTGTCCATATATGTATATATTCTTAAATCCCACTCCTTACTTTTTTGTGTGTATTGGGTATATGTTGTGAAATTGTTCGATATTACTGCACTGTCGGAGCTAGAAGCACAAGCATTTCGCTACACCCACTATAAACAACTGCTAAACACGTGTATGTGACAAATAACATTTGATTTGATTTGCCACGCTGATCCTCAACATGGGGGCCCCTCAGGGGTGCGTGCTCAGTCCCCTCCCCCTCCTGTACTCCCTGTTCACCCATGACTGCATGGCCAGGCACGACTCCAACACCATCATTAAGTTTGCCGACGACACAACAGTGGTAGGCCTGATCGCAGACAACGATGAGACAGCCTATAGGGAGGAGGTCAAAGACCTGGCCGTGTGGTGCCAGGATAACAACCTCTCCCTCAACGTGATCAAGACAAAAGGAGATGATTGTGGACTACAGAAAAAGAAGGACCGAGCACGCCCCCATTCTCATCGACGGGGCTGTAGTGGAGCAGATTATGGAGCATGGTCCAAACACACCAAGACAGTCGTGAAGAGGGCACGACAAACCCTATTCCCCCTCAAGAGACTGAAAAGATTTGGCATGGGTCCTCAGATCCTCAAAAAGTTCTAGAGCTGAACCATCTAGACCATCCTGACTGGTTGCATCAATGCCTGGTATGGCAACTGCTCGGCCTCCGACCGCAAGGCACTACAGAGGGTAGAGGGTAGTGCGTACTGCCCAGTACATCACTGGGGCGAAGCTTCCTGCCATCCAGGACCTCTATACCAGGCGGTGTCAGAGGAAGGCCCTAAAAATGGTCAAAGACTCCAGCCACCCTTGTCATAGACTGTTCTCTCTGCTACCGCACGGCAAGCGGTACCAGAGCGCCAAGTCTAGGTCCAAAAGGCTTCTTAACAGCTTCTACCCCCAAGCCATAAGACTCCTGAACAGCTAAATAAATGGCGACCCAGACTATTTGCATTGTCCCCCCCCCCCCCCCCGCCCCGCCCCTACTATCTGTTTATTATCTATATTATCTAGTACTTTAACTATACCTACATGTACACTACCAGTCAAAGGTTTGGACACACCTACTCATTCAAGGGTTTTTCTTTATTTATACTATTTTTTACATTGTAGAATAATAGTGAAGACATCAAAACTATGAAATAACACATATGGAATTATGTAGTAACCAAAAAAGTGTTAAACAAATCAAAATACACTGCTCAAAAAAATAAAGGGAACACTAAAATAACACATCCTAGATCTGAATGAATGAAATAATCTTATTAAATACTTTTTTCTTTACATAGTTGAATGTGCTGACAACAAAATCACACAAACATTATCAATGGAAATCAAATGTATCAACCCATGGAGGTCTGTATTTGGAGTCACCCTCAAAATTAAAGTGGAAAACCACACTACAGGCTGATCCAACTTTGATGTAATGTCCTTAAAACAAGTCAAAATGAGGCTCAGTAGTGTGTGTGGCCTCCACGTGCCTGTATGACCTCCCTACAACGCCTGGGCATGCTCCTGATGAGGTGGCGGATGGTCTCCTGAGGGATCTCCTCCCAGACCTGGACTAAAGCATCCGCCAACTCCTGGACAGTCTGTGGTGCAACGTGGCATTGGTGGATGGAGCGAGACATGATGTCCCAGATGTGCTCAATTGGATTCAGGTCTGGGGAACGGGCGGTCCATAGCATCAATGCCTTCCTCTTGCAGGAACTGCTGACACACTCCAGCCACATGAGGTCTAGCATTGTCTTGCATTAGGAGGAACCCAGGGCCAACCGCACCAGCATATGGTCTCACAAGGGGTCTGAGGATCTCATCTCGGTACCTAATGGCAGTCAGGCTACCTCTGGCGAGCACATGGAGGGCTGTGCGGCCCCCCAAAGAAATGCCACCCCACACCATGACTGACCCACCGCCAAACCGGTCATGCTGGAGGATGTTGCAGACAGCAGAACGTTGTCCACGGCGTCTCCAGACTCTGTCACGTCTGTCATGTGCTCAGTGTGAACCTGCTTTCATCTGTGAAGAGCACAGGGCGCCAGTGGCGAATTTGCCAATCTTGGTGTTCTCTGGCAAATGCCAAACATCCTGCACGGTGTTGGGCTGTAAGCACAACCCCCACCTGTGGATGTCGGGCCCTCATACCACCCTCATGGAGTCTGTTTCTGACCGTTTGAGCAGACACATGCACATTTGTGGCCTGCTGAAGGTCATTTTGCAGGGCTCTGGCAGTGCTCCTCCTTGCACAAAGGTGGAGGTAGCAGTCCTGCTGCTGGGTTGTTGCCCTCCTACGGCCTTCTCCACGTCTCCTGATGTACTGGCCTGTCTCCTGGTAGCGCCTCCATGCTCTGGACACTACGTTGACAGACACAGCAAACCTTCTTGCCACAGCTCGCATTGATGTGCCATCCTGGATGAGCTGCACTACCTGAGCCACTTGTGTGGGTTGTAGACTCCGTCTCATGCTACCACTAGAGTGAAAGCACCGCCAGCATTCAAAAGTGACCAAAACATCAGCCAGGAAGTATAGGAACTGAGAAGTGGTCTGTGGTCACCACCTGCAAAACCAGTCCTTTATTGGGGGTGTCTTGCTAATTGCCTATAATGTCCACCTGTTGTCTATTCCATTTGCACAACAGCATGTGACATGTATTGTCAATCAGTGTTGCTTCCTAAGTGGACAGTTTGATTTCACAGAAGTGTGATTGACTTGGAGTTACATTGTGTTGTTTAAGTGTTCCCTTTATTTTTTTGAGCAGTGTACATTTTATATTTGAGATTCTTCAAATAGCCACCCTTTGCCTTGATGACAGCTTTACACTTTTTTGGTTACTAAATGATTCCATATGTGTTATTTTGATGTCTTCCCTATTATTCTCCAATGTATAAAAATTTTAAAATAAAGAAAAACCATTGAATGAGTAGGTGTGTCGAAACTTTTGACTGGTACTGTAAATATTACCTAATTTACCTCGACTAACCGGTGTCCCTGCACATTGACTCTATACAGGTACCCCCTGTATATAGCCTCGCTGTGTTTTTTTACTGTTATTTTATGGCTTTTATTTTTTACTTAACACTTATTTTTCTTAAAACTGCATTGTTGGTTAAGGGCTTGTTAGTAAGCATTTCACTGTAAGGTCTACACCTGTTGTATTCAGTGCATGTGACAAATAACATTTGATTTGACATCAGCAAACCGCTCGCCCACACGACACCATACACGTGGTCTGCGGTTGAGAGGCTGGATGGACGTACAGCCAAATTCTCTAAAACGACGTTGGAGGCGGCTTATGGTAGAGAAATGAACATTCAAATCTCTGGCAACAGCTCTGGTGGACATTCCTGCATTACCGGGGGCAAACTACCCGCCCTCCAGCACACCTACAGCACCCCGATGTCTCAGGAAGGTCAAAAAGATCATCAAGGACATCAACCATCATCGATCCTGACTAGTCTCCAAGTCCCTGCCGCTGAAAAACATCTCCACAGCATGATGCTGCCACCACGGTTCAAAATAGGGATGGTGCCAGGTTTCCTCCAGACGTAACGCTTGGCATTCAGGCCAAAGAGTTCAATCTTGGTTTCATCAGACCAGATAATCTTCTTTCTCATGGTCTGAGAGTCCTTTCGGTGGCTTTTGGCAAACTTCAAGCGGGCTGTCATGTACCTTTTACTGAGGAGTCTGGCCACTCTACCATAAAGGCCTGATTGGTGGAGTGCTGCAGAGATGGTTGTCCTTCTGGAAGGTTCTCCCATCTCCACAGAGGAACTCTGGAGCTCTGTCAGAGTGACCATCGGGTTCTTGGTCACCTCCCCGTTTGCTCAATTTGGACAGGCGGCCAGCTCTAGTAAGAGTCTTGGTGGTTCCAAACTTCTTCCATTTAAGAATGATGGAGGCCACTGTGTTCTTGGGGACATTCAATGCTGCAGAATTTTTTTGGTACCCTTCCGCAGATCTGTGCCTCGACACAATCCTGTCTCGGAGCGCTACGGACAATTCCTTCGACCTCATGGCTTGGCTTTTGCTCTGACATGCACTGCCAACTGTGGGACCTTACAGTGAGGGAAAAAAGTATTTGATTCCCTGCTGATTTTGTACGTTTGCCCACTGACAAAGACATGATCAGTCTATAATTTTAATGGTAGGTTTATTTGAACAGTGAGAGACAGAATAACAACAACAAAATCCAGAAAAACGCATGTCAAAAATGTTATAAATTGATTTGCATTTTAATGAGGGAAATAAGTATTTGACCCCTCTCCAAAACATGATTTAGTACTTGGTGGCAAAACCCTTGTTGGCAATCACAGAGGTCAGACGTTTCTTGTAGTTGGCCACCAGGTTTGCACACATCTCAGGAGGGATTTTGTCCCACTCCTCTTTGCAGATCTTCTCCAAGTCATTAAGGTTTCGAGCCTGACGTTTGCCAACTCGAACCTTCAGCTCCCTCCACAGATTTTCTATGGGATTAAGGTCTGGAGACTGGCTAGGCCACTCCAGGACCTTAATGTGCTTCTTCTTGAGCCACTCCTTTGTTGCCTTGGCCGTATGTTTTGGGTCATTGTCATGCTGGAATACCCATCCACGACCCATTTTCAATGCCCTGGCAGAGGGAAGGAGGTTCTCACCCAATATTTGACGGTACATGGCGCCATCCATCGTCCCTTTGATGCGGTGAAGTTGTCCTGTCCCCTTAGCAGAAAAACACCCCCAAAGCATAATGTTTCCACCTCCATGTTTGGGGTCATAGGCAGCATTCCTCCTCCTCCAAACATGGCGAGTTGAGTTGATGCCAAAGAGCTCATCTGAGTCTCAAGAGTCTCATCTGACCACAACACTTTCACCCAGTTCTCCTCTGAATCATTCAGATGTTCATTGGCAAACTTCAGACGGGCCTGTATATGTGTTTCTTGAGCAGGGGGACCTTGCGGGCGCTGCAGGATTTCAGTTCTTCACGGCGTAGTGAGTTACCAATTGTTTTATTGGTGATATGGTCCCAGCTGCCTTGAGATCATTGACAAGATCCTCCCGTGTAGTTCTGGGCTGATTCCTCACCGTTCTCATGATCATTGCAACTCCACGAGGTGAGATCTTGCATGGAGCCCCAGGCCGAGGGAGATTGACAGTTATTTTGTGTTTCTTCCATTTGCGAATAATCGCACCAACTGTTGTCACCTTCTCACCAAGCTGCTTGGCGATGGTCTTGTAGCCCATTCCAGCCTTGTGTAGGTCTACAATCTTGTCCCTGACATCCTTAGAGAGCTCTTTGGTCTTGGCCATGGTGGAGAGTTTGGAATCTGATTGATTGATTGCGTCTGTGGACAGGTGTCTTTTATACAGGTAACAAAATGAGATTAGGAGCACTCCCTTTAAGAGTGTGCTCCTAATCTCAGCTCGTTACCTGTATAAAAGACACCTGGGAGCCAGAAATCTTTCTGATTGAGAGGGGGTCAAATACTTATTTCCCTCATTAAAATGCAAATCAATTTATAACATTTTTGACATGCGTTTTTCTGGATTTATTTGTTGTTATTCTGTCTCTCACTGTTCAAATAAACCTACCATTAAAATTATAGACTGATCATTTCTTTGTCAGTGGGCAAACGTACAGAATCAGCAGGGGATCAAATACTTTTTTCCCCTCACTGTGTGTGTGTGTGTGTGTGTGTGTATATATATATATATATATATATACATACACACGTATGTAAAATAATGTGACAGGTGAAATAAATAATGTGATCTGCTTTATCTCCTAACATATTGTACAAGTTGACTGCAGGTATTTACTTAAAAAGTAGCTACAAATAACAAATTATTGAAAAACTTCAAATAAATAGTTGCATCCTGTAAAAACCATCCTGTGGAGATTTCCAAATTCCCCGGTATAAGGTGTCCTGCCCAAGCTTACTCGGCCACTTATATTTACTGTCTTCTTGGTAAGCAACTCCAGTGTAGATTTGGCCTCGTGTTTTCAGTTATTGTCCTGATGAAAGGTGAATTAATCTCCCAGTGTCCGGTGGAAAGCAGACTGAACCAGGTTTTCCTCTAGGATTTTGCCTGTGCTTGGCTCGTTTCAGTTTCTTTTTTATCCTGAAAAACTCCAGTCCTTAATGATTACAAGCATACCCAGAACGTGATGCAGCCACCACTATGCTTGAAAATATGGAGAGTGGTTCTCCGTAATGTGTTGTATTGGATTTGCCCCAAACAAACACTTTGTATTCAAAACAAAAAGTTAATTGCTTTGCCATATTTTTTGCTGTATTATTTTAGTGCCTTGCTGCAAATAAGATGTTTTGGAATATTTTTATTCTGTACACGCTTCCTTCTTTTCACTCTGTCAATTAGGTTAGTATTGTGGAGTAACTACAATGTTCTCCTATCACAGCCATTAAACTCTAACTGTTTTAAAGTCACCATTGGCCTCATTGTGAAATCCTCTCTGGCAATGGAGTTAGAAAGGACGCCTGTATCTTTGTAGTGACTGGGTGTATTGATACACCATCCAAAGTGTAATGAATAACTTCACCATGCTCACAGGGATATGCAATGTCTGCTATTTTCATCCTACCAATAGGTGCCCTTCTTTGCGAGGCATTGGAAAACCTCCCTGGTCTTTGTGGTTGAATCTGTGTTTGAAATTCACTGTTCGACTGAGGGACCTTACAGATGATTGTATGTGTGTGGTACAGAGATGAGGTAATCATTAAAAAATCATGTTAAACACTATTATTGCACAGAGAGTGAGTCCATGCCACTTAAGTGACATGTTAAGCCAATTTTAATCCTGAACGTATTTAGGCTTCCCATAACAAAGGGGTTGAATACTTATTGACTCAAGATATTTCAGCTTTTCATTTTTTTGTAAACAATTCTAAAAACATAATTCCACTTTGACATTATGGGGTATTGTGTGTAAGCCAGTGACAATAAAATATATAACATGTAATACATTTTAAATTCAGGCTATAAACACAACAAAATGTGGAAAAAGCCAAGGGGTGTGAATACTTTCTGAAGGCACTGTAATAGGGTTCCTTTGTGCCTTTTGCATCTCCAACAGAGATGTGACATTTCTGGGAGCATTCTGACAGGAGTGTAGTAAGTCCTATGAATTGCAATAGTTTGTCTTAGATTGTAGGAGCAGGTATGAACATGTTCACATATCTGTGAGCAATGGTTCTCCTCAATTTCTTCCTTTAGATCTGTTTCCCATTTTTTCCTTATAGGTTCTGAACCATCAGGTAGAGTTTCAATCAACTCTTGAGATAACTTGACAATCAACTTCTCTGGCATAGCAGCTTCTTTCAGTATTATTTTATATGCCAGATGCCTTAGGTTCATCCATATTCTGTTGAAGTGATTGAATACAATTTCTGAGTTGTAAGAACTGAAAAATAAATATTGGCCTTGGATAATCAAAATATTTCTTTAATTGATTGAATGACAGTAGAGATCCATCAATGTACATGTTCAAAATTCATGATGCCACTTTGGAACAAGGACTTAAATGTATTATCATTAAAACGCTGGCGGTAAGGTGTGGTTATTCCAAATAGTGGTGCCTGGCGACATTGGTTCTTTCCACCTCATGAATTTATGTACATTTTCCCTAATAGGAATGGAATTTACAATCATTGGATTGTTAGTTTTTTTCTTCAACGCCTTAGACCCGAAGTAGTGAACAGTATTTTAGAACGGTATTCAATTTGTGGCTTCGATACTCCTCAAGGATACACAAGGATAGTCGGCTGTCCATTGTTTAAGTGAACGCAGTTGTGCAGCCCAGTAATACATCTTCATATGAGGTAGTCCAAGACCTCCAGTTTTATAGGCTAAGTGTAAACAGTCAATTTGACTCGAGGTCTTTCCATTCCAAATAAAGTTAGAGAGCAGGCCATTTCTTTTATTTAAAAAGTTAGATGGAATTGAAACTGGCAAGGCCTGGAATAAATACATCAACCTTGGTAATACACGACATGACCAAAAGTACGTGGACACCTACTCGTCGAACATCTCATTCCAAAATCATGGGCATTAATATGGAGTTGGTCCCCCCTTTGCTGCTATAGAAGACTCCAATCTTCTTGTAAGGCTTTCCACTAGATGTTGGAACATCGCTGCGGGGACTTGCTTCCATTCAGCCACAAGAGCATTAGTGAGGTCGGGCACTGATGTTGGGCGATTAGGCCTGGCTCGCAGTCGGCGTTCCAATTCATCCCAAAGGTGTTCGATGGGGTTGAGGTCAGGGCGGTGTGCAGGCCAGTCAAGTGTGCAGTCCCCTGTAGCTCAGTTGGTAGAGCATGGCGCTTGCAACGCCAGGGTTGTGGGTTCGTTTCCCACGGAGGGCCAGTATGAAAATGTATGCACTAACTGTAAGTCGCTCTGGATAAGAGCGTCTGCTAAATGACTAAAATGTAAATGTAAGTTCTTCCACACCGATCTTGACAAACAATTTCTGTATGGACCTCGCTTTGTGCACGGGGGCATTGTCATGCTGAAACAGGAAAGGGACTTCCCCAAACTGTTGCCACAAAGTTGGAAGCACAGAATCGTCTAGAACGTCATTGTATGCTGTAGCGTTAAGATTTCCCTAAGGGGCCTAGCCCGAACCGTGAAAAACAGCCCCAGACCATTATTAATCCTCCACCAAACTTTACAGTTGGCACTATGCATTCGGGCAGGTAGCGTTCTCCTGGCATCCGCCAAACCCAGATTCGTCCGTCGGACTGCCAGATGGTATGATTCATCACTCCAGAGAACGCGTTTCCACTGCTCTAGAGTCCAATGGCGGCAAGCTTTACACCACTCCAGTCAACGCTTGGCACTGCGCATGGTGATCTTAGGCTTGTGTGCGAAAACCCATTAAATGAAGCCCCTGACGAACAGTTCTTGTGCTGACATTTCTTCCAGAGGCAGTTTGGAACGCGGTAGTGAATGTGCAAACCGATGACAGACGATTTTTACACGCCACACGCTTCAGCACTCGGCTGTGCAGTTCTGTGAGCTTGTGTAGCCTACCACTTTGCGGCTAAGCCATTGTTGCTCCTAGATGTTTCCACTTCACAAAAACAACAATTACAGTTGACCGGGGTAGCTCTAGCAGGGCAGATATTTTACAAACTGACTTGTTGGAAAGGTGGCATCCTATGACGGTGCCACGTTGAAAGTCACTGAGCTCTTCAGTAAGGCCATTCTACTGCCAATGTTTGTCTATGGAGATTGCATGGCTGTGTGCTCGATTTTATACACCCGTCAGCAACAGGTGTGGCTGAAATAGCCGAATCCACTAATTTGATGGAGTGTCCACATACTTTTGTATAGATAGTGTATTTCATTTTGATTACATTGATCCTACCTAACATAGAAATAGGGAGAGATGTCCATCTCTGAACATCAGATTCAAAGCTATCTATTAAAAAGGAAAGATCCGCATGACAATGGATCCTTATCTTTCTTTTTAAGTAGGGGGTTGCAGTCAAACAGTGACTGGGGGAAGTTAATTTTTCTCTAGAACTGCTGTGAGCATAAGTAACATAGGCTTTAGTAATTTGGGATGGAAATTCCACTGGGAATCCATCATTACCAGGAGATTTCCCATTTTGTAGATTATTGATGGCTTCTAACAGTTTACCTGGGGTAATGTCCATATTCATTTTCTCTGGTTCACTTATAAATTGGTAAAATGGCCTTAAGGAAATTGTCTATATCCTCCTATGAACTTTTGTTTTCGGATTGACACAGTTTGTCATAAAAACATTTAAAAAGACAGTTAATTTCAGAAGGATCCATTGTTATGCTACCATCTGGGGTTTGAATGCTATGGATGGTATGTCCCTCTTCCTCGTTCTTAATTTGCCAAGCAAGCATTTTCCCTGCACTTTCACCTTGCTCAACATATTGTTGCATGGATTTCATGGCAGCAATCTCTGCAGAGCGGGTGTTTATTGTGTTATATTCAAGCTTCAAAGTGTTCAACTGTTGAAGGGTGTCAACATTTCTATCTAAACTGTGTTTTCTTTCTAAGTCATGGATTTTCTGTTCTAGTATTTCAAATTCTTCATGGGTCTTCTTTTTCTTATGTGAAGAGTAAGACATGATGCAACCTCTCATATATGCTTTAAGAGCTTCCCAGACAACAGTTGGGCATACTTCATTGTCTACATTTATTTCCAAAATCATGTCTGTGTGTTGAGATATGAGGTAAACTCCTTATCTCAAAGTAACATTGTGTTGAATCATCATGTCTTTGCTATTTGCATAGGAGGTTTGAGCTTAAAGTGAAGGACAAATGGGCTATGGGCCGTAATTATTCTAGGAAGGTATTTACATTCAGAAACACAGTCAATTAAATAAAAGAAAAGTCAATTCCTGAATTTGAGTTGTGGACGTGAGTGTAATAGGAGTATTCTCTTTCAGTTGGATGTTTAGATCTCCACAGTTCACATAGACCGATATCTTTAATGGTTTAATACCTTAGACATGTTAGGAAGAGGATATAGTCTAGAGTTGCATCCTGCACAGTCAAATCCCCCCCCCCCTATAATATTCCCATTATATTGAGGTAGTTTTAGTATAAAGGCAATTCATTAACTTTGGGTCGTCTTCATTTGGACAATAACAATTCAGTAAAGTTACTTTTCTTGTGCCAGGTTTCCTTTTACCATTATAAAACGTCCATTTGCCTCTGTAGTAATTTCTGTAGACTTAAATGGGACTTTATTATCAATGAGAATTGATACTCCTCTGGACTTTGAGGAGTAGGTGGAGGAGAATGCCAGCCCATCTCAAGCTCGCCCAAACCTGGAAGATGTTTCTAATGGGATTGACCTTGACCTTAACATAATTTAAGATCTTATCATCTCGGTGTCCCTTGATTTATACTTATTTATAACAAATGACTGTAAGGCATCCGCGGTTCAACCACAGAGCTCTAAATATGGAGGCGAGCCTCAGACAGTGGACGGATAGGAGAGCCTACATCATTCAGCTGGAATGCGTTCAAAAATAGCTTCTGTATTAAAAACAAAAGCAGCTGTAATAGCACGCGTCTGTGTGTGTGGAAACAGGTAAACATGCGAGGTGAGGGGGTTACAATAACACTCGATGAATGCGTGTGGTGTATGAGTGTGCGGGAAGCTCCGAGATTCTCTTCTTTATGTTAAAACGTCCTGGTTTAAATTAACGAGATGAAACGCTCTCAAACACGAATGGCTCGGAAAATAAGACTAGAAAAGGCTGGATGCTTTTCCTGTATCTGAGGAGAAGGCAAACACTTGCATGTTGATGTTTGGATTTCTGTCTGTAAACTCTTCCATGTATCATGACTCAGAGTATGAAGGCCCAGTGTATCTTTAAACAAAGACTACGTCCCAAATGGCACCCTATTCCCTATAAAGCGCACTACTTTTGACCAGGGCCTATTGGGATTTGGGCAAAAGTAGTGCACTCTGTAGAGAATAGGGTGCCAGTTTGGACGCATCCACAGACTGAGTGCAGAGGACAGCTGTTGCAGTTTCCTCCCATGTTGGCAGTGTCCATCAGACAGCATGTCCTCAATGCTTTCAGTAAGAGGATAGTACCTGCTTGGCTGATGGCACAGAACACCACTATGGTCCTGGCTTAGCTAGGTGTCCCTGTCTGCTGGTAAAACTTGAACCCAGAACATCCATGCTCTCCAGTCTGTGCTTGGAAAGAGACTCTAAAGGATGCAATGGGTGTTTTAAATTTGAAACTAAAGTCAGTCCTATGGCTATACAGTACCCACCCTATAGCCAGAGGTGTGGTTATTGTATGGCTGGCTGTCATTATGCCAGCTGGTGCTGGTGCTGGGGGTGGGTGGGTCAGTCAGTCAGTCAGCCAGCAGCAATCTGGGATCCTGACTACTTTCTTGTCTCTTTCTCTCTTGCAACAAAGGTTACAAAAGTTTTAATAGAAGAGAATGCGATCGGATCATCATCTAATTGGCCTTCACATAACTCTTATAGAATGTAAATGGGGATATTGGACATTTAAATCAAAGTTCACTGGAGGATAGTTAAAAATAAATTAAGACAAAATAATTTATAACTGAATTTTTCCAGTACAATATAGGTTCAGCAAATCCCCTTATTGTTTGGGATACCTTTAAAATGTACCTTCAGAGGTCATTCAATTCAATATTCATCAATAATAAAAAAAGACATTTCTGGCTAAAGAGACAAGACTAACAAGGGAAATACATGAACTAATAGTACAGGTAGATAGCAATAAAAACGATACTACAGAGATTTAAAATAAGATCGAGGAAAAACAAAAAGAACTGGAGGAACTTATTCAAGAACAATCTAATGTAATCTATTACAAAAATAAAGCAAACTGGATGGAATATGGAGAAAAATGCACCAAAGTCTTCCTGAATCTCCAACACAGGAACGCTAATAAAAATAATACATCTATGTCATCTATGATTCTCTGAATTATATTTTAAAAGAGGAAGCTAAATATTTTAAGCAGATGTTCTTTTCCATCTCATTCTCATTCACTGAATTACAATTACAGTAAGGAATTCTTTCCAAAATCCTTTCAGTGTGGAAAAACCCCAGGGCTTGATGGCATACCGGTAGAGGTATATCAAGCCTTTTTTGATATACTCAAAGCTCCATTGTTAGATTGTTTCAACTACTCCTATAGAAATGGTAGTCTGACAGGTACTCAGCATGAAGGTCTGATCTCACTATTATTAAAACAAGACCCAGATGGCAAATATAAAGATCCAGTCCATCTTAAAAACTGGAGGCCTCTTACACTTCAATGTTGTGATACAAAAATACTAGCGAAATGCATAGCACTCAGAATTAAAAAGGCTTTACCTGGTATTGTTCATCCTGATCAGACAGGTTTTTTACGTGGACGATACATTGGAGATAATATACGACAACTACTAAAAATAATAGAACATCATGAAACATCTAAGAAGCCAGGCCTGGTATTTAGAGCGGATTTTGAAAAGGCCTTTGATAAAGTAAGACTGGATTTTATTGATAAATGCCTGGATTCTTTCAATTTTGGTGATTCTCTTATAAAATGGGTAAAAGTAATGTATAGCAACCCCAAGTGTAAAATGGTAAATAGCAGCTACTTCTCAGAGAGTTTTGAATTGTCAAGAGGAGTTAAACTAGGGTGTCCGCTGTCACCATATCTATTCATTATGGCCATTGAAATGCTAGCTATTAAAATCAGATCAAATAACAACATTAGAGGATTAGAAATCCAAGGCTTAAAAACAAAAGGTGTCCATGTATGCCGATGACTCAAGTTTTATATTAAGTCTGCAAGCTAGATCCCTGTCTCATTAAAGATAACTTTTCTGGACTCTCTGGACTAAAACCTAATTATGATAAGTGTACAATATTACGTATTGGATCTTTAAAAAATACAACTTTTACATTACCCTGCAGTTTACCTATAAAATGGGCTGACGGTGAAGTAGACATACATGGTATTCATATCACAAAATATATCAATGAGCTTTGCACAATGAATTTCAATAGAAAACTTGAATTGAAATGATCCTGTCTATTTACGGAAAAATTGCCCTGATTAACTCCTTACTCATATCTCAGTTTACTCACTTACTTATGGCGCTGTCTATTCCTGATGATTAGTTTTACAAATCATATGAGCAAAATATATTTTGCTTTATCTGGGATGCTAAACCAGACAAGATAAAGCGTGCCTATCTATATAATGAATATGAACTGGGTGGGTTGAGATTATTAAATATAAAAGCACTAAACCGCTCTCTAAAAGCATCACTTATTCAAACGTTTTACTTGAACCCTAAATGGTTCTCAAGTAGATTACTAAGAAAAGCTCATCCATTGTTTAAAAATGGCCTTTTTGCAGATTGCCATGTTTCATCTTCGATTAATTGAAAATTATATTTTTTTCAAAGTATCTCTCTTTTTCAAACAAGCATTGCAGAGCTGGCTACAATTTCAATTTCATCCCCCTGAAAAGATAGAACAAATATTAAAACAAATATCATGGCTGAACTTAAATGTGCTGGTTGATAAAATACCTGTATTTATGGGAAAGATGTTTGAAAAGGGTATTTTGTTTTTAAATGATATTGTACATTTGAATGGTAGAGTTATGTCTTTCATGGAGTTATCAGAATTGTATGGGAAGGTCTGCTCAATCCAAGATTACAACCAAGTGATTACAGCATTACCCCAATAATTGAGGAGGCAGGTGGCAGCGGGAGGAGGTAGGGAACTGGTCTGTCTGCCCAATATAAAGGATCAAAGCTGGCGGAGGAATAAAAATAGCATAAATAGGAAAGTATACCAGTTTCATTTGAGGACCAGGATGTTGACGGCTGTGCCATACAGTTTGCAAAATTGTTGGGAAGAGAATTTTGATGTACCAATTCCATGGAACAGGACGTATGAGTTGATATATAAAACGACGCAAGATTCAAAACTTCGTGTTTTTCCGCTAAAATTAATATACAAAATTCTTACCACCAACAAAATGTTGAATATTTGGGGCGTACATTCATCGAAGCTCTGCAGATTTTGTTGTGAGGATACAGAATCAATTTACCATTTATTTTGGTATTGCCCTCATGTAGCCTGTTTCTGGTCTCAGGATCAGGAATGGCTGAAAATGCATAACATTGGTCTAAAATTGACCCTAGAAATAGTACTGATGGGAGATCTGGAGAAACCGGGTCAGTCAATTACTAATATACTAATACTCTTAGTAAAATTATTTATCTTCAACTCGCAATCTGTGGATTCTATTTGATTAGATAGATTGTTAAACATCACAGCATAGTTGAAAGATATATGGGGCGTAGAAATCCGAAGAGGGTGGCCAGCAGAGATAGGTGGGATGGGCTGAGGGAAGCTGAGGGTTGGGATGTGGAATTGGAGACAAGTGGGAGTGGAGTTGCTGGGCGGGGGATTGAATGACGGTCAAAGATAAAAGTTGTAAAACATAAAGTGAAAATAAAACATAACAAAAAAGTAAGTTTGAATGACACTGAGTGGCAGTGTTGTTACAGCTAATGCCTGTTTGCCTGAGGCTGATGCCATGCAGGTGTTTGTACACATGCTTATACACACACACACACTCATTCAAATGCACACATGTGCACATTCACGGACACACACATGTAAATAGTGCCATAAATGCACTCAAACATATTCAGTTGGCCTTGCTGTTATGATTTTTGTTGTCCTTGATGTCATTTTTTTTTTTGCATTGTTGTTTTCTGTTTTTGTTTGTCTTTCTCTTTTTTCAATTTTGTTCATTTTGTCGGTTGTTGGTGCATTGTGGGACGGGGGCATGGGGGTGGGGAATGGAAATATATATTTTTTATCTCTGGGGGGGGGTTTGTGGGGGGTCTCGGATGGTTGAGTGGCAGCTCTTGGGGAACTGTGGGGGGAGGGGGTCATGGATCGCTGGTTCGGGTCCCCGTTTTTGACCTTGTGGGAGATCTGTCGACGTGCCCTTGAGCAGGGCATTGACCCTGGCTGCTTCTGTGTGTCGCTCTGGATGGGAGTCTGTTAGATGACTAATGTGATGTAGTTCTTGAGCGGCTTCACTGCAAGTATATGTTTTAAATATTCAATAAAAAAAAAATGGTGATAATAATATCATACAGGAGGGGTCAACTGACTGCTAATGTCCTGAGTCACACCCAGGCTACTACACAGTTAGGCTAGACGGCACTTTGAGCACAGTCCTGGGAGTCAGGCTACCCCACAGTCAGGCTAAAGTGTATGGGTATTTGTGTATCTAATCAAGGGTCCAGGCTATCTCACCTTCCCCTGATCAGTCTGCAGTGTAGCCAGTTCTCTAGAACAGCTTCACTTCATGGCCAAAAGTATTAACATGGAGTTCATCCCCCCTTTGCTGCTATCCACTCTTCTGGGAAGGCTTTCCACTAGATGTTGGAACATTGCTGTGGGGACTTGCTTCCATTCAGCCACAAGAGCATTAGTGAGGTCGGGCACTGATGTTGGGCAACTAGGCCTGGCTCGCAGTCGGCGTTCCAATTAATCCCAAAGGTGTTCGATGGGGTTGAGGTCAGGGCGGTGTGCAGGCCAGTCAAGTTCTTCCACCCCAATCTCAACAAACCATTTCTGTATGGACCTCGCTTTGTAACCTGGGGCATTGTCATGCTGAAATAGGAAAGTGCCTTCCCCAAACTGTTGCCACAAAGTTGGAAGCACAGAATTGTCTAGAACGTCATTGTATGCTGTAGCGTTAAGATTTCCCTTCACTGGAACTAAGGGGCCTAGCCCAAACTATGAAAAACAGCCCCAGACCATTATTCCTTCTTCACCTAACTTTACAGTTGGCACTATGCATTCGAGCAGGTAGCGTTCTCCTGGCATCCGCCAAATCCATGATTTGATTCATCACTCCAGAGAACGCGTTTCCACTGCTCCAGAGTCCAACGGCGGTGAGATTTACGCCACTTGAGCCGACGCTGATCTTACGCTTGTGTGCGGCTGCTCGGCCATGAAAGCCCATTTCATGAAGCTCCAGACGAACCGTTCTTGTGCTGACGTTGCTTCCAGAGGCAGTTTGGAACTCGGTAGTGAGTGTTGCAGAGGACAGACGATTTTTAAGTGCTACACACTTAAGCACTCGCCGGTCCTGTTCTGTGAGCTTGTGTAGCAGACCACTTCGCAGCTGAGCCGTTGTTGCTCCTAGAAGTTTCCACTTCACAATAACTGCACTTACAGTTGACAGGGGCAGTTCTACCAGGGCAGAAATTTGATGAACTGCCTTGTTGGAAAGGTGGCATCCTATGACGGTGCCACGTTGAAAGTCACTGAGCTCTTCAGTAAGGCCATTCTACTGCCAATGTTTGTCTATGGAGATTGCATGGCTGTGTAGTCGATTTTATACACCTGTCACATAAAGCTGAAATAGCCAAATACACTAATTTGAAGTGGTGTCCACATATTTTTGTATATATTGTGTATATAACACTCAGGCAGAGGAGCAAACAGCCCAGCCTCTCTTATCCAGCCAGCTAGGCTGACCCAGATTTGTGCACAATTAATAGCAAACAGTAATTAGTTGTGGGCATCTGACAGCGAAAAGGTCAGGAATGTTCCAGGAATTAAAAAGCAGACTGCTTGAGGAAGCGTTGATAAACTTCATCTCAATTGCTGCTTCAGTTATTAAAGCCATAGTGATGATTCTCACTCACACCCCGCTCGCTCACCCTCGCTCACCTCTGACCTCAGTGGGGAGGAAAAGACTTACCGAAGAAATCTGCAAATGGATCTCGCCCCCCGAAGAATTCCCTGAAGACGTCCTCCGGATTACGGAATGTGAACCCACCACCGAAGTGATCAGCGTTGTGATAATGCCCTCCTGGAAGAAAGAGACAGAATCCTCAACTAATTTACAACAAGAGTTATTGAGAGAAAGTAAAGCAACATATTCCTGGTCATACAGTTCACATGGCGATCTAAACATAGTTCAATTATTCAAGGGAACTATGACGGTAGCATGGCACTTTGTTGACAGCTAATGCCTCATAGAAATGGCTTAGTTGATAGTCCTAAAAAAAAGAGAGAGAGGTTGGTATTGCCCTGTCAGATTTATGGTAACACACTGAAGTTGACCCCATAGAGCTGTACATTGGTATAAGAAATACACTTCTCCTTGGTATGTTTGCTTTATGTGGTATTTCAGACATTGTGTCATATCATAAAACACTGTCATTTTATATACATTTATAACCTCCATATCTCCTAGATAAGCCTATCAAAACATAAAAGAGTAATGTTCAATGTTTACCTCCTCCCCCTCCGCTTCCTGTTAGGCCTTCTTTACCATATTGGTCATAGAGGTTCCTCTTGTTTGCTAATGAAAATAAATAAGAAAAATAAGAAAAAGCGGGATTAAAGAGATCTGAAACGGTCAGGCTGTGGATGTGTCCCAAATAGCAACATATTTCCTATGTAGTACACTGCATTTTACCAGCGCCCTATGGGCCCTGGTCCTCGCTAAGAGGTGAACACTGTATAGGAATTAGGGAAATAGGGACTGGCACGCAGTCCCTATAAACCTGACATAGCGTTGTTTCTGTTCTGTATCTAAATGAAAGATAGCTGCGACCTTTGGATAATAATAGCATCCTGGATATTAAACAAATCCTGCCTCAACCTCATACTTTTGAGTTAGTTATAATGTTATAATGTATTCATAAAATCTAAATGTTGATGCTTGTTCCCAAATTACTCACTAAATGTTTCTAAATGGAATAAATAAATATTCAAAGACTTAATAAAACATAATCAAGCTCAGTCTCAGTCTTAAATATGGGTAAATGTTTAGTATTTCTTTTTAGCTTTCTTATCTCTCTCAGATATTGGACAGATGCTTCAAAACATACTTCCTTATGATTTATATTTTGACTGCTTTGCCATGTATGAATGTGTTATTCAATGGGCTAATAGCAGTTAGACCAAATTCAAATGTTTCATCAAATAATTATTTATTTTTATATACAGTTGAAGTCGGAAGTTTACATACACCTTAGCCAAATACATTTAAACTCAGTTTTTCACAATTCCTGATATTTAATCCTAGTAAAAATGCCCAGTCTTAGGTCAGTTAGGATCACCACTTTATTTTATGAATGTGAAACGTCAGAATAATAGTAGATAGAATGATTTATTTAAGCTTTTATTTCGTTCATCACATTCCCAGTGGGTCAGAAGTTTACATACACTCAATTAGTATTTGGTAGCAGTGCCTTTAAATTGTTTAACTTGGGTCAACCGTTTCAGGTAGCCTTCCACAAGCTTCCCACAATAAGTTCGGTGAATTTTGGCCCATTCTTCCTGACAGAGCTGGTGTAACTGAGTCAGGTTTGTAGGCCTCCTTGCTCGCACACGCTTTTTCAGTTCTGCCCACAAATTTTCTATAGGATTGAGGTCAGGGCTTGGTGATGGCCACTCCAATACCTTGATTTTGTTGTCCTTAAGCCATTTTGCCACAACTTTGGAAGTATGCTTTGGGTCATTGTCCATTTGGAAGACCCATTTGCGACCAAGCTTTAACTTCCTGACTGATGTCTTGAGATGTTGCTTCAATATATCCACATAATTTTCCTTCTTCATGATGCCATGTGAAGTGCACCAGTCCCTCCTGCAGCAAAGCACCCCCACAGCATGATGCTGCCACCCCCGTGCTTCACGGTTGGGATGGTGTTCTTCGTCTTGCCATCTTCCCCCTTTTTCCTCCAAACATAACGATGGTCATTAGGACCAAACAGTTCTATTTTTGTTACATTAGACCAGAGGACATTTCTCCAAAAAGTACGATCTTTGTCCCCATGTGCAGTTGCAAACCGTAGTCTGGCTTTATTTAATGGCGGTTTTGGAGCAGTGGCTTCTTCCTTGCTGAGCGGCCTTTCAGGTTATGTCGATATAGGACTAGTTTTACTGTGGATATAGATACTTTTGTACCTGTTTCCTCCAGCATCTTCACAAGGTCCTTTGCTGTTGTTCTGGGATTGATTTGCACTTTTCACACCAAAGTACGTTAATCTCTAGGAGACAGAATGCGTCTCCTTCCTGAACGGTACAACGGTTGCATGATCCCATGGTGTTTATACTTGCGTACTATTGTTTGTACAGATGAACGTGGTACCTTCAGGCGTTTGGAAATTGCTCCCAAGGATGAACCAGACTTGTGGAGGTCTACAAATTGTTTTCAGAGGTCTTGGCTGATTTCTTTGGATTTTCCCATGATGTCAAGCAAAGAGGCACTGAGTTTGAAGGTAGGCCTTGAAATACATCCACAGGTACACCTCCAATTGACTCAAATGATGTCAATTAGCCAATCAGAAGCTTCTAAAGCCATGACATAATTTTCTGGAATTTTCCAAGCTGTTTAAAAGGCACAGTCAACTTAGTGTATGTAAACTTCTGACCCACTGGAATTGTGATACAGTGAATTAGAAGTGAAATAATCTTTCTGTAAACAATTGTTGGAAAAATTACTTGTGTCATGCACAAAGTAGATGACCTAACTAACTTGCCAAAACTATAGTTTGTTAACAAGAAATTTGTGGAGTGGTTGAAAAACTAGTTTTAATGACTCCAACCTAAGTGTATGTAAACTTCGACTTCAACTGTACCTTCAAGGGAGTTAGTGGACAGAGCGTCGCTGCCCAAGTTCATGCCTATTTTCATAAACGTTACCACCCAAGAACTCAGACTAAACGAGCCGAATGACAACAAGAGAGATTACTCAAAGGCTTGTACAAGAACCAAAAGGATAACAATTACTGGCCTGGTTTTAGCTGTTGTTGCCGGGTGAGCAGTACATAACAGGGACAAATAAATCAAGACATTACAGTTGTCTGTTATGCTATCAGGCCTATAACGGTGTCCCAAATGGCACCCTATTCCCTATGTAGTGCACTACTTTTGACCAGAGCCCTGATCAAAAGTAGTGCACTACATAGGGAATAGGGTGCTGTTTGGGACATAAGCTACTTCTCAGCTCTCTCAAGTACATGTAATAATTTTTTGTCCTGTAACAGACAGACAAAAGGGGTCCTTTCTGGACACAAACAAACAAGATAGTGATGTTCACTATCTGGCAGCAACACATGACTTGTCATTTGTTTGGGTGAAAAAAAATAGGTGTTGGTGAAAACATCATAAAGACAGCTAGGGGCCATACTTGCAAACATTATAAAAAGTTTAAGCTCAAGGTTAAGTTGAAGCATTAGCCAATTAAAATCGTAGATGTAGTGTCATGTGATAGAACGTTGCATTGTAGTTGGTCCCATCAGAACCTGGCACACATTAGCCCTATGCTTACCTCACAAGGTGGCAGTGATTATTTCCTGTAACAAATTCCTCATCATCCTATCAAAGATCGTAAACTTTTTCTACACAAACTAACGGCATTTCTTAAAATAGGTCAACTCGGACACCAGAGGGATACATGTAAACCTCCAAATTCAAGGTTTACATGTATCCCTCTGGTGGCCGAGTTGACCTATGGACCGAGTTGACCTATGGTCTTTCTTAAGCTAAAACAGCTTTTGGTGGATTTTGATCCGTTTGGCATACAATCTGTATAGCAGAAAGACACCACTAATCACCACTATGTACCTAGCTAGCATACATTTCTAGACACCAGATCATAACATTTTACAAGTTGCAGTCCCTCATTATTATATTAGCAGAAAGCATTTCTCCATATGTCTTGATATTTTTATTTTGTTTTTATTTTACGACCAGATGTGGTAATGGGATCTGTGATTCCGGACATGTGCAATAGCGTTCGGTTTTTATTTTAGCATTGAAACAGTCTTATGTGGGGGGGGGGGGGGGGGTAGGGGACTCTTACCGTCTGACAGGACCTCATAGGCTTCTGAAATCTCTTTGAACCTTCTCTCTGCGTCCTCCTGGTTTTCAGGGTTCTTGTCTGGATGCCACTTGAGTGCTAGCTTTCTGTACCTACAGTATGGCAGAAATACATGTACTCTACATTATAGTGCTGAGCGATTAGTGCTTTTTGAGGTCGGTTCGGTTTCGGCTCGATTGCAAAAAAATATATATAACATGAAATGCTCTATGCATTATGTGGGTTGAAAGCTGTAACACAGAATAAAACAATTACTACAATTCCCATGATGGTAATGACTGCCCATTACTGCTTATCACTTATTAACCATCAATTATTCACATTACTTTAATAAAATATTTCAGTTGTGTATATTACATTTGCTTTATTTGATTACTATTATTTTATTTCAAGTCATCATCTCATCTCTATAGAGCTGCTGCCTATGCTGTCTGACAAAATCACTATTTTGTAGTTCTTCAAAGTAAATAAGGCATACTTTTATGACTGCTGAATACCAACTATCATTCACTTACAGTTGAAGTCGGAAGTTTACATACACCTTAGCCAAATACATTTAAACTCAGTTTTTTACAATTCCTGACATTTAATCCTAGTACAGATTCCCTGTCTTAGGTCAGTTAGGATCACCACTTTATTTTAAGAATGTGAAATGTCAGAATAATAGTAGAGAGAATTATTTATTTCAGCTTTTATTTCTTTCATCACATTCCCAGTGGGTCAGAAGTTTGTATACACTCAATTAGTATTTGGTAGCATTGCCTTTAAATTGTTTAACTTGGGTCAAACTTTTCGGGTAGCCTTCCACAAGCTTCCCACAATAAATTGGGTGAATTTTGGCCCATTCCTTCTGACAGAGCTGGTGTAACTGAGTCAGGTTTGTGGGCCTCCTTGCTCGCACACGCTTTTTCAGTTCTGCCCACACATTTTCTATAGGATTGAGGTCAGGGCTTTATGATGGCTACTCCAATACCTTGACTTTGTTGTCCCTAAGCCATTTTGGCACAACTTTGGAAGTATGCTTGGGGTCATTGTCCATTTGGAAGACCCATTTGCAACCAAGCTTTAACTTCCTGACTGATGTCTTGAGATGTTGCTTCAATATATCCACATAATTTTCCTTCCTCATGATGCCATCTATTTTGTGAAGTGCACCAGTCCCTCCTGCAGCAAAGCACCCCCACAGCATGATGCTACCACCCCTGTGCTTCACGGTTGGGATGGTGTTCTTCGGCTTGCAAGTAACCCCCTTTCTCCTCCAAACATAACGATGGTCATTATGGCCAAACAGTTCTATTTTTGTATCATCAGACCAGAGGACATTTCTCCAAAAAGTATGATCTTTGTCCCAATGTGCAGTTGCAAACCGTAGTCTGGCTTTTTTATGGCGGTTTTGGAGCAGTGGCTTCTTCCTTGCTGAGCGGCCTTTCAGGTTATGTCGATATAGGACTCGTTTTACTGTGGATATAGATACTTTTGTAACTGTTTCCTCCAGCATCTTCACAATGTCCTTTGCTGTTGTTCTGGGATTGATTTGCACTTTTCGCACCAAAGTACGTTCATCTCTAGGAGACAGAACGCGTCTCCTTCCTGAGCGGTATGGTCCCATGGTGTTTATACTTACGTACTATTGTTTGTACAGATGAACGTGGTACCTTCAGGCGTTTGGAAATTGATCCCAAGGATGAACCAGACTTGTGGAGGTCTACAATTTATTTTCTGAGGTCTTGGCTGATTTATTTTGATTTTCCCATGATGTCAAGCAAAGAGGCACTGAGTTTGAAGGTAGGCCTTGAAATACAGTGGGGGAAAAAAGTATTTAGTCAGCCACCAATTGTGCAAATTCTCCCACTTAAAAAGATGAGAGGCCTGTAATTTTCATCATAGGTACACGTCAACTATGACAGACAAAACATTTTTGGCCCATTCCTCCATGCAGATCTCCTCTAGAGCAGTGATGTTTTGGGGCTGTCGCTGGGCAACACGGACTTTCAACTCCCTCCAAAGATTTTCTATGGGGTTGAGATCTGGAGACTGGCTAGGCCACTCCAGGACCTTGAAATGCTTCTTACGAAGCCACTCCTTCGTTGCCCGGGCGGTGTGTTTGGGATCATTGTCATGCTGAAAGACCCAGCCACGTTTCATATTCAATGCCCTTGCTGATGGAAGGAGGTTTTCACTCAAAATCTCACGATACATGGCCCCATTCATTCTTTCCTTTACACGGATCAGTCGTCCTGGTCCCTTTGCAGAAAAACAGCCCCAAAGCATGATGTGTTCTTTGGATGCAACTCAGCATTCTTTGTCCTCCAAACACGACGAGTTGAGTTTTTACCAAAAAGCAGAACCTGGTTATCAGGATGTAGGATAGGACATAAACCTCACAATTTCTCTTACGTAGCTCCATAGTACTTGTCAGACAGAGAACTGATACTGTATACTCGTTGTTAGGGTGGAATTGGCGTGGAGTGTGGGGGGGTCCGTGGGTGGCTTGGATTCCTCGTCTTACTCATTATTAGAAAAAAAAGTGTCGTCCAAATCGGATGTTGGGTACTATATTATAATAATATAATATGCCATTTAGCAGACGCTTTTATCCAAAGCGACTTACAGTCATGTGTGCATACATTTTTACGTATGGGTGGTCCCGGGGATCGAACCCACTACCCTGGCGTTACAAGCGCCATGCTCTACCAATTGAGCTACAGAGGACCATATTGAATCCTATCAATTAAAATGGCCAATTTGGGTGCAATCAATTATCTTAACTTCTCAGAGATCAAATTATATTTCAATAAAATGCAGGAATGCTAATCTTATCTGTTTCTAACTAAATAAATTATTCCAGAACAATCTGAGATGGTGGTTGTCATGGCTTGCTGAAATTACATGGAAAGACCCACGTGCAAAGACATGTACAGCCCAAAGATAACCCTTCGGCAAATTAACAACAGTATAATTTGTCATCTATTGAGAAGGTAATCTCACCATTTATTACATAATTACACAATAAATACTAACCCCATAACCATCAATAGACCATCTTTTTCAATGATTAGTAATTAGATTGAGAGAGGCATTCATTTATCATTTGCTGATAAAATCAGTGGTTGATGACTGAGTGCTGACCAGGAAAAATAGTGTAAGTATCCAATCTTAACAGATAGCGTGAAATTCAGCATACGGTTTCAGCAATTAACAGTGGATTTCAAAAGGGGATTCAGTAATCCGATTTCACCATTCAAATGACACAACCTCCTGTTGTGACACTTACTACTTGGGAAAAACTATCCACTTTTCAGGCTGTATGTCAATGATTCACCCTGAATGGGGAGGATATCCTAACTAAATGCTTAAATCAAGAAGGAAAAACACAACATCAACCACAACAGAAGACATGACTACGGGAGACAGACGGTCGCAGGCAGAGCAGCAGGGTTTTTTTAGGCTGCCAGCCCAACTCTCCCCCCCAGCTAGGGGTAACAATAGGGAGACCGTGTAAACTCCATGTCTCTGCAGTCCAGAACAGCACAGTACAGAGGTTTGTGCTGATTCAGCTATTCTCTCTGACTAAACCCTATTCCCTATATAGTGTACGACTTTTGACCAGAGCTCAATAGACACACAGATGCCATGGAGGATGGGCCAGACTCAGAGGTAATCCATAGTGCTGTATTCATGGGTTGCATGTTTCGTCACAATATTGTTTTGAACGTTCGGTTTGAACTGATGCCTGACTGAGCGTTTTACTCAATGCATTGTCAATGAGCGCTGATTCAAAGATTTCATTAAAAAGTGCATTACAGTGGCTTGGAAATACTATGACATTCAAAAGGATAATTAGTAGGAAAACCTTTTGTCATCATTTCGATATCGCCAGATTGACTTCAGATGCAGCATAACGTTAGCTAAGATTGATGGAAGGCCACTGATTTTAGCTAGCTAACGTTATTTTTTATTAACTTTGCTAGCTAATGGCAACATTGCCATCTCTCTAAAGTAAATTTGACGACATGATAATGCTGGCAAAGTTGTTTTCTACTAAATATTTGACTACTTTAGCAATGTCATCGTATGTCCAGGCACTATAGTGTAATTTAGACTAAATAGTAGTCAGCCTCCGTCCAGAATGACTGGGCTTATCATTACTTTGGGGCACCACTATGGCGCGGCCGGCAGAGGGCGGCTTGACAACGTTCATAACAACGGCATGACGCGACAGAGTGACGGAGGTGCAACCTATAGAGACTATCCCTTACAAAAAAAGATTGCAGTTTTGAAACTGCAGTAACTGCAGTCGGCTGTGTTATTTTGGATGCAGTAATTGCAGAATAACTGCAGTTATACTGCACTCTGACTGCAATCTTTTTTCATAAGGGACAGAGCAGGGATTTAGTGTCTTATGACACAGTTAGAATCAGTAGTGAATACATTCTGCTGGGAATCAGAACATGAAGAACTCGGCCTCCATACAGACCTGGGGCCATAAGTATCAAGCTTCTCAGAGGAGAAGTGCTAATCTAGGATCAGGTCTCCCCTGTCCATTTAATATTATTCATTATAATCTAAAATACACCATTATATATATTATATATACACACACACAAAAGGATGTGGACACCCCTTCAAAGTGGATTCAGCTATTTCAGCCACACCCGTTGCTGACAGGTGTATAACGTCGAGCACACAGCCATGCAATCTCCATAGACAAACATTGGCCTTACTGAAGAGCTCAGTGACTTTCAAAGTGGCACCTTTCAAACAAGTCAGTTCATCAAATTTCTGCCCTGCTAGAGCTGCGGCTCAGCCGCGAATTGGTAGGCCACACAAGCCCACAGAACGGGACCGGCGAGTGCTGTAGCGCGTAAAAATGGTCTGTCCTCGGTTGCAACACTCACTACTGAGTTCCAAACTGCCTCTGGAAGCAACGTCAGCACAATAACTGTTAGTCGGGAGCTTCATGAGCACAAGCCTATGATCACCATGCGCAATGCCAAGCGTCGGCTGGAGTGGTGTAAAGCTCACCGCCATTGGACTCTGGAGCAGTGGAAAAAGCGCTCTCTGGAGTGATGAATACAGCATACAATGACATTCTAGACAATTCTGTGCTTCCAACTTTGTGGCAACAGTTTGGGGAAGCCCCTTTCCTGTTTCAGCATGACAATGCCCCAGTGCACAAAGCGAGGTCCATACAGAAATGGTTTGTCGAGATCGGTGTGGAAGAACTTGACTGACCTCAACCCCATCAAACACCTTTGGGATGAATTGGAACGCCGACTGCAAGCCAGGCCTAATCGCCCAACATCAGTGCCCAACATCAGTGCCTGACTTCACTAATGCTCTTGTGGCTGAATGGAAGCAAGTGCCTGCAGCAATGTTCCAACATCTGGAAAGCCTTCCCAGAAGAGTGGAGGCTGTTATAGCAGCAAAGGGGGGACCAACTCCATATTAATGCCCATGATTTTGGAATGAGATGTTCAACGAGCAGGTGTCCACATACTCTTGGTCATGTAGTGTACTAAACTGATCCTAGATCAACACTTGATACATACGGCCCCTGTAAAAAGGATGGCCATAATAACCTACAGTTAGAAGTGGTGTACAGTACTTAAGTAAACATACTCTAAAGTACTACTTAAGTAGTTTTTTTTTGTATCTGCACTTTACCATTTACACTTTTTACAACTTTTACTTCACAACATTCCTAAAGAAGATTATGTACTTTTTACTCTATACATTTTCCGACACACAAAAGTAGCAAGACAGGAAAATGGTCCAATGCACACACTTATCAAGAGAACATCCCTGGTCACCTCTGATCTGGTGGACTCACTAAACACAAATGCTTTATTTGTAAATGGCGTCTGAGTGTTGGAGTGTGCCCCTGGCTATCCATACATTTTTTTTAAATTAAGACAATTGTGCCATCTGGATTGCTTAATAAGGAATTTGAAATGATTTATACTATTACTACTTAAGTATATTTTAGCAATTACATTTACTTTTGACACATAAGTACATTTAAAACCAAATACTTTTACTGGGTGACTTTCACTTGAGTCATGTTCTTTAAAAAAGGTATCTTTACTTTTACACAAGTATGACAATTGAGTACTTTTTCCCATCACTGACAGAGGTAAAAAAGAAAATGAAAAGAACAAGAGAACTGGTAGGGCGCTTCAGGCCTTAGGTAGACCACACCTTGGCCGTAAGGCATCGCTCTCACCTGAGCAAATACAGTGCATTTGGAAAGTATTCAGACCCCTTGACTTTTTCCACATTTTGTTTAAAAAAGTTACAGCCTTATTCTAAAATGGATTAAATAAAAAAATTCCCCTCCACACAATACCCCATAATAAATACCTTATTTACATAGGTATTCAGACCCTTTGCTAGGAGACTCGAAATTTAGCTCAGGTGCATCCTGTTTCCATTGATCATCCTTGAGATGTTTCTACAACTTGATGGGAGTCCACCTGTGGTAAATTTAATTGATTGGACATGATTTGGAAAAGGCACACACCTGTCTATATAAAGGTCCCACAGTTGACATTGCATGTCAGAGCAAAAACCAAGCCATGAGGTCGACGGAATTGTCCGTAGATCCGAGACAGGATTGTGTCGAGGCACAGATCTGGGGAAGGGTACCAAAACATTTCTGCAGCATTGAAGGTCCCCAAGAACACAGTGGCCTCAATCATTCTTAAATGGAAGAAGTTTGGAACCACCAAGACTCTTCCTAGAGCTGGCTGCCTGGCCAAACTGAGCAATCGAGGGAGAAGGGCCTTGGTCAGAGAGGAGACCAAGAACCCGATGGTCACTCTCACAGAGCTCCAGAGTTCCTCTGTGGAGATGGGAGAACCTTCCAGAAGGACAACCATCTCTGCAGCACTCCACCAATCAGGCCTTTATGGTAGAGTGGCCAGACGGAAGCCACTCCTCAGTAAAAGGCACATGACACCCCGCTTGGAGTTTGCCAAAATGCACCTAAAGACTCTCAGACCATGAGAAACAAGATTATCTGCTCTGATGAAACCAAGATTGAACTCTTTGGCCTGAACGCCAAGTGTCATGTCTGGAGGAAACCTGGCACCATCCCTACGGTGAAGGATGGTGGTGGCAGCATCATGCTGTGGGGATGTTTTTCAGCGGCAGGGACTGGGAGACTAGTCAGGATCGAGGGAAATATGAACGGAACAAAGGACAGAGATCCTTGATGATAACCTGCTCCAGAGCACTCAGGACCTCAGACTTGGGCAAAGGTTCACTTTCCAACAAGACAACAACCCTAAACACACAGCCAAGACAACGCAGGAGTGGCTTTGGGACTCTCTGAATGTCATTGAGGCCCAGCCAGATTCCGGACTTGAACCCGATCGAACATCTCTGGAGAGACCTGAAAAGGGCTGTGCAGCGACGCTCCCCATACAGTGAGGGGAAAAAGTATTTGATCCCCTGCTGATTTTGTACGTTTGCCCACTGACAATGAAAGACAATGGTAGATTTATTTGAACAGTGAGAGACAGAATAACAACAAAAAAATCCAGAAAAACACATGTCAAAAATGTTATAAATTGATTTTCATTTTAATGAGGGAAATAAGTATTTGACACCCTCTCAATCAGAAAGATTTCTGGCTCCCACGTGTCTTTTATACAGGTAACGAGCTGAGATTAGGAGCACACTCTTAAAGGGAGTGCTCCTAATCTCAGCTTGTTACCTGTATAAAGACACCTGTCCACAGAAGCAATCAATCAGATTCTAAACTCTCCACCATGGCCAAGACCAAAGAGCTCTCCAAGGATGTCAGGGACAAGATTGTAGACCTACACAAGGCTGGAATGGGCTACAAGACCATCGCCAAGCAGCTTGGTGAGAAGGTGACAACAGTTGGTGCGATTATTCGCAAATGGATGAAACACAAAATAACCATCAATCGCCCCGGCCTGGGGCTCCATGCAAGATCTCACCTCGTGGAGTTGCAATGATCATGAGAACGGTGAGGAATCAGCCCAGAACTACACGGGAGGATCTTGTCAATGATCTCAAGGCAGCTGGGACCATAGTCACCAAGAAAACAATTGGTAACACACTACGCCGTGAAGGACTGAAATCCTGCAGCGCCCGCAAGGTCCCCCTGCTAAAGAAAGCACATATACAGGGCCGTCTGAAGTTTGCCAATGAACATCTGAATGATTCAGAGGAGAACTGGGTGAAAGTGTTGTGGTCAGATGACACCAAAATCGATCTCTTTGGCATCAACTCAACTCGCCGTGTTTGGAGGAGGAGGAATGCTGCCTATGACCCCAAGAACACCATCCCCACCGTCAAACATGGAGGTGGAAACATTATGCTTTGGGGGTGTTTTTCTGCTAAGGGCACAGGACAACTTCCACGCATCAAAAGGGACGATGGACAGGGCCATGTACCGTCAAATCTTGGGTGAGAACCTCCTTCCCTCAGCCAGGGCATTGAAAAAAATGGGTCGTGGATGGGTATTCCAGCATGACAATGACCCAAAACACACGGCCAAGGCAACAAAGGAGTGGCTCAAGAAGAAGCACATTAAGGTCCTGCAGTGGCCTAGCCAGTCTCCAGACCTTAATCCCATAGAAAATCTGTGGAGGGAGCTGAAGGTTCGAGTTGCCAAACGTCAGGCTCGAAACCTTAATGACTTGGAGAAGATCTGCAAAGAGGAGGGGGACAAAATCCCTCCTGAGATGTGTGCAAACCTGGTGGCCAACTACAAGAAACGTCTGACCTCTGTGATTGCCAACAAGGGTTTTGCCACCAAGTACTAAGTCATGTTTTGCAGAGGAGTCAAATACTTATTTCCCTCATTAAAATGCAAATCAATTTATAACATTTTTGACATGCGTTTTTCTGGATTTTTGTTGTTGTTATTCTGTCTCTCACTGTTCAAATAAACCTACCATTAAAATTATAGACTGATCATGTCTTTGTCAGTGGGCAAACGTACAAAATCAGCAGGGGATCAAATACTTTTTTCCCCTCACTGTACAACCTGACAGAGCTTGAGAGATCTGCAGAGAAAAATAGGAGAAACTCCCCAAATACAGGTGTGCCAAGCTTGTAGCGTCATACCCAAGAAGACTCGAGGCTGTAAGCACTGCCAAAGGAGCTTCAACATAGTACTGAGTAAAGGGTCTGAATACTTATGTAAATGTGAGTTTTTTATTTTTAATACATTTGCAAAAATGTCTAAAAACCAGTTTTTGCTTTGTCATCATGGGGGTGTGTAGGTATATTTATACAAAAAATTAAATTAAAAAAAAATCAATTTTAGAATAAGGCTGTAACGTAACAAAATGTGGAAAAAGTCAAGGGGTCTGAATACTTTGAATGCAATGTATATCTACAAATGCTTCAGTGCATTTCCTGTACATGTAAGATTTCTCAGAAGAGCTACTGTTTGCAAACTACTTTAGTTCAATGTGTGACTAACTTTCACGGAGGTGTCAACTGTGGTTTTCATTGATCTTATCCATTGGTGGTGGATAAGATCAATGATCAGTTAGTTAATAAAAGGTCCATTGCAGCTGTTTTAAGTACCTTACTGTGAATGTTTTAAATTAAAATGGTCAAAAATGATTAAAGAAAATTGCTTCTTAGCAAAGAGCAATTTCTCAAGCAACGATTTGCTGAGAGTGGTGGGGAAAACTGAAAAGTAGCTGTTATTGGCAGAGAGGTTTGGAACTCTTGTTGGTCTCACCAGGCAGGACAAAACGCCATCCCACATAAATAGGTTGAAATTTCAGGCGGTCTTTTCAAACAGCTCTGACACTAAAAGGGCATCATCATCATCATCATCATTTTCACAATTTCACAGTATTATTCCAACCTCATAGTGTGTAAATACATATAAAAAACACAGGAAAATCACGTTTTTGACAGCACTGGGCCAGAGTTAGAAGTGGGCAGCCCAGTGGTAAGAGTATCAACTGTATCAGAGAGATGTGGTTAAACAATTTACCTAACCTTTTGACCTTTGTCTAGGGTGGTATCTACCTAGTCCAAGGTGAAATGCAGGACAGTCAGCGCTAACATTGAAAGTAAAAACACTGAATTATTATGACTACTGCTTGTGTTTAAGTTGCCACTACTCATTTTGTGACTTAGACGGTTATGTTTTACACTGTAGTCAACACTAAAACTGAAAAACAGTAGTATAGGGGGAAAACGCTCCCTTCACAATTGAGTTAGTATTAAGTTCAGCCAAACCCTAAAAAAACCCAGCATACCTTAGATTCCACAAGCCTAGAAGCACTAAAGGGCAGATCATACTCTCACAATCATGATGCTGTTTTAAAAAGAGGAGTGTTTGTGTGTGTGTGTGTGTGTGTGTGTGTGTGTGTGTGTGTGTCATTCACAACATATTACGGGCAAAACAACAATACGCACGACACTCATCAGTTCTCAAATGACAATAGGGAACATTGATCACAGGACATGAGTGTGTGTGTGTGTGTGTGTGTATATAGGAAGGTATGTGACAGCCAAGGTTACAGGAAGAGGAGTGGGAAGAGTGGAAACTCGAAAGCCTTGCCGTTAGCACTGTCGGTTTCTACTCAGTTTCTATAATTAGTCTACTACATCCACAATAGAGGCCATGCCGGACAGGGGCACTCACGCTTTTTTAATGTCCTCCGCCGACGCGTTTCTCTGGACCCCTAAGATCTGGTAGTATTCTGTCATGGCTGGTTATCTCTGTGGCTCCTTCTTCTAGTCAGCAGTCTTCAGCCGGCGCTCTGCAGAGGGAGCAAAGCATGGTCTAAAAACAATGTGGAGGAACTCAAGGAGGAGGAAAGCACAACAACGTGGGGCCGTGACAGAGGCAGAAACCTAAGGAGAGTGAAGAAACCTCCCCTCCCGTCCCCTCTGGCCTAAAAGGGCAAAGCTAAACAAAGTAATCAACTGCCCTGAAAATAGAGCCCTCTTGAGAGAGAGAGAGAGAGAGAGAGAGAGAGAGAGAGAGAGAGAGAGAGAGAGAGAGAGAGAGAGAGAGAGAGAGAGAGAGAGAGAGAGAGAGAGAGAGAGAGATGAGTGGCGGACAGGACTTAAGCTAACATTAGCTCTAATATTACATAAAGATTGAAAGTTTATGATTGTTAAGGAAGGACAAATTAAGAACTGAAGCCACCACCATAACGCCCCCGTTACCCCTTCTTCATAAGCATGCCTTTACTGATATCATAAGCAGCCTGGAGCACCGGGTAAAACATGACCAGAATCAAATATACTTCCATCCGATACAAGTCTTCCATTTCATCTCTGGTTAAATGTGGCCGGTGAGGCAGCTTTGAAAAGAGAATAAAAAGACGTTGTCTTCCCCTATCAATTTTCAGTCCCAGTAGAGTCGTCTGCATGATATATATATTATATTAACAGTCCAATTACCACTCAATTAACATATCTATTACATTTTAGACATTTAGCAGACGCTCTTATCCAGAGCGACTTACAGTTAGTGAGTGCATACATTATTTTTTCATACTGGCCCCCGTGGGAATCAAACCCACAACCCTGGCGTTGCAAGCGCCATGCTCTACCAACTGAGCTACACGGGGCCCATTACATCTACTATGGTACTGGAAGATTCATAACATCCTTTTTAAAAACAGGTTGATTCCATAGAAAACGCTATGTATATACAGTAGCCACACTTTGCCTTGATGACAGCTTTGCGCACTCTTGGCATTCTCTCAACCAGCTTCACCTGGAATGCTTTTCCAACAATCTTGAAGTACTTCCCACATATGCTGAGCACTTGTTGGCTGCTTTTCCATCACTCTGCGGTCCAACTCATCCCAAACCATCTCAATTAGGTTGAGGTCGGGGGATTGTGGAGTCCAGTTCATCTGATGTAGCACTCCATCACACTCCTTCTTGGTCAAATAGCCCTTACACAGCCTGGTCATTGTCCTGTTGAAAAACAAATGATAGTCCCACTAAGCCCAAACCAGATGGGATGGCGTATCACTGCAGAATGCTGTGGTAGCCATGCTGGTTAAGTGTGCCTTGAATTCTAAATAAATCACTGACAGGGTCACCAGCAAAGCACCCCCACACCATCACACCTCCTCCTCCATGCTTCAACGTGGGAACCACATATGCGGAGATCATCCGTTCACCTACTCTGCGTCTCACAAAAACACGGCGGTTGGAACCAAAAATCTCAAATTTGGACTAATCAGACCAAAGGACAAATTTCCACCGGTCTAATGTCCATTGCTCGTGTTTCTTGGCCGAAGCAAGTCTCTTCTTCTTATTGGTGTCCTTTAGTAGTGGTTTATTTGCAGCAATTCGACCATGAAGGCCTGATTCACACAGTCTCCTCTGAACAGTTGATGTTGAGATGTGTCTGTTACTTGAACTCTGTGAAGCATTTATTTGGGCTGCAATTTCTGAGGCTTGTAACTCTAATGAACTTATCCTCTGCAACAGAGGTAACTCTGGGTCTTCCTTTCCTGTGGCGGTCCTCATGAGAGCCAGTTTCATCATTGCGCTTGATGGTTTTTGCGACAGCACTTGAAGAAACTTTCAAAGTTCTTGAACATTTCCGGATTGAGTGACCTTCATGTCTTAAAGTAATGATGGACTGTCATTTCTCTTTGCTTATTTGAGCTGTTCTTGCCATAACATGGACTTGGTATTTTACCAAATAGGGCTCTCTTCTGTATACCCCCCCCATTTTGTCACAACACAACTGAATGGCTCAAACGCATTAAGAAGGAAATAAATTCCACAAATTAACTTTTAAGAAGGCACACCTGTTAATTGAAATTCCATTCCAGGTGACTACCTCATGAAGCTGGTTAAGAGAATGCCAAGGGTGTGCAAAGCTGTCATCAAGGCAAAGGGGGGCTATTTGAAGAATCTCAAATATATTTTGATTTGTTTAACACTTTTTTGGTTACTACATGATTCCATATGTTATTTCATAGTTTTGATGTCTTCACTATTATTCTACAATGTAGAAAATAGTAAAAAATAAACAAAAACCCTGGAATGAGTAGGTGTGTCCAAACTGTTGACTGGTACTGTTTGTGTGTGTATGTGTGTGTCCGCTTTCCAAGCTTGTGAGATTATAGTATTAGAAGTGGTCTAGAAGTGATTTTAAATGAAGTGGAACATAAATAAACAGGAATAAGTGATGGATTAAAAATGCAGACCATATGGGAGGTTTTGGCTGGCCTGGACGTGGCAGCTCATGAGCAGCTTACAGCACGGAGGAGATGGGATTCTCAGCATCTACTGGGATTTTCACCAACCTCAATCTCACACAGGAGTAGATGGAATCTCACTCGCATAACAGCACAGATGAGAGATCTTTTAGCTTGTATAGACTAGAGCATACAGAATGTATACCTAGCAGTAGAGCTGGGTGATATATCCCCTTTTAAGGTATACCGGTATGGATCCACATATACAGTGAGGGAAAAAAGTATTTGATCCCCTGCTGATTTTGTACGTTTGCACACTGACAAAGAAATGATCAGTCTATAATTTTAATGGTAGGTTTATTTGAACAGTGAGAGACAGAATAACAACAATAAAATCCAGAAAAACGCATGTCAAAAATGTTATGGAAATAAGTATTTGACCCCCTCTCAATCAGAAAGATTTCTGGCTCCCAGGTGTCTTTTATACAGGTAACGAGCCGAGATTAGGAGCACACTCTTAAAGGGAGTGCTCCTAATCTCAGCTTGTTACCTGTATAAGACACACCTGTCCACAGAAGCAATCAATCAATCAGATTCCAAACTCTCCACCATGGCCAAGACCAAAGAGCTCTCCAATTATGTCAGGGACAAGATTGTAGACCTACACAAGGCTGGAATGGGCCAAGCAGCTTGGTGAGAAGGTGACAACAGTTGGTGCGATTATTCGCAAATGGAAGAAACACAAAATAACCATCAATCTCCCTCGGCCTGGGGCTCCATGCAAGATCTCACCTCGTGGAGTTAAAATGATCATGAGAACGGTGAGGAATCAGCCCAGAACTACACGGGAGGATCTTGTCAATGATCTCAAGGCAGCTGGGACCATAGTCACCAAGAAAACAATTGGTAACACAATACGCCGTGAAGGACTGAAATCCTGCAGCGCCCGCAAGGTCCCCCTGCTCAAGAAAGCACATATACAGGGCCGTCTGAAGTTTGCCAATGAACATCTGAATGATTCAGAGGAGAACTGGGTGAAAGTGTTGTGGTCAGATGACACCAAAATCGAGCTCTTTGGCATCAACTCAACTCGCCGTGTTTGGAGGAGGAGTAATGCTGCCTATGACCCCAAGAACACCATCCCACCGTCAAACATGGAGGTGGAAACATTATGCTTTGGGGATGTTTTTCTGCTAAGGGGACAGGACAACTTCACCGCATCAAAAGGGACGATGGACGGGGCCATGTTCCGTCAAATCTTGGGTGAGAACCTCCTTCCCTCACCCAGGGCATTGAAAATGGGTCGGGGATGGGTATTCTAGCATGACAATGACCCAAAACACACGGCCAAGGTACAAAGGAGTGGCTCAAGAATAAGCACATTAAGGTCATGGAGTGGCCTAGCCAGTCTCCAGACCTTAATCCCATAGAAAATCTGTGGAGGGAGCTGAAGGTTCGAGTTGCCAAACGTCAGGCTCGAAACCTTAATGACTTGGAGAAGATCTGCAAAGTGGAGTGGGACAAAATCCCTCCTGAGATGTGTGCATACCTGGTGGCCAACTACAAGAAACGTCTGACCTCTGTGATTGCCAACAAGGGTTTTGCCACCAAGTACTAAGTCATGTTTTGCAGAGGGGTCAAATATTTATTTCCGTCATTAAAATGCAAATCAATTGATAAAATTTTTGACATGCGTTTTTCTGGATTTTTTGTTGGCGTTTTTCTGGATTTTTTGTTGTTGTTATTCTGTCTCTCACTGTTCAAATAAACCTACCATTAAAATTATAGACTGATCATGTCTTTGTCAGTGGGCAAACGTACAAAATCAAATACTTTTTTCCCTCACTGTAGTATGGATCTTATAATGATAAACTGATACAGTGCTATATAAAGGAAATGTTCTACAAATTGGACAACTTCAATGTTAGTCTTAGTTAGGTTAACTATAAGACAAATCAGAATGGAGAATGCCCATTAAAACCACTTCAAATTAAGGGCTGTGTTTATCATGCATCTCAGAGTAGGGGTGCTGATCTAGGATCATTTTTGCCATTTAGATCAGCACTCCTTCTCTGAAATGCTTGATACATACGCCCCCTGATCTAACAGTAGAGCACACTGAAGGCGATCCGTCACACAACACAGGGGGAAATCTCCCTGATTTCATTACTGTGGCCTCACATTGTTCAACGCCTAATTAATCATTAATGACTAAGTAGCAGTCATTATGTGACTAGGTCTCTGACTAAGGGCAGAGTGTGTATTTTGAAATCACATACGATGTTTAAAAGAGTATTGATTACAGAGGGAGTGTTGTGTAACAAAAAAGATAGATACAAAGAGAGAAAGACAGAGGGTGAGACAGCTGTGAACAGGACATAGAGATAAAGAGAGAGAAAGATAACGAGCGAGACAAGAGAGCGAGCAAGAAACACAATACCCCAGTAAAATGGCCAGTCATCAAAACGTCAATAGTTCATGGTGCTTACCTACTGGTAACCATGTGGCTGTTCAGCAGAGATAATGTACTAACTGACAGAGGCATCTTAAATAGTGGTGGTAGGGTTTCTATGCACCCCAATGGAAGTCCCTTAGACAGCAGATCCCAATGGTAGATGGACACCGAGTAGTGAGGACAGACCTGAGGCACAGCGCTATGCTCTCTAGTGTGCGTCCCAAAATGACACCCTACACCCTAGTGAGAGAACAAGAGCGAGAGACAGATCTGTTTCTAGATTCATCTACGCTGGGAGAAGCTCTATGCTGTTTACGATGGCCTGCAAATGATCTTAAAACACAAACTTGACTTGTCTACACTAACTGGAATAGACTATAGTAGATACACAAACCAGGTAAATTAGACTACAAAACACCATGATTCCACTCCACCCTAACGATGGGTCAAACCAGCCCTCGTCCTTAACTAAACCTGAAACCGTTGAGCAGCCCATGTGGTCCAAAGATAGACGGACAAAAAGCGACCAACGAAAGTCCTATACATGTTCAAAGCTAATTTAACCATGTCAACTATATTTATAACTAAAGATGGAAAAACTTAAACACACATTGGCACATGTCCAGATTTAAAACAACCTGATAGAGGAATTATATATTAGTCAAGTAATATCTTCTTAACCACATAAACAAACTGATAAACAATTAACACAACTTTCTAGAGCGATCAGTTACCAGTTCCTCTGGGAGTCCAGTTGTATCCTGTTTGTTTGCCATTAATAGCCTCTGTGCCCTTTTCTGTTACTGTGTGTGTGTGTGTGTGAGAGAGAGAGACATGGCAACAGACAGATGATGCTCACACTCCACAGGGGTTTAGAACGGGAATTAGTTGTGGGCAACTGACAGTGAAAAGGTCAGAAATGTTCCAGGAATTAAAAAGCAGACCGTTCGAGGAAGCATTGATGAACTTCATATCTAAGCCACCATGATAAAAATATAATGAATCTCTTATCCTTCCGTCCCACTCCTTTGCTCTCTTCCAATAGTAATAGATCATGAATAAGACAGTCATGCTCAAGGCACACATTCACAGCTGAGAGCAGAGCCCTTGTTCATAAAGTGTTTTAGAATGGGAATGCTGATATAGGATCAGTGTTGCCTTTTAGATTATAATAAAATCAGATTGCATGCACAGGGAGGACCTGATTGTAGATTAGCACTCCTACTCTGAGACACTTTATGAATATGGGCCCTGGACACTGACCCGAGGCTCCCTCATCCCCTATCACTCCCCGCAGGCAGGTTTGTAATGCTAGCTAATGGATCAGACTACTGTCTGTGCTTGGTTGCGTGCCTGTGGGAGTGTGTCCGAGCACTGAATGTGGGTCAATCAATCCCACATTCCTCCTATTTCACAGGGGTGCACCTACACCTGGTATCTTTTGAATTTTGGGAGGGAAGGCACCAGCGCTCACGCGAGATTTGGTTCTTGGTTGCTGAGTTTAGATCAAATCCTACATTACGTCCAATGAATCTGTATATACTATCAATTGACAATATATTTTATCCATCTATGCAGAGCAGCAGTACAACTTTGTTGCAGTAAAATCCCAATACAACAAGTGAGTGTAACAAGCTGCTAATGACCTTGATGCTTATGAGTGTCTATAGGTCAGCATGGTCAATATTAAAGGGGAAATCTGCAGTTCAAACAACAAAAACCATCCACCCTGCTAATGTTTTGGTAAACAGCTGAAGGATGGGGCTGGAGAAATGTAACCACTCAAATTCATAGAGAGCGCTATCGATGCAAGGACTGACCATACAAACTGGGAGTAAAAAAAAAAAACTAATATTTTGGGTTCTGGTGGGGTAGCACAGTTTTACTACGCTTAAGATGCATTTTTTAAATATATTCTTCAAGAATCAATGGGTATAAATCATTATTTAAAAGTCCAAAATGGATGTACCAATCACAGACTGTCCCTTTAAAGGGTAAGTTCACACAAATGTCCTTACCTTGTCCATAGACTGCTTCCAGGGTAAGAGTAAGACAGTAATCTATGCTTTGGTTGTTTACCTAACCATCGTCTCCAAATGCTAACTTTTTAGCATTTTTCTCCAAAACAATGTAAGTCGTTTTGTAATTTGTGTGAACTATCCCTTTAAAGGTGCATGCAAATGTTGAATAAAAGGTACTCTTGCATTCAAGGTGTACTTCTCTCTCACCAGCTGGTTGCCAGGGTAATTAATTGGTTTGTGAGACAGCTGAGGTACAGAAGTTAGGTTGAGGGGAGTTATTAGTGTGAACAGATGCAGACAAGGTGCCTACCCCCAGAGCCTACCCGGTTAAAGGTGGAGAGAGACCCATCCTAAAAGGTTTTTGCTCTCAGTGTGTAAACAGGATGAGCAGAATGAATCCAAACAAGCACAGAGCAGAGCTAGGCAGGAGCTACCAAAGACGTTCTATCCTGGTTCCACTACTCGCACTACTTTAACATCTAAACCTCTCCCCCCAGAACCTAATCGAGCGCTCTTGCAAGATTTGATTCTGGGTTTCCGAGATTAAAACAATTGTTTAGTTCTTTTTCAGTAGTGCTGTGCCAAATTAAATGTCAAGGTGGAAGCTTATGAACACAATATTTGATGAAAGCAACTAAAAAGATATTTCATGTGGATTCATGAAAACTAGAAGAACAAGTGAGTACACAAGGGTGCCAATATATTCTATCTTCCCAGAAGGTTTGATTCGATTTCCAAATTCAACTGTGGTAAAATGAGAACAAATAGTTTCAGTTTGGATGGATACCATGGGGCCAGCATATGTCATCATGTCAAAAGAAGGCGTGTCCACGCGCTCATAAAATCTATTTGACTGGATCAACTACTATTTAAAGTCCATACTAGTATCAATGGCCCCATACACACCCAGTTTGTACAACTGATGTACAACACACTTGACAAAACAGTTGTGATCGAACAGAGTTCGTCTGCACAAAAATGTTGACAAATGTTGGCAACAAAATTTTTGTGCAGACAAACTCTGTTGCGTCACAAGAATGTCAGTTGTCTCATAACCATTGTGGTGTCAAATGCGTTGTACATCGGTTCTACAACCCAAGCGTGTACGGGGTCAGTATGAAGAAGTCAAACCTCATCAGTAATACCTTGGTAAATGAAGGCTAGAAGTAGGCTACTGGAACAGAAGTTCCCATCGCTCGGGGCAGGTTCTAAAATATGATGATTCATGTCTTTGCCAGCTAGTGAAAACAGAATTGGAGGGAACAGAGCAAAGTAAGCCAGAAACTAGAATTTGGGAGGAGTACTATCATTATCTCTTCCTAAAAACTCTTTGCCTACTTCTGTGTAAAATGCAGGGGAAATAAGCCTCGCGAATTTGTTTTAGATTCCCATTAGTCTGGGATGGTAAGCATCGGGTCTAGTAGTGTGGGGGATGCAAATAACTACACATCAGACATTTGAGTTAATTAATGCATAACTTCTGTACATAGGCTGCATGTAAGATAGCTGATTTTTTTTAACTGGCATCTATTGAAAATGTGGTTTCTTTGACATAGGGAACAAAACAGTGTTCAATCCCCAGATTAGTGGCACCATGCTATAAAGTCATTGTGAGCCCACTAGAATTCAGGCATTCTCATGGACTCCTGTCCTGTGCTGATCAGAGGTGGTGGGCCTCTCTTGGGTCACTGGTTCCCTTTAAAAAAAAAAAAGCTTCACAGTCTAACTGAAACAGACATTAAAAACCTATACATTCTGGGAAGATTTTTCTATAAGCCTTGCCTCATAAACACTGTTAGTTTACAGTGATGGAAAATCCTATCTAACAGAAATTGAAAACAAAAACTGAAAATAGGAAATTCTCTAGAACAGCACCTGCGAGGACACCCTCACTAGGGGGAGCAATACAAATGTCACTACTCTTCAGTTCTAGTAAGTTCCAGATCACTTCAAACCAACAGAGTTTGGGTTATATGTCAGTTGAGGTGGTAATTCAATGACAGAATTACCAGTTACTGTGCTCTCTTTATGAGGAAAGCATCACCTATGCCTCATTACATGTGTAAAATACTGTATGCTTAATATTTACTAATAACTTTTAGTGGCTTATAATGGCAATTGATACATATTGAAGATAACGTTTTTGTCATTCGTTGTGCCTGTCATTCTAGATGTGATAATAATAAGTATTCTCCACTATCTCCTTGAAATGTTCTATCAAATGCATGTCATTGTAGTTTTTATATTCTCCTTCTGCAGCCAATTCTCCACTGACAAATACAATAGGAACTGTCTGGTTGAATACATTGAACTAAGTTATTGACGCAAATGCATGGCAATAACGAATACGACACTTTGAAACAATATACTATACCTATAGTATGAGGTTCAATTGAGCTGACTGAAGGGCATCAAATATACAGCTGCAACGGTATATAGTCGTGACAGCGGCTCTCCACCGGAAGGTTGCGACATTGAAAAACATTACGCGCATCTCAGTAGACTCGCGACGCTGACAGTAGCGAGATGCCAGAACGGATTTTAACGCTGACAAAATTAACGCTAATTTATAATCACCTGCGACATCATTCGTGTCAAAAATGAGATAAATATGATAGCAATAACGAGAGAAAATGCCCTCACCGTCCACCTCAGCCGAGGAAATGTGCCCGTCTACGTTTACTGACCTCTGTGACTCCCAATCCACTTGGTTATGTTTTCGCGAACCCTCTATGGTTGTTAACTGTGCGTCTCCGGAAATTATACTTGTGCTTGGGCTACCTCATCAGCGTTTGAACCGAGCAACTCCTGCACGCTTTCTCAGATCTCATAAACACATTTATAGTCTCGTGAACTCTGACAGTTGAACATCCGTATGCCTATAGGAGCTGCAACTGATGCGCTCTGCGTACATGTGTTCGTGAATACCACTGTCACTTCCTGCATCAGACCGAAGGGGTCGGGAATAATGTTGAGAACAATGTTGGGACCCATGGTTGGGAACAGTTGGGAATGGAGAATTGCCAGTTTGCACGAAGGTTGATTACTCAACACTGTGTAGTGTTTCTACGCTAGAAGTGTAACCTATGAAGGAATGCGAAAGTACTGGGTTATGGTCAGTGGCGATTTTAGCATGTAAATGTTGGTAGGCAAACTTCCCAAAATTGTTTTAGATGCCTGCCAGCAAAGCCACTACACAACACAACACAACACTACACAATACATTAATTGGACTATAATGACAAACGGTGCCCACAAACTGTTAGGGCCTACATAAAGCTGTCCCAACAGCAGAGTCCCAACAGCAGTCCCAACACCTTACCACGGTTACATCTGGCTATAAGCGGAACCTTGTCTGGCAGCGAAACAGTTAATTCAGCCTCATTTACTGCCTTTAAAAAAAACATAGCTAATATGGCTGACTTGCTTAAACAAATGTGGTTCTACTGACAATTGAGATGTACAAACTATGGCATAAGGGGACGACGAGCGCATTAGAGGCAATCCGTAATTTCGATTAAGACATTAATGAGCGAGCTAGGACGGACATAGTCAATATAACAATTTGTTCAGCACTTTTGAAATGTACAGCGACAGAATTCAGAACATGGGCCGTTCTTACAGTATTCTCCCTGTACACCAAGTCAGAACCGTAGGATAAATAAAGGGGGCATATAAGCAGACAATGAAAGCTCTTACACTATTTGATGATGACATTTCTCGAAAACATGCTATAGGCGGCATGTGCACCACCAAGTCAGAACAGTAGGCTAAATTATGAGGGCAAACGGGACCAAATTATTAGGGTGAGGCACATGGGCTACTAACGGCTTACTACACAACACACACTTAGTATTACTTTCATAGCTACAGTATATACATTTATATCTCCCTGGCATATTACATTATTTATGCAGCAGCATACAATACATTTTTGGACTCACCTTGTTGTGCTGCGCTCACTTGAACAGGAAGGTGGCGTGGCAGTCCTTCGTGGGCAAATTTTGTCATCAAACTTTGTCATCAAAGTCTGGCATTTTCTGGATTTATGGTGCTTTCAAGACAACTGGGAACTCAGAAAAAAACAAGGTTGAATCATGACGTTAGTGATCTTCAGGTCAGAGCTCTAGAAAGAGGCCAGAGTTCCCGACTTGGAATTCCGAGTTGGATGACCGTTCAAAACGTATTTTCCCAGTCAGAGCTCCTTTTTTTCTGAGTTCCCAGTTGTCTTGAACTCACTGAAGTCTGATGTTTCCCATTTCCGAGTTTCCAGTTGTTTTGAAAGCGGCAGAAGTCATGCTGGATTGACAGCATGGCCAATGTTGAATGTTTATCCTTTTAAGACCATTAAACCCAGACTTGGACCACACATCCACTCCACTGAATAGCAAGCTAGTGATTGCTTTGCAATGCTTGCAGTTAGCCACTGATTCCTTCCAAACCACTCATTGTTGAATTTGCAATTTCCAACTTGTTGTATAATGTTTATGTCCAATGGACGATGAGCACCGATACGTTTTATCTATCATTTATCTTCATAAATTCTCTCCATATGACAAGAATTGAAAATGATTTGACATTAGATTGTTGACTTGATTCATGTTGATGACTGCTAGCAAAGATTTTGAAAGTATGATGTTGACATGATCAGTCCAAGCTAGTCCAAGCTAACGTTATTTGACGTCATTTTATCTGTGGCCAATGACCTTGAGCCTTCTTGGATGGGCACTTCTAATGTAACTCTATGGCAGCACCCAAGGGGCTTGAATTTTCGAGCTCTCCCCGTAGATTTTGCGGTGATGTAGTGTCCCCATGAGTGACAGAACAATGAGCCAATCACGGTGCAACTAGAGAACATTACCAACCCCTACTCTCCATATTAGCTAGCTGCCCCATCACCACAGAAAGCACTGAGCTAGGCTGAAATACCTGCATTTTGGAGCTGCCTTACTCAAGAAAGCAAAAAAGAGACCATGTTTCTATGGGGCTTTATTAACTCAATTATTTATTTATTTTTACATTGTTTGCAAACTGATATGTGGCACGTATTAATGACAAAATAACATGCAAAACAGGAAAAAGATATTTATATACACTACCGTTCAAAAGTTTGGGGTCACTTAGAAATGTCCTTGTTTTCTAAAGAAAAGCAATTTTTTTGCCCATTAAAATAACATCAAATTGATCAGAAATACAGTGTTGACATTGTTAATATTGTAAATGGCTATTGTAGCTTGAAACGGCTGATTTTTAATGGAATATCTACATAGGCGTACAGAGGCCCATTATCAGCAACCATCAGTCCTGTGTTCCAATGGCACGTTGTGTTTGCTAATCCAAGTTTATCATTTTAAAAGGCTAATTGATCATTAGAAAACCCTTTTGCAATTATGTTAGTACAGCTGAAAACTGTTGTGCTGATTAAAGAAGCAATACAACTGGCCTTCTTGCGACTAGTTGAGTATCTGGAGCACCAGCAATAGTGGGTTTGATTACAGGCTCAAAATGGCCAGAAACAAATAACTTTCTTCTGAAACTCGTCAGTCGATTCTTGTTCTGAGAAATGAAGGCTATTCCATGCGAGAAATTGCCAAGAAACTGAAGATCCCGTACAACGCTGTGTACTACTCCCTTCACAGAACAGCGCAAACTGGTTCTAACCAGAATAGAAAGAGGAGTGGGAGGCCCAGTGCACAACTGAAGAAGAGGACAAATACATTAGAGTGTCTAGTTTGAGAAACAGATGCCTCACAGGTCCTCAACTGGCAGCTTCATTAAATAGTACCCACAAAACACCAGTCTCAACGTCAACAGTGAAGAGGCGACTCTGGGATGCTGACCTTCTAGGCAGAGTACATTCAGAAGAAATGGCGCCGGAGAAGATGGCTGCTGTTTTACAGCCCTCTAACCAATTGTTCTATTATGTGTGTTTTTTCGCATTATTTGTAATTCATTCTGTATATAATGTTTCTGCCACCGTCTCTTATGACCAAAAAGAGCTTCTGGATATCAGGACAGCGATTACTCACCTCGTATTGGACGAAGATTTTTTCTTCAATGAGTCGGACGCGAAGGATATCCTACAGACACCCGACAAGGCTCAAATCCCCTTCATTCGCATGAGAAAGAGACAGAGATATCGTGGACGTAGGTCGGGGTGTCTTGTAAGGATCAGACGGCGAGCGAGTAAACTGCCTCTTCCATCAATCCTATTAGCCAACGTTCAATCATTTGTAAACAAAATTGGACAACCTAAGATTAAGGTTATCCTACCAACGGGACATTAAAAACTGTAATATCTTATGTTTCACCGAGTCGTGGCTGAACGACGACATGGATAACATACAGCTGGCGGGATATACGCTACATCGGCAGGATGGAACAGCTGACTCCGGTAAGACAAGGGGTGGCGGTCTGTGTATATTTGTAAACAACAACTGGTGCATAAAATCTAATACTAAGGAAGTCTCAAGGTTTTACTCGCCGGAGGTAGAGTATCTCATGATACCCTGTAGACCACACTATTTACCAAGAGAGTTTTCATCTATATTTTTCGTAGCTGTCTATTTACCACCACAAACCGATGCTGGCACTAAGATTGCACTCCATGAGCTGTATAAGGCCATAAAGTAAACAGGAAAACTCTCATCCAGAGGCAGCGCTCCTAGTGGCCGGGGACTTTAATGCAGGGAAACTTAAATACGTTCTACCTAATTTCTACCAGCATGTTAAATGTACAACAAAAGGGAAAAAAACTCTAGACCACCTTTACTCCACACACAGAGACACGTACAAAGCTCTCCCTCGCCCTCCATTTGGCAAATCTGTCTATAACTCTATCCTCCTGATTCCTGCTTATAAGCAAAAACTAAAGCAGGAAGCACCAGTGACTCGGTTAATAAAAAAGTGGTCAGATGACGCAGATGCTAAGCTACAGGACTGTTTTGCTAGCACAGACTGGAATTTGTTCCGGGATTCTTCCAATAGCATTGAGGAGTACACCACATCAGTAACTGGCTTCATCAGTAAGTGCATCGATGACGTCGTCCCCACAGTGACCGTACGTACATACCCCAACCAGAAGCCATGGATTACAGGCAACATCTGCACTGAGCTAAAGGGTAGAGCTGCCACTTTCAAGGAGCGGGACTCTAACCCGGACACTTATAAGAAATCCCGCTATGCCCTCCGACGAACCATCAAACAGGCAAAGAGTCAATACAGGACTAAGATTGAATCGTACGACACCGGCTCTGACGCTCGTCGGATGTGGCAGGGCTTGAAAACTATTACAGACTACAAAGGGAATCACAGCCGCGAGCTGCCCAGTGACACAAGCCTACCAGACGAGCTAAATCACTTCTATGCTCGCTTCGAGGCAAGCAACACTGAAGCATGCATGAGAGCATCAGTTGTTCCGGATGACTATGTGATCACGCTCTCCGTAGCCGATGTGAGTAAGACTTTTAAGCAGATTCACAAGGCCGCAGGGCCAGACGGATTACCAGGACGTGTACTCCGAGCATGCGCTGACCAACTGGCAAGTCTCTTCACTGACATTTTCAACATGTCCCTGACTGAGTCTGTAATACCAACATGTTACAAGCAGACCACCATAGTCCCTGTGCCCAAGGACACTACGATAACCTGCCTAAATGACTACCGACCCATAGCACTCACGTATGTAGCCATGAAGTGCTTTGAAAGGCTGGTCATGGCTCACATCAACACCATTATCCCAGAAACCCTAGACCCACTCTAATTTGCATACCGCCCCAACAGATCCACAGATGATGCAATCTCTATTGCACTCCACACTGCCATTTCCCACCTGGACAAGAGGAACACCTACGTGAGAATGCTATTCATTGACTACAGCTCAGCGTTCAACACTGTAGTGCCCTCAAAACTCATCACTAAGCTAAGGACCCTGGGACTAAACACCTCTGGATCCTGGACTTCCTGACGGGCCGCCCCCAGGTGGTAAGGGTAGGTAACAACACATATGCCACGCTGATCCTCAACACGGGGGCCCCTCAGGGGTGCGTGCTCAGTCCCCTCCTGCACTCCCTGTTTATCCATGACTGCATGGCCAAGCACGACTCCAACACCATCATTAAGTTTGCCGACGACACAACAGTGGTAGGCCTGATCACCGACAACGATGAGACAGCTTATAGGGAGGAGGTCAGAGACCTGACCGTGTGGTGCCAGGATAACAACCTCTCCCTCAACGTGATCAAGACAAAGGAGATGATTGTGGACTACAGGAGAAAAAAAAAGAGGACTGAGCATGACCCCATTCTCATCGACAGGGCTGTAGTGGAACAGGTTGAGAGCTTCAAGTTCCTTGGTGTCCACATCACCAACAAACTATCATGGTCCAAACACACCAAGACAGTCGTGAAGAGGGCACGACAAAGCCTATTCCCCCTCAAGATTTGGCATGGGTCCTCAGATCCTCCAAAAGTTCTAAAGCTGCACCATCGAGAGCATCCTGACTGGTTGCATCACCGCCTGGTATGGCAACTGCTCTGCCTCCGACCGCAAGGCACTACAGAGGGTCTCAAACCTATTGAGCTGTTATGGGCGCAGCTTGACCGTATGGTACGTAAGAAGTGCCCATCAAGCCAATCCAACTTGTGGGAGGTGCTTCAGGAAGCATGAGGTGAAATCTCTTCAGATTACCTCAACAAATTGACAACTAGAATGCCAAAGGTCTGCAAGGTTGTAATTGCTGCAAATTGAGGATTCTTTGACGTAAGCAAAGTTTGAAAGACACAATTATTATTTATATTAAAAATCATTATTTCTAACCTTGTCAATGACTACATTTCCTATGCATTTGCTATATTTCCTATTCAAACGTCTTTCATGTATGTTTTCATGGAAAACAAGGACCCCAAACTTTTGAACGGTAGTGTATATACATATATTTTTTGCTAAACAGGTGGGGCTGCCCTGAATGACGGGTCGCCACTGGTTATGGTATATTCTATCATGCAAGTTTAAGCCACATGCTGAGCAAACGTAATGCACAAATCATTAGAAGAATACTTTATTTTATTGTATAAATTTATGCGTGGGCAAGAACTGAAAAAAATTATCCATATGAATTTGGCATGGCTATTTATAGATAGATCTCTGTCCATGTTTCTGATTTATGTGCGCTTGTGTGCGTGTGCGTTGGTGCAAGTAGAAAAACATGTTGACTCACCCTACTTGTAGAGAAACGCCAATGCCATCCTCCTCTCTTTCATATTGACGAAACGGTCTATCATTCTGTCAAGGAAAATTATGAAACACAGAGAGAAGAAGGCTACATTATTTTATGTTTCATTTTTTGGGGAAGCCTAGCTTCCCTTGGCATCCATGAATACACGCCACTGAGCCCAAGGACCGAGTTTGGAAAACCCTGATCTAAAGTACATGCATAAACCGAACCTCTTAAAGCAATTCATTAAATGTTTTAAATTAGGCTTAATGCCAAGGAAATATCCTATCCTAATTGAAATTACGATAGGGCTAATGGTAAATGTACAATAATTCAACTAGCATATTTAGCCTATTTCATGATTTTTATGAAACTGACCCCAAAACGGGGAAAATTGCTTGGATTTCACAGACTGTTCAACTATAATTATACCAGGGCCAAATGACATTAGGCATACACACAAGGACATTGACGCAGTCAAGGCCGTCTGCGGCATAAATATCCTATTACATAAATAGGATATTTATTCGAATTCCTATTTCTATGGTCTGCGGTGCCAGGGACGCAGTCTCAATAAAAGTGATAGATGTCTATTAATTACGGACATTGTGGCGGTCAATATCTAATTAGCCTCGCGAGCAGGCCTATAAGGAAGAGGATCAGCACATGGAGCGCAATAGATTCTATGAACTGGACGTTTATGGCATTTTGGCACAAGATTGACTAGCCTATTTTTTTTCTCTCATAAGAGGGAGAGAAGATTTGACTTTAGTGCATCTCTATGGGAAGGTTTCCCCGGACACAGCTTAAGTCTTGGCCGAAAAAGCATGCTCAATGGAGGATCTCCATTGAAATGGCGTTTTAGTCAAGGACTAAACTTAATCTGTGTCCGGCACCGGCCCTATTATATATTTAATAATGTTATTCTTCATAATAGACAATTGAGCATCAAAACCTGAACAAATTGCCTAAACAAATTAATAACGATATATAATCATCATAATCATAACTGCTTAAAACCACTGACAGTAAAAACTTGGAAGTGACTCAAGACCTCGTGTGGGTTAAATGGAAATTTACACAAATCAAGGCACAGGTATAGGAGACACTCCCCCACCGTGCCTGGGCCTGTTTAATCTGTTCTGGTTTAACCATGATGCAACATCATATCGGCTACAGAGCATTATCGTGCAAATATAGTGAATTAATGCATCGACTCTGTCATTGATAGGATATTGTTAATTGAATCAAACATCAATTTATAAATAGTAGGAAATATTGATAATTGCATTTCAGTTATTTAAAAAAAAAAATCATTTCAGTCAAATTCTAGGCTTACCTATCTAGCATTCCGCTCATCTCTTCTCCATCAGGTGCATCAATTGACCACACGATAGCGCTGGTGTTCAATAGGATATACCACAAAGCCTCTTGAGGCGTTTTTTGTATGCATTTTTGCTGAGGTCAGATATGGGGCAGAGAGAGATTTGAGTTTAAAGGGACATTTCAATCATAAATTAAAGTTTGTCATATGTTTTCAGACCTCCAAGTAACACGTTTTATCTTTTGCATATTTATGAAAATATTATTGGAGTTAGATTAATAATATTTTTATACAAACAACATACATAATGATATATGATTAAATACATGGGGAACGTTCCATAGGTCAATAATACAAAATAAAAAAGAGGCGGCAAAAAAATAAACAAAATATTTAAATATAAAACAATTAAATATATTGATGGATTTAAATAAAACTTTCTAGTCATGTAGAGACAGACAATAACCAAGCATTTGCACATTGAATAAAAGCTTTCTAAGTAGTTTCTAATGTGAGTTCCCCGGTCTCCCATTTACATTTACGTCATTTAGCAGACACTCTTATCCAGAGCGACTTACAAACTCCCCTAGTATAATGTAAAGATGAAACCACGTCCTACGACATCAAGCTTCAGATACATTACCAGTCCACATTTTGGACACACCTACTCATTCCAGGGTTTTTCTTTATTTTTTACTATTTTCTACATTGTAGAATAATATTGAAGACATCAAAACTATGAAATAACACATATGGGATCATATAGTAACCAAAAAAGTGTTAAGCAAATCAAAATATATTTGAGATTTGAGATTCTTCAAATAGCCACCTTGTGCCTTGATGACAGTTTTGCACACTCTTGGCATTCTCTCAACCAGCTTCACCTGGAATGCTTTTCCAACAGTCTTGAAGGAGTTCCCACATATGCTGAGCACTTGTTGGCTGCATTTCCTTCACTCTGCCGTCCGACACATCCCAAACCATCTCAATTGGGTTGATGTCGGGGGATTGTGGAGGCCAGGTCATTTGATGCAGCACTCCATCACTCTCCTTCTTGGTAAAATAGCCCTTATACAGCCTAGAGGTGTGTTGGGTCATTGTCCTGTTGAAAAACAAATGATAGTCCCACTAAGCCCAAACTAGATGGGATTGCGTATCGCTGCAAAATGCTGTGGTAGCCATGCTGGTTAAGTGTGCCTTGAATTCTAAATCAATCAAAGACAGTGTCACCAGCAAAGCACCCCCACACCATAACACCTCCTCCTCCATGCTTTACGGAGGGAACTACACATGCGGAGATAATCCGTTTACCCACACCGCGTCTCACAAAGACACGCCGGTTGGAACCAAAAATCTCCAATTTGGACTCCAGACCAAAGGACAAATTTCCACCAGTCTAATGTCCATTGCTCGTGTTTCTTGGCCCAAGCAGGTCTCTTCTTATTATTGGTGTCCTTTATTAGTGGTTTCTTTATAGCAATTCGACCATGATGGCCTGATTCACACAGTCCCCTCTGAACAGTTGATGTTGAGATGTGTCTGTGACTTGAACTCTGTGAACCATTTATTTGGGCTGCAATTTCTAAGGCTGGTAACTGGTAATGAACTTATCCTCTGCAGCAGAGGTAACTCTGGGTCTTCCATTCCAGTGGCGGTCCTCATGAGAGCCAGTTCCACCATAGCGCTTGATGATTTTTGTGACTGCACGTTCTTGAAAGGTTCCGTATTGAGTGACCTTCATGTCTTAAAATAATGATGGACTGTCGTTTCTCTTTGCTTATTTGAGCTGTTCTTGCCATAATGTAGACTTGGTCGTTTACCAAATAGGGCTATCTTCTGTATACCCCCCTACCTTGTCACAACACAACTGATTGGCTCAAACGCATTAAGAAGGAAAGAAATTCCACAAATTGACTTTTAAGAAGGCACACCTGTTAATTGAAATGCATTCAAGGTGACTACCTCATGAAGGTGGTTGAGAGAATGCCAAGAGTGTGCAAAGCTGTCATCAAGGCAAAGGGTGGCTATTTGATATATTTTGATTTGTTTAACACTTTTCACATGATTCCATATGTGTTATTTCATAGTTTTGATGTCTTCACTATTATTCTACAATGTAAAAAATAGTAAAAATAAAGAAAAACCCTTGAATGAGTAGCTGTGTCCAAACTTTTGACTGGTAGTGTAGATGCTTCCATCCCAAATAAATGGAAAAGATAAGTACCATCTAATTTCCTGGTTTTATTCAGTGCTTATATTTTCCATTCATTTGGTGTGGAGGCATATACAGTGGGGAGAACAAGTATTTGATACACTGCCGATTTTGCAGGTTTTCCTACTTACAAAGCATGTAGAGGTCTGTAATTTATATCATAGGTACACTTCAACTGTGAGAGTCGGAATCTAAAAATCCAGAAAATCACATTGTATGATTTTTAAGTAATTAATTTGCATTTTATTGCATGACATAAGTATTTGATCACCTACCAACCAGTAAGAATTCCGGCTCTCACAGGCCTGTTAGTTTTTCTTTAAGAAGCCCTCCTGTTCTCCACTCATTACCTGTATTAACTGCACCTGTTTGAACTCATTACCTGTATAAAATACACCTGTCCACACACTCAATCAAACAGACTCCAACCTCTCCACAATGGCCAAGACCAGAGAGCTGTGTAAGGACATCAGGGATAAAATTGTAGACCTGCACAAGGCTTGGATGGGCTACAGGACAATAGGCAAGCAGCTTGGTGAGAAGGCAACAACTGTTGGCGCAATTATTAGAAAATGGAAGAAGTTCAAGATGACGGTCAAACACCCTCGGTCTGGGGCTCCATGCAAGATCTCACCTCGTGGGGCATCAATGATCATGAGGAAGGTGAGGGATTAGCCCAGAACTACACTGCAGGACCTGGTCAATGACCTGAAGAGAGCTGGGACCACAGTCTCAAAGAAAACTATTAGTAACACACTACGCCATCATGGACTAAAATCCTGCAGCGCACGCAAGGTCCCCCTGCTCAAGCCAGCGCATGTCCAGGCCCGTCTGAAGTTTGCCAATGACCATCTGGATGATCCAGAGGATGAAAGGGAGAAGGTCATGTGGTCTGATGACACAAAAATATAGCTTTTTGGTCTAAACTCCACTCGCCGTGTTTGGAGGAAGAAGAAGGATGAGTACAACCCCAAGAACACCATCCCAACCGTGAAGCATGGAGGTGGAAACATCATTCTTTGGGGATTCTTTTCTGCAAAGGGACAGGACGACTGCACCTTATTGAGGGGAGGATGGATGGGGCCATGTATCGCGAGATCTTGGCCAACAACCTCCTTCCCTCAGTAAGAGCATTGAAAATGGGTCGTGGCTGGGTCTTCCAGCATGACAACGACCCGAAACACACAGCCAGGGCAACTAAGGAGTGGCTCCGTAAGAAGCATCTCAAGGTCCTGGAGTGGCCTAGCCAGTCTCCAGACCTGAACCCAATAGAAAATCTTTGGAGGGAGCTGAAAGTCCGTATTGCCCAGCGATAGCCCCGAAACCTGAAGGATCTGGAGAAGGTCTGTATGGAGGAGTGGGCCAAAATCCCTGCTGCAGTGTGTGCAAACCTGGTCAAGACCTACAGGAAACATATGATCTCTGTAATTGCAAACAAAGGTTTCTGTACCAAATATTAAGTTCTCCTTTTCTGATGTATCAAATACTTATGTCATGCAATAAAATGCAAATTAATTACTTAAAAATCATACAATGTGATTTTCTGGATTTTTGTTTTAGATTCCGTCTCTCACAGTTGAAGTGTACCTATGATAAAAATTGCAGACCTCTACATGCTTTGTAAGTAGGAAAACCTGCAACATCGGCAGTGTATCAAATACTTGTTCTCCCCACTATAGCTCTATCTCCACAACCAATGTCCTGGTATGTGATTTCATCTTGACATTAGACTTACACTGAACAAAAATATAAACGCAACATGTAAAGTGTTAGTCCCATGTTTCATGAGCTCAAATAAAAGATCCCAGAAAGTGTTAATTATTTATCTCAAATTTTGTGCACAAAATTGTTTACATCCCTGTTAGTGAGCATTTCTCTTTTGCAAAGATAATCCATCCACCTGACAGATGTGGCATATCAAAAAGCTGATCAAGAAGCATGATCATTACACAGGTGCACCTTGTGCTGGGGACAATAAAAGGCCACTCTAAAATGTGCAGTTTTGTCACACAACACAATGCCACAGTCTCATGACATGCTGACTGCAGGAATGTCCACCACAGCTGTTGCCAGAGAATGGAATTTTAATTTATCTACCATAAGCCGCCTCCAGCGTCGTTTTGGAGGATTTGGCACTACGTCCAATCGTCCTCACAACCGCAGACCACGTGTATGCCGTTGTGTGGGAGAGCGGTTTGCTGATGTCAACGTTGTGAACAGAGTGCCCCATGGTGGCGGTGGGGTTATGGTATGGGCAGGCATAAGCTATGGACAATGAACACAACTGCATTTTATAGATTTATAGAATTTGAATGCACAGAGATACCGTGACGAGATCACCTCATGTTTCAGCATGATAATGCACAGCCTCATGTCGCAAGGATCTGTACACAATTCCTGGAAGCTGAAAATGTCCCAGTTCTTCCATGGCCTGCATACTCACCAGACATGTCACCCATTGAGCATGTTTGGGATGCTCTGGATCGACTTGTAAGACAGCGTTTTCCACTTCCCGCCTATATCCAGCAACTTCGCACAGCCATTGAAGAGGAGTGGGACAACATTCCACAGGCCACAATGAACAGCCTGATCAACTCTATGTGAAGGACATGTGTCGCGCTGCATGAGGCAAATGGTGTTCACACCAGATACTGACTGGTTTTCTGATCCATGCCCCTACCTTTTTTTTAAAGGTATCTGGGACCAAGAGGTGCATATCTGTATTCCCAGTCATGTGAAATCCATAGATTAGGGCCTAATCAATTTATTTCAATTGACTGATTTCCTTATATGAACTGTAACTTAGTAAAATCTTTGAAGTTGTTTATATTTTTGTTCAGTATAGTTCTGTTGACCTGATCAATCCGAAAATGTGGCTGTTTGATAGCTGTGAATCTAAGCTTTTTCTCATATATATATTTTTATTTCACTCCATATACAAACTCATACGAACAACAATTTACAGACGTGCACAAACAATGACTACATCTCATCTGCCCAGAGCCAGATGCTCACACCCCCATCCCTAGAGTCTGCATTATTGTTTGCCACTTGGCCTTAAACATTTTATCAATTTGTTTTTCTTGGTCGCCCATGCTATTTCAATATGACATGGCATTTTATTTTTCCATTGTGTTAATGATTGATTGATTTCCACATTTTTTGTATATGTTTTTTCAAGATGAGCGATGAGAAGAGAAGAGAATTGTCCAGCCCATTGGATATCTCACTACACCCCCATATGCCATGTCTTGAAATTATGCAGACAGATGGATTAAAATAACATTTACTAATACTTCTGACAGCCAACTTTCTAGCTCCGCCCACAATTTCCGGACTTCATAGCATTCCCAGAAAGCATGGATTATTGAGTAATTATTAGTTTCACCCTTGTAAAAACTATTGGTCGCTAAATCCGATGAAATTACGGACCATGTAAAAACTATTGGTCAATAAATCAGGCTAGAAGGACCACATAAAAACTGTTGGCTGGTATACCCTCACCCCCTCTGAGCGGTCGCTGTGAATGGCCTCACCCTCTATATAAATTATAGCTAATTGGTTTGGTTCTGCCCTCTATAGTGCTGTCCGGTTAGAACATGATGTTGAGGCCCATCACTGTGCTCTTGATAGTCACCACCACACACACACACACACAGATGTTTCCTTTGAAGATGTTTATATGATTTTAGTAATCCGAATGATTTAGAATCTTATTGTTGTGGTTTTTTCGATGCACGCACAACATTCAGACATCCGTGTTACTGTCGACAATAAAAAGTCCTCAAAACATGCGCCTTCTCGATAACACTCTTGACCTGAGTGGGCGGGTGCAGTGTCCAGATGGGGATTTTCCAAGCACTCTGATTGGTTGGGAATGGCAGGACTGTGCTGGGTGAGGGATAATTAAGGTATGCTGAGAAAACAAACTAACGGGATTTAAGGGAAACTGAAGGGACTCTGAGGGAAGCTAGGTAGAGAGGAGAGGAGCAGGACGGCCTTTTTTTTACAACGCTTAAGACATGACTCTGCCTTTGTGCTGTAGAATTTGTTAATTTGGTCTCTTGTATAATAAATTATATACATTAGTTTATACTGGATTAAGCGTACATTTTTGTGATTTCGTTAGTTATGCTCCAATTTACCCGCCATCTTGTGCCAACATCAGTTCTTTTTCAATCTTGGTTCCAATAGTTAACTTTTTTTTGTAAGAGGTTGTCAGTCGGATATGCTCTCTGCAAGGTTTTGTATATCTTCCCTATCATATGAACATCGTTTTCTGACTCAAATAAGATTACCTCAAAGTTGCTCTGATGTACAACATATTTCAAATCGAAATGTCGTGACATGTGTAACTTTTAAGTTGCATGTATTTGAAACGATCTACATTGGTCAGTCCAAAATTAAAGTTGAATTCTGTCATGGAAAAACATGTATTTCCTGTTATCAAGTCATTTACGGTTTCTATGCCTTTTGTTTTCGATGTGGACAGTTTATCGGTGAATTCTGAAAGGCTATCCAAGGATTGTTCCATAAGGTTCTGTTTTTAGGGAGTGATAATCAACGTTTTCCATTGATAGCCTATATGAATAAAGGGTATATGTGAGCAATAACTTGTCATATACTGACATTGTTGGTCATAGGTTAAAATCCCTATTGGAAAAATGAATGGGATGTAGGGATGAAAGAACGAGTGATAACACAGAAAGCTACCATTGCTGCACTGCTATCACACATTTTCCAACTCTAGGTAGGGACATAGACCTTCAGAAAAATCACTATGAGACATTGTCACCCCAGATGAGACAGACGGCCTAAATTTGGGGGTCTGGCTCATGGACTAACTACTTTTGATGTCTGAAAACATCTGGCAAACGTTTATGCATTAGTGAAATATCACTTTAAAGGGGGAATCAGTAGTAGAAACAATAACAAAGCGTACTCCCTGCCCCTGTTTCGGTAAAAAAAAAAAACTGAGGGAGGGGCTGGAAAAATGTACATGACGGGTTTCGATTAATGCCCTGGGTGAACCGGGTTTGCGTTACTTTTGGGATCGGGCTGCCTCCCGGGCGAAGTCGGCTCAAAACAAAAGTGACGTGGGTTAAGCACGTGGAGTAATATGTAGGATGCTGTGTTTTCACATGCAAAAGTGATTGCTTTATATAAAAATGCTTTATCTGCCTTTCACAATGAAAACTAATTTGAAAATTCTAACATATATTTTATGGAAAATAGATGATTCTGAAGGATGCACCATGCTGCACTGTAGACAATATGACAAAGCAGCGCATATTACCATTCGATTCGAACAGGGCGTGCCTCCCTCATCAGCTACGCCCGGTCACGTGACAGGCCATAGCCCGGTTTAACCCGGGGAAGCTTAATCGAATCCCTTCATTGTTTGAGGCTAAATAGTTAGTGTTTGTTTACAAACATTGGAGTAAATTGACAGTTGAACAAAGCTCACGAGGCATTTATAAGTTATATTTCAAGAAGCAAATGGGTAGGCCTATATATAACTAATATATAAGTCCAAAAATGGATGTAGCAACTGCTGACTGCCCCCGTAGCTCTAAACCCAGAGGCGCGAGACTTCTGTGAACGCTTGCGTAAACAGACCAAACAGATCAGGCCGGGGGTTTGTGGTTTGAGAAGTCAGTATAAGAAGTGACACATTCTTCCTTAGTTGTTAATTTTATCGAAATCTAAAGGCACAACCTAGATTCGAGCCAATGTCTTAAGTAGTTGAACATGTTATTACTCTAACCTTGTGAACGTGACAAAAAACGGACACGTTCTCATTTTCGTCAAAATCAACTTTATATCGAGGGAGTGCTGTTGAGTTGACGGCTTGCACATGCGCAGTTCGGCGCGAGACAACCGTGAGACCCGATGACGTATTTCTACGCATGCGCTAATGCAGCGTTCAAAACAACTGAGAACTCGGAAATCTCCTACTTCAGTGTGTTCAACACAACTGGAAACTCTAGGGAAAAAACGAGCTCCGACTGGGAAAAATCTTTTAAACGGTCATCTATGAATTCCAAGTCCGGAACTCGGGCCTCTTTCTAAAGCTCCGACTTTCCGACCTGAAGATCACTATCGTCATGATTTTACCTTGTTTTTTTCTGAAAGCAGCATTAGCTAGCCAAAGTCTCCACGACATCGCCTATAAGTGTGATCGGGCATTTCTATTGGAGAAGCAGTTTTAGCTTTATACTCTACTGTCTTTGGTATGGAGTATGACTGACTTGAGCATCGCGGTAATTGGGCAACTTTAGCACATTTTGTTTTGCCTGAGTGAAGGAAATGCTGTACATTAAGATGACTCGATGTATTTTGAAAGGTGAGACGTTGATTAGCCAACAATAAATAGCCTACCTCTTTGATGTCAGCCAAATCTTTTTTTACCAGGTAAATTGACTGAGAACACATTCTCATTTACAGCATCATTTCCAAATTCTAAAGCTCATGTCAACGTTTATGGTCCTTATGTTTGACGTATTTACAATATGACATGGCGTCATACCCTGGGTTGTGTTCTGAACAGAATGACAGTTTGTTTATTGTGAAGAAAATTCGCCGGACCACACGAACCTGAATGCACTCATAACTCCTTTCTATGCGCACCAAAATTACGATCCGTTTCTCGGAATTGCCTTGTGAAAGCCTAACACTGTAGTTCGTATTTTATAATTTAGCTAGTCATGTTGGCAATAGAACAAGCTTTCAAATTATGCCCACCGGACCCCGATTTCGATTAACAATGGAACTTTCTGGATTGCGTAAACAACACTAATTGTGTGATGGCGGGGTTGCAGGGTTATGTTTCAAATGTAACAACTAGCCTACAACTGTGCTTGCTCTAGTTCCTCAAAGGCACAGGTAGTAGGTAAAAAAAAAAAAGTGCCTTATAGTTGAAGACTTCTTTGATTCATAAAAGTGCATTGAACTTGCTTAGGTTAGGAACTGTGCACACTTCGGAGACACCAGTTAGTCCTCTCACTCAAACGCTTGTAATTGTGTTTTATGTTGCACCTACCCCACATTTTCCAGGAATATTGTTATGTTATTTCCGGCGAAAAGTAGAGTAAATGTAAAATGCATATCAAATCAACTGCGTAATGTTTGGATTAAGTCTTGTGTCAGGTGAACCGTTGTGTAGGCCTACTCACCTTTAGGCTAATAATTTCCCCATGATCTCCAAATTGTTCCCTTTCAATTGTTAGCATGGTTATGCATATGCTTTTCACACTTCTTCTGTAAGAAACATTCCAATTTGGCCCTATCCCGATAGGCCAATTCCCTAAATAAATATATCTGTAATTGAGATGAATCCCTTATTCCTGCTTGACAAGTCAGCTTTTTAAGACCCAATTACTGTTTTGAGTTCCCCCCTGGCCTGTTGGATGCATGGGATTTGGGTTTGGGAAGAGGCATTGGTTGGCCATTCCAGGGTTGCATCCCAAATGGCACTACTACCAGAGCTCTATAGGTCAAAAGTAGAGCACTATATAGGGAGCCATTTGGGAGACAACCTAGAGAGGAGAGTTGGGATGGAAACTGTCTAGAGGAATAACAAAAAATCCCAACCCAACTGCATCAGGACAGATTTATGACAAAGGCCCATAATCTTATAATAGTTTCTGCTCTGTTTCTTAACCGGATGTTTCTTTCATTATACTGTATGTCAGAGGGCAATAAAATGCTGGAGATTTCCCACAAAGCACCTTGTTTTATGTCCATGTCAGTCACTGTAAATTACCCACAAAGCACCTTGTTTTATGTCCAGGTCCTTAACTGTAAATTACCCAACAAAAAAATAGACTTCAATGCAAAAAAAAACACATTTAATCATATTCAGAGACTCATTTTTCCAGTCTGTTGATACATGGATAGTCAGGTTTCACCAGCCTTATCAACATGACAGTGTCCGTCCCAAATGGCACCCTATTCCCTATGTAGTGCACATCTTTTGACAAGGGCTCTGGTCAAAAGTAGTGCACTATTTAGGGAATAGGGTGCCATTTGGCACGCATACACAGCTGTTGCTCCATAGGTGGATACTCACTGCAGCCAGGGCACATACTGTAGAATAGATGGTTCACTTAAATGTGTGTGTGAGAACATGAGGCCTTCATTCGAAACACAAGAAAAGCAACCTGTACAAATACTGAGTAAAGGAATCCTACAAGAGTGGTGTAAACACATATACATATTCACAAATATTCCATAATCAGCATTAATCAATAGTCCAATCTCTTATCAACAATACTTGTCTCTTTGCCTTGAAAACCACACAGTTGCCTGCCCAAAGCATTTGCATTTTTATGTTATAAAAATTACTATTAATAATAATCATTACAGTAATCACAAAACTATGTGAGTTTATATTACCTCTAGTTGGAAATGTGTCCCAAATGGCACCCTAGTGCATTTATAGTACACTACTTTTGGCCAGGGCCATAGGATGCCATTTGGGACAGGTCCCTATCAGCCAAGCTGGCCCTCTCAAAGCCCTTAAGATCGAGGTGTAAGGAGTGCTGCAGTCCTGTGTGTCACCCAATCTCCCACCTCTGTCCTCTTATTACCTGTTCCTCTCGCATCCTCAGACAGCACAGCACTGTTCAATCTTTGGTGAACACGGTCGTTTATTTCGGTTGTTTATTTCACAATGCACTCTGCTGAAGGGTCATGGACACACTCGCAGTAGATCTTGTCTGTTTCTTTTGCACAAAGTCTTTAAAAAACAGCCTCGAGATTCTATTGTTGCTGCTCTTTTTTGGGATTTTGATGATTTTGAATACACATTTAAGTAATTTTAAAACCAAAACATTCTGCGCTTTTCCCTCCCCCTCCATTCTTCCTTCGTCCCGCTCTTCAGTCTTGGGTGACAATCCCGTCACCCCTGTTTCTGTTCTACACACAGTCAAACAGATATCAGTTCATCATGTTCGCTCTCTCTCTCAACAGACAGTCTTCTCTGGCCCGTCCATGTCCATTGAATCAGTGGTTGCAGGGAGTAAGAGACAGACAGACATCCCCCCTCAGCTGAGCTCGAAGCCTGCGGAGGATTCAATGGCGTACAGCAGCTTGTTCCTCATCAGGTGCTGGTCGCAGAACTCGGGCAGCTTAAGCAGGTTCATGCAGGTTGAGGCCGTGGGCAGGCGCTCTAGGTCGTTCCCCCCATTATGGATGCAGAAGGCTGGGTACAGCTCCTAGAAACCCGGGTGGGGATGGGGGGGGGGGGAGAACCGTGTCAAACTAGAGATTCAGAAGGCCATGGAGGCCCTGTATACATTCAATTCACACAACTGATTTACAACGCATTTGGCACAACACTAGTGATCGAGCAACATCAGGATATAAATGTGATGAGCCGTGAAAAAAGCGTGGATATACTATTAAAATAGGCTGTGATGTTTGAAGGAGACCGAGTGTGACACTTGGATGCAGAGCAAGAGCAGAGAATGGTCATTTCATGTTGTCTATCTGGCACTTTATAAAATTACTCTTTCTGGTGATGAGGCCAGGACACCTCATCTCCACCCACATCATCAAGGCCAAGACACTGCTAGGTCCCAAACGGTACCCTATTCCCTATATAGTGCCCCACCCTATGGGTCCCTGGTCAAAAGTAGTGCACTATATAGGGAATAGGTGCCATTTGGAGCATACCCATTGACGGTTTCCATCAGAACCCACAGGAATCATCCTTTCTCTTTCTAACGTCCAGCCGCTCTATAGCTATTTAAAGATTAGAAGTGTGGCGTGGGGTTCAGCGCCTGTACCTTCCCGGTTAAATGGTTCCCGGGGGGCTCGGCAGTAACGACACCATTTTTCGGACAATTATAGTATTAAACTATCGTTGCTTATTGAGAAAGTGTCATTATGGGAACGATAATTCTGGGAAAAAAGGCTATCGATCATCTTTTTTTTAAATGCTTCTCCTGACAGCTATTTCACCGCTAATGAATCCTTGGACATTTACGGCAGCTAATTAAAGCTGGGCTGGCATGGGCCCAGGGTTAGGGTTAGGGGCCACTCCCCGCCCCGCCCTACCAATCACCATCATCGCCTCCTCTCCGGGCCCAGGGAGGAGGAGACAGGGAAAGGCAAGGACACCACATTCACACACTCCCCAAAGTCAAATTCATTAAACGGGGGAGCTCTCCAGCCCTCCTGCCTAAGCCACCGAGGGAGAGTTTTGGGTGTGTTCCCATCCGTACCCTCCTCTCTCTCCCCGTTGTGGGAGTACTTAAGTATTCTTAACTAACGACGGCAACAAACAGTAGTAAAACCAATCATATGACAATTACAGCTTCTGGTTATCCTAAGTAAGGCATATAAAAGTCCTAATGGATTTCAGCAGTGCTCTCTTTTCTATTTCCAACCATTTTAGTGTCCCTATAAATCAAGTCATTAGGTAAGTGAAATGGCTCTCGATTGGAGGAATCGTCAGCTGAAGTCACAATAATGGTAATTCCGATAAACGCAATTCCATCATTTCAGTTCTTGGCTGAAGTCATTTTGGAAACAAACAGTTTGATGATGTTGCAGCAATGTTTTGGTGCTAGTTTTTGGGGGCGGCTATTAAAAACTAGTATATTCATTCTGGGGTTATACCCTGTGCCCAACTAAAGAGGTCGAATGACCTAAAAGAGGAATTAATTATGAATAATGTGAAACTAACTTCCCTACTACTCATGAGGTTAAACAGGAGCCAACAGTGCAAAGGTTCACCGTGCCACCGGCTTAGTCTGAAACCAATGACAATATTTGTCCGGTGGGTGATGCCTGCCGACCGAGCCCACACCCAACGGTCGGGCAAAGGGCCTCAAATTGACTAATAATCCAGAGAAGGGTTGTGAACCGCAGCGCAGGAGAAGATAAGCAAGAACCAGGCAGCCTTAGGAGTCTTATCACTAAGCCCAATTTCAAAATGATCATCAGAGGGTGTTATCGGGACAGGTATTTTCATGACATGCCCATTAGAACAGTGAACACTCCATAGTGCTGAAATTTGTCTTGGGGGCTGCATCCCAAATGGCTCCCTATATAGTGCACTACTTTTGGTCAATGTGTGCACTAGATAGGGAATAGGGTGCCATTTGATACTCCCTGAGTGTTTGGTTAAACACCGGCTACAATCAACAATACCAGACGGAGGGTAGAAAAGAAAAGGAACCAACTGACGTAGTGAACTTTGAACCCTCACCTTGAAGCCCAGGAGAGGAGGCCGCGAGCAACTGGTGACAAACTTGAGCAGCTTGCGTTTCTCTTCATCGGTGAAGCTCTCCACCACCTCCCAGAAGATGGTAATGACAGGGTGGGTGGCAGTGTAACCACCTGGAGAAGACCGAGACAGAAAGGACAATATGACACACTTGGGTTTTAGTTTAAAAAACACCTGTAAACCGAGTGAATCCACTGTCAGACAGAAGCAGTTGTCACATTCAATAGTGTCATTGTTTGTGCTGTTATAGACTCATGATGCCAGTCATACAATCTCGACCAGCACACATGCCATTCAACCACACATTAATCATTAGCGCAACCGTATGCCATGACTAGGCCACCTGGCCCATGAAGTTGGCAGGAAAGCTTGACAGTTAGCTCTATGGAAATCCTCCTGACTGTACAACACATTAAATGCCAAAAGTAGTTAGATTTTAGATTTTAGTCATTTAGCAGACGCTCTTATCCAGAGCGACTTACAGTTAGTGAATACATATTTTTTTTTTTTATACTGGCCCCCCGTGGGAATCGAACCCACAACCCTGGCGTTGCAAACGCCATGCTCTATCAACTGAGCTACATCCCTGCCGGCCATTCCCTCCCCTACCCTGGGCCAATTGTGCGACGCCCATGAGTCTCCCGGTCGCGGCCGGCTGCGACAGAGCCTGGATTCGAACCAGGATCTAGTGGCACAGTTAGCACTGCGATGCAGTGCCTTAGACCACTGCGCCACTCAGGAGTTACTCATACTACTAGTAACTGAGTATCACTTTGATATCATTTTCACCATTATGACAGAGCCTAAGTAGTTTTGTTTCTTACAATAAACTTTTATAAACCATCCATAATGCGATCATACCGGAGTAGTTTGTAAAGGTCTTCAGGTCGTCAAGACAAATGGGCACATGAGCTCCAGATATCAACACCTGTAGTGGGAAAGCAAAGATAGGTGAATAATAATTAGGAATGTATCTTTATGTGTGCATGTTTGTGTAAGTAATGTGAATAGAGTTGCAAAATCCTGGGAAAGTTGCCGGAATTTTGCAAACCTAGTGAAAATCCATGACATGTTACCTGGATCTCTTGCTGGTCAAACATGCGCAGCCACTCCAGGTTTACCACGTTGGCCAGGCCCTGTCTGAAGGCCAGGCAGTGGGGCCTGATCTGTTTGTTGAGTCGGTAATCTGCCACTAAATGGATGTATGCTATCCTGTTGGCCGTGGACACAGGGATGTCCTTCCCTCCCGGCTTCAGCTCAACCACCTGGTAGAAAGAACCCGTCAGACATTAATCACATAGCCACGTAGAAGGCAACCAGGAGAGAGAGAGGGCACATGTCACCCTCAACACATTTTACTGAGGGTATTACTTTCTCCATTTTTTAAACATAGAGTGTCACTCAAGTAGCACGCAAAATGCAAAGTAGAAATTTGGTATTGGAGCATCTAATATTACCGTATCATTGGAGGCATACTCTCAACACTGCTGTACACAAGACAAGCTCTTTAGGCCCAGAGAGCTTGTTTTGAGGGTACCATTGGAGCAAGGGGAGAAATCACTGATCAGGCTATGGGACCCAGGGGTGGGTTTGGCAGGCCTTAGATGGGACAGTGCACAGGGGATAAGGACCAGTTCTGTGTTCCTGACTTTGGTATGATCCATGAACAGCTGCTGGTCCATTAAAAGTTTGGCACAAGATTCTTCCACCAGCCTGTTTCATCAGCTATAGTTTGTTGAGCTTTGGGTCACAAATCCTGATCTATCTCCTTCCTGGAGTAGTTTGTATGTTGATTGAATTGTCTTGGAGGAGTTAGGACACATACCAAATAATCACAGTGAAATAATCCAGATCATTTAGGAATTTATGATACTCTTCAAATCATTGTGTTCCTGAAAATCTTAATTATTCACCTTATTGAAAAAAGTAGCCAGCTAAGGGGGTGAGGGGGCATGTCCCCCCGCAAAATGTTTGCCCTACAAAATCGGTTAATGAGTAAATTAAGTAGCCAACCACAAAAGGGTTAATAGTCAGCTATAGGCAGCTTGCTCTTATTGTACGATACCTTCTAAAGAAGGGGTTTATTTCTGGGAAGTATCTATAGTACCTTTAAATGTAACAACATTTCAGTCAAAACGCACTACAGAAAATGATTGAATCGACAATGTTTTCAACAGGTCATTCTGAATCCGTAACGTTACGCGATTCCAGGTCATATTGACTCTTCACCTTATTGCATGAGAATGATTGTCTTTATCTTGCTTGCTTTGACTATCTCCCGAGGGCATATATGGGCCAGTCTGCCTCTGAGTGTGTGCCTAATCTCCCGCAAATTGTTTTCAGTATTGTATTTGCAATGCCGTATTTGCAAACGCGGGCTCCATTGTAGCGACACTGTTCAAGCCTGTTTAAAGAGGAGCTAATAAGAAATGCTAAGGCCCTGAGCAAACAGTCGGAGTGGGTAGAGTGCTTAACCCAGCCCGGGGTGACTGGTGAGGGGGACAAGAGGGCAGTGAATAGGCCCGCTCTCTGTCAAATCAGCCAGGCTCAGACATGGTGGACGTGCTAAAGAGGCGAAAGTCGCGCCTCTCAGGCGTGTTCCGAGATAATCGCTTGAAGGCCCGCTTGGTGGAATGGTCAACACAGAGCCTTCTATTCCCCGCGGCACGGCAGCAGTCAGGACGAGAGCGGGCGACGTGCTTTATCTCTCTCAGCGCCAAATACAGACAATGTGAGGGAAATGAATTATTAACACCTCACACAGAGAGCGTATAGAGAGAGTGAGGGAGCGGGGAGGGTGGCAGCTAGAGACCAACAAGGAGGAGAGAAAAGGACAAAGGGAATGGAGAGAGGGACAGAATGACAAGGCCAGAGAGACAGGCACGAATGAGAGATAGAGGCACTGGCAATCAAAGAGAGAGATGATGGAGAGAGAGAATAATACTGACAAAGAGTGGGAGAGACAGAGTGGTAGTGTACACGTAAAAGCAGTGAATAATTCCCCCTCCCCCCAAAACACACACAGATACCCACCCACCCACCCACCCACCCACCCACTCACACACCTGTGCCTCTCCCAGGTCGTTGTTGACAATGGTGAAGTTGAGTCCCAGGTCCTCCACGTCGTCCTCGTAGCTCTTGAGGAAGAGCAGGTTGCGGTACATCTCAGGGTCCAGCGAGGCCAGGTGGTGGATGTCCACATCGGCACTGGTGCCCAGCAGCTTGGATAGGAAGAAACTGGCAAACGGCAGCTCCACCAGCATGTTCTCATACAGGGCCTATAGGGAGACAGGAAACAAAGGTCGAGGTCATACATTAACTCAGGTCAAAGGTCATGATAACATGATGGGACTCAGTTGGTAGAGAATGGTACATCCAACACCAGGACCATGGGTTCGATTCCAGCTGGGGCCACCCATACGAAAATATATGCGCGGATGACTCAAAGTCGTTTTTGGATAAAAGCGTCTGCTAAATGGCATATATTATATTATTTCTTATGATAAAAATGAGGTCATGATAATGTCATACAAATCAGACTAACAGAACAACCAGTGACAGAACAGTGAACAGAAGAATCAATAACAACAATGAAAAACGATGAGAGAGCCATCTTCGCTGTTTTCAATTTAAAACCTTTACGCAACGCATTAACCCAAGAGCGACCGGAACATCCCGGAACATCGGATATGAAAGCGATAACATAGTAAATCAGTTCACGTCGGCGCAAGAGCGCAAAGCAAGAACACAATCTGTCTAAAACACACAGGCCTTCAAATCTACCGGCCGCAAACTTTATAAATGTCAATTCTATCCTTGAACTGGGCTGCCATTAAGAACCATGGCCAAGCAGTTGACTCATAAAACCGGGATCTAATGTACTGGGATAGTCCTAAAAAGAGCCCGTTCCAAGCGTTAAATATACAGCTCCTTATAAATGATTGCACTAAAAATCCTGACCACATCAGCTAAATGGATTATAAATCTAGGCCATTTCCATAATGCATGCATCTCAAAAACACACAGGCAGGCATAAATCACTGGCTATTTTCTAAACACAGGTTAATTGCACAACTTCAAAACACAGTCTATTTTCTATGCAAAATAATCCACTTAGCATTTCCCAGGGAGTCTCTACAACTTCCCCGACCATATGCGCCGCGTGCCCCCTTGAAACCTATCAATAACACAGTGCCGGTTAGAGGTGGCAATAAGTAGGCCTACATGGGGGAAGAGTAAAAAAAAACCTGTGGCATATTATTTATTTTTTACGGCCGCTTTATTTATGGGTGTTTATTGCCAGAAATGGTGCCAAAATGACTCGGGATAAAAGGGATTAATTATGGCCCATTCCCTTTTAATATAAGTGAGTGCAGTGGCAACGCAATTAAAGCAGATCGCGGCGCCATCAGGGAGAATAAACGCCCAACAACATTGCAGGTTGCCTGCTGTTAGCTGCCAAGTAAATCCCTTAATTTACAACATTAAGAATCAATCAAAATATGCCTTTCAAACGCATCACTATCAATCAGGGGTGCAACCCGCGCACCTCTGAAAGGGAACTTTTAGTCCGACCGGGTAGATCAATGAGGAAAGGCACTGGGGAGGACGGGGAGAAACCAAACACAAAACTTCAGCCACCCTGAGAGAGTTTGGATGGCAGGTCAGGCCTAACAATACAGGTCTTTTGGGTGCAGTGTACTATCATGAGTGGGTGTCCCAGATGGATGGATGGATGGGGTGAGTAAGGGGTGAGGCGTGGAGAGGAGGGGGCCGGTCTGATCCACCCGTCCTACTGAAGGTTACTGGACGGTGACAGTGATGTGGGGCTGTGAGACTGGCAACAGGAGACCGCTCTCTTTAATAGCCCAACAAAAGAGAGGGAGGCTACGAAAACAGCACCCTGCCGGCACAGCAGCTTAAAGGGTAAATTCAGTATTTTACAACTTGTAAGAACTTGGATGGTTCCTCACCCTGAAATCAGTCTATGTGCCATGAGTAACTGTAATTCATTCGTTTTTTTAACAGCCACTACAAACTAACGCTAGCCAAGCTTTAGCAACTGTGCATTTTTTTTCTTTCATGGCCAAATCAACTAAAATCAACTCAATTATTTGGTTTGACGTTAACTTGAGGTGATTCGCCTTTTTTTTGGTGGACATTGCAAGGTTGCTTTTAGACGCCAGAGAGAACGGTGAGAGACCAGCAACCTTGGCTTGGACTCCAGATGCTAGAGAGATACAATACTGAAGGCTATGAGAATTCAATATGCTTTTATGCTCAGTGTTACGTGGTTTCTGGTTGTGGAGTCAACCCTTATACATGTCAGCTGGGAGGACAAGTGAGGAAGAGGGATGACCGACAGCCCATATTGTGATGTCCAATCCCATTTCAGTGAGTACCCCAAACAGGCCCACTCCTGACGATAATACATCACCTCCACAACAATGGCAGGCCGGGAGGCCATTAATTAACTATATTAATCTCCTGTGTCCCATAGGCCTTAGCGTGTGTACCGTGTACCACGCATCTCAGCGCAGCAGTGATGCAATCCTAATCTATAACAGTTCCCTCTTTCCTCCCGGTTCAACGCCAGCACTAAACAAATATCAATACACCACTCAAACGAGCACTCACAAGCCCGTATTTATGGAGAAAGAGGGAACTTTAGGTAGGGTTAATTGAAAGTCAAATTCTAATTAATTTCCCCCACCTTTATTTCCTGAGCCATTAGCTGTAGTGAGGGGGGAGCCGAGCGCGCTGCTAGCAGCTGACTGGCCATTTCATAGTGGGATGACTACGGAGAGAGACCAGGGTTATGTCCCAAGTGGCACCCTATTCCCTATGTAGTGCACTACTTTTGACAAGGGCCCATACGACTGGTCAAAATTAGTGCACTATAAAAGGGAATAGGGTGCCATTTGGGGCAAAGCCCAGGAGGAGTTATGGTGCTCTGATGAGTGGACTGGAACATCTTGAAAGCAAGAGAGAGGACTTTAGCTGCTCCGGACTGTAAAACAGATCAAAATGCTATTACCACATGCTTTGACTGCTTATTTATGTCCCTGTCGGCGGGGGCTAGCGCTGATTTAGCGCCCGGCCAAATGCAATCGCTCCACAAACAACGAGGCAGGAATCATCGGCTAATGGAAGGCCTTATTGAGAGGAGGCCGGTTGTCATGAGGTCATTCTTCTCCCGTTGAGAATGAGATGACCCCTCCCCGACACGCACACAATCACACACACACTCTCACAGCATCTCGATTAACAATCAGTCGGCACATGTTTTAAAGAACATTTCAAAACATTAGGCTCTAATAAACTGTGCGATCAGGGAGGGGAGAAGGGGGCAGGGAAAACAAAGCCACCACCAGATCACATGTAGGGTTAATAAACCAAACTCTCCCTTGTACAAGAATCGGGTTAAGGTTTTATGGCTTATTCCATTCAAACTGGTCACTTTCTTGGACAACATTTTATACAACAAACACCTTTGTTCGATATGAAGTCAAGTTCAAATACTAACAACCATTAGATTTTATAATGAATCAGCCTTGTCCCTGTACTGTACCTCTGTTATTCAATGTCAGAGGCTGCCTCATTGGTAGTGATCTCGGATCAATCCCAGATGATCTGCTGGTGTCTGGGAGACAGTGTGACCCTCAGAGAAGGACCACAAGAGGGCAGGCCAGAACCCCCTCCCTGAGGTACTGGAGCGCGGTGATACTGACTGCATTTCACATCTCATTAACTGATTAGACTTCATCACACCTTGGTGGGTTTACCTACCATCTACTTACACACATTGGTTGGTTTACCATCTAATTACTACATTAGAGGTGTTTGTTATTTCAGTTAATGCTTGAAGACACCTGGTGATAATTTCGAGCCAACAGAGAGACACACAAATACCCTACGTGCTTTAATAACTACACCCTTGGGTGAGTCTTCGCTAATTTCTAAATGGGTCAATTCCTGCTGCAAGCACTTTAGCATAACATCCCATTCTTCCATTGTCTGTGACCACAGCTGTGACATTAGGCAGGTTTCCATTAACCCAGGTTTATTCAACAAAAGCAATGTCGCAAACATTTGTAATGGAAACGGCAGATGCAGGATACATTTTCCAAAGATCAAATAAATGTTTCTCGTTCGACGGGGTGGATTTATTGCGACAAATGTTGGAAACTGTGTTTTTCAAATAGATTATTATTGCTGGATAATTTTGAAGGTACGTGAGGCCTGTGATGTTATCACCTAACTATAACCTCCACTCCACATTTAATTCTAAATGCCTACTGCTTGCAATATCCATTTATTCAACAATAAAAATGGTTTATTTGCAAGAAAAGGATTGTCTTGACTTTCAAGAATGCCTGAATTGCTTCACATTGCAATTTGAAGTTTCACCATCAAATTGTTTCAGATCTCTAGGCCTACATGAGTGCAAGTTACACCATGGGATGTAGCTTAGTTGGTAGAGCATGGCGTTTGCAACGCCAGGGTTGTGGGTTCGATTCCCACGGGGGGCCAGTATAAAAAAATATGTATCCACTAACTGTAAGTCGCTCTGGATAAGAGCGTCTGCTAAATGACGTAAATGTAATGTAAAGTCACAGACCGTGGCAATAAGTAGGCACATGAGAATTATTAGAATGGCCAAAATGGCAAATATTAGTCAATTCTTGCATTCTATCCATTAGCGCTGTCCCCGACTAAAACAAATCTTTGTCGACCGAGAGTCGTCTATTCTTTCGACCAATCGATTGGTCAAAATGTTAAAACGTGTATTTTTCCATATATAGACACACCCTATGTTTGAATAAAATCAACTATTTGTAGGCTACTGAGCTTGTCTGATGCTTTAAGCACTGCGGTTAAAAATAAAAAACCAGGTGAAAAAAACCTGTTCCCGACCCCCCTCCCGCTGCTGCTGGCCTTCGCAGATTCTGCCTTTAAGCTCTTGAAGTTGCCGGTAATAGGCTACACCAGCGGTCGGCAACCTTTTCCATTTATTTGGAGTGCCAATTTATCGTAAGATTTCTACTGATCTGCGTGCCAGTTATGATTTTCATATGCACATTTTCGTGGAACAGTTTCATTTCATTTATAATAAGGTCTTCATATCTCAAAATCAATATCATGTGGTTAATCAAAATGATCTAAATGAAAATGATACAAATCTAAAACGTAACTTCTATTGCCAGTCTACCTTCTATTCAAACTTTCTAAATGTCAACAAAGAAATCACTGGACAAGTTCATGGAACCTAGCTAGTGCCTCCACTTTACACTGTATTAACTACACAAGAACACTGACTTTTACAGAGACCTGGAAATAGACAGCTTTACCTTTCCCAGTGCAGCCTGGGTGGTCTAGTGGGTTCCAATCCGGCCCACACCATCTTTCCACTGTCTCTCCTCTATCCAATAAAACATATAAAATGCACAATAACAATTGTATATTGATGACTTTACCTTCCCCAGTATCCGTCCCAGGAAGTAGTAGTGTCTGGCGAAGGAGTCCCCCACCAGCATCTGGGCGGTGGGGCTGGGGTAGAGCAGGCCCTCGTTGGTGGTCTTGAAGAACCCTTGGTTGGGGTTGAAGCCCGACTTGAGCAGCTCGTTGAGGAACTCGCGGAAGATGCCACCGCCGTCGATGCCCGCCTCGTCCAGGCCGTGGGCGTTGAGCAGGTGCACCCGGATACGTTTCTTCAGGTCCGCCTCTGCATACATGGGACACGGGGGGGAAATCAAGTTATATATTGAAATATAATATAGAAATATAATACATAGAAAATGCATGTTATATTTTAATTCCAGAAATGAAGAAAATGATAAATACGTTCGATTCAATTCCCTTATTCTGACACCTCTTTTGTAAGATCAGAGTATTCTACTCATAAAAAAGTAGAAGCATCGTCTACATGGAAATATACATATAATCTACAGTATGTGTAGGGATAAAAGGGAAAATATATATTTTAGCGTTTTTATTTCTCCCCATTTCCACATCTCAAGGCATGATTTCTCTGACCTGAGGAATATTCAAATCAAAGCATATAAAAGGAGGTCACGTTTCAGCATAATTCATGTGCGGTGATAAATCAGAGCAGCTATAACATAGAAAGACACATAAATTATATCGTTTTCAGACATAGAAAGACACATAAATTATATAGTTTTCAGACATAGAAAGACACATAAATTATATAGTTTTCAGCCCCTCGACGGCAAGGCCTCCTACTACTCGTTTTAATCATTCGGCCCAACAAAAGTGCTCTTTTAAATTCAAACACAAAAAGAGGTGACTTAAAATAATTGATTTCACGCTTTTATGTGATCCATTCGAATAATCACGATCACAATTATGCTTTAGTGAAATCCAACAGTCCCAAGACCTATGTGAAAGCTAACCTTCATTTCTAATGGGATCTGTAACCTCAGCTATAATATCTGGATTTTATGGACCGCAAATATTAGAAAAATACTGAGACTGCGTCCCAATCATCTCTCCTTTCTCCCGAAATGTGCACTTGTTCACTACTTTATTATACCAGTAATTTCCATCCAAATCCATGAAGGGAAGTGAACAAGTGCACACTTTGGGAGAAAGGAGAGATTATTGGGACGCAGCCCGAGACATATCCCTCCTCACCAAACCGTATCCCTCCTCAGCCTTACCACGTACCGTTTTCTGGGGAGAGCTTGTCGTAGGCGTCCTCGTAGATGTAGTTCCGTCTGATGGTGACGTTGATCCCGTCCAGAAACGGCCCGTCTCCCTGGACGTCCCGCTTGTCCGCATAGATCAGTCTCTGGAAGATCTTCACCAGGGACAAGCAGTTTTAAATGACAGACTACCTACAGCCAGCCCAGTTTTATAGGACATCTATATTGACTACATGGACAATTTCTAACGGAGAGAGTAAATAAAGACGAGAACTATTTAAACAAATGCTTGTTTTCTCTTCAATTGGTTTCTGAGAGAAGTCTGCGACTTCTAGAATAACTAATATAGTAACATAATGATAACTGAGGTGAAAAGTCATAGTTGTACCGACTATTCCCCAAGGGTTTGGGTTTTATAACAAGTAAATGGAGCAATATGCAGGGCTGAGATGTGGAGTACCTTGACTCGCTCCTCAAAGGGCACGACGAAGGGCAGCTCAGTCAGGATGGCCAAGTGTCTCTCCTCAGACACAGACAGCTGTGGAGGCTCCATCCCCACTAGAATGGAATGGAGTAAAATAGAATATCCTTTATTTGTCCCCTTCTTCAACAACAATACAGTAGAGTCCTGCATCTAGTCGGATACCCGCGGTTCCCCGCGGTTGACCCGTAAAAAAGAGAAATCAGCTGGCTGGTGGAATGAAAACATTCTTTCTACCCACGGGGCGGCTCGCGGTTCAGAACAATTATATTGCGGGTCGTAAACGTTTTAAATTAAGATTTTAAAACATTTACAAAGCCAGGAGCTTGTTGTGTTGAATTGTGTTGCAAATTCCATTATGTGAGCGGTGAGGCAGACATAGCATAGGCTACCAGCATGTGAGAGTGGAACAGGGAACTGTCCATTATTTGTGTGGTGCTGAAACATTCCTAATTTGTCCACGTGCAGTGCTTATGTTCCCTTCTGCCAGACGACAATATGTTGCCAAGTTTATTTTCCCTGACTCCTAGCTCACGCAAAAATGGCTAACGTAGCAGGAGAAATAGAAAGAAAGGTTATGATGGTGAAATATACCGTCGTGGAAACAGGTGCTGCGTGAGTGACATCCCCATTTGGAAGGATTTTGGAGTCATTGTGGACAAGGAGGACAACAACCCGGTAGATGGATACACAGCCTGCAAAAGTGCAAGCAGCAGGTATTTGTTTACGATAATTCAGTTAATTATCAGTTCAATATTATATTAATTCAGGCTTTCGTTCATTTAGACCATACGCAGGCCATATAAAGTTTGAACCGGTGTGGCTGGTAAAAGTTTGAGTAGCCAATAGGCTATTTTTGCAGCCTATAGCCTATTCGATTCCGGGAATTGTTGATTTAAGTTTCAATTAAACTATATGATTATCTAAACAATATTGAATGTAAAGGTATTGGTTATGTCGGCTACAGGCTTTCATTAGGTGAGAAGGCTAATTAGAAGGCCCTTTTTCTAAGCGATTTGAGTTGTCAATGTGCCGCATCGCATTGTGAAGACAGGCCTATCGTTCTTAATTCATGGCATGGTTTCCTTTTATCCAAATGCTGAATAGACATGCAGACAAATTAATTCATGCGGGGAATAGCCTAATAGTTTACTACTCTGGAGTCATAAAAGCAACTAAAGAAATTGATGTTATTTGGCAGGTCACGAATCGGCTCTCGGGAACAATTCTATGCAGGTGGGTCGTGTTGCGGAGAAAGATCTGTCCTGATGTCGGATATTGGGTGGGGCTCGGAATTGATGTGGCCGGCTCCAAAAAGCTGACCCATGCATGACTCTACATATAATACAGTACAACAACGTTCACTTAAACTGCTCTGTAACAGTCAATCTGTCTGTCTTCTACCCATCCAGCTAGTTATTTATTCACTTACAGTGAGGGAAAAAAGTATTTGATCCCCTGCTGATTTTGTACGTTTGCCCACTGACAAAGAAATTATCAGTCTAGAATTTTAATGGTAGGATTGTTTGAACAGTGAGAGACAGAATAACAACAAAAAAATCCAGAAAAACGCATGCCAAAAATGTTATAAATTGATTTGCATTTTAATGGAGGGAAATAGGTATTTGACCCCCTCTCAATCAGGAAGATTTCTGGCTCCCAGGTGTCTTTTATACAGGTAACGAGCTGAGATTAGGGAGTGCTCCTAAGCTCAGCTTGTTACCTGTATAAAAGACACCTGTCCCAGAAGCAATCAATCAATCAGATTCCAAACTCTCCACCATGGCCAAGACCAAAGAGCTCTCAAAGGATGTCAGGGACAAGATTGTCGACCTACACAAGGCTGGAATGGGCTACAAGTCCATCGCCAAGCAGCTTGGTGAGAAGGTGACAACAGTTGGTGCGATTATTCGCAAATGGAAGAAACACAAAAGACCTGTCAATCTCCCTCGGCCTGGGGCTCCATGCAAGATCTCACCTCGTGGAGTTGCAATGATCGTGAGGAATCAGCCCAGAACTACACGGAAGGATCTTGTCAATGATCTCAAGGCAGCTGGGACCATAGTCACCAAGAAAACAATTGGTAACACACTACGCCGTGAAGGACTGAAATCCTGCAGCGCCCGCAAGGTCCCCCTGCTCAAGAAAGCACATATACAGGCCCGTCTGAAGTTTGCCAATGAACATCTGAATGATTCAGAGGAGAACTGGGTGAAAGTGTTGTGGTCAGATGAGACCAAAATCGAGCTCTTTGCCATCAACTCAACTCGCCATGTTTGGAGGAGGAGGAATGCTGCCTATGACCCCAAGAACACCATCCCCACCGTCAAACATGGAGGTGGAAACATTATGCTTTGGGGGTGTTTTTCTGCTAAGGGGACAGGACAACATTACCGCATCAAAGGGACGATGGACAGGGCCATGTACCGTCAAATCTTGGGTGAGAACCTCCTTCCCTCAGCCAGGGCATTGAAAATGGGTCGTGGATGGGTATTCCAGCATGACAATGACCCAAAACACACGGCCAAGGTACAAAGGAGTGGCTCAAGAATAAGCACATTAAGGTCCTGGAGTGGCCTAGCCAGACTCCAGACCTTAATCCCATAGAAAATCTGTGGAGGGAGCTGAAGGTTCGAGTTGCCAAACGTCAGGCTCGAAACCTTAATGACTTGGAGAAGATCTGCAAAGAGGAGTGGGACAAAATCCCTCCTGAGATGTGTGCAAACCTGGTGGCCAACTACAAGAAACGTCTGACCTCTGTGATTGCCAACAAGGGTTTTGCCACCAAGTACTAAGTCTTGTTTTGCAGAGGGGTCAAATACTTATTTCCCTCATTAAAATGCAAATCAATTTATAACATTTGACATGTTTTTCTGGATTTTTTGGTTGTTATTCTGTCTCTCACTGTTCAAATAAACCTACCATTAAAATTATAGACTGATCATGTCTTTGTCAGTGGGCAAACGTAGAAAATCAGCAGGGGATTAAATGCTTTTCTCCCCTCACTGTATCCATCCATCGTCACTTCTTCAATTGACCCATCTATCCACACTATCCTACCATTCATCAATCTGATCTTCCATCTAGGTATCTATCCATCCACCCGGCTCTAATTCATTCATCCATCCATCCTTCCATTCATAAAAGCCCAATGCAGCTCCATGTAGGGTTCCCATGACCACACAGTGTGGATAGATGCTGAGACAGCACTCTGGTAAATGTTCAACCAGGCTGCACAGAGGTTTCTATATCCCACTACCAGAATCTAAACCCCACACTCCTGAGCGGCATCTCCCTAATGACAGACACTGAACAGAAAACCCAGACACGTCTTCATGGAGCGAGCCAAACCCCGATAACACAATTATTCAATTTCTCCACAGTTACCCCCGATCCTGCACGCCTGCTAGCCCTACTCCCTCCCTGACTACTAACCCGCTAGGCCCTCTCTCCACCCAGTTGACTGTTTACAGGCAGCCCATTACAGAGTGCTCAATCCTGCCTCAACCCCTCCCTCTCTAACACACACTTTTAATTACTGAGCTGCCCGTCCAACATGTCCGGCCGTTTCCATTAAGCAGACGTTTGTTTTGTATTAAACTCGCCGTTCGGAACCGTTTAGAACCAGAAACTGCCACAACAGCAAAGTTAAACCGCCATTCTCCCTACATTGTCTCCCTTAGAGCTCAACTCTTCTGCTCAATTAGTCAATCCCATCTGCATTTCGCCCATCAGGTTTCCATCTTTGAGGAGAAATATGGCCCGGGGGTGGTCAATACGTTGGCCATTCATCACCCGAGGGCCTGTCCATTTAAGGAAATGAAGAAAGGGCTTACAAACATACAGTCAGATGTGGCTGAGCTCACCAGGACTCTCATGCTAATTGAATTGATCCTGTATCGGGGCTAGATGGAGTGGCATTAGGCAGATCATACACACATTATTATCTGTTTGTTTTCACATCAGCTCTATCTGCCCGCTGCCGGAGGCCCGCGATGCAGCTCTAAATGAAAGGGCATAAGAGCCTGGCTGTCTCTCGGCCCATTGCCCTCCCTGGCTCTTCACTTGGGCATTGGGAGTGACTCGAAGGAAAATAACAAACCTAAGATTACAGCTGGGCTGACCTAAGAGCTTAATTTACCAGAGGTCACACAGTGTTCCCTGCACCCCAATTAGGGTGTTCCACTGCACTTCTAAAATCTGTGACGACCACCAGTGGTTGGTTAATGCCAAAGGCACGTATTACTAAGACAGGGAACTGTTTGCGTTTCCCATAGGAAAACATGACACACTTCCGCCACACTTCTAACACTAGCTGGGTATGCACAGGGTTTCCCACCGTCTTTGTTAATGCATAACAGGAACTTGTTTTTGGGGCTACTATATTGTATCGTACCATCCAGTGTGGACTGCAGGGGCCCGATGCGTCCCATCCTCCGCGTCCTCCACACGTTTCTGGCTGAAGGGACGTATAACTGGGTCACCTGGAGGGGGAAGAGCAGCTCCAGTCAGCATGACTATACTAACAACATCCTACATAGGACATAACGTAGACCCAATACATGGCCTGACAGTATGCCACAGGGACTATGTGAATGTGTATGCTCACTTCCCAGTATCTTTTGTATTGCATGTATTATAAATGTAATGTTTTAGTGTATTTTGTATGCTGACCTCACAAAATTAATGTCCATGTAATTGGACAATAAAGTTCTCGTATTCTATCCATCTTAATACTCCTAAATATACATGTCAGTAGCACAGTTCATGACAACATTGCACGCATCCCATAGATGTCATTAAGTTGTTATAACGTATATAAACTAAGCGGTGTTCATGGGCACTGTATGCAGTCATAAAGGTGGATCGTTCAAATGAAGTGTTAGTGAAGTGTTAGAGTAAAACATATTAGTGATAATCCTGATAAACTCATTAAGGGCAATGAGTCTGATCTAATGGCCGAGAGCACGGTTACCCACAGTTACCTTATCTGCTCTGATGTTGACCTCTTCAGAGAGCCAATGGCCTGCTGGACAGAATGGTCGTCTGATGTCACGAGCCTTCACCATCTTTACCAAGTTAGTGATGACCTGCAAAAAATTATGAGCAATAAACAATACAAATAAAAAAGTCACATACTCTCAGAGAACAAACCACTCCCTCTCTTCTCTCTCAGTCTCTGTACTTAATATAAAAAACTAATTTAAATGTTTTGGTTATGTAATGCATAAGGGAAAGTGCAACAAAATACAGAAGTGAAACCAAACGTCACATACATGTAATTTTAATGTCATAAGTCAGTTTAACATAGATTATTTGCAAACAAACAAATCTATTCGTGTGGAGGCTCGACAATAAGCTGCTTCCTCTTAAAAAAAACGATGTGCGAGTTGAGCCATTAGCGTGCCATAACGATGGTATAAAAGAGGAATGGATGGGGTCGTCCCTCCATGTCCAGCGCCAGGGTTCATTATGGGCTAGTCTGTCCAGTCTGCTGACATCAGCCACGAGACGGAGAGCAAAATATTGACTGGTGTAATTCTGTGTTGTACTGTGAGTTAGGGTCAGGGTGAGAATTGTTGGGATATCCCATATCTTACTGTGCAGTAGAGGGTGACAAGTGAATATTAAATCCTAAGTTTTATTCCTGTCCAGTACGGTCAATAACAATAAAAGTCCATCTTGTACTGTCCTGTCCTAAAAATAAAATCCTGTACTGTCCTGCGAAAAACATGGATTTGTTACCTCCTCTACCATGTCTTACTGTGTGCAGTGTTCAGATATGAATGTTTGATAGAAGTTGATAATTACTTCACTGTAAAGACTGAACTTGTCACGTCTGTATTGATCATTTCCATAATCTCACTCCACAGTCATTACCGGCACTAGCTAGGAGGAGTATTCAGACACGTAAGCAGGCAACATCGTTTGAATGGACATTTTATTTTTAACACACAACGTTTTCATACGGGACGCGATCAATCTCGGGCAGTCATCAGCGGCAACTGGAGTCGGTATTCACACTAATAATGGGGAGTGCAAAACGCTGTTGGTGGTGCGGACGATGGGCTCGGAGAGAGACTTACCCCCTACTCAGGAGGAATGAATAAGCATTCCTTAATTAGCCCATCGGGTTAAGTGCACGCCTTAATGGGCCTCTCCCAAACTCCACCATGACATCCCTCTCCAAACATGGCCAAGAAGAGAAAGTCCATTAGCAATATTAATACAAGCTTAGTTGATCATTTTCATTAAATTAACTTCTTTCAATTATATAGATAGCTCAACAATGGGGCTGATAAAAGATGGGCGAGGGACGGCTGATGACTCGAACCAAACATTAGCGTGTTAGGGGGTCAGCCGCGTTAAAGCCACTGTAAATCCAGCCCCGTTCAATTTGGAAAATGCCTTTCCCCTGCTCTCCCACTTCTTTAAATGGGTCGTTTTAGCTGACGGTGTTTGCGCTCCTCGGTCTGTTCTGAAATTCCTGCCGCATTCGTACACGCACAACACCTCGGCTGAAAGAAAGCGTCGCTCACCTTCGAGTCCCTCTCTCAAATTCAAAGCCAAGAACAAAGTTGCTTAATTACCGTTTCAGGGAAAGAGAGAGAAAGGGAGAACAGAGGGAGAGGAGGAGGCTAGAGGGAAGAAGAGGGAGGTAAAGATGAGAGCGAGAGAGGCCTGACGAGTGGAGAATTAACCTAATGTTGTTATCTGGCTCATTTCCTTTAAGTAAACAGCCAATTAATGTCCTCATTCAACCCCCTATGCGCTGCCTGGTGTGAATCTATCCATGCATGCTCTGTTTCTCCTCACTAACAACATTTTGCTGATTGACACATTTTTGTAAATGCTATGAGAGAAACCGAAGTCAAAATAAGACTATTTAAAAAGGCACAGTATAGTCAAAAACGTGGTTTTCCTGTGTGTTATATATATTTCAACACTATGAGGTTGGAATAATACTTTGAAATTGTGAAAATGATGATAATGCCCTTTTAGTGTAAGAGCTGTTTGAAAAGACCCCCTGAAACTTCAGGCTGTTTTGGTGGGATGGAGTTTTGGCTTTCCATGGTGACATCACTATGCGGTAAATTAGTTAATAGACCAATAAGAAGTTACAAACCCCTTTGCCAATAACAGCTAGTTTTCAGTTTTTCCCATCCCCGCTAAGACCCACTCCCAGACAGTCCTAACTCTTGCTTCATTTTGACCATTTTGACCATTTTACAATCACAGTAAGGTACTTAATTGTTACCCAGAAATTATTGGATAGTGAGATAAAAACGGCTGCATTGTACTTTTAAAGAGGGCTTTCAAGAGGACACTGAATACACTAGCATGTAACCATTTCCAAATCCGTTACAGGTGCCTCTGTGAGAGTGAGGACTCAAGCCAGTTGGGAGGCATCTAAATGTTGGATGATGAAACAAGTTTTCGGAACTATTTTGCAAACATAGGACCCTATCAAATCCCTCAATTAGATGTGGAGCCATTGCCTGGGTCGCATTCACTAGGAGCAAAACGGAACCAAATGGGTCAAAAAGCGGAGGGACTACCTGAACTTGTCCAATAAGAATAGCTTATTTGCGTTTCCCGTTGCAAAACATTTTGCTACAGTGTGACTAATGAATACGACCCTGACCATGCTGGGGCGATGGGTGGGCATTCACCTTGAATAGCTGGACCCAACGTTTCTGCTCGGCCTGGATGCGCTGCTGCACCTCTGTGTTGGTCTTGACGCCCACGCTGCGGAAGGCGGCCATGTACTCCTCGCGGTGCTCCGTCTTGGTTTCTGGGTAGGCCAGCTTGATAATGCCCAGACACGCGTCCCTTAGTAACCGAGACAAGGTCACCAGCTCGGACAATGTGAACGGCATCATGGACGTATTGCTGTGGCCTGAAAATGGGTGGACGGAGAAATGGATGGTTGTTCACAACCACTCAGCCATTGAACACAATGCAGGCAACGTTTTCCTCTCTCAAAGACAACTGCACTGTGAGCTAAAGCACTAAGTTATATTATAATTATGCAGCACAACTTTTGTTCCAATTTCCATGAGAAAAAACTTTAGTTCAACCGGAGATTTGGTAAAAAGCGTGATTTACACACCACACACAATGCAATCGTGAGGTAAAGTATCGTAGCTCCCGTTATTTAGAATGTTCCCTGTGTGTTAGTTCACAGCACAGCTGTCTTTGCCAGGGGAAAATGAGACCCTACATCTCTTACTGATGTTGCCCACTGAATATTACCCACAGGGAAGGATGTTGTGCAGGAACAATGTGGTGTAGTGGAAAATTAGTGAGACTATCCATCTGGATACAAATACACTAACTTTCCATGACATAAACTGACCAGGTGAATCCAGGTTGAACCTATGATCCCTTATTGATCCGCTTCAGTTAAAGAAGGATTTTTAAGCTTTGAGACAATTGAGACATGGATTGTGTATGAGTGCCATTCAGAGGGTGAATGGGCAAGACAATATTTAAGTGCCTTTGAACGAGGTATGGTAGTAGGTGCCAGGTGCGCCGGTTTGTGTCAAGAACTGCAATGCTGCTGGGTTTTTCACGCTCAACAATTTCCCGTGTGTATCAAGAATGGTCCACCAACCAATGGACATCCAGCCAACTTGACAACTGTGGGAAGCATTGGAGTCAACATGGGCCAGCATCCCTGTGGAACACTTTGGACACCTTGTAGAGTCCATGCCCCAACGAATTGAGGCTGTTCTGAGGGCAAAAGGGGGTGCAACTCAATATTAGGAAGGTGTCCTTAAATGATTTGTACACTCAGTGTACATGTGTAGAAGCCTTTAAATTCAAAGTAAAATGCAATGTCAGCTTCACACTGATTCAAAACAAGAGGCAGGTGATTTTGAGACTAGGGCTGTGTCCCAAATGGCACTCTGTGGGCATTGGTCAAAAGTAGTACATAGGGAATATGATGCCATTTGGGATGCAAGCTTGGAGCTACAATGTGGAAGGAGGGAGTGGCCTACCATGACCTTCCATGGGGTAGCCAAAGAACTCGCTGTCGTGCACGGAGATGAGCGAGTGACTGAAGAGGGAACTGAAGAGATAGAAGAGGGGGATGATGCGATTGGAGTCTTCCAGAGACATGGGAGACCCCCGGGAGATGACCTGCAGCAGCGGAACCATGGACCTGGGAGGAGAGAAGAAGAGAGACTCACTATATTTACCTGTGAATTTATGCCAATGGGGCACATTGAATTGACTTACATACGCCGAGAGCCCATCAAGGTCCATCACTGTGTTCAGGGATGCATATATCAAGTGTCTCAAAGCAGGAGTTCTGATTTAGGATCAGTTTGGCCTTTTAGATCACAATGAATAAGATTACATGGACAGGGAGGACCTGATCCTAGATCAGCACTCCTAAACCGAGACACTTGATACATACAGCCCCTGAACGACATTCAATCAACTCACCCTGTGATCATTTTGGTAGTCATGGACTGTATCAGGTGCCAGAGATGTCTCAGGAAACGTGCGTTGAACGCTAAACTGTACAGAAGCCTGGAGGGGACAAAATAAAAAGACATAGGCCTAAAAACAGAGCTAAAAAGATACATATGCCAAAAGGGTTGACAATGTACTTGTCTGTCAGTAAACGTATACATCGCTCTCTGCCTCGATGCCCTCCAAGGCGGAGATCGTTAACATTGGCCAATTAACCAGAGGACACAAATAAAGAGGGAAAAATACTAATAAAAGCTGTTGAACAGCAGCATCCCCCAGGAATTTTCTTTCTTGGCCCTTTCTCTCCCACTTCATTCTCCGCGACGAAAAAAGATTAAACGTCCCATTAAGCTTTATTTAGACGAGGCACCTTCCATTAGTAAACTAGTTGCTGGCAAGGAGGAGCTCGGCCCTGGGTCATAAACAGGCCCTCTGGCTTCCTGTAGGAGCCCCATTTAACTTAATGGCAACAGGGGGACAATAGAGGAGAAGGGGGGGGGGGGCATAGCCCTCACAATGACCTCGGAGCGCCAGCATGCTTCCACACTCTCCCCAAATTACATGAAAACACTGGAGAAGGAAGGAGGGAGGGGGTGGGTGAGCCACTGGCTGCATCCCGATGGCAACCTATTCTCTATAGTGCCCTATGGGCCCTGGTCAAAAGTAGCCCACTATGTAGGGAATAGGGTGCCATTTGGAACGCAGCCACTGAGTCCTCATCCCGACACTCCGGCCAGCCTAACTAACGGCCCATGGCACCCGGGTGTGAAGGTGCTCTTTGTTCAAGTGTGTGCGCGCTCCTTTAGATCGTTCCTGCTAGATTGTGTGTGTGTTTCTTTAACACCAGGTAACACTAATGCAGTAATTCAGTTTAAAACAAAATAAAAGCCCCTGGCTTATAATGGGCCTCTGTCTAAAGAGATACGGTATTGTCACCTATAAGGAAGCCTGTTAAGGGCAGGCAATCTCCTTCTATTCACATGTTGAGAGGTAAAGGTTGACGTAATGTATTGTATTTATGTTAATCACCTCTTTTTGACCCCAAACAACTATTAAAATATAACCAACAACAAAAAAACATAGCCTATTAAAATGTGGAATAAAGACATTATATTTTTAAGAAAAAAAGCAACAAAACAAGAGATGATGCAAAACTAATTTCTGAATTACATTTACATTTACATTTTAGTCATTTAGCAGACGCTCTTATCCAGAGCGACTTACAGTTAGTGAATACATATTTTTTTTTTATACTGGCCCCCTGTGGGAATCGAACCCACAACCCTGGCGTTGCAAACGCCATGCTCTATCAACTGAGCTACATCCCTGCCGGCCATTCCCTCCCCTACCCTGGACGACGCTGGGCCAATTGTGCGCCGCCCATGAGTCTCCCGGTCGCGGCCGGCTGCGACAGAGCCTGGATTCGAACCAGGATCTCTAGTGACACAGTTAGCACTGCGATGCAGTGCCTTAGACCACTGCGCCACTCAGGAATGGGAAGTGGATGGAATCTCACATAAATAAACTAATGTTGGTGTCGGCCTCCAATATCTATGTGTACGTCCCAAATGGCACCCTATTCCCTATATAGTGTACTACTTTTAACCATGGCCCATTGGGCTCTGGTCAAAAGTTGTGTACTATATAGGAAATAGGGTGCCATTTGGGGCACACACACACGTTCACCATTGAGCAGCAGAGATGATTTGAAAGGCAGAAAATTAAAATGATCCTTCTGGGGGGTAAAACGAGTGACAACTCTTTATATGTTTGATAAATAGTTTCTGCCAAGGCCCCCCATCCGTCAGTACAAGAGGAGGACGGGAGCCGGGTATGGCATAGTGCTCTGGGCCTTTACAGTGTGCGGCCGGGTGTTTGATTGAAATGGGCAACAAAGCAATAAAATGCTGACTGACAGCCTGATATACAGCCTGCTAGAAGCCAAAGCTCCCCTTCAATCACGGAATGAAGGCACTAATAAACACAATCACAGACATCAAAAGGGGTTGCGTGTGTCTGTGTGTGTGTCCATAACAATTACCTTGATGGCCAAAACAGATTATTTTATGTAGACATAATGCAAGAATTTACGTATGTTCGCAGAAAAATAGAAAACTAGGCTAAATAAAAAGGGAAAAGGCTGGATTCAATCTGTAGCGCTGAAGAGCTGCGCTACAGTGCAATAGAAATGTAATGTTCCTGCATTAGCGGAGGTTGCATTCACGGTAAACGCTGCATATGTCAGCTCAATCGAAAATTACCTTTATATTTCAATCGCGGCCAAATAGTAATTTGATAATAATCGCCTTTATTTATGTGAAACTAGCTTAATTCATAAAGGCCTGTGAGTTAGTGCCAGTGGCAGAAAGAGTTTGTGTTCTTAATGCCCGAGCGTCATTATCGCATGTAAACTCCACAATCACAGCAATCGCTCAAAAACAAATTAAGGACAGAGGCTTGCTAGCACTTACAGTTGTCAGTGACCATCAGTTAGCGACAGAGCCACCTCAGGCCAAGGCTAAATAACAATCAAAGTGAAATTACACCAAATACCAAACATTAAACAATTAACTTGAAATTACACCCATTTAGCCTACCAACACCAAAGACAAAGATTATCGCTACCAAAACCAAACCGGTGTGAACTACCAAAATTGAATTGAAGAGCTCTAATAAGAAGGAAGCAAAGAAAAAGGTAGGTGCATTTTTACGAGATACATATTTATTCAAGGCATTGCGCTGGGCTGGCCGTCGAACAGGAGGTGGGAGACGGGAGGGCCGGCTGAGCAGACTAGCTCTTTTTTTAAACGCAGTAAATCAGGCCCGGGATGCAATCTGCTCCCTTTAGCCTCTTGTAAAGCTATCCCATCCACTTCGCCACTAATTAATCTTCCTCAGTGAGCTAATTATTTTGTACAGATATCCGATAATGATTGAGGACAAGAGGTAAGATTTATGGTAAAATCAGTTGGACGAAAGGAAGCTGTAAAAATGAGAGAAAATACTTAGGGAGGAGGATTCTAGGCCTATTCCACCAACTGATTTGGTAAGCAAATCAATGCATCTTCTCTAGTGTCGTTTTTGGGAGACATTTGTGTTCTAAAGGTTAGCTTGAATGTTGCCTGAATCAAGTCTAGCATGAGATCAGACAGGATTGTATTCCTTAGTGCACAACAGTGGAGGCTCCTCAGAGGAGGAAGGGGAGGACCATCCTCCTCAGTGAATTTCATAAAAATTGTAATTGTAAAACATTAAATAAGTAATCATTTTTTAGATAAAACTACACTAAATATAATCACGTTACCAAATCATTGATTAAAACACACTATTTTGCAAAGAAGGTCTACAGTAGCCTCAACAGCACTCTGTAGGATAGCACCATGGTGTAGCCGGAAGACAGCTAGCTTCCGTCATCCTCTGGGTACATTGGACAAAACCTAGGAGGCTCATGGTTCTCACCCCCTTCCATAGAATTACACAGTAATTATGACAACTTCTGGAGGACGTCCTCCAGCCTATCAGAGCTGTGGCAGCATGAACTGACACGTTGTCCACCCAATCAAAGGATCAGATAATTAATCTAGTACTGAAGCATAAGCTACAGCTAGCTAGCACTGCAGTATGTACAATGTGGTGAGTAGTTGACTCAGAGAGAAAAATACAATAGTTTAACAGTTTAACAAATTAATTTCTTCTTTTTTTAAACTTTCAGTTTCACTTAGCTAGCAAATGCAGCTAGTTAGTTTAGCCTACTGAAACACCCTGCTCAAACAGAGGGATGCTATGTTAGCTAGCTGGCTATGACTTTCCAACACAACACTGGAACTCTTCCAAGTCAAGGTATGCTTTTGGTATTACTCATTTATTGCCACCGGGGCCCGCCGGTGTAACTGCTTACTGACTGTACACTAACGTTACTGCATGATTGTAGCGGGTTTACTAACGCGTTAGTTCTATTAGCTATGTTACTTTAGCTAATATGGTGACAATGATGTAGGCTGTGTGTAGCGGTTTGGCTTGGAAAGGTTTTTTCGCCTGGTCACATACAGCTGATGTGTTGTGCATTGAAGTCCACAAGCGAAGGGACAAGGTGAGAGGAGGAGAGTGCATAGAAGGAATACAACATGGCTGCTATGAAAGTGAACTGTGTTTATGCGTATTCAGGGGTGTATTCATTCCGCCGATTCTGTTGAAAAAGTTTCTTAAACAGAAGCAAACGGAACAAAACAGGGATAAACATACCTGAATTTGTCCAATAGAAACTCTCGTTTGCAACTGTTAGACTAATGATTACACCCCTATATCAAATAGATGCAGGCAAGAGTGTGCAAGGCGGTATTGAATGTCACTGTCGGCTCAAATTTGGCTCTCGACCTGTGTGCACCTACGTTGTAAACTTTCATTCATAGGCTAGGTTGTAGCAACCTCATGATGGGTACAGGGATAATTTGAGTATCATGTAGTAGCCTAAACCTATTGCATTGAACTGGGTGAATGGAATATGAATGAGAGTCATCCAATATGCTGTAATAGAAATAAGGCCATGCTCATGAAAATAATATCGTCCTCCCTCATCTTAAACGGCACTGACCGCCACTGGTGCACACCATTGCTAACCATCAAACATTTTTGCAACTTAAAACATTTTGCAACGAAGACAAGGGTTTATTATTGGACAAATTCAGGTAGACTTTCTCCCGTTCCAGCCTGTTTGCTTTCTAGTGAATACGACCAAGGTAACTCTCCAGCCCTAAACAATAGTCACCTTTATTGTTGCCCACCCTGTAAAAGGTGAGAACAACGCATCAGTAATGATAAGACTGAAATAACACGCTCACTCTCTCATCCCCACAGTACGGACAGGTAGTGTCTTCCATTGGCTCTACTAACTATTAACCAGAGGGTTTGAGACTGAGAGACCCTCTGTATGTGCCATAAAGCCCAGGGAAGAGCCCCTCGTTCAGCCACGGCAGCAGCCATCTCCCCCTCTCACATCCTGCCCTTATACAATCAACCCAATCAGCCAGTCCAGCGCTAATTACCCTAATCGAGGAGTGACAGCTTCAGAGCTTCCCTGACATCCTAGTACTTCCTCCACCGGTTGTAAACGCCACTCGGGCGAAGACGACAGATAACGGCTGTGCTTCTTCATCGCGATTCACATTAGTTGCTTACAACTTTAAACTAAATGCTGATTCTGAACACCAATTTTCATGATGTCAAAAAATATATAAAAAAAGGCTTCACATAAAGTTCCTGTAAAATGACTTAATAGACTAAATATTCATTAAAATTGTAGCGAAATAAAAGTTTTGAAACTACTAAATGCGAGGATAAAACAAAAAGTGGTTATTCTAGCACCGTAGATACATGTAAAACCTTAGGTGTGGCACTCTATTCCCTTTATAGTGCACTACTTTGACCAAGGCCTGTAGGGCTCTGGTCAAAAGGAGTGCACTATATAGGGAAAAGGGTGCCATTTGGGACGCATGCATTGTAACTGGATCCGATGTAGAACACTGACCTGACTTTGGGCACCATCATGCGGTGCTGCACCATGAGTGTGTGGCAAATGGAGGCCATCATGGTGAAGACCTCTTCGCTGGCAGAGTCCCTCCACACCAGGTTGAGCAGCGCGTTGGTCTGCTGCTTGGTGTCCAGCTTGTGGACGCATTCCTCCGTGATCAGCTGCACCGATATCCGATAACTGTCGTGCTGGAACGATCGAGAACACACGGAATAGGTTTGAGTGAGTTGTTTCAGTAAGAATAGCAGGGCCTGTATTCATAAAGCGTCAGTAGGATCTAGGATCAGTTCTGCCATTTCGATCATAATGGAGCAGATCGTTTGGCCAGGTCGCGGACCAGATCAGCCCTCCTACTCTGAGACGCTTTATGAATACGGGCCCAGGTGTTTATAGTGAGGTGCCTAGGGGCAGTGTGGATAAGGCTGTGGTCTGCTACTCGTGTGAAATACCTCTAATCAGATGTTAGCCGTTTTCATTTGAAAGTGTTGCCTGTGAAGTAGAAGGGCATTCTGAACTATATGCATTACCTGTAACCTGCAGAGTACTATCCCTGGATTTCAGTGTGTTACCTGTATTGACACATTAGTGGTGTGTGTGTGTTCCACCAGTGTTTAGTGGTGTGTGTGTGTTAGCTAGCTACCTGTGTGGACGGAGCCTGGATGTTAGTGTCCTCCTCGTCCTCTGAGTCACTGATTATCTCCGGCCTGCTGGTGCTCTCTGACACGGGGAGGAGAGGTAGGAGGGTCTGCAGAGCTCGCAGGTACAGGTGGAGGCCCTCCTCTGATAGGGAACCTGCACACACACACGCATTACTACAAACACTTCCTATCACCATCAAAAAAAATTCTGGTCATTCCCTCCAAATCCTCTGTCAGTATCTTCTGGTACACAAGAGTACAATTCCCCACACACTGGACACAAAGCCTGTGTCCCAAATGGCACCCTATTACCTACATAGTGCACTACGTTACACAGAGCCCTATGGGAATAGGGTGCCATTTTGGACGCATCCAAAGCGTATCCCTGACACTTACCTAGGCAGGTCTCCCCGGCCGAGAGGACAAAGTAGAAGAGCCACGGCGCCTGTTTCTGCGCCGCTGCAGAGGAGACTACGGTGGCCTGCAGGGAGCCCAGGAAGGCCTCGAAGGGGAAGTGGAGGCGCGGGTCGGACAGCGCCGGAATAAAGAAGTGAAAGATCTGCTCCGTGAATGGCGCCGAGATGAACTCCTCCGTGAAGGCTGCAAACACATACTGCCTGTGGAACCAGAGAGGGAGGGAGGGAGGGAGAGAAATTGATTGTCATTACATTACATTCTCCACACTGTAAAATGGATGAGTTGGTTTTAAATGTTCACTACATACATGATAATGACATTGGATTAAGCTATTGATCACAAATCAAAATGTACAAATATGTTACACTATGACGAATAAACATATGAACTGCTTAGATTCCACAAAGGCTTTGCTTTTAAAAGGGATAACTTTCAGTTTCAATCTTTAAGTATTTTGTTCACACTGTTAATACCAATCTCCAAAAAGTCAGCAGTCAAGTTTTCAAGATGGAGCACTTTCCGTACAGTGCCAAAATACCGTTTTTGAGTAGTTATTCTTTAAACTCATTCCCCAAACAGGGACAATAGAGTGATTGAGAGAGTAGGTGCCTCCTCCTTTCAGCTCTGTGAGTGCCCCAATATTGTCTTGTCAAACAGAGCAGTTTTTACTGAGTCACTCACATCTGGTGGCCCCGGTCAGATAATTAGCCGTTGGAGTGAGTGTGTACACAACTTCCTCACACCCAGCCTCTGCTTTTCTTCAAAAACAAAAGAACGCCCCCCTCGTTTGTCATTAAGAATGTTTCAAATTGAGTGCAACTAGTCAATATTCTGTACTCCGAGTCTGGGTCAGTTTTATTGCTCGTAAACAGGTTGGTGAAGCAATTACAGTGTCTCCGCCGACTCAAAAGGACAAACAAATGCCCAAAGTTTACATTATCGGTTTACTGCACAATCTTAACAGCATACGCCACAAACAAAGGCATTCCACTCGTGGCTTCTCACTGTGCTCTTTCCCACATGCTCAGCAGTCGCTGATGCCGAGACACTTTGTGTGTGAGGGGGTTTTCATATGTTGGAGGTGAAACTTTTAAGGGGTCTGACTTTAGCACAAAGGGCCTTCTCTCTCTGTGTGTGTTCTGGTTAGTTTTAGGGTTGTTCATTTGTGTGTGCGTGTTTTGGTTTTACAGACGCTACGGCTGCTGTTATAGTAGGGTAAAGTTGATTTTTTTATTTTTCCCCCCCCACTAATGGTTAAGGTTAGGATTGGGGGATGGGAAGCTGATCTGTACCTAGGGAAAACTTCACCCCAGAGTGTTATACCTTGCGCCTGTTGTGCAGGAGGAATAGGTAAAGTGCAGGGGCTTCAGCGTGTGCTCCAGCAGTGTGCTTGCCAAGGGGATAGCGTGTGCTCCAGAGGGCGCGTCACTGTACTCCAGACTGGAAGGGAGCTTGTGATTCACTAGAATATAAAGCGACCTGTAGTACCCTGAGAGACAAAGAGTCAGAGAAAAAGAAAGAGAGCTGATGCAAGATGTCAAATTCAATGGGGCTTGAAAATTTGCATTAACCAAATAAAATGTTATAGTGCACTTCCACAGATATCATCACAATATTTACCTTTCTGTACCATATAGTGCAAAATTTGCTCGATTAACGACGCTACACAATTAACGTCTTGAAGGACAGGAAGATAGGTTCTCTCGGAGGAATAGATCTCCAGCATCCTCATGGGAACGGCAACATTCAAACTGTCATCCTTGCAGGTTTGCAGAAGTCTTGGAGAGAGATGGACAGAGGGTGTTAAGGTGGTGTAATATACTTCATCGATTTGTTTGCCAATGGATGTAGAGTGAAGTTGCCCCTAGAAGCTGATCTTGGGTCAGTTTTGTGTTTTTTTCCACTAATGGTTAAGGTTAGGATTGGAAGAGGGGAAGCTGATCCTAGATCTGTACCAAGGGGAAACTTAATCCCAGAGCGCATTCATGAAGAATAGGTGTAGGCCCCATTACCTGCAGCAGAAGCCAAGGACCCTCTTAATCTGAAACACACACGTCTGTCTCTCTGACCCCAGCAGCAGCTTCACAAACTGCCCATTGTGTTTCACTAGGTTCTGACAAATCCATATCTACGGAGACACAGACAGAAATGTTGTATCATGTTCCCACACGCAAGATGTACATTTTAGTCATTTTAGCATTTAGACATCACATTTTTACACAAGTTTTTCATTAGTTCAACAACACTTTTGCCCGAAAACCATTGGTCCTCACCAATCTCTGAGAGTCCTCACTCTGTCTGTAGAAAAATAGCAGTTGCCTTGTTAAGAGACTGAGACTGGCAGCGTCGGAGATTGGCGGTCCGCCTTCTGACTGTGCCTGGCAGACGCAGCGGTCAAAGTTGCCCCTCTGGATGGCATACTAGAAAACACCAGGGTCAGAGGTCAAACACAGACAGTTATAGGGATGATCCCTTGATATTGTACACAATGAAGTATCTATCAACATTGCCAGCAGCAATAAAAGGTTGTGGAAAAGGGATTGCTGGCAAGATAAGGGAGTGTGGAAGGGAATGGCATTGAAACCCAAGAATGGGTGTTGTCTAATGTCTGTGAGCTTGTTCATAATAGTTGACATACTTGCTGTTTTCGGTCATGGTATCCTCGTATATAGGATTGAATGATAATTGCATTCTTCAATCTTCGTCTTTCATCCTTATTGAAGTTGAAAAACAGAGTCAAGTAAATAAATACACAGCGAAAGTAAATAATGATTGGTTCACATACAAAGCTGGATGATTTTATATCAAAAGGACTACCTCTCTTTTTCTCCTTTCCTCTTGTGTCCGGTGTAGGAGAGATGCTTTTTCCTCCTGAAAGACAAAGTATATTAGCCTGACACGACTAGTAGAGAAATTAAGTCACTAGCTTAGCCTAGGCAGATAATAGTGGCTGCTAGATCTGCACTATCGTCTAGGATTGATGTGCATTCCCGGTAATACACTCATGTCCCCCGTGGACCGGCTCATACATAAAGCATCCTCCATTCAGGCAGCAAAGGTATAATTTTCCTCCTTAACTAGCTTTAATGGCGAGCCGCTGGGAAAAACATTGAAAAATGTGTACTGTATTAATAAAACACCATTTTCTGATTTATGGACAATTTAGGATGTTGCAAACTGCGTTCAGCCAAGGGTGTGCAACATAAATTGTCAGAAAATCCAACAGTGGATTAGTACACATATTTTTCCAGTTTTTTCCCGGATCTAGCGGCTACCTATGCTAACTTATAGCTAGCTATAGAAATAGTAGAGTAGCCATCACTCTACAGCAGGTAAGGTTAATCTCATAGTGGGCTTACCTTTTTACTCGCTCCCCCAAGAGACACCTTGGGTCTTGTTTTGAAATCTCCCTCAAAGCTGAAGCTCATGGTTAGATTTTTTCAAAGAGATTTTTCTAACCATAGATGAAGGATCCTTGACTTGGTTCAATTCAGGACTTTACAAAGTGGGTGCTACAGCAATCTGAGAAATAAAGTAAACAAAACATTCCATTTAATTTCTGGCTAGTTGTCTAATTTAGTACAGTACCGACAACTTGACACCATCCAGAATAAAGCATCAAGATTAAAGCTAACTAGACACATAGCTACAATTGTTAACTAACGTTACACTTCCCACATCTAGAATATTTCTGGTAGGGAAATGGGAAAACCTGTGGAAAGTGTAACTAGCTAGCATGCTTGGCTACAGTAACGTTAGCTAGCTAGCTACAGTAGCTAACGTTATAAAAAATCCCCAACAGACACAAGTGACTTTGACTGGCTACCACAACACATCACCTTTTGTGGGGAAATCACTGTTGCCTTGTAGATGTCTCTAACGCATTATCTACATTGTCAACCATGTTCCGGTTTTATTTATTTGTTAGTTAGGCAACTTAGTTAGCAAACGTCACTCTTGGTTTTCATTGCACAACACCAAAGACAACACTGGACGCTAGGCTAACTGGCTAGCATGCTAGCTAGTTAGGTTAGCTAATGACTCAGCAGCTTGTGTATACATCGCTCTTGGTGATCTGTCTGCCACTGCTTCGTAAATTCAATAGCATTAGATGTACAGACAACCCCAAAGTTACTTTATTCGTGCGTACATGTACATGACTCTTCTGACATTATAGCTAGCTAGCCAGTTAGCAAACGTTAGCTGGCTAGCTAACTTTACGGGACAGGTCGCCTTTCTAGCTAGCTAACGCGTTAACATTAGTAATCATGGCTATCCTCTTGACATCTTTGTTCTAACAGAATAAATCGTTTGGACTAAAAATTAAATTAACTGTATGTTGATTACCTTTGATTAATGAAATGACCAACCGAAATGAAAGAGTACATAAGACTTTTGTGCTATATTAAATGAAACAAAAATGTATTGTTGGCTCCTTCTCCCCTTCTTTCCAGAAACACAACATAAACGGGTACGTCCGCCTCTTCAGAATACTGAAATCCGACTGGACACGCGTTTTAATGCTGAAATGCTATTCGCTGAATGCTATGTCAATAAAACACAGTTTGGCATTATTGGATCTTCTAGCTGGTGCATTCGTGCCTTGGTCCCGGGAGCAACAGGAAACATATGGGATTTTTAGTGGATTTGCTATTCAACTCAACATATGCTGATATTCTTTATAATGCAATAGTAGACAATGGGCCTAGTTCCACTTCAACTAGAAAAGAGAGAAAATAGAAATAGATATGTGGTATGCAATACAATGTTAGCTGCATTGATGGTATACTTTCATGAATGGAAAGAAGACAGGTGTGCTTGTCAAACCTGAAGAATGTTGTTCAAAATTGCATTTAGTCTCTCTAAATTACATATAACCCTACATACTGTCCTATGGCTACCCGGACTATTTGCACTGCCCCCCCCCACCCCATCCTTTTACGCTGCTACTACTCTGTTAATGATTTATGCATAGTCACTTTAACTCTACCCACATGTACATATTACTTCAACTACCTCAACTAGCCGGTGCCCCCGCACATTGACTCTGCACCGGTACCCCCTGTATATATAGCCTCCCTACTGTTGTTTTATTTTACTTCTGCTCTTTTTTTTTCAACACTTTTTTTGTTGTTGTTTTATTTTTACTTTTTTTGTTAAAAATAAATGCACTGTTGGTTAAGGGCTGTAAGTAAGCATTTCACTGTAATGTCTGCACCTGTGGCCAATAAAATTTGATTTGATTTATTTAGAGTTGGATTTGAAACTTCTCCTGTTCACTCAATCTCCCATTTCTGTTCAGAATGATTTATGAGTTTTTGATTTATTTAATCCCTTTTCAGTTTGAAAATAGATATAAACGAACTAATCCAATAATTATCCTGGAGATACTTAAGTCACTCTCCACCCTCCATTATGTCAAAGAAGGTCAAGCATTTATGACATCTTATATGTGCAATTAGACGTCATAATTGTCAAGAATAACTTTTCATTATTTTATTGTTAATTTTCCATCTTAAAACGCATCAACACTATCACAGTTGAACAATTTCGACAAATCACAAATAGTAATATCCCACTGGACAGTGGGCACACTGGTTGTTTCCACTTCACTTCAATGAAATTATGGGTGCGTTCGTAAATTGCGTCCAGTGTGTCAGAGTGCGCTCTGGGTCATTCTTAAATTCAGAGAGTTTCGCTATCGGAGCGTTCAGAGCGCTCTGGCAGATAAGTAGGGTTCCGAGCGTTCTGACCTCACAACCGCAGTCAAGCACTCAAGCTAACTGGCTAAAGTCGCCTAGCTTGCTAGCTACTTCCAGACACAAATGAGCAACACAACTGCGAGAACACCTTACTCTGACCATTTTACTCACCCTAGCAGAGGTGGTTAGGCTTTTTTCATGTTATCTAGAGCGTTGGTGACTAACTGTGCTGCTGGAAACAATTTAATTACGTTTTTTTGCCGACGTTTATGGACACCGGTCATATTCAACGGGTGTTGCGTGTTCGTCAATTCATCAGTTATTCTGTGCTCTGGCACACTCCGACGAGGGTATTCAGAAATCGGAGTAGATAGCCAGAGTGAATTTACGAACGCCTCATATGTTTAACCAACCTGGAATATACCTTGAATTGACGTCTGTGCCCAGTGGGCTAGCTGTTGAGAGTTGCCACAGTAATGGACTTTTGTGCATGTACATATTTGCTTGTTTTTGTCTCAGGACCAAGTCAATACATCAAGGTGGGGACTGTACACATTTCAAAATATCATAAACCTCTGGCCTGGACTGCATGTTGTTGTAGCTTCATCTAATCGAAACAATTTAAGGCCACAGGTTGGAAGTGTCTTCAGAAAATAAATCAGCATAATTTACTGTCTGTGGGATGTCACTTCACTACATTTCCCCCTGAATAAGAAATAGAGAGGTTTGAGGGTGTGCATTTTAGCATGAAGTGCATTTTAGTATATTTTTCATACATTTGATGTAAATGTCTAAACAGTGATAGGCCTAGTGTTAATCATAGTTGAATTAAGGGAGATGAAACTTAACAAATTACTCGTCAACTGCGTCATCATCAATGTCCATTGCTTTTGAGCATCAATTTTGCTGAACACAAGTGCCCTATGGAAGACGTATCTTGCTTACATCTCAACCACCTTAATTCTTTGTTCTATTTAAATGCAGTCCTGTTTTGTCACATCCATTCGTTGTGCTTTTCTGTGCTTGTGTGTAAAAATCGGTACATTTCATAAATTAAATAAGATATCATAGGACATTTATCATTTGCAGCACTCGCTCAGAAAAAAAGAAATACACATGTAGGCCTAACAACTTAAAATAATATGTTCTGAGATCATATTTTATGAATTGTATTAAATCATAAACAGGTTGCTTAACACTTTGACAGGTGCACAATTAATCCTTTCCAGTGTCAATTGGAAACACAGACGTTAGAAGATTACATCGACATTTCAGATCGTCAATCACCGTGTCTCATGTCATGGGGGAACCGCCTATCCGACTGTCATCTCGTTCAGTGGAAATTTTACAACACGAAAGCAGACTGATTTGACCATCACTCCATGGGATTGAATATATTTCGTTGGGTTCGTAAAATAAAGTGGTTTCACCGGCAACGTGAATTACAGAAAGGTAAACCCAAGGTATAATTCCAGCAGGTGACGTATAGGTTGATGATGAGTAGTAGGCCTACTACTTGTTGTTTATGACTATGTGATAGGCCTAAACGACAATAACACCAATATTAATAATAGCTAATAATAATACATGTTTAACAATAATTACATTGATCAAATAAAGTAAATTAGCAGCCATTTTAAATAGGCCTACAACTTTTTTAACGTTTTGAATAATTTTCATTCATTGGATGTTTACTCAAAATAAATTGGTCGATTTTTTATGAGAACCTTAAAAACTACTGCTATTTTACTCCAAAATGATTAAAAAAATATATGCATAATATAGCACAAGTTACATTCTATTGAGTGGTTCATGTCATCATCCTGAAGGACATTGAGAGAAATGATCAATACGGCTCTGCAGCCAAACAAAATTGATGGCACGTCCCCAAGAAATTAGCCTGCAATATTGCATTTAGGACGTTTAGACATATTGCGCCTGTTGCAGGGAAATTAGTTCTCTACTCAGTTCCAGCGGTCTACAAAAATCATATGCAATTAAGTCTTGCAGGAATGTGATCTCCTCACTAATGATATCTAGTAATGGAGTCTATCGTCCAAGGGCTTTTAAGGAGAGAAATACTCTCCAAGGAATGGCTTCCTTTGATAAAATGATGAGTCACAAATGTGTTTCAAAGCAGTCCTAGCTGCATTTCAAGGCAGTGGTCATTTGGGCCGATTTAATTGAATGTATTTATTGCAATAAAAGAGACAGTGCACGTCCTCTTAAATTGCCTTTTCATAATGAACACATTTACCGAGGGTAATGAATATATAAACTCTCTCGATTTGTCACTTTGATTTGTATTTTAGTTAATTGTGAAAGTAATTACGGCGCAAATTAACAGCTTTCAGGAAAGACTGGGGTTTTAGGGTCCGCTTCCATCTTAGGGTGCCATATTAATTTTCCCTCCTGTTGACGTGATGAAAAGGGGCAATAAATCTCCGTGATTGGTGTTGGCCAATACGAAATGGCGTCATATTTCACTGGTGCTTTAATAGAAATATTAATGTGGCCCCTTAATGAAATTAAACCAGGGGAGGCGACAAAGCACAGATCAAACGGTGTGGCGCTGTTAAGATATAAAGAAAATGATCAAATCGAGGATTCAGAATGCACAGATGCTGTTCATAAATTCTAAGAAATCCCGAAAATTGAATTTCAAAACATTTTCTTAATGGCTCTCAAAGCTCATCATAAAAAAATACAAATTAGTCCATGTTCGAAATGCATAAGGTGAACATTACCTGAGGCCTGAGCGAGATAAAAGCCATATCAAGATTACCCCATTAGCATTATTTGATTAGCTTTTAGGCTTGGGTTTAGGCGTTCTAGTGTTGTGGCGCACGTGGACTCCCATTGCAGAATGCCACATCAATCTCAGATGTAGCTATTATTCCGTAATCAGTCATGCTATCATCAAGGTTTCCAATTAAACGGTCATCCTTTACTTGGAACTACCCCGTGACTTGTTGATTTCCCCTGAGCAAATAAAGTCTGCACAGACTGCGCAGGTCCCAATAGAGTAGTTAGTTGATGAATTGACAAAAACTAATCAGCTTTATTGGGAGACAGGTTAAGGGCAACAGTAATAATTCTCATTTCGACCTCTTCCTCCATTAACTTTAAGTGGCTTATTAGACCAAAAGACAACCACCCCCAGAGCTATAGATATCTAGGCCTACATGGAACCTATGGCTCTAATAACTATTATATGCTTCATATTTATAGGACTAAGGATGCCATTTTCGTCTCATTTGATGACAGTTAGTGCGCTTTCAATGCCAAAATATGCCTTTGAATATTGAATATCTATGTACCGGTGTGTATACCGTGTCCCCAGTAGCTCAGTTGGTAGAGCATGGCGCTTGCAAAGCCATGGTTGTGGGTTCGTTTCCCACGGGGGGCCAGTATGAAAATGTATGCACTCACTAACTGTAAGTCGCTCTGGATAAGAGCGTCTGCTAAATATGTAAAATGTATGCAGAGACATCAATGAAGAGATCCAGGGGGCAGCACGTTCAAAATAGATATTGAAATGATGGTCTTACCCTAATTATAATGATTCCTAATTTAATACACTTTGAAAAGTCTAATATGTAATTTATTTTAGTAATTAAAGGAGTTCCAAAATAATATGGTAAATGTATTGCATTTAGTTTAAATATCCATTATTGGTTGCATTTTCCTTTCACCCCAAACACAATAAAAACCTTCCATTCACATATAAGAACTTTATTTTTGCAGGGTCACAGGAGGCTATATGCCCTCCATATCAAGATGTTACATTTAACATTTATATTGTGCAGGGCAGAGCAGAGCAAAATGTATTCATTCTACTCTCGGGTTTGGGTAGTGGCATAAGGCAGGCTCTTAGCAAAATTTCCCAGTTGGGCTCAGGTCTCTGGGTCATGCATAGACACCGTTTTTCATATGTGACATTAGATTTTTTGGGGGAGGAATATAATATCCTGCATGGTTTGGTGATTTATTTGTCTGTATCCCAATTAGATTTTACAGAAGCATCAGCTACTCTTCCTGGGGTCAGTTGATAGAGCTTGGCGTTTGCAACGCCAGGGTTGTGGGTTCAATTCCCATGGGGGACCAGTATGAAAAAAAATATATATGTATTCACTAACTGTAAGTCGCTCTGGATAAGAGCGTCTGCTAAATGACTAAAATGTAAATGTAAAATGTACAAAAAAACACACAACATGACAAGTAACAAAATGCTGATACGCTGATAGACAAGGACAGTCACACAAATGTAATGATATACAAACAATACAACAACAAAAAAGCATACAAACAATACCACTAAAAAATAACGTGTGTGTTAGAGGGTGTCTGTGTGTTTGTGTGTGTGTCCCTTCACAGTCCCCACTTTTACATGAGATATAGTTTAATCCGTTTTTAAAGGTAATTTTGCTGTTTGCTTGAGTAATTGGTGATGGAAGGGAGTTCCATGCGATCATGGCTCTGTATAATACTGTGCGTTGACGTTAATTAATTTTGGACTTGGGGACTGTGAAGAGACCCCTGGTGGCATGTCTTGTTGGTGTCTGAGCTGAATGTAATTTGATTATAATAATAATCTACAGTGCCTTGCAAAAGTATTCATCCCCCTTGGCGTTTTTCCTATTTTGTTGCATTACAACCTGTAATTGAAAGGGATTTTTATTGGATTTCATGTAATGGACATACACAAAATAGTCCAAATTGGTGAAGTGAAATGAAAACAATAACTTGTTCCAAAAAATTCTAAACAATAAATAATGGAAAAGTGGTGCGTGCATATGTATTCACCCCCTTTGCTATGAAGCACCTAAATAAGATCTGGTGCAACCAATTACCTTCAGAAGTCACATAATTAGTTAACTAAAGTCCACCTGTGTGCAATCTAAGTGTCACATTATCTGTCACATGATCTCAGTATATATACACCTGTTCTGAAAGACCCCAGAGTCTCCAACACTACTAAGCAAGGGGCACCACCAAGCAAGCGACACCATGAAGACCAAGGAGCTCTCCAAACAGGTCAGGGACAAAGTTGTGGAAAAGTACAGATCAGGGTTTAGTTTATAAAAAAATATCCGAAACTTTCAACATCCCACGGAGCACAATTAAATCCATTATTTAAAAATGGAAAGAATATGGCACCACAACAAATCTGCCAAGAGAGGGCCGCCCACCAAAACTCACGGACCAGGCAAGGAGGGCATTAATCAGAGAGGCAACAAAGAGACCAAAGATAACCCTGAAGGAGCTGCAAAGCTCCACAGCGGAGATTGGAGTATCTGTCCATAGGACCACTTTAAGCCGTACACTCCACAGAGCTGGGCTTTACGGAAGAGTGGCCGGAAAAAAAGCCATTGCTTAAAGAAAAAAATAAGCAAACACGTTTGGTGTTCGCCAAAAAGCATGTGGGAGACTCCCCAAACATATGGAAGAAGGTACTCTGGTCAGATGAGACTAAAATTGAGCTTTTTGGCCATCAAGGAAAACGCTATGTCTGGCGCAAACCCAACACCTCTCATCACCCTGAGCACACTATCCCCACAGTGAAGCATGGTGATGGCAGCATCATGCTGTGGGGATGTTTTTCATTGGCAGGGACTGGGAAACTGGTCAGAATTGAAGGAATGATGGATGGCACTAAATACAGGGAAATTCTTGAGGGAAACCTGTTTCAGTTCAAGATTTGAGACTGGGACGGAGGTTCACCTTCCAGCAGGACAATGACCCTAAGCATACTGCTAAAGCAACACTCAAGTGGTTGAAGGGGAAACATTTAAATGTCTTGGAATGGCCTAGTCAAGGCCCAGACCTCAATCCAATTGAGAATCTGTGGTATGACTTAAAGATTGCTGTACACCAGCAGAACCCATCCAACTTGAAGGAGCTGGAGCAGTTTTGCCTTGAAGAATGGGCAAAAATCCCAGTGGCTAGATGTGCCAAGCTTATAGAGACATACCCCAAGAGACTTGCAGCTGTAATTGCTGCAAAACATGGCTCTACAAAGTATTGACTTTGGGGGGTTGAATAGTTATGCACGCTCAAGTTTTACGTTTTTTGTCTTATTTCTTGTTTGTTTCACCCCCAAAAAATTGTTTGCATCTTCATAGTGGTAGGCATGTTGTGTAAATCAAATGATACACACCCCCAAAAAATCCATTTTAATTCCAGGTTGTAAGACAACAAAATAGGAAAAATGCCAAGGGGGGTGAATACTTTCGCAAGCCACTATACGCCATTTAGCAGACGTTTTTGATGCAGACAGTAATATCTCTCATGAAAAGTTTTAGATGTATTTAAGACCAGTTTATTATTAATCACCTATTCTGATACTGACTGTAACTCCTTATTTAGAATTTTAGTGAGCTCACTGGCTTTGGGTGCTGACATGAAGAGTGTGGAATCATCCACATAACATAGTCATTCTAGCTTTGTGTAAGACCAGTGGCAAATAATTTGTAATAATAGAGAAGAGTAACGGCCCAAGGCAACTGCCCTGAGGGACACCACACTGTACATATCTGATGTTAGAGAAGCTTGCATTGAAGAACACTCTCTGGGTTCTATTGGATAAATAACTCTCCAACTATGTGATGGCAGGGGATGTAAAGCCATAGCAAGTGAGTTTCTTCATTAACAATTTATGATCAATAACAGGGCATAGAAAATGAATAGGCCTATTTTTTGACTGTATAGGCTTCTTCCAAAATATTTTGGGCAATATGTCTGTCATTGCTAAGCTGTACATGTAGGCTACATAAGCCATCAAAATCCAATGCATTGAACAGGCCTACGGATTTTGGGGTAAAATGTAATCATAAATGCTTGCCCCCAACTAAAATGTGAGTTATGTGCACAGATCTGAAGTTAGGAATCCACTGGCCCCTCGATGCCCCCCATTGTCTTATACTGCAGAAATAAATAAACACCTACACTGAGAGTACAAAACATTAGGAACACATTCCTAATATTGAGTTGCCCTCAGAACAGCCTCAATTCGTCGGGGCATGGACTCTACAAGGTGTCCAAAGCGTTCCACAGGGATGCTGGCCCATGTTTACTCCAATGCTTCCCACAGTTGTGTCAAGTTGGCTGGGAGTGGATCTCTACTTCGAATAGCTTGTTCCATCTCATCCCACAGATGCTCAATTGGATTTAGATCTAGTGACTGGGCAGGCCACTCCTGTAAGCTGAATTCACTGTTATGTTCATGGAACCATTCCTGGACAATCCTAGCCTTGTGCCATGGGGCATTATCCTGCTGAGAAAATCAGATTAGCAGATGGATACACTGCTGCCATGAAGGGATGCACCTGATTGGCAATGATGTTCAGATATCCTGTGACATTCAAACATTGTTCCACTTTTATCAAGGGGCCCAATGCGTGCCATGAAAACACACCCCACACCACAACACCACCAGCCTGCAATATTGACACGCGGCATGATGGATACATGCACTCATGTGGTTTTCTCCATACCGTAGTCCTCCCATCAGCGTGAAACAGCAGGGTTCATCAGACCAATTCTCCAGTGTCCAGTGTTTTCATTCCTTAGCCCAATGCAACCGCAGTGTCTTGTTTTTTGCTGAAAGAAGTTTAACTCTGTAAGGTCGTCAGCTTCCCCCATTCGTGTCAAGGTATGACGAGTTGTGCATTCTTTTATGGGTCTTTGGGCACCCATGTTGTACTGGACTGTCAGTTGACTTACTGTAGCCTGTCTGTTGCTCTGCACAATTTGTGTCAGCCTCCTTTGTCCTCTTTCATCAATGGCCCGTTTTTGACCACTGACCTGCTGTTGGCTGGATGTCCTTTGGGTGGTGGACCATTCTTGATACACACAGGTTACTGTTGAGCGTGAAAAACCCAGCAGTGTTGCAGTTCTTGACACACTCAAACCGGTGCGCCTGGCACCTACTACCATACCCCATTCAAAGGCACTTAAATATTTTGTCTTGCCAATTCACCCTCTGAATGGCACACATACTCAATCAATGTCTCAATTGTCTCAAGGCTTAAAAATCCTTCTTTAACCTGTCGCCTCTCCTTCATCTTCACTGATTGAAGTGGATTTAACAGGTGACATTAATACTGGCACTATGGGGAATGCCAAACGATTCTCTTCACAATGGCCTACCCAAAAACCATTTGAATAATTTCCCTTAGGAAAGGATAGGCTATCGTTTTTTTTTAAGTAACTGTCCTATGTTTCGAGATTTCTATGAAATATGATCTATAATTAATTACAATATGAGTTAAATATTTTTCCTTCCAAAAAATGTTACCTGTGTATGTTAAAAAGCAGTTTTTCTGTGTTGGAATGGTGTTGGCTTATACTGATCATAAAAAATAGCCTATTCATGCTAGTAGACCACTGATTGGCCAGCTCATCCTCCTCATTCTCCATGAGGAAATAGCAAGCATTTTTTAAATGTCTGTTTGAGATACAAGTTTGAGGTCAGTTTTTTAAGAGTCTTTTCTCCAATTTATGCTTTGGCCACAAATGCGAGTATAGGATAAGTCAACAACATTATTTGGGTAGCCCATGAGTTATGAGAATATTAACTTTTAAAAGTGAGATTTTCACTGAACAGTTACTTTAAGATGGAGAAGCAAATGTCCATGGTTGCAATCACCAGGCATTATAGGTTGAAGTCTTCACAACTTGGAATTTAATTAAACTTACATTAGGCTATGTGACTCTAAATAGGTCAATAAGCTCTCAATCAAGTCTATTCGTTTTTGGCTAAATGTATATCATATTATTGTTAAATGAAAATATATCCAACCCATTCATTATTTTATTTTTCTAAACTTCACCTTTTCAAAAGTGCCCTATCGACCCAAAGTGGCACGGGTCATTTCTTGGAGAGGTATGCAATTTGCCAACTAAACGCATTGTAAACATGGCTTGGATTGACCAATGGGATAACCTCATGCCAAACGGGTGGAACCAATCCCATATCGAATAGAAATTAAGTGTCACGTAGAGTTGGTTTCACCGCTCACACTTTAACCGAGATCATAACTTTAAGAGGTGGAAAGACGACGACACTTCAATATCGTTTTGAAACAACTGTTCAACGTCTGCAAACAACGCGGACACTGGTTCAAATGGAGAAATCAAAAAATTTCCGCATCGATGCGCTTCTGGCTGTTGACCCGCCGAAGGTGCAGACATCTCCGCTTGCGCTTGTGACTTCTTTATCATCCTCTTCCATTTCATCGTCCGGAAGTGTACCAAACTCAGAATTGAATGCCGACTCTTTACGGAATGAGACGCCGTCTCCACCGCGGATTTCCCCTTCTGGTTTGATTCCTAAACCAGGCTTCTTGAACAGTCCCCACAGTATGGTTGGATTACATCCACAGAGCAGCGCAGGGATCCCTCCTCAGGCTCTCTACGGCCACCCCATGTATACCTACTCCCTAGGGCAGCACCCTGCCTTGTCCTACTCATATCCGCATGGGTCCCATCACCACCATCCATGCAGCGACTCCCTCAAACTCTCGGCCGGGACGTTTCAGCTCGACCACTGGCTGCGAGTCTCCACAGCGGGAATGATGCTACCCAAAATGCCCGATTTTAATTGTGAGTATTGTGAGTATAACCGCGCCATTCTTTTTCATAGTTTGTCGTCTATGCTTATACTTATTACATTATTTTTGGACTGCTAATAAATCACTGCTGACTTTATATTTGCTGTATACGCACTTGGCGAGCAAGTTGATGCATTTTACATTATTGCCCCATTGGTGCCTTTATTGCCTCAAGACTTGGTGAAGAAAGGTTTCCATGTCTGGCATGGCCAGAAAGGCTGTTTGAGTGCGAGGAGAGAGGGTGATAGGTTTTTAGAGAGAAACTAAAATGGTGTGAAAGTGACAGTGTGAAACCCGCAGGCGACACACTGTTTGCTCACCAGATACTGCGCTTTTTGTTCCTGTTCGTTTTAACAGATGTCTTTAAAATGATGTGGCAAATAGCTTAGCTCTCTCTGAATATATATTCTGGCAATGTTAGATGTTATACTAACAATATTATGGCAATTTCGACCGGAACTCACCGTTAGGTCCCCTGTAGCTCAGTTGGTAGAGCATTGCGCTCGCGACGCCAGGGTTGTGGGTTCGTTTCCCACGGGGGGCCAGTATGAAAACGTATGCACTCACTAACTGTAAGTCGGTCTGGATAAGAGCGTCTGCTAAATGACTAAAATGTAAATGTTTCTTGAGAAGGCTGCATAGCGTGCAAAAACACACATTTCTATCCCAAAGGCTATATGTGTTCAATTTAAATTAAAGCTTTTATCCATTTAATATTTAACAACTGATTTTCCATTTAAACCTGAAATGATTACCCTGTCATTTTCAATGTGTATATTACAAAATGACATCTTGTTATAGGCTATATCATATAGGCCTAAAGAAAATTGTTATCTCAATATTATTCCTTTTGTTTGCAGACATATTAGATTTTTCAGCCATATAATGGTTTTTATTATAGCCTAAGTCTACTGCCTGTCGAATAATGTATTAAAATGCTGTGCATAGGCATAATTAATGTAAAAGCACACACGTTGCCATTATTTTTTTCTTGACCTCATGAGTATAGAAATGTACTTTATATTTTGTTTTACAGCTCAGGCCCAGTCAAACTTGCTTGGAAAGTGCAGAAGACCAAGGACTGCATTCACAAGTCAGCAGCTACTGGAGCTTGAGCATCAATTCAAACTGAATAAGTATCTGTCGCGACCAAAGCGCTTTGAGGTGGCTACATCCTTGATGCTGACCGAAACGCAGGTATATAAGAGCTTCAAATACATGTTTGTTTGAGAGCCATTGTGAAACATTTACATTTTAGTCATTTAGCAGACGCTCTTATCCAGAGCGACTTACCGGACCAATTAGGGTTAAGTGCCTTGCTCAAGGGCACATCGGCAGATTTTTCACCTAGTCGGCTCGGGGATTAGAACCAGCGACTTTTCGGTTACTGGCACTACGCTCTTAACCACTAAGCTACCACTATTATGCTATTCAATCCGTTTTACATGAAAACTCTGTTCTTTAGTTGTGTGCTCTATGGTCTGGCCAGGTGCTGCTCTAGGTGCCCATTACGCACGGCTCGAATCCAAAAACGGCCTATTAACTTGAACTATTATTGTTCGACCATATAAAACACATTTTCTCAAAAATATTTGTTATTTTCATTTTCAGGTGAAAATTTGGTTTCAGAACAGGCGGATGAAGTGGAAACGGAGCCGGAAGGCCAAAGAGCAAGCCGCACAGGAGGCTGAGAATAAGAAAAGCAACAAAAACGGCAAGGAGAAATCGGACGGACAGGAACAAACGGATTATCAAAAGACTGGTTCTGCCAAAAGTAACAGAATAAGAGACTTCAGGGACAGTGACGATGATGAAGGTGACAACTTCCTGTACAACTCCTCGGATTGCTCATCGGACGACGAGAGAACCCACACCAGTGATATAAGCCCACAGCCTTGATAGGGGTAAGGATACATGTATTTTTGAAAAGCTATAGGCCTACACTCCTTAAATGTGAATGGAATTTTCCACCAAACTGCAGCTGCATGTACAGTAATAACAACCTTCAATCACCTACCTGGAAATTACGAAAGTAATTAGAAAAATTGGGAAAATACAAACTGATCAATGCCTGACTGAGATTCAGTGTGCAGAATGGCCCTATGAGGTAAGATTGACGTTTTAGAATGCAGTTTCGAGGTACACTCTGCTATTTGTAACATTGCATGGTTTTATGTGAAAATGTCATGTCTTCATCCAGTTGGTTTAGGACCCTAAAGTCCAGTACAATCACATGGGTTCTCCACTATAGGGGTTGTTATCATACTATTTTGATATGGCGACCAATTGTAAATTCAGACATGATATTAATCTTTGCATTTTATTTTGTTTAATGTTATTGAATTTGTGTGGTGTTACACTTCTGTAATTGTGTCATATACTGTTTACGTGCAGAAAAATGTTTTTTGTTTATTTTTGTATACTGTATTTATAAAATGGCTAATGCATGCTAAATTACTGTTAACCATCTCCCATGATACAGACGACATTAAATACATTTGTTGTATAGAACATTGTGTTTTTTAGTGCTGACCAATGTGAATTTATCAAACACACTTAGCCAATTATGGTCCCATTTCGGAGCCAATTTGGTCTCCGTTTAGAGGTCATAAGCATACACATAGGTCTATATAATTGACCTTATGATCCAGTATAATTTTGAGTGATATATTGATTTAGCCAGCAAGTATGTACTTTCCACAGTATAATTTTGATGAGTAAATGCATATTGTTGTGGTGCATAACGTTTTACAATTTATTGAGGGCTATTGTGAGAAGTAGGAGAATATTTGAAGAAATAAATAACGACATAATGTCTATATTTAGCAGATCGAATGACAATCGGATTAGTTCTCTTTCCGCCTATACAGTGATTACCAAGCGGTTTCAACAGCTTATTAATACGAGCCCATTGCTGGTCTAGTGTGAAATGGTTCCACGGTCTTACTCCAGACTTGTGTTTGCTCTCCCAGCACGTTTCCACAGATCCGACAGCGCTATAAACAGCGATTCCCATGACCCGACCTGTCAGACCAACGGGGACGACAGATCCTTCAGTAGGCCTACGAAGTGTATAATAGCCGACATATAGCCTACATCCACAGCTTATAATGCAGGTCTTTCTGGATTTAGGCTACAGTTTATGTTACATCCACCACAACAATATGCCTTTTACTCATCAAAATTATAGGCTACTGAGCTCACTACATAATCTTTAGGCCTGAAGAGACTGCAGCAGAGAGAAATACAATATTGGAAGAAGGCAGTGCTCTTAGCAATTGCATGTCTGGCAATGTAATTCAGTCCAGTTTAATAGAAAGTAATAGTCTAATACATATTTAGGCCCACCCTTAAGAAAAAAACATGAATTTCACATGTGAAGTTAATGTGACAACATGTAAAAGCAGCATGTGATAACATGAAAATACATATGTGAAGTGTTCCAAAACCTCATGGTTTCACATGATTTCACATGGGAAAGGTTGTGTGATCACTTGTGAAAATCCATGTGAAATATCATCAAATGTGAAGTGTTCCAAAAACACATGGTTTCACATGATTTCACATGTGAAATAAAATTGTGAATTATATGGTTTTTCCTCAAGGGCTTAGCAAAAAAACAAGTAGTACATTTGGTTGAACGTGAACGAAAAGCATTTCCTAAACGTGGAAATTTCACATGTGAAATCATGTGTTTTCTGTAAAGGTAAATAGCTACCAATAATTTATATCTCAGATCAATTACTAGAGTACATGTAAATATCAACACAATGCTCCAGGCATGAATAACAATTCCTTTGCAATATACAGTTGAAGTTGGAAGTTTACATACACCTTAGCCAAATACGTTTAAACTCAGTTTTTCACAATTCCTGACATTTAATCCTAGTAAAAATTCCCTGTCTTAGGTTCACCACTTTATTTTAAGAATGTGAAATGTCAGAATAATAGTAGAGAGAATTATTTCTTTCAGCTTTTATTTATTTAATCACATTCCCAGTGGGTCACTCCAATACCTTGACTTTGTTGTCCTTAAGCCATTTTGCCACAACTTTGGAAGTATGCTTGGGGTCATTGTCCATTTGGAAGACCCATTTGCGACCAAGCTTTAACTTCCTGACTGATGTCTTGAGATGTTGCTTCAATATATCCACATAATTTTCCTTCCTCATGATGCCATCTATTTTGTGAAGTGCATCAGTCCCTCCTGCAGCAAAGCACCCCCACAGCATGATGCTGCCACCCTCGTGCTTCACGGTTGGGATGGTGTTCTTCGGCTTGCAAGCATTCCCATGTGCAGTTGCAAACCGTAGTCTGGCTTTTTTATGGCGGTTTTGGAGCAGTGGCTTCTTCTTTGCTGAGCGGCCTTTCAGATTATGTCGATATTGGACTCGTTTTACTGTGGATATAGATACTTTTGTACCTGTTTCCTTCAGCATCTTCACAAGGTCCTTTGCTGTTGTTCTGGGATTGATTTGCACTTTTCGCACCAAAGTACGTTCATCTCTAGGAGACAGAACGTGTCTCCTTCCTGAGCGGTATGACGGCTGTGTTGTCCCATGGTGTTTATACTTGCGTACTATTGTTTGTACAGATGAACGTGGTACCTTCAGGCATTTGGAAATTGCTCCCAAGGATGAACCAGACTTGTGGAGGTCTACAATTTTTTTTCTGAGGTCTTGGCTGATTTATTTTGATTTTCCCATGATGTCAAGCAAAGAGGCACTGAGTTTGAAGGTAGGCCTTGAAATACATCCACAGGTACACCTCCAATTGACTCAAATGATGTCAATTAGCCTATCAGAAGCTTCTAAAGCCATTACATAATTTTCTGGAAATTTCCAAGCTGTTTAAAGGCACAGTCAACTTAGTGTATGTAAACTTCTGACCCACTGGAATTGTGATACAATTGTAAGTGAAATAATCTGTCTGTAAACAATTGTTGGAAAAATGACTTGTGTCATGCACAAAGTAGATGTCCTAACCGACTTGCCAAAACTATAGTTTGTTAACAAGACATTTGTGGAGTGGTTGAAAAACGAGTTTTAATGACTCCAACCTAAGTGTATGTAAACTTCCGACTTCAACTGTATTCCCTTTGTTTTAGCCATAATGCCTCATCTAAAATCCCCCTATTCCATTGGTTCTTTTAAGATTGACAATGTTTGGTAGTTGTTCATACTCACATGCAATGTCTTTTTGTTTTGGAAATACAGATGTCTTGCATTGCAGCTATAAGTTTATGAAGTGTGATATGTTTACCAGTCTACTTTATGAACAGGGTTGTGTAGGTTCCTTTCTAAATGTAATCCGTTATAGTTAGCATACTAGTTACCTGTCCAAAATTGTAATCAGTAACGTAACTTTTGTATTACCCAAACTCAGTAACGTAATGTGATTACTTTCAGTTAATTTTTGATTACTTTCCCTTTAAGAGGCATTAGAAGATGACAAAAAGGATCCATGAAACACGTTTGGTGCGTCATCATAGTGGTCTCTGACTTGTGGTCAGACTAGACTCACTCAGGTGGAACAAACTTAAAGGTTCAATGCAGCAGTTTTTATCTCAATATTTTCTGGGTAACAATGAACAATTAAGTACTTTACTGTGATTGTTTCAAATTAAAATGGTCAAAAATAAACAAAAATAGCTTCTTAGCAAAGAGCAATTTCTCAAACAAGAATTTTGCTAGGACTGTCCGAGATTTGTTTGAGTGGGGAGGGGAAAATAGAAAATATGCTGTTATTGGCAGAGAGGTTTGGAACGCTCTTTCTTATTGGTCTATGAACATTTTAAATTTAAGTCATTTAGCAGACACTCTTATCCAGAGTGACTTACAGTAGTGCATGCATACATTTTCCATACTGGTCCCCCATGGGAATCAAACCTACAACCCTGGCGTTGTAAGCACCATGCTCTACAAACTGAGCCACATGGGAATTAGTAACTCATTTACCGTATGGTGATGTCACCATGGAAAGCCAAAACTCCCTCCCACCAAAACAGGCTGAAATTTCAGGCGGTCTTTTCAAACAGCTCTTAGACCAAAAGCGCATTATCATAATTTTCACAATTTCATTTGATTGTTCCAACCTCATAGTGTGTAAATATATATAAACCACAGGAAAATCTAGTTTTTGACTGCACTGATTACAATATTTTTACCGTTAACATAACTGATCACATTTACAGGTTTTTGTAATCATATTACATAACCGATTACATGTAATTAGTTACTCCCCAACCCTGTAACATAGGTTTCTATCCTACACAGTCTGATCTGATGTACAGAGCCTAGCACAGCCTAAATGTGGGAAATCAGTCACTGTAGCACATTGGTGAGTTTATGGGGTAGTTATGCTCACTGTGGTGCATAGCATGATTACTGTTTTGGGAATTCCGTATCAGTTTAGGAAATGCTTTTCGTTCACGTTCGACCAAATGTATGACTTGATTTTCTGCTTAGAAAGCAGCTAAACCCTTACGGAAAAACCACGATTTCAACATTTTATTTCACATGTGAAACCATGTGTTTTTGGAACATTTCACATGTGATGAAATTTCACATGAAGTTTCATGTGATCACATAAGTCTCACATGTGCATATTTGTTTTACATTCGATTTCACAGGCGATGCCCTGCAAACAAAAATGAGTCTTTAGGATACACACACAAACAGTGTTTTCAACGTACATATTTGACACCCATGATTACATTGTGTATGTCCTCACCTTGAATTTTAACTCACAACCTCTAGGTTCACAGCATTCCGATCTTCCTGCTATGCCACAATGTCTTTCTCAATTATTGATTTCACCTGTATTCCTACACTTTGGATTTAAGTAAAGTAAATCTCAGCTTTGTTAAAAATACACTCAAGAAAAACTATTATATGTATCATAGTAATTCAGGAGTAACATTAAAACAGAATAATTAGCCCCACCAACATTAGACAACTATACATAAAACCCTAAAATTGCTGAAATAAGTAAATTAAATCAATGATGAGAGAATAGTCAGATTAACTGTTAACTAAAATAGCAGTGCAGATGGCACTCTTTTGCTAAGTGGAGAGATGTATTGTCGGTAATTAATGTGTAGGGGAATGCTTCAGACTTTGTGGCGCAGCATACCCACAATCTAGAGGTTGTAAATTCTAATCCCAGGTGGGGTCATATTGCGACATCAGTACTAAGTGATCATGTCAAATGGAATCATCCTGTCATTTATTTTATTTTTGCATCAATTTTTCTCCCCAATTGGTAGTTACAGTCTTGTCCCATCGCTACATCTCCCGTACGGACTCGGGAGAGGCGAAGGTCGAGAGCCATGCATCCCCCGAAACACGACCCTACCAAGCCGCACTGCTTCTTGACACACTGCTCGCTTAACCCTGAAATCAGCCGCACCATACAACTGGCGACCGAAGTCGCATGTGCCCGCCACAAGGAGTCGCTATAGCGCGATGGGACAAGGACATCCGGCCAAACCCACCCCTAACCCGGACGACGCTGGGCCAATTGTGCACCGCCTCATGGGTCTCCTGGTCACGGCCGGCTGCGACACAGCCTGGGCTCGAACCCGGGTCTGTAGTGACGCCTCAAGCACTGCGATGCAGTGCCTTAGACCGCTGCGTCACTCGGGATGTACAGTGAGGGAAAAAAGTATTTGATCCCCTGCTGATTTTGTACGTTTGCCCACTGACAAAGACATGATCAGTCTATAATTTTAATGGTAGGTTTATTTGAACAGTGAGAGACAGAATAACAACAACAAAATCCAGAAAAACGCATGTCAAAAATGTTAAAAATTGTTTTGCATTTTAATGAGGGAAATACGTATTTGACCCCTCTGCAAAACATGATTTAGTACTTGGTGACAAAACCCTTGGTGGCAATCACAGAGGTCAGACGTTTCTTGTAGTTGGCCACCAGGTTTGCACACATCTCAGGAGGGATTTTGTTCCACTCCTCTTTGCAGATCTTCTCTAAGTCATGAAGGTTTCAAGGCTGACGTTTGGCAACTCGAACCTTCAGCTCCCTCCACATATTTTCTATGGGATTAAGGTCTGGAGACTGGCTAGGCCACTCCAGGACCTTAATGTGCTTCTTCTTGAGCCACTCCTTTGTTGCCTTGGCCGTGTGTTTTGGGTCATTGTCATGCTGGAATAACCATCCACGACCCATTTTCAATGCCCTGGCTGAGGGAAGGAGGTTCTCACCCAAGATTTGACAGTACATGGCCCCGTCCATTGTCCCTTTGATGCGGTGAAGTTGTCCTGTCCCCTTAGCAGAAAAACACCCCCAAAGCATTATGTTTCCACCTCCATGTTTGACGGTGGGGATGATGTTCTTGGAGTCATAGGCAGCATTCCTCCTCCTCCAAACATGGCGAGTTGAGTTGATGCCAAAGAGCTCGATTTTGGTCTCATCTGACCACAACACTTTCACCCAGTTCTCCTCTGAATCATTCAGATGTTCATTGGCAAACTTCAGACGGGCCTGTATATGTGCTTTCTTGAGCAGGGGGACCTTGCGGGCGCTGCAGGATTTCAGTCCTTCATGGCGTAGTGTGTTACCAATTGTTTTCTTGGTGACTATGGTCCCAGCTGCCTTGAGATCATTGACAAGATCCTCCCGGGTAGTTCTGGGCTGATTCCTCACCGTTCTCATGATCATTGCAACTCCACGAGGTGAGATCTTGCATGGAGCCCCAGGCTGAGGGAGATTGACAGTTCTTTTGTGTTTCTTCCATTGTTGTCACCTTCTCACCAAGCTGCTTGGCGATGGTCTTGTAGCCCATTCCAGCCTTGTGTAGGTCTACAATCTTGTCCCTGACATCCTTGTAGAGCTCTTTGGTCTTGGCCAAGGTGGAGAGTTTTGAATCTGATTGATTGATTGCTTCTGTGGACAGGTGTCTTTTATACAGGTAACAAGCGGAGATTAGGAGCACTCCCTTTAAGAGTGTGCTCCTAATCTCAGCTCGTTACCTGTATAAAAGACACGTGGGAGCCAGAAATCTTTCTGATTGAGAGGGGGTCAAATACTTATTTCCCTCATTAAAATGCAAATCAATTTATAACATTTTTGACATGCGTTTTTTCTGGATTTTTTTGTTGTTATTCTGTCTCTCACTGTTCAAATAAACCTACCATTAATATTATAGACTGATCATGTCTTTGTCAGTGGGCAAACGTACAAAATCAGCAGGGGATCAAATACTTTTTTCCCTCCCTGTATCATACTGTCATTGATTCAAGCTTTTTACACTATTTTAGCTGAACAGCGTACCACTTTAAAAAAAAACAACATATAATTTATTTCCCTTACAAAAAAACACATTTGAAAATTGTAGTTGCAATTGTGAAAATGGCAGTTTCACATGTGAAATCGCATTTTCATATGTAAAATATCTGTTTTCACATGTAAAAAGAGACACATGAGGTCAGTTGTTCACATGTGAAACCATATGTTCACATGTATTACATTTAGAGTTCACATGTTAACACCACCTTTTCACGTGAGGAGAATAACATGTTTTCACCAAATTCGATTTTCACCACATGTGAAAATCTAATTTGCACCTCCAAGTGTGAAAAACCTTAATGTGAAAATCAAATCTGCACTTTCACATATGAAATACTTTGTTGAAATTTTGCATCCCATGTTGTCTCATTTATTTCAGATGAGATCATGTTTTCACGTTTAGTTTCATGTTGACTTGTTGCTTTGTGATCACGTTATCACTTGTAAAATTCATTAGGTTTTTCTGTAAGGGAGTGTACCAAAATATGTTTGAGAAGTTCTGAGTTTCTGTTTAGCTGTGTTAGTATTGGTTATTGATTGAGGAGTAATTTAGCAAATGGATAGTTTGCCAAGCTGTGAGGATACAGAGAGAGAGAGAGAGCTGCTTTATCAACACCGCAGTCAGGTACGGGACGGGAACACTCTCTGGGAGGGCAGGACATAGCTGGGAACAATAGACAGAGTCGGTATGCGTCCCAAGTGGCACCCTATTCCCTTTAAAGTGCACTTCTCTTGACCAGGGCCCTTGTCATAATTAGTGCACTATATAGGGAATAAGGTGCCATTTGGGACTGACCAGAGTCAATCTGAAGATGGGACACACACTGTACTACAGTGTGAGCATTATAAACTGTTGAGCTCTTAGGCTAATTATAGGCCTAGTTTCTCCATATTTTCTTTATTCCTGTGTTAGTACTGTAGTGTTGATTAAGTCGTATACTAATTATGGGATTACAGACACCTAACTGGCTGGTTGTGTTTGCTAGCTGGACTGGTGTCAGTAGAATTTAACATCTTAGCAGACCCATTACAGGGTCACTCGGGTCAATACCAACCTGACAACACATGCATGATGGCTTCCACCTGCATACAATAATAGCCTGTGAGCTCTTCACTGACTCAGTCACAATTCACCTCTCTAGTTGACTCACAGAGTTTCTCTTTGTTACCACAGAGACTGACTGACACGGATCAGCTACATTTGCACTTTCACCTTTTCCAATGTTGATACATTCATGGGTAAAAACTTGAAAAGATTGAATAGTGATACAGTTGGCACATCTGGTACAAGGTCGTAAACATGGAAGCTTGCTCATTGGAAGAGGTCAACAATGTCACAGAGCGATGCTAATGGAGCCGACAACAGATTAGAAAGTGACCTATAAAGTTAGCTATGGGACAAGCAGATGCCAATGGCATTGACCAAGCTATTCATTTTGTCCAATGTATAATTGAATAGTGAGTACACAACTCTATGTAATTAAGAGGAAGCTGATTTATTAACTAGGGTTTCAAATTTAAAACTTCAATAGACTGCTTTGGTAAAATGTAACAATATGACTACACACAATTGGTATTTTATTAGGATCCCCATTAGCTGTTGTGAAAGCAGCAGCTACTCTTCCTCAGGTCCACACAAAACATAAAACATGACATAATACAGAACTTTAATCGACAAGAACAGAACAACATAAGTTTGATACAAATTGAGTATGCAGTGATGATGATGGTCATGTAAATTCTGTATGAACTTTCAGACGTTGTTTCACACTGCCACCAGAGAGGATTATTTCATATAACCATGGTGTCCGCCTGGAAAGTGAGCTCACTGTATTGACATTATGCAAATAGTCTTTCATGAATTCCAGAAACACATTCACATGCATCAAGACCCATTAAATCAGATTCATTTAGTATGCAAATGTTAATTATTCCCCTTATGCACATCTCAAATGTTTACATTATTCATCCTCTATTCATCTGTAACATACATTTTAGTAGACTGCATACCGTTGCTACATGGTAAAAACAGAATAACTTGGCATTCTGTACAAATATACAGACAAAGGCAATTTCCATTATGACAATGAATTCAATTTGATACATCTGTGTAACTACACTGGAAATACAATTGTCCACAATAGCATTGTCATTATCATTGCCACTTGATGAAGCCTCTACTTAACGTTGATATTTACAATGTCATAAAAACCATCTCTGCGGTTGCCAAAACTGCGATTCATAAAAAATTATGACTTATATGATGATGATGACCAAGTCGTCCCAGAGGAGCCATTTCCATTGTGACGACCTTCGGGCAACATCCAAAATCACTGTTAAAATAAAACACAAAAAAAACAGCATTGCTTCAGTCTTGAAATGTAATTGATGGGTGGGTCCTAGAGTCTGAACGTGTCTGTGTGTTTTTTATATTTTGAGTTGGATTTCTTTGGCCTCCAAGGCCTTGGTGGTAACCTCGGCTCAGAAGGCCTGCTTGCTCAGCTGGTCCCTGGGACTGGGCATTCTTCAGTAGGAATTGACTGATGAACAGCTTCAAGCCCTCCCGCAGAATTCCTAGCTTGGGAATTCCCGAAATCCTGATGAGACACAACACAATGACAGACAATGATACCAGACCTTTCACATGGTCAACCCTCAGCAGTGCAGTTTTACAGGAGAGCCAAAGGACTCTGGCCAAAGATGTTTCATGACTAGGCGAAAGGAGGAAGAATCTGACCCTGATATTTCTTCTAAACCAGGGTTCGTCAACTAGGTTTGGCCTCGGGCCAAATATTTTCTGAGCTAATAGTCGGCGGGCCAGAACATAAGTAGCATATAATATTAGCACAACTAATTGGCCTACACTACAAATTGAACACCATTTTAAACATCTGATTAGCACATAATAGATTCAGTGAAAATAACAATACATTTTATTTGATTATGCTCATAGAATCACCAATGTCTCTATTCAATTATTATTTTTGTCTATTTCTCTGTGCATTGATTGGTGGGGGAAAAACAGGTCTACGTAGCCAACTGTAGGCTACACTAGTTTTTTTAATGTCAACATTCGTTCAGAACAATTAGCTTGATAGCAAGAGAAAATGTCGCTCTCAAAAAGTATCAAAAGAAAGGTGGATAATGAAAATCGAAGTTTCAGGGAAGAATGGACAGAGATATGCCTTCATCCTACCACCTTTTCCCAATGCCAAGCCAGCGTGTCTTATTTGCAATGAAAATGTCGCTGTTTACAAATAATTCAATCTCAGACGTCATTATGAATCTAAGCATGGAACTTTTGAAGTGGCCTTCTCGCCCCAGACAGAGGCCTGACACAGAAACATTGAAGCGTTAACTGCAAGCTACACACACAGCTTTTTTGGCAGACATATTCTGTCACTTAAACATGTTAAATCTGAAGTTACAAGGAAGAGGGAAAAAAGTGGACATGGTGGAAAATCTTTAGTGTGCTGAAGGCAACTGCACTTCAGCACACTAAAGAAAGGACAGGCAGAGGGACCAGGCCGCAGCATTGTCACAGAGATGATGGAAGATTTCATCAAGCAGCTGAGGGACAACTTCTCCACTAGATTTGAAGACTACAGCATGGCGAAGGATATCATTGAGTTTGTACGTGATCCTCTCACAGTCCGGCCAGGTGGAGAATTATCTTCCCTTGCTAAGAAAACGATACCCTCGCTGGATGAGGCCGCAATTCAAACTGAGTTGATTGAATTCCAGACATCAAGCCAAATCAGGGATGCGCTCAGGAGTGCCAAATCCTTGTGTGCGGTTTGGTTGGCATGCTCAGAGGAATACAGCACAATAAAGAAACTTGCATTTTATGTGCTAACAATGTTTGGATCGACTTACACCTGCGAGTCCTCATTTTCCTCTATGAACGCAATATAGACTCACGACAGGAACCGGTTTTCACCTAGGTCAGAGTGCCTGCGCATTAAAATCACATCCATCTCACCCGACATCCACAAGATCGTGTCCGATTAAGTAACTTAGTGGCCTATATGACTGTATTTAGTAAATACTAACATTATTGTGAGTGCTTTTCCAGGAATATTTAGGTCTCAAGCTGACAGTATTTTCTGTTTGTTCTGTCGTTACAGGAGCGGGCTATACAGACATTCACACACAGACATTGTCTTTTTTTCTTTAAATGATTGTTTTATGTAGGATGCTACATTTTTGGCCAGTTGCAATTGTATATAGGCTTAATTAAAAAAAATCCCACTTCTATTCGGCCATATACAGAGGGGAGAACAAGTATTTGATACACTGCCGATTTTGCAGGTTTTCCTACTTACAAAGCATGTAGAGGTCTGTAATTTTTATGATAGGTACACTTCAACTGTGAGAGATGGAATCTAAAACAAAAATCCAGAAAATCACATTGTATGATTTTTAAGTAATTAATTTGCATTTTATTGCATGACATAAGTATTTGATCACCTACCAACCAGTAAGAATTCCGGCTCTCACAGACCTGTACGTTTTTCTTTAAGAAGCCCTCCTGTTCTCCACTCATTACCTGTATTAACTGCACCTGTTTGAACTCATTACCTGTATAAAAGACACCTGTCCACACACTCAATCAAACAGACTCCAACCTCTCCACAATGGCCAAGACCAGACAGCTGTGTAAGGACATTAGGGATAAAATTGTAGACTTGCACAAGGCTGGGATGGGCTACAGGACAATAGGCAAGCAGCTTGGTGAGAAGGCAACAACTGTTGGCACAATTATTAGAAAATGGAAGAAGTTCAAGATGACGGTCAATCACCCTCGGCCTGGGGCTCCATGCAAGATCTCACCTCGTGGGGCATCAATGATCATGAGGAAGGTGAGGGATCAGCCCAGAACTACACGGCAGGACCTGGTCAATGACCTGAAGAGAGCTGGGACCACAGTCTCAAAGCAAACCATTAGTAACACACTACGCCGTCATGGATTAAAATCCTGCAGCGCACGCAAGGTCCCCCTGCTCAAGCCAGCGCATGTCCAGGCCCGTCTGAAGTTTGCCAATGACCATCTGGATGATCCAGAGGAGGAATGGGAGAAGGTCATGTGGTCTGATGAGACAAAAATTTAGCTTTTTGGTCTAAACTCCACTCGCCGTGTTTGGAGGAAGAAGAAGGATGAGTACAACCCCAAGAACACCATCCCAACCGTGAAGCATGGAGGTGGAAACATCATTCTTTGGTGATGCTTTTCTGCAAAGTGGACAAGACGACTGCACCGTATTGAGGGGAGGATGGATGGGGCCATGTATCGCGAGATCTTGGCCAACAACCTCCTTCCCTCAGTAAGAGCATTGAAGATGGGTCGTGGCTGGGTCTTCCAGCATGACAACGACCCGAAACACACAGCCAGGGCAACTAAGGAGTGGCTCCGTAAGAAGCATCTCAAGGTCCTGGAGTGGCCTAGCCAGTCTCCAGACCTGAACCCAATAGAAAATCTTTGGAGGGAGCTGAAAGTCTGTATTGCCCAGCGACAGCCCCGAAACCTGAAGGATCTGGAGAAGGTCTGTATGGAGGAGTGGGCCAAAATCCCTGCTGCAGTGTGTGCAAACCTGGTCAAGACCTACAGGAAACGTATGATCTCTTTAATTGCAAACAAAGGTTTCTGTACCAAATATTAAGTTCTGCTTTTCTGATGTATCAAATACTTATGTCATGCAATAAAATGCAAATTATTTACTTAAAAATCATACAATGTGATTTTCTGGATTTTTGTTTTAGATTCCGTCTCTCACAGTTGAAGTGTACCTATGATAAAAATGACAGACCTCTACATGCTTTGTAAGTAGGAAAACCAGCAAAATCGGCAGTGTATCAAATACTTGTTCTCCCCACTGTATGTTTTGCTTGTGAAAGCGATTTTATATAGGCCTAGGCTCTGAAGAAATACACTCCAATTAAACCCTCTTGTTGTTTGTAAAGTCAAATTAAAATGAAGATTATTGTTGAAGTGAATTACTTGACTGGTGTAGTTTTTCTCCATGTTGATGTGCGCTACTTGCATAAGAAGTTAGCTATATTTTCAGCACCAGGCGCTGTTCACCTCCTATTGATTGCGCTGCGGTTGCAGCTTTACGTTTCAGCACCACAAAATGGTCCACTGCCTGCTTTATTAGTTGACTGTCTCCTGCATTCTCTCTCCTCATGAATTAAGTTCAAATGTAGCTTTTGCATTATTTAGGTAGGGTAACTTCCTTCTTGAGACACTGCATTTGGGACATTTTGCATCTCGGGCCCTAGATTTTTTAAATATTATTATTTTTTAAATGGAAACAATTATTCATAATAATTTGGGGGACTTTGGGTTGCCAAATAACATTGCTGGCGGGCCATATTTGGCCCGCGGGCCGCCAGTTGTACATGATAAAAAGCTCAATTGGTAGAGCATGGCGCTTGTAACGCCAGGGTAGTGGGTTCGATCCCCGGGACCACCCATACGTAAAAATGTATGCACACAAGACTGTAAGTCGCTTTGGATAAAAGCGTTTTGATTTTGGCTAGGCTATTTTGAAGCAAGGTAAGAAATACCTCATAATATGAAGTAAAACGTTCAGGTTTCAGGTTGAAAATGCATAGGCCTGCCGCCTGCAGCTCAGATTGCAAAGTGGAAGGTGATGCGCTGATAGCCTGCCTACCGCTGCCTATGCACTTGAGTGGCGAATGGAGGCGTGCTTCAATTACCAGCTGAGAAATAGTAGCAATAGAAAGCTGGGATCCTCCTCTATTTAATTGTGGCCATCAAAACTCTGTTTTTAACACGTGCTTGCATTTAGAATTGTTGCGCAATGACTGGGGTTATAAAAGCATTTCACTCCAGTAGCAACCAGCTGTTTGAGGAGCTTTCGCTTTCCAACAGATGATATTTAGCTCAAACTAGGCTCCGTATACTGTGCGCGTGTAATAAATAATATATACGACAACTAACGATAAAATACACATGCGCCAATTTAATTCCACAAAATTATGCAAATTAACCTATAGACCGATAAGCATGACAGGTCAAATGTAGGTTACCCGCTAACCTCCCTACTATGGAGCAATTATGAACCATTCTAATGTCTGTGCCTGTATTCATAAAGCGTCTTTGTCCATGTAATCTTACTCATTATGATCTAAAAGACTAAACTGATCTTAGATCAGCACTCAGAGGACTTCTCTCCCAGTCCAGCATAGAAGGCATTGAATCTCTTCTCCTGGAGGCAACCATCCATCAGCACGTGGATGATCTACCTCTCCTGCTGGTCCTTTAGCCCCAGCCTGCACACAGAAAATAATGTAGTGTCACATCCTGAAACTTGTGACAACGACTAGCTTGGCATGAGAGCATTTCAGTAGTGCAGAAGGGGTTGGGATACAAAACACAACGTATCAGCTTCTCAAAGGCATCCAGGTAATCCTCGCTGGTCATTATGACGCAGAAGATATTTATCTTGATGTCTGTGTTCATTCTCTGTTTCCAGGCCAGGTCTAAGACCTTTTAGCTGAACTGAGTAGACAGATGAAGGGAAAATGCTATTATGATCAGTAAAACACATTGAACATTTTGTCGAGTTCAGAATTGCAACTCAAATGCAGTGATATGCAGTCAGGGTAGGCAGTGCGTACCTTATGATAATCTAATAACAAAAGCCAAACAAAAAATAAAAGAACAAAAAAAGAATGACAATTTGTTGTATAAGGTTTTTTTCTCAATGATTCTGGTGGTTTTTATGCTCAACATCTCTACATTTGCTAAAACTGCATCAAAACCTCAGGAAAGGTGCCAGGGTATCCATGCCTTCCTTCCCATCCATTCCAATTGTTGACGAGCCCGGCCGTTCCTGACTCCAGTCACTGTTAGGACAGGGTCAGCATAGGCCTTGCTGGTTTGCCTAGCTCCATTCGTTACATTGAGACAATTTCATATTTTGCGGACGCGTATTGCCTAAAAATATTGTGTGGGTAAGCTCTGCACATTTGAGCATGTCTACATAGTTTGGCGCTTGCATCCCTTGAACTGAACGAAGCTAGCTAGCTAGCAAAAACAACCTGACAAATGGACCTCAAACAATTTTCCATGTTGGATTTCCAAGGAAAACTTGGTATAATTCAGAGGGAGACTAACACCTGAGCTTCCTGACCTTCATCAGAGGAAGGGACAGAAAATCATGTGATCAAATGCACCACACTCGGCCTGACAGACACAGCAACCCTGAGCAGACGGCCGATCAGAGATGAGAGGAGACCAATGTTTTACAACATTTTGGAAAATATCAGTGTTCAAATGAAAACCAGGTTTGATCATTTTGTCATACTTGGCCCTAAAGTGATGTCACCGAGAGGTTCACTCTAAAGGACAGACGAATGGACTTCATTTACAAGTAAAGCTAGGCCTAAATGCATTATCCTTTGCAATTTGCGGGTTAGGCCACTGTTGAATGATCATGAGAATAGAGAACATCCATTTGATTTATCAAGAGAGAATACAATTGTATTTATCAAGCGAGAATTTCGTTTTGATTAGACACTTTTTTGATGTTTTGAACTGCATTTTTCTGTCATTTCTATTGTTGATATGGACATTTCGTTAGAACCTTAATTATTATATATGTGTGTGTGTAATAATATTTCACATAATATTATTATTATTATCATTATTATTATTAGTGTGTACGCACGCACAGTGCATTGGAAGAATTGTAAATCCATTGTGAAAGGCTATGGAGTTTGCGTTGCAGAAATAGCCACTCATCACAATTCATTTTTGAACATTTAAGTACACTACTAATCACAAGATGCAGATTATTTACCTGGTATGGTGCAGATGACACACATTTGCTATAACTGATTAAATTATGAAGCGTCATAGCTGTCTGTTAAAACTGAAAGTGTAGCCTCTGGATAAGATTCCAGACATCCACAGCATTCTTTTCATTCTTGCAGGAACTGCTATTTTCTATACTCAGTTCTTTTATCACCAATGACCCAGTGACGTGCAGGCAGGGTAGGCAATGCTTACCCTGTGATAATCTAATAAAAAAATATGTTATGAAAAGCCACAAAGAAATACATGTAAATCGTTTTTTGTTATCTAATGTTTTTTCTCAATGATTCTGGTGGTTTTTATATTCAAATAATTGTTTGAGCTAAAACCTCAGGAAAGGTCATGGTCATGCCTTTCATCCCATACATTCAAATCATTGACGCGGATGGCCATTCCTGACTTCAGTGACTGTTAATGGACAGAGACAGCATAGGCCTTCCTGCTTTGCCTAGCTTCAATCGTTGCATTGAGATGATTTCATATTTTGCACATGCGTATTGCCTAAACATGTTGTGTGGTAAGCTCTGCACATTTGGGTGGGTCTACATAATTTGGCGCTCTCATCCCTTTAACTGAACAAAGTTAACTAGCTAGCTAGCTAGCTAGCAAAAACAAACTGGGTAAATGGACCTCCTTCACTCATAGCGGTGGGAAGTAGTGGTGCTGAGGGTCCTGCAGCACCCCCTGATGAATCAACATTTAAAATAATATATATACACTACCAGTCAAAAGTTTGGACACATCTACTAATTCAAAGTGTTTTCTTTATTTTTACTATTTTCTACATTGTAGAATAATAGTGAAGACATCAAAACTATGAAATAACACATATGGAATCATGTAGTAACCAATAGTCTTAAACAAATCAAAATATGTTATATTTGAGATTCTTCAAATAGCCACCCTTTGCCTTGATGACAGCTTTGCACACTCTTGGCATTCTCTCAACAAGCTTCATGAGGTAGTCACCTGGAATGCATTTCAATTAACAGGTGTGCCTTGTTAAAAGTTAATTTGTGGAATTTCTTTCCTTCTTAATGCGTTTGAGCCAATTAGTTGGGTTGTGACAAGGTAAGGGGGGTATACAGAAGATAGCCCTATTTGGTAAAAGACCAAGTCCATATTATGGCAAGAACAGCTCAAATAAGCAAAGAGAAACGACAGTCCATCATTACTTTAAGACATGAAGGTCAGTCAGTACAGAACACTTCAAGAACTTTGAAAGTTTCTTCAAGTGCAGTTGCAAAAACCATCAAGCGCTATGATGAAACTGGCTCTCATGAGGACCGCCACAGGAAAGGAAGACCCAGTTACCTCTGCTGCAGAGGATAAGTTCATTAGAGTTACCAGCCTCAGAAATTGCAGCCTAAATAAATGCTTCACAGAGTTCAAGTAACAGACATCTCAAAATCAACTGATCAGAGGAGACTGCGTGAATCAGGCCTTCATGGTCGAATTGCTGCAAAGAAACCACTACTAAAGGACACCAATAAGAAGAAACTTGCTTGGGCCAAGAAACACGAGCAATGGACATTAGACCGGTGGAAATCTGTCCTTTGGTCTGATGAGTCTTTGTGAGACGCAGAGTAGGTGAACGGATGATCTCCGCATGTGTGGTTCCCACCATTAAGCATGGAGGAGGTGGTGTGATGGTACTTTGCTGGTGACACTGTCTGTGATTGAATTAAAATTCAAGGCACACTTAACCAGCATGGCTACCACAGCATTCTGTAGCGATACGCCATCCCATCTGGTTTGCGCATAGTGGGACTATCATTTGTTATTCAACAGGACAATGACCCAACACACCTCCAGGCTGTGTAAGGGTTATTTGACCAAGAAGGAGAGTGATGGAGTGCTGCATCAGATGACCTGGCCTCCACAATCACCCGACCTCAACCCAATTGAGATGGTTTGGGAGGAGTTGGACTGCAGAGTGAAGGAAAAGCAGCCAACAAGTGCTCAGCATATGTGGGAACTCCTTCAAGACTGTTGGAAAAGCATTCCAGGTGAAGATGGTTGAGAGAATGCCAAGAGTGTGCAAAGCTGTCATCAAGGCAAAGGGAGGCAAACTTTGAAGAATCTAAAATCTAAAATATACACTGCTCAAAAAAATTAAGGGAACACTAAAATAACACATCCTAGATCTGAATGAATGAAATAATATTATTAAATACTTTTTTCTTTACATAGTTGAATGTGCTGACATCAAAATCACACAAAAATTATCAATGGAAATCAAATTTATCAACCCATGGAGGTCTGGATTTGGAGTCACCCTCAAAATTAAAGTGGAAAACCACACTACAGGCTGATCCAACTTTGATGTAATGTCCTTAAAACAAGTCAAAATGAGGCTCAGTAGTGTGTGTGGCCTCCACATGCCTGTATGACCTCCCTACAACGCCTGGGCATGCTCATGATGAGGTGGCGGATGGTCTCCTGAGGGATCTCCTCCCAGACCTGGACTAAAGCATCCGCCAACTCCTGGACAGTCTGTGGTGCAACGTGGCGTTGGTGGATGGAGCGAGACATGATGTCCCAGATGTGCTCAATTGGATTCAGGTCTGGGGAACGGGCGGGCCAGTCCATAGCATCAATGCCTTCCTCTTGCAGGAACTGCTGACACACTCCAGCCACATGAGGTCTAGCATTGTCTTGCATTAGGAGGAACCCAGGGCCAACCGCACCAGCATATGGTCTGAGGATCTCATCTCGGTACCTAATGGCAGTCAGGCTCTGGCAGTGCTCCTCCTGCTCCTCCTTGCACAAAGGCGGAGGTAGCAGTCCTGCTGCTGGGTTGTTGCCCTCCTACGGCCTCCTCCACGTCTCCTGATGTACTGGCCTGTCTCCTGGTAGCGCCTCCATGCTCTGGACACTACGCTGACAGACACAGCAAACCTTCTTGCCACAGCTCGCATTGATGTGCCATCCTGGATGAGCTGCACTACCTGAGCCACTTGTGTGGGTTGTAGACTCCCTCTCATGCTACCACTAGAGTGAAAGCACCGCCAGCATTCAAAAGTGACCAAAACATCAGCCAGGAAGCATAGGAACTGAGAAGTGGTCTGTGGTCACCACCTGCTAAACCAGTCCTTTATTGGGGGTGTCTTGCTAATTGCCTATAATTTCCACCTGTTGTCTATTCCATTTGCACAACAGCATGTGAAATGTATTGTCAATCAGTGTTGCTTCCTAAGTGGACAGTTTGATTTCACAGAAGTGTGATTGACTTGGAGTTACATTGTGTTGTTTAAGTGTTCCCTTAATTTTTTTTGAGCAGTGTATTTTGATTTGTTTAACACCTTTTTGGTTACTACATAATTCCATATGTGTTATTTCATAGTTTTGATGTCTTCACTATTATTCTACAATGTAGAAAATAATCAAAATAAAGAAAAACTTTACTCGGCAGGTAGCTTAGTGGTTAAGAGCGTTGTGCCAGTAACCGAAAGGTCACTGGTTCTAATCCCCGAGCTGACTAGGTGAAAAAGCTGCCGATGTGCCCTTGAGCAAGGCACTTAACCCTAATTGCTTCTGTAAGTCGCTCTGGATAAGAGCTTCTGCTAAATTACCAATTTATTTATTATTTATTTATTTATTTAAAAACCCTTGAATGAGTAGGTGTGTCCAAACTTTTGACTGGTATTGTATATTTCTTACGACTTTTGGGAGCATTTCTTCCCCCCACCAAATTAGTGCACTAGGCCTTTATTACTCCTGTACGAGCGGAGCGGAGCAAAATCCGTTAGACAAACAATTTCAGTACCCCACCGCAAAACATCTTCCCGTGGCCATGCCTTCACTTTACCTCAAACAATTTTCCAAGTTGGATTTCCAAGGAAAACTTGGTATAATTCAGATGGAGACCAACACCTGAGCTTCCTGACCATCAGAGGAAGGGACAGAAAATCATCCGAACGAATGTACCACACTCGGCCTGACAGACACAGCATCCCGGAGCACACAACTGATCAGAGATGAGAGGAAAGTTTTACAACATTTTGGACAATTTCAGTGTTAAAATAAAACCCAGGTTTGATCATTTTGTCATCCTCGGTCCTACAGCGCTGTCACAGAGATTCACCCTGAAGGACAGATGAATGGACTTAATTTACAAGTAAATGCATTTTCCTTTGCAATTTGCGGTTTAGGCTACTGTTGAATGAACATGAGAATAGACAACATCCCTTTGATGCATTTCATTTATCAAGTTAGAATTTTGTTTTGATGAGACACTTTTCAGTCATTTCAATTGTTGATATGGGATTTTCTTCAGAACCGTATTTATTACATATGTGTGTAATAATATTTCACATATTAATATTATCGTGTGTGTGTGTGTGTGTGTGTGTGTTCGCGTTTGGGCATTCCATGGGCTGTGCATTGGAAGAATTGTAAATCCATTGTGAAAGGTTATGGAGTTTGCGTTGCAAACTATTTGGATGAAATGTAACTGTGGATGCTACATCGGTCTATGGCCGAGCTGAGTTGAGCAGTGTGCCATTTTGTCGGATGATATGAAACATGTAGCCATCAGAAGATATCGCTTTTGTATCTTGGCTACATTGGTTTTTACATTTGGTGAAAATTGTTTGTCAATTTCGGTTAATAGCCTATGTCACTCTGGTTGATGGAGCTATCTGTTGTATGGTGAACTTGGCCTTCATCAAGGTTTATTTGTGAGTAAATCTGGCTTTGACAATAGCCAGTGTCTACCCAGCCACCGAGCGTCACTGCTCAAATGTTCATATGAAAGAGCTACAGTAATGATTTGGTGGAACACCAGGGGCCATATGTATCAAGCATCTCTGAATAAGAGTGCTAATCTACGATCAGGTCCCCCCTGTCCATATAATCTTATTCAGTTTGAATCAGCACGCCTACTCTGAGACACCTGATGCATACGGCCCCAGATCTTTTAGGGTTCTAGTACCTCTCCTTCTGCAGTTGTCTGTTTGACGATGAGCACACAATCCACCAGCGGCCCACCTGCTCTGCAGCCAGGAGGTTCTCCAGAGAGACCCTCAGCTTCACATCACTGCCCCCTGAACTCTGGTGGATCTGAACACAACAGCTAAAACTCATTATTCACATAACGCTCCAGGGTGAAGTTTTCCCTAATTACAGATCTAGGCACAGCTTCCCCTTCCCCTTCCACAATCCCAAATGTAAGTGGGGTAAATGCTAAACTGACCCAAGATCAGCGTCTAGGGGCAACCTCACCCTACTCCTTCACACTCCCCTCATCTGGGTGCTCAAACCTATAACATAAACTGCTATGTGAGATTATAGTGCCCCCTGGCGGCAAGTGATATATTCTTGTGGTTGAAACATCAACAATGGAAGAATATTTCATGGCTGAGCAAAGAATGGTTTGAGGTTATGATATGACAGTTGTACTACATTTGTTAGTAAGTATTAAATTAATCAGATCCATAACCCACCAGAGTTCTTTGTAGCTTTCGGAGTCTCTCAACAGGCTCTGGGTCATAGCCTGGGATCTTCCTCATATTGTTGTTCTTCAGAGCCAACATGGTCTCCAGCATGAATCGCACCTAAAGATAGAAAAGATATTCAGAAGAGAGTTGGCTTGTTATTCATTTACGACTGCTACTTTGACTGCTAATGAATGCTAATTGCGAGTTGCTCTTGATAAGAGCTGCTAAATGAGCAAAATATAAATGTAAAACGACCATGTTCGAAAGTGTTACCACCAATTAGGTGCATTTCAGAGTATAGATAGAGGGTGATGTTGAGAGTGGTGTTGTGTGGTAGCTGTGACAAACCGTACCCTGTTTTCATCCTGAAACTTGGTGCCCACACCGCTGGCCTTGCGCTGGGCCTCAGAGATGAGCTCTTTCAGCGCCAGGGCATCATCCTTCCACAGGGCGAAGCCTACATTCTTCAACAGGAACAGAACTAGCTCAATGTCCTTCTCGGTGAAGGCCCCCACCAGCATCTTCAGGATGTCAAAGATGAGGAGGGCGTGCACCACCTGGAAGTTGTAGAGATGTGCCACCATGGCCACCAGGTTGTCACACTCCTTGCCTTCAATGGTACATTGTGTCAAAGAACAGAAAATAAAGCAAAAAATAAAAAAATTAAGCAAGTCATTGGAACCTTGAATTAATGGAGAGTATGTGAATGTGGGGGGTAGCTTATAAAGGAACTGGAGACAAGTCACACTGAGCACGTAAATCAAACAAACCACAAGCTAATGATCATTCACAGGTTAATGGTTACTCCTTTTCTCACACAGACTGTGTTGTTCCAAAATACTATTTTCTTCTTTCTACATTTACATCATTTAGCAGACGCTCTTATCCAGAGCGACTTACAAATTGGTGCATTCAACTTATGATAGCAAGTGGGACAACCACTTTTTCTTCCTCTTTTCTTTTTTATGGGGGGGGGGGGGGGGGGTAGAAGGATGACTTTATACTATTCCAGGTATTCTTTAAAGAGAGGTAGGGTTTCAAGTGTCTCCGGAAGGTGGTCAGTGACTCCGCTGTCCTGGCGTCGTGGGGGAGCTTGTTCCACCATTGGGGTGCCAGAGCAGCAAATAGCTTTGACTGGGCTGAGCGGGAACTGTGCTTCTGTAGAGGTAGGGGAGCTAGCAGGCCAGAGGTGGATGAACGTAGTGCCCTCGTTTGGGTGTAGGGTCTGATCAGAGCCTGAAGGTAAGGAGGTGCTGTTCCCCTCACAGCTCCGTAGGCAAGCACCATGGTCTTGTAGTAGATGCAAACCTCAACTGGAAGCCAGTGGAGTGTGCGGAGGAGCAGGGTGACGAGAGAACTTGGGAAGGTCGAACACCAGACGGGCTGCGGCGTTCTGTGCTCTTATCAGAGGAGCATACAGGGGTGAACTAAAGGTCAACTAAAAGTCACCAAGAGAGAACAGAGTTCTAGACAATTACACCTCTACAAATGAATTAGGATTCAATCGTAATTGTTAGTTGATTGTGACAAACTAGCTCCCTCACTTATAAAATATGTCTGCATCCCAAATGTCACCTTATTCCCTCTATAGTGCTATATTTTTGACCAGGGCCCACAGGGCTCAATTCTGTTGATGAGGTTTGAACCTACCTCAAGCCCCACTGTGTGATGCAGGATACTGACAAGCAGGACGTGTTCCATGAGCAGTCTGTCAGGCATCAGGGCTGGGGTGACGCGGGCTGCCAGGAGGATCTCTGTCAGGGTGTCATTCATGTTCTTCCGGCTGGAGCTCATGTACAGCCCCTCCAGCTGGCCACTGATGGACGCGGTGTTGGCCTCACTGAGCCTACGGAGGAAAATGCAGAACAGGACAATGACGTTTGAACTAAGATGGACGCCAAAACATCAGTGCTGATTTAGGATCAGTTCTGCCTTTTGGATCACAATTAATATGATTACATGGACAGGGGGGGACCTGATCTTAGATCAGCATTCCTACTCTGAGATGCTTGATACATACATACGGACCCTGAGCATCCCTAGCACCATAACATGAACTGATGTTTTGATATCTGATCAAAAACATGTCCTCTTTGCTTGATCAAAGGTGACAAATCCAGTGCGACGGTCGACACTCAACAGAAGAGGGTCAAGGAACAGTGATTAGTGTGACAAAGCATGTAGAGTAATCAAGATAAAAACCATTAGGACATACCAATTCGATTTTACTGTATAACAGATGCCCCGCTTCACATTTCCACCCCCCCAAAAAACATATTTTTACAGCCATTCTTTTAAACGATTCCTTTTGACGAATCAAATGTTTCACTTCGCCATTGTAGTGGTTGGGATTCGGTTCAATCGAATCATGGAAATCAAAATAAATGTTTGTGAATCACAAACAGTAAAAAAAAACAAAAAACATATTACCCTTCCTTTTGGATTATGGTCGCTGCAAAACATGTTTTGTAGAAATGTTAAGTTGATTTGGGCATTTAATTTATTGCACCTTAATAGATGCTAGTTAGACTGCAGTGAACATTTCTAAGCTAAGATAAATGACTGAACTAGAATAGGTACATTTCCTGTAGCATGGTAGTGGAAGATTTGTTAAATGTAGAATTCAAGCTAAATAGAAGCTGAAACAGTTCAATATAAGAATAGGTCTGATTACTTAGTAGAATGCTACATATTTCAGCTAGCACATCAATTATGAAAAAGGGCAGAACTATGCCTTTAAAAAAAAGAAATGTGACAAACTTGGCTGTGACATGCTTTTAATGGTGCTATCCAACACCTGACTCCAACGTAGTTAATTAGGGGTGTACCCTGACTGGGACTCAAACCCTGGTCCCTGTGACTGTCATTCCAAAACCATTATACCAAAAGGCAAAAATCTCTTGGTGAGGTCGCTAGATGTTGAACTAAGGTTAGATAGTATTTTTTTTAAAGGGGTTCAAAAATTAAAGGGTAGGTTGTATAAACATAACCACATGTCACATATGGATTTGCATTAGTATACGCATCAAAAGTCCCAATGCAAAGTTACACCTCAATTTTTTCTTCTTCAAGTTATTACATTAAACCGATTCAGAAGAATGCTGAAGTCATGTTGGAAAATGTTTTCCTGCGGGGTGAGGTGGAGGACCCGGGAAGCAAGCCTATTCCCTATAATGTAAACTCCCAACAGAAAATAATATAGGGGAAAATAATAAAGAAGGAAAATATATTTAATTAGTTTACTCCAATTAGGGGCTAGGGTGGTAGGGTTTGGGGAAAATAATTAAGAAGGAAAATATATTTTTTTAAATAATATATTTACAAAAAAAATATATATGAGACCCAGCCCATTGACTTATATCCACTGTAGTGGACATTTGAGTTTCATCCCTCTTCTTGGAATCTTTTGTGCAAGTCTCTTAATTCCTGATGTACTGTACAGAGGACATCCTGGGCTTTTCAGTGATATGTCATTTGATTGGCTGGGAGGCCGGGAACCGCCTCTATCTTTCCTTTCAAAATGGACGGCATAGGAACAAGCACATTTTATGGAAAGATGAGAGGTAAGTCAAATATTGTTTGTCTATGGTTTTGTTACTATGATAATCATATATTTTCTTGTTCATGAAGGTGTTAGGAATCATATATTTAGTTCTGATAGCAACTAAATTATGTATCTTTTGAAAGATTTGCCATTTTATGAATGTCAATTATAGTGGACATCAGGACTATCTTCATGTAAATAATGACTCCACATTGTCGTAGGAAACAGAACTGAAGCAGAAAGAATTCTTTACCGAGGGAGATTCAGATTTGGAGTTGTCAGATGAGAGAGATGAGGATAAGTTTCAACCAGTGATACAAAACGGTGATGAAGAAGAGGAAGACAATGCAGAAGGCTCAGTTGAAGGGACAGATGCAGACACAGACACAGATACAGACAGGGATGAACAGGAAACTCGTCGCCCTCTGTGGGCCAGGAGTAACATGTATGTTTGATGCAGTTCCACAATTTTAAATTCAGCTGCATTGAGTATTTAAACTATTATTACTTATCATTTATTATTCTTTTTTCCTTCATATCAGATTTGCACCTGTGTTACCTGGGCTTCCTGTGTGTCAAGATGACCCTACAACACGTGCAGACTGGAGTCCAATTGAATACTTTTCACAGTACATTGACAACAAGGTCTTTGAAGATTTGGCAACATACACAAATCAAAGAGAGCTGCAAATCAAAGGAGTGTGCATGAACACCACGCCACAAGAAATAAAAATCTTCTTGGGCATTTCAGTCCACATGGCCTGCCTTGGCTATCCCAGAATTAAAATGTTTTGGGCCAACAAAACTAAAGTGCCAGTCATAAGTAGCAAAATGACTAGGGATAGATTCTTCAGGATAAGAAATTCCCTCAAGATTGTCAATGACCTGGCTGTAACAGAGGAAACAAAGAAGGCAAATATTCTTTGGAAAGTCAGGCCAATACTCGATCGTGTGCGCCAAGGCTGTCTCAGCCTTGCAAAGCCAGAAAGGGTCTGCATTGATGAGCAAATCATCCCATTCACAGGCCGTTGTCCAGTCAGGCAATATGTTACCGGCAAGCCAAACCCTACTGGCCTAAAGGTCTTTGTCCTTGCATCCCCAAATGGTCTGATGCTTGATTTTGAAGTCTACCAAGGGAAGAATACCTTTACAGTCCAAAGGTTAGGAGTTGGAGCTGCAGCAGTTCTACGCATGGTTGAATCTGTTCCAACAGGAAGCCACATATTCTTTGACAGGTACTTCACAACCATAGATCTATTGGATGCATTGCTGGCAAAGGGCCTTCCTGCAACTGGAACTATAATGAAGAACCGTGTCCCAAAGCTGTGCCAGCTGCCAGTAGACAAACAGTTGAAAAAAGAGGGGAGAGGAACATCAGTGTCAGTGGCCAGAAAGAGTCCTGAGCTGGCCATCACAAAATGGTTCGACAACAAACCAGTGCTCATGGCATCCACTGTACATGGGAAAGACCCAGAAGACATCTGTACCAGATGGTCCCAGAAAGAAAAGCACCTGGTCCAGGTTAAAAGACCAGCAGTAATTAAGCAGTATAATGATAACATGGGTGGCGTAGATCTTTGTGATCGCATGCTTAGCTTCTATCGTATGTCAAGCAGGACCAAGAAGTGGACATCGCGCGTGATCAGTCACTTCTTTGATGTTGCCATCACCAACTCCTGGATACAATACCAGTCTGACAGCAAAGCTCTGCACAGACCATCCAAGAACACACATCAGTACCTGGACTTCAAACTACTCCTAGCTGAGGAGCTGTTGGAGAGTCCGGAACTGGAAAACAGCTGTGAAGAGAGTGAGGATGAGTATGAGCCACCATCTAAAATGAGGATCCCACAACCAGAGCCATCTGTGCGCAGACTAGGAGCCATGCACATGCCTGAGATGATGGATACCAAGCATGCAGAAAGATGCAGAAATAAGGGCTGCAAGAGCAAGACGTACATGAGATGTACCAAATGCAAGATGTTCCTCTGCATTACCAAAAAGAGAAATTGCTTCCAGGACTTTCACCACTAACAAAGAAAATACTAAGAACAAAATGAAGAGTGAAGGAAAAAGCTAGATTGGATTCAGTTTGACAGAAGGAAAAAATCCAAAATAAATCTGTTACACATTAGTTATATGTTCATTGTTCAAATAACACTGAAAGGATTCAAGGGGACCAATCAAAGGATATGGACATAACAAAGTGTTAAGCTTTAATAGTAAAGCTATCCTTGCGAAATGTAAGGAAAAGGATTCAAGAATGATTAATGTGTATTGTATAATCAAAATGTCTGTATTCTTGGATAATAATCAATCTACAGCCCAAAATGTATGTATTCTTAGTTCATAAAAACTCTGTAATCTGTAAGAACTCTGTAAAAATGTGTATCTACCAAATGTGTCTCTTTTCGTACTCAAATGATCCTGTTGTCCACTACAGTGGACATGCTGTAAAATAAAAAATTAAAATTAAAATGTGGAAATTGTAGGATGCTTTTTTTAACCCTAAACAGTTATTGAATCACAAAAAATATGATTAGGAAAAACAATATTTTCCTTGGTTCTCAGGAGGATATATATATATGGGAGATTGGAAATGATGCAGACAATTACATTTATAGAAGCCCAAATCTATCTGCAGTATTAAAGTGGATCTACCCCCTAACAAAAAATAATAATAATAATCCAACATAAATAACTTTAAATGTGTAACTTCAAAATAAACGAAATCAAGGTCACATCTAGATGGTTATCAATATTAGTTATTTATTGTGTAGGCTGCTATCCTACTTTAAATAAAATAGTGAGAGAGAAAAAATGGCCACGTTAGCTACCGCCGGTGACCGTGACAGCCTGTAAGAAGTACTTCAAGTCTGCAGGCAGGCCAATACAACACCGGTGCACCCGTCGCCGGCTTATTGACTCGTTGTGCACCCCAATCAGCCGCAAAACAATTTGCCGATTCGCTTTCCATACACCCACTCCTTTCGACACACCCACTCGCCCATACCCCGGTTGCCATATTGGGCTGCAGCTACCCATACTTGTGTCTGTCAGCTAGCGCGCTAGCACTAAGCCAAGGTGGAAAAAGTTACAGAACTCCGGTAGCCTACTTCACAGAGAACATGCCGAAAAATTCACTAAACAAAAAGGAGAACAGACGAGGTACTACAAAATCAGAGCGGATATGATTTTCTCTTTCGTTCGAGAAGACGGCACCAGAGCCTGCCATGCTAGCGGGTTCCCACTACATAACACAGCCACAAGGTCCATGAAGAGTAGCTGCATGGCCGCACCGGCCCCATCTGCTTCTTGTTTACATCTGTGATTGGTGGATTGTAGCTCACCACCGCCAACACTCGGTCTGGAATGTAATTACATGCTTGAGCTAGCTACCGAGCTAGCATACGAACTCTGTAGCACAGAGTAGCTCCTCCATATGATGTCGAGAAATAGTGTATTCTGGGTAGTTTCAAAGATATCTGGAAATAAGTTAATAAATATGTAATAACACAAAAAAATTACTATGTTTGTACTTATAGGTAACCAAATCGTGACTACAACTAATTGAAGTCTTTGACATTTTTTACATTTTACATTTTAGTCATTTAGCAGACGCTCTTATCCAGAGCGACTTACAGTTAGTGAATACATTTTTTTTTTTATACTGGCCCCCCGTGGGAATCGAACCCACAACCCTGGCGTTGCAAACGCCATGCTCTATCAACTGAGCTACATCCCTGCCGGCCATTCCCTCCCCTACCCTGGACGACGCTGGGCCAATTGTGCGCCGCCCATGAGTCTCCCGGTCGCGGCCGGCTGCGACAGAGCCTGGATTTGAACCAGGATCTCTAGTGGCACAGTTAGCACTGCGATGCAGTGCCTTAGACCACTGCGCCACTCAGGAGACACCACACTTTGTTGTTACATTGGTTAGTAAAAACTCATGCTTCCTACCCTTTAAATGGCCTTACCGGTTCACAAGTCCTTTGACTTGTCTCTTCAGTCTCTCCAGCTCAGCTTTGCACTTATCATCCCCGGTTTCCCGTAGGTAATGGGGCACATATTTGGGTAATGGGGCACATATTTGGGTAATGGGGCACATATTTGCCTGTTGACGGGGCAGCCTATATATACACTGAATAGTGTTTAATTCTCAGTCTATACATTTAGGTCCAGTTTCCCAGACACAGATTAAGCTTGATGCTGGAATAAAAAGTATGTTCAGTGGAGATTCTCCATTGAGCTTGCTTTTTAGTCCAGGACTAGTAGGCTTAATCTGTGTCCAGGAAACCGGCCCTACAAAATATAAATGTTGCTGAAATTCACAAATGAGATTCTAATTGGGCAATTTACAGTTTCCGCCTTAACCCCTGCAAGCTCCCTCCTCTTCTGCTGCTTCTTCTTCCGAACCTGCACTACCACTCTCATCCATTCCATCTACTTCCTCATCAATTTCATCTTCCTCCACATACTTGCCATCCTCCGTATTGGCATCCAGATCTCCATCACTGTCTAGTTCGCTGCCCTGCTCTTCAGAGTAATCTCCTAATTCTTCCTCCTCTTTGCCGGACATTTCAGATTCACTGTCTTCCAATTTCCTTAATTTCTCTTTGGCAATGTCCATGTCATCACTGTCATACATCATCCCTGAAGCTGCCGATCCAGCATCCAGTACACCCTGAATGTAATCAAGTCCATCATCAGCAAATGACTGCAGCAGATTATTTTTCCTCTTGTTATACCCAAGAGATCGCTCCAATCTCTTAATTTCTCTGTCCTCAGCAACATTTGCTTCCAAAAGTTTTTTTTTTCTTGATTCCTCAAGTTTTTTTTTTGCTTTGCTTTCTTAGAAGGTTTCTTAGGTGCTGTTTTCTCAGCCTTCTCTACTGCTGCAGTCTCAACAGGAGTTGACTTGGGCTGTTGAGCTGCTGGCTCATCTTTCTTCACTGTTCCATTCACCTTTGTTCGTTGTTTATCAGATGGGGTTGCAACTTCCTCACTGTGGATGCTTTGAGAGCCTTCATAGTGATTCTTACTTTTCGTTTTTTTCATCTTTCTTTTCTCCTTACGCATCTCTTTTCAACTTTTCTTCTTAACAAATGTCAAGGCAATGCCATCTTCCGTTTCATCACAGCCTACCTTACTCTTTACAAAGTCGTTAACTGTCACCATATACTTTTGCAATTTTCCGGTGTCTTTCTTTCCTTTCATCTTTGCAACAGAGATTACTATCGTCAACTACTTAGCTATGATTTTATTGTTACTTGACGAAAGACACTGACTTTTATAATTACATTCCTTTCTATACGTCTACCGAGTTTCAAGCTTGGCAAGAAGCAAACGCTGTTTATGAAGCAAAAAAGTTTGTCTATGAAGCAAAAGGCTACCTATCACCTAGTTAAGTGAAATAACCTCTACCGTCGTTACTTCGAAACACTTGAAATAGTTGATCAAAACTATCTTAAAACGTCAAATTATTAGACACATGTATCTTCATGAGGCCAGCCATTGTTGTTAATAAACGACCCAGGAAACACATGTGCTGCAAAAAATAAAACCAGAAACAGCTTCCGGGTCATTATTTTTGTCATGTGTTTTTGGTCGTCACTAGTTACCACAGCCACAAAGTCAGAATGATGGCTAAACCCCGCCTATTCTACAATGCAGCTTCTTAAAATTGGATTTTAAACGTATCCCTAATCTTGACCACACTGCTAACCTTATACCAAACCCTATCCTTAAATTAAGACAACCATTTTTGTGTGTTTTCATGAATTTTTACGATATACGATATAGGCTAACAGTGTGGTTAAGGTTAGTGTTAAAGTTAGGTTTAAATATTTTTTTCAGAAGAGAAATTGTAGAAATGGGCGGAGTTTAGCCATAATCAGAACTTTGTAGCTGTGTTAACTAGTAACGATCCATTCAGTGGGTTTGGATGGAGCCTGAATTACCGTTCTCCTAGCAGCAGGATATTATGCTGGCAGCACGATCGCGGATAAAAAAATAAAAAATAAGAGCCCCCTGCAAAGACATGCTAAGCTTTGCGAATATCGATTTGTTTTTGTTGCACTCTACAACTGTTTTTCACAGCATTGTAATAACCAGCTTTGAAAAACTAAATTGATAATTTCACGTATTTTCTTTTTTTTATATTGTATTATTTATACCAGCATTTATTTTGAAAGTTTACACAAATACTGCTATGTTGAAAGCTATTGTGTAGGCTATATTTAAAGAAATACACTTTTAATAAAATACAAATATATGTTATTGGAATTACTCAATATAGTCTGCAAAAATTAAATGGGTCTCTTGTGCTGGGCAACGAGTTTAATAAAGAGTACTTGTGACTCCTTACTCCACCCACTCCATTCACAGCAATGCAATAGACAGTATTTGGCACTTTAGAGATAACGTTTTTCTACCTGTCTCAGCTAAGGTCGGGTGGAAAATACCCAGTAGGGTCTCTACTAACCAAATATGTGTAGTTTTGGAGGGGGACTGTGTGGTACATATCCAGCAACACAGCTTTAAATGACCTGGTGCTACCCCATGGTCCTAAAATCAATACACACTCAACAACAATAAAAAGGAAACACAAATGCCAAACTTTTTAATCAAAATGAAATCTAATTTATTTACAAGTTAAATGTAATGAATATTAACCAGTATAATCACACTTTCTGAACAGCAATGGAGAACATTATTTACAAGTTATAGGCCTTTATGTGTTGCTTTTCTATCAAGGTTAGCAGTATAGCAGTATACTGTGATGGCAAGGTGACTGGGAATATGGTCGGATACAAACAGTGTAGTTATTCCCTCCGTAAGGCAATCAAATAGGCAAAACGTCAGTACAGAAACAAAGTGGAGTCGCAATTCAACAGCTCAGACACGAGAGATATGTGGCAGGGTCTACAGACAATCACTGATTACAAAGGGGAAACCAGCCACGTAGTGGACACCGACGTCTTGCGCCGGACAAGCTAAACACCTTCTTCGCCCGCTTTGAGGATACCACAATGCCACCGACACCGCCCGCTTCCAAGGACTTTGGGCTCTCGTTCTCCGTGGCCGACTTGAGTATGACATTTAAGCGTGTTAGGCTGCCATGACAGACCGCATCCCTAGCGGTGTACTCAAAGCATGCGCAGACCAGCTGGCTGGAGTGTTAACAGACATATTCAATCTCTCCCTATCCCAGTCTGCTGTCGCCACTTGCTTCAAGATGTCCACCATTGTTCCTGTACCCAAGAAAGAAAAGGTAACTGAACTAAATGACTATCACCCCGTAGCACTCACTTCTGTCATCATGAAGTGCTTTGAGAGGCTGGTTAAGGATCATATTACCTCTACCTTACCTGACACCCTAGACCCACTTCAATTTGCATACCGCCCCAATAGATCCACAGAGGATGCAATCGCCATTGCACTGCACACTGCCCTATTCCATCTGGACAAGAGGAATACCTATGTAAGAATGCTGTTCATTGACTATAGCTCAGCCTTCAACACCATAGTACCCTCCAAGCTCATCATTAAGCTCGGGGCCCTGGGTCTGAACCCCGCCCTGTGCAACTGGGTCCTGGACTTCCTGATGGGCCGCCCCCAGGTGGTGAAGATAGGAAACAACACCTCCACTATGCTGATCCTCAACACTGGGGCCCCACAAGGGTGCGTGCTCAGCCCCTCCTGTACTCCCTGTTCACCCATGACTGCGTGGCCACGCACGCCTCCAACTCAATCATCAAGTTTGCAGACAACATAATAGTAGTAGGCCTGATTACCAACAATGACGAGACAGCCTACAGGGAGGTGGTGAGGGCCTTGGAGGAGTGGTGCCAGGAAAATAACCTCTCCCTCAACTTCAACATAACGAAGGAGCTGATCGTGGACTTCAGGAGACAGCAGAGGGAGCACGCCCCCATCCACATCGACGGAACCGCAGTGGAGAAGGTGAAAAGCTTCAAGTTCCTCGGCGTACACATCACTGACAATCTGAAATGGTCCACCCACACAGACAGTGTGTGAAGAAGGCACAACAGCGCGTCTTCAACCTCAGGAGGCTGAAGAAATTCGGCTTGGTCCCTAAGTCCCTCACAAACCTTTACAGAGACTGAAAAACAGCTTCTATCTCAAGGCCATCAGACTGTTAAATAGCCATCGCTAGCCGGCTACCACCCGGTTACTCAACCCTGCACCTTAGAGGCTGCTTCCCTATATACGTACATAGACATGGAATCACTGGTCACTTTAATAGTGGAACACTAGTCACTTTAATAATGTTTACATATTGCTTTACTCATTTCATATGTATATACTGTATTATATTCTACTGTATTTTAGTCAATGCCACTCCGACGTTGCTCGTCCTAATATTTATATATTTCTTAATTCCGTTCTTTTACTTTTAGATTTGTGTGTATTGTTGTGAATTGTTAGATACTACTGCACTGTTGGAGCTAGGAACACAAGCATTTCTCCACACCCGCAATAACATCTGCTAAATATGTGTATGTGACTAATAAAATTTGATTTGATTTGATTTGAACCAAGTTTTCAAAACCAATAACAGAGACAAGATTGAAAGACAATACATAATACAGAGACTTGTTGATTATCAAAGTCAGCAAAGGCTTTTTCTGTAAAACATACTCTTGCATGCCATTGTGACAAAGCGTATTCACATTGCCCTCTAATAAGACTGCTTTAGTGAACAAGCATACATAAACACCACAACTACTACCGTCAGACTGTTTTCTAAAATGGGGGCACCGATGAGAAAATGTATAGTTTATTGTCACATCCACCACAAATCCATGCATTGACAGATACTGTAATGCCAGGTATTTCTGAAGTGGAAGTAGTGTATCCTTTAATTCTCCTTCATACTGGTTGAGGGGATATCACAACCCACCCCTTTTACAGGTAGGCCTATCAAATGAGAGGAAATGCTACCCAGCAATTGGAAGGGAGGTTGGAAGGAGCACAAGTTAAAACAACTATTATTTTATAGAGTATAAAACTGGTGAAAAGTGTATTTCATCCTCACATTGTACTTGCTTAGGACTTTAAATAAGACAGGACATCTAATAAGACAAAGGCCAAGAAATAATCGCTTGTATTTTCTCACAAATTACAATTTGGAGAGATGGGCTATGAACCATGAATCAGTCCAGAACCCAAGTCCAAGAGGTGAACCTTTGGATTGATTGCGACCGAGGTGGGTGTGGAAAATCGTTGGAAAGCTATGCATAATTGGGGTGAAATAAACCTATAGCAACATGATTTTGATTTGACTAGGATACTACCTCAAAAATATTTAATTTGTCACGCCAAGCGATTTACCTGATGGATTTTTTTGGCACGTCACCCTCCAAAACGAACCATATTTGGTTAGTAGAAAGAGACACTACTGAGTATTTTCCATATCACTTTAGCTGAGACAGGTAGACAAGTTTTTTTTTCTACAGCCCAACATGCCAGTGTCAACATCGTCTTTTTTCATTATTGGTCTTAATTTTTTTTTTTTTTAAACCATATTTGTTATATGTTTTCATAAATTACTTATTGCGTTTTCTTGTTGGCACAATACAAGTGTCATTAGAATATCATTTGAATGAGTTATCCACATTGTGGTCCTTTGTAGCTCAATTGGTAGAGCAGGGTAGTGGATTCGATTCCTGGGACCACCCATACGTAAAATGTATGCACGCATGACCGTAAATCGCTTTGGATAAAAGCCTCTGCTAAATGGCATATATTATTGCAATGTTTTGAAATGCGGGCTTTTATTTTGAAGGTTTACTTATTATCATACAAAACTGACGTCATTGTTTGTGCTGCTGGCAGAATACTAGTCACAAAAGTGTAGCCGGAGGCGCGATCTTCTGTCGACCGTAGACAGGTTTATGGACGTCAGTTGTACGACTAGTATGTAGTTGGGCAATTGACTTGCATTTGCAATATGAAGAATGGAAGAAGACGATGTTACTATCAGAGAGCAGAATTTCCATAGCCAAGTTCGAGAGTACATTGTAAGTTCATCTCTCTAACGTTAGCTAGCTAGCTTGCTAGCCAACGTTTGATATGTGGCGATGCTGCTTACATTTGATCAGTCAAAAGCAAAGCTAAGCTAATGTTATTTCGCTAGCAAGCAAGTTGCACATAGCTAGCTACCTATGATAACTAGCTAACTTTCCCCACGATATAAACTGCTGACTGCGTTAAAAGTGTAGCTATAATAGTAGTTTGCAGATTAGCCTACTTTTATTTTAACTCCACAACAAGGGATAGCCACGTTAAGGGCGAAATCTGCGATTTCTACATCAATTTTTGAACTTTTAAATTCTTGAAGAATAAAACTAATGAATGCCTTTACATTCTTGAAGAATAAAATGTATGAATGCATCATGAGCGGAGTTAAATTGTCTTACCCCCATCAGAACCCAAAATATAAGCTTGTTTTACTAATTTGTTTTGCAAACAAAGTAATTGTAAACAAACACTAACGTTATAGCCTCAAAACATGGTTAAAAGTAAACTATATATTGGTCATGCCTTGCATCTATAACTGTCTATGAATTTGAGTGGTTCCATTTCTCCAGTCCAATCCATCTATTGACCAAATCAGTGGTGGGGCGTCTGCTTTGCTATTGTTTGAACGGCAAATTTCTCCTTTAAGTCTCCAACTACGTTAGCTGGCCTCTATTGTTGTCAAGATGTCATCTTTCTCTGTCCTTGCTTGTTCAGTATGCTGGTAGTGGCTACCCAATTTAGCTATGGGCAATTCCATAGTAACGGAATTATGCTGAGACTTTTTCACTTCGAGATGTTACCAAACATAAAACAGTGATTTAAAAATTATTATAACTATGCACAAGTACTAATTTTAACAATTTCTGCTGAACATTTGACAAAAACAAAAACTGGAAGAAATGTGCAGATGCAAAGTTTGGTAACAGAAATTTTGTAAAATCTCCCTTAGTTTTAGTATGTGGCCACGATTTCCAAAAACTCTGTTAAATATCTGCTCTGAATTAAGATTCAAAGATGTCTGCAGAAAGAATGGGGTGTCAGCTATGACATGGCACCTTGACTTTTGGTTATTGAACTACAGTAAGTGAAGTGGATTTACATCCTGTAACAGAATTACGATAACGGAATTACATAATGGGTCCCTGATCTGTACCATACAAAAATGCATCATTATGAATATAATTCGCTTCATGGTGATGTATCCTGAAAGGTAGAAATATTCAATATCCTCCTTTGCATATTTGGTTATTATTCTACACACTGGCTATTATCCTAATTCCCCCAAACAAGACCACATTTGGTTGGTGTAATGTCATAATCTGAACTGATTATGTTTCACAAGTTTGGATATCACAGTACAGCACAACAGTGTTCAGTAAAGTAGATAAGTACAATACAGTACATTATACTGTACTCTATTCTAGTGTGCTCTACTGTACTGTACTGTCCAAATGTATGAAACATAGACGCCTATGATCGGTTCAGATTTGGTCTGACCAGGGCGGACTGACCAAATGTCAACTACTTTTCGATGTCCGGTGTCGGTCGGTGCTCAGTGGGTAAGGATGCTTGTGACAGTAAATGGAATGAGGGTATGTAGTAGGTGTCAGCAAGAGCTGGGAGAGGTGACATTAAGTGGAGTGAGAAGAGAGTGAGAGAGGGGTGGCCAGACTGTTTTCAGTATTGCTTTGACCACCAGTTATGAGCTGAATATAACAGTATGCCAGTGGAAGGGAGGACAGTACTGTAGCAGGTGACCCAACTGTGGTTTGTGACTACTATGATTTCCCATTGTAGCCAATTAAATTGCAGTAATTCCTTGACTGGTATTTTGGTAATTCCGTTACCGATTTGGTAACAGAATTATGAGTTTTAATCACTTAAACTTGATATCAGTAAAAACACAAACTAATTGGTAGGTCTACCTTTACTTGTTACTTCTGTGAAATGTCATTATCCTCCCTCTCTCATGAAAGAGAGAAATTACAAAAGATCTTAAAGATATGTGGGTTTTTGGTAAGATAATTACTAGGCACAAGGGGTTGTTTCTTTTTTTGTCAATAAAGTTTTTTATAATTTTTTTATCAATATGACATTACACCATTACATAATACTAATAACAACAAAAACATAACACACAGCAACACAGGAAAACAAGACAGCACCTAAAAAATAAATAATAATATAAAAAAAGTAATACAAAAATACAAAAAAAACCTCCCATTACGCATACATTTGTACTAAATTATTCCCTAGCTTCTCATCCACACGTCCCTTATAGGGTGGTTTCTTAAACTTACAAAAGGCATATAATTTCTCCAAAACTAAATATGTGTTGATATTAGTTGGCAGGGGTCTTTACTTCAACATTATTGTTTCAACTTATTTCTAATATCTTTTAAGACTTTTTATGGTAGGTGTTGTCGAAGACCCCTTTTCCATCAGTTTGACCAGAAATCAAAGCATTTGCTTATTCCACATTTTAAGGATGTGTATGCCTTTTTTAAAATTTTTGTTGACTCTTAACTTTCATTTGACACGGTCCTATGAACTTCACATGTTGGTGGTCATGGGTCCTTTTAAATGGAAATGCCCCTATCCTCATTGGCACTCCGATGGCTTTATCAGTACGTCCACTGAGTCATGCATATGATGGCAGTAGATGCATGAATAATGCAAAACATCAACCTGGTAGAAGCCGGGCAACAATGCACTGCCTGTCACGAGCGAATGTGTGATGAAAGCCTACAGGAGCGGATGTAGGCTAGGATAGTGGGGTTTAAATTATGAGCCTACCGTTAAAAAGAAGAAAGTGAGGATTCTGAGGAATATAGATAAGAAATAGGCCTAGATAGACAGTGGTGCAATTTGACGATAAGTAAAGTAGACTGTTGTTGTCAGTTGGGCGGCAGGTAGCTTAGTGGTTAAGAGCGTTGTGCCAGTAACCGAAAGGTCGCTGGTTCTAATCCCCGAGCTGACTAGGTGAAAAATCTGTCTGTGCCCTTGAGCAAGGCACTTAACCCTAATTGCTCCTGTAAGTCGCTCTGGATAAGAGCGTCTGCTAAATGACTAAAATGTTGATCACCATCAGCCAGCTCAGGGTTCTCCTGCTGTGTCCTGTCACTCCTGGGCACAGTCAGGTATCCACCCAACCTCATATCTGAAGTTTTGTCAGATTGGGTTGGAGGTGTTGCTGCTGATCAGAGCGCTCACCTTTTTACAGTTTTTCTGGTCTGTTGTCATGTGGTTGCCAATTGAGTTTTATTTTTGAAGGGTTTTGAGAGCCAATCGTTGTCTATCATACTTTAGCAAGATATAATGTGTCTTGTCTGCCTGTTACTCCAGCTGAGTTACGTGTTGTGTAATGTGGAAACCGGAGATAGCGCTGACTGTGCTGCTGCTGCGGATGGTTCTAACATTAGGCCTATTTGCTGTCTGTCCCACCGTGCGAAGGGGAATGTGGAATCTTTCTGTCAATGCTGGTGGTCTGAGGCCCAGAGTTTGGGAATGGCACTGTGAAAAATTATTTAAGTTGTTGTTAGGCCGCCTAATTTCAGGTCATGTTGTATGTAAACTAATTAATGAATTAGCCTAGTTTGTGGTGCTAGTTGAAATTGGAATAGTATGATGACTATTATGGTTTAAACTAGTCTTGGGGCCTTTTTACATAAACAAAATATGTGACGTAAGGTCTACCTTTTTATGACATCAGTTGCAACTTTTCTGTTTACGCTATCTGGTCTGTCCGTAACCTGATCAAGGTTACATGCATGACTGGTATCCATCAGTCCATCCCATCCAACCATCCAGCCAGCCAGCCACCCCAACTTCCATCAATCATAGCTGTCCTATGGAAATAACAGTACATGATATGCAGTGATGCATATCCCAGCAAACTTGCTGTCATAGACCTCTGTAGCTCAATTGGTAGAGCATTGCGCTTGAAATGCCAGGGTAGTGAGTTCGATCCCCGGGACCACCCATATGTAAAAATCTATGCGCACATGACTGTAAGTCGCTTTGGATAAAAGCGTCTGCTAAATGGCATATTATTATGTATCGCATGTCCATATATTAGTATAGTAATGTCATAGTACCATATCTGCGTCCGAAATGCCACCTTATTGCCTATGTAGTGTACTACTTTTAACCAGAGCCCTATGGGTCCTGGTGAAAAGTAGTGCACTAAGAAGGGAATAGGGTGCCATTTGGGACACACACCATGTCTATACGGGAGGCAGACCATGTCTATACGGGAGGCAGACCATGTCTATACAGGAGGCAGACCATGTCTATACGGGAGGCAGACCATGTCTATACGGGAGGCAGACCATGTCTATACGGGAGGCAGACCATGTCTATACGGGAGGCAGACCATGTCTATACAGGAGGCAGACCATGTCTATACGGGAGGCAGACCATGTCTATACGGGAGGCAGATCATGTCTATACGGGAGGCAGACCATGTCTATACAGGAGGCAGACCATGTCTATACGGGAGGCAGACCATGTCTATACGGGAGGCAGACCATGTCTATACGGGAGGCAGACCATGTCTATACAGGAGGCAGACCATGTCTATACAGGAGGCAGACCATGTCTATACGGGAGGCAGACCATGTCTATACGGGAGGCAGATCATGTCTATACGGGAGGCAGACCATGTCTATACGGGAGGCAGACCATGTCTATACGGGAGGCAGACCATGTCTATACGGGAGGCAGACCATGTCTATACGGGAGGCAGACCATGTCTATACGGGAGGCAGACCATGTCTATACGGGAGGCAGACCATGTCTATACGGGAGGCTAATACATATACAGTATATCAAATTGTGTTACGTGTTCACATCAATATAATGCCAGATATTGTAACATTGATCATGTACATACACTTCAGCGGCTTTATAATTGTTTAATTATTTTTGTTTGTCTATTCAGATTTGTTTCCTGCTGTTTGCAGTACTCTACATTGTGTCGTACTGCATCATCACCAGGTACAAGAGGAAAACCGGTATGTAGTCTTGTTCTGTTTTTATGGCGATTGTACTGAAACTACCAACACATGTTGTGGTACCAACTTCAAAAACGGTTTCTATGTAATACTTGCACACCTGAGATGCGCACACAGTCCCAGAGGTTTCACAGCAAATATTGCTGTGCTCGGTCTTTTGTTCACGGTATGTTTGCACACAGAGGGACCATCACATTTTTTTTATTTTTATTTCACCTTTATTTAACCAGGTAAGCCAGTTGAGAACAAGTTCTCATTTACAACTGCGACCTGGCCAAGATAAAGCAAAGCAGTTCAATAAAAAACAACAACACAGAGTTACAAATAGGGTAAACAAAACATAGTGAAAAATACAACAGAAAATATATATGCAGTGTGTGCAAATGTAGCAAGTTATGGAGGTAAGGCAATAAATAGGCCATAGTGCAAAATAATTACAATTTAGTATTAACACTGGAATGATTGATGTGCAAGAGATGATGTGCAAATAGAGATACTGGGGTGCAAATTAGCAAAGTAAATAACAATATGGGGATGAGGTAGTTGGGTGGGCTAATTTCAGATGGGCTGTGTACAGGTGCAGTGATCGGTAAGGTGCTCTGACAACTGATGCTTAAAGATAGTGAGGGAGATAAGTGTCTCCAGCTTCAGAGATTTTTGCAGTTCGTTCCAGTCATTGGCAGCAGAGAACTGGAAGGAATGGCGGCCAAAGGAGGTGTTGGCTTTGGGGATGACCAGTGAGATACAGTGGGGAAATTTTTTATTTAGTCAGCCACCAATTGTGCAAGTTCTCCCACTTAAAAAGATGAGAGAAGCCTGTAATTTTCAACATAGGTACACGTCAACTATGACAGACAAATTGAGATTTTTTTTCTCCAGAAAATAACATTGTAGAATTTTTTATGAATTTATTTGCAAATTATGGTGGAAAATAAGTATTTGGTTACCTACAAACAAGCAAGATTTCTGGCTCTCACAGACCTGTAACTTCTTCTTTAAGAGGCTCCTCTGTCCTCCACTCGTTACCTGTATTAATGGCACCTGTTTGAACTTGTTATCAGTATAAAAGACACCTGTCCACAACCTCAAACAGTCACACTCCAAACTCCACTATGGCCAAGACCAAAGAGCTGTCAAAGGACACCAGAAACAAAATTGTAGACCTGCACCAGGCTGGGAAGACTGAATCTGCAATAGGTAAGCAGCTTGGTTTGAAGAAATCAACTGTGGGAGCAATTATTAGGAAATGGAAGACATACGGGGTGAGATCTTGCATGGAGCCCCAGATCGAGGGAGATCTGGGGCTACACGCAAGATCTCACCCCGTGGGGTCAAAATGATCACAAGAACGGTGAGCAAAAATCCCAGAACCACACAGGGGGACCAAGTGAATGACCTGCAGAGAGCTGGGACCAAAGTAACAAAGCCTACCATCAGTAACACACTACGCCGCAAGAGACTCATCCTGCAGTGAAAGACGTGTCCCCCTGCTTAAGCCAGTACATGTCCAGGCCCGTCTGAAGTTTGCTAGAGTGCATTTGGATGATCCAGAAGAGGATTGGGAGAATGTCATATGGTCAGATGAAACCAAAATAGAACTTTTTGGTAAAAACTCAACTCGTCATGTTTGGAGGACAAAGAATGCTGAGTTGCATCCAAAGAACACCATACCTACTGTGAAGCATGGGGGTGGAAACATCATGCTTTGGGGCTGTTTTTCTGCAAAGGGACCAGGCGACTGATCCGTGTAAAGGAAAGAATGAATGGGGCCATGTATCGTGAGATTTTGAGTGAAAACCTCCTTCCATCAGCAAGGGCATTGAAGATGAAACGTGGCTGGGTCTTTCAGCATGACAATGATCCCAAACACACCACCCGGGCAACGAAGGAGTGGCTTCGTAAGAAGCATTTCAAGGTCCTGGAGTGGCCTAGCCAGTCTCCAGATATCAACCCCATAGAAAATCTTTGGAGGGAGTTGAAAGTCCGTGTTGCCCAGCGACAGCCCCAAAACATCACTGCTCTAGAGGAGATCTGCATGGAGGAATGGGCCAAAATACCAGCAACAGTGTGTGAAAACCTTGTGAAGACTTACAGAAAACGTTTGACCTGTGTCATTGCCAACAAAGGGTATATAACAAAGTATTGAGAAACTTTTGTTATTGACCAAATACTTATTTTCCACCATAATTTGCAAATAAATTCATAAAAAATCCTACAATGTGATTTTCTGGATTATTTTTTCTCATTTTGTCTGTCATAGTTGACGTGTACCTATGATGAAAATTACAGGCCTCTCTCATCTTTTTAAGTGGGAGAACTTGCACAATTGGTGGCTGACTAAATACTTTCCCCCCCCACTGTATACCTGCTGGAGTGCATACTACGGGTGGGTGTTGGTATGGTGACCAATGAGCTAAGATAAGGCAGGGATTTGCCTAGCAGTGATTTATAGATCACCTGTAGCCAGTGGGTTTGGCGACAAATATGTAGTGAGGGCCAGCTAACGAGAGCGTGCAGGTCACAGTGGTGGGTAGTATATGGGGCTTTGGTGACAAAACGGATGGCACTGTGATAGACTACATCCAATTTGCTGAGTAGAGTGTTGGAGGCTATTTTGTAAATGACATCGCCGAAGTCAAGGATCGGTAGGATAGTCAGTTTAACGAGGGCATGTTTGGCAGCATGAGTGAAGGAGGCTTTGTTGCGAAATAGGAAGCCGGTTCTAGATCTAACTTAATGTGGGTCTGGAAGGATAGTTTACAGTCTAACCAGACACCTAGGTATTTGTAGTTGTCCACATACTCTAGGTCAGACCCGCCGAGAGTAGTGATTCTAGTCGTGTGGGCGGGTGCCAGCAGTGTTCGATTGAATAGTATGCATTTAGTTTTACTAGTGTTTAAGAGCAGTTGGAGGCTACGGAAGGAGTGTTGTATGGCATTGAAGGTCGTTTGGAGGTTTGTTAACACAGTGTCCAATGAAGGGCCAGATGTATACAAAATGGTGTCGTCTGCGTAGAGGTGGATCTGAGAGTCCATTGTGTCAAGACTGTATATGGGCCAGAGCATGTGAGCGGAGTTGAGTGGTTGGAAATCCCACTCATGGCGCTCCATGTCCTTTCCAACCGCTCTGCTAAAAACCTCTCAGAGCTCACTGGAAAAAAAACTGCCACTCCAAATTCGCTCCATTCATTAAAATCACAATTTAACCAACACCCATCTATTTTTGTGACTACATGGACCTACCACTTGGTTTTGAATGATTGAAACCAAACCATATGGATTTTAATGAAAAGGATTTGAATAAACATGAATGTAACATGAATGTAAGAAGCGCACATCATTTCAAATAGGCTACATGTCGGATTAAACAGCATATAAAAACACGAAATAAGTCAGGAGCCAGACAGCGAGCCTAAAAAAGAACCAAAATGGCTATATTAGAAAAATTATTTAAAGGCTTAGCCTACAAAGAAATACATTATGAAGCATTTGTGAGTACCACACAACAGGCTGGCAGGGACATAAAGAGTTCTGCATTTAAACACCATTTTGTTGTATTAAATCATTATAGTCTATAAATTGAGCATGTAGGCGGTTATTTACTTAGAATTAAATACAAATTAAACGAAAAATGACTTATTAGTGCCTTTTGAATTCATTTTTAGAATTTATTTTTAGAAACACGAGTTTGGCAAGTCTGTGGCTTGAGGCTCATGTGATGGTGCCTGGAGAGCAGGCCAGCAGCGGAGAATATCCTCTCCGCGCTTGCAGAGCCACTGGGGGATGCTGAACACCCCTTTTGGCCACTCTTACCAGGCTGGGCAGAGATGCAGAGTTGTTTTTTTTATTTAGGCAAAATAACCCAATCAAAACGGAAAGCTCCTTGAACGTGGGAATATGCCAGGCCTATTGGGTCAAAATCAATGATGGTCTATTGTATAGATAATAGAACAAAAATGAACGCAACTTTTAAGAGATCTGATTTTTAGTTTATAAATACTTTGCTACAATGACACACCTCATTCCTTTCTTTTAGCATTTGCACATAGTAAGTACACCATCATGCTTTCGGGATGTGTGTCTTTTCAGATTCCACAATGATTCTTTAGTTGTGGACACTACATCACCACACTCCCTCTCTTGCTCTTGGTCCTCATCTTTGTAAGTCACCTTGATTTAGCACCTGTGTGTTTTATCAGTTTCTTTATGGAAATATTTAGCGAACTCCATGACCGTATCTAAAGCAAGGCGCTATAGATAGCAGCACACAAGTAGACTACAAATGCATGCTGGGCCGGGCATGCCCTGAGCTCCTGAAGTGAGCGAAATTGGAGCAGGGGATAAGGCTGAAGCTTCAGCCTTTGAAAATCTCTCTCCACGCTCCAGTCAAATATTAGCCCATATCAGAGAATGTGAGCAGAGCCTCAATTCAACATAATTCCCCCCCCTAATCAATCTACACACAATACCCCATAATGACATGGTCACTCTGACTGAGCTCAAGTGTTTCTCTGTGGAGATGGGAGAACCTTCCAGAAGGACAACCATCTCTGCAGCACTCCACCAATCAGGCCTTTATGGTAGAGTGGCCAGACGGAAGCCACTCCTCAGTAAAAGGCACCTGACAGCCACAGTTTGCCAAAAGGCACGTAAGGGACTCAGACCATGAGAAACAAGATTCTCTGGTCTGATGAAACCAAGATTGAACTCTTTGGCTTGGATGCCAAGTGTCACGTCTGGCGGAAACCTGGTACCGTCCCTACGGTGAAGCATGGTGGTGGCAGCATCATGCTGTGGGAATGTTTTTCAGCGGCAGGGACTGGGAGAATAGTCAGGATCGAGGGAAAGATTAACAGAGCAAAGTACAGAGAGATCCTTGATGAAAACCTGCTCCAGAGCACTCAGGACCTCAGACTGGGGTGAAGGTTCACCTTCCAACAGGACAACGACCCTAAGCACACAGCCAAGATGGCGCAGGAGTGGCTTCGGGACAAGTCTCTGAATGTCCTTGAGTGGCCCAGCCAGAGCCCAGACTTGAAACCGATCGAACATCTCTGGAGAGACCTGAAAATAGCTGTGCAGCGACGCTCCCCATCCGACCTTGACAGAGCGTGAGAGGATCTGCAGAGAAGAATGGGAGAAACTCCCCAAATACAGGTCTGCCAAATTTGTAGCGTCATACCCAAGAAGACTCGAGGCTGTAATCGCTGCCAAAGGTGCTTCAAAAATGTCTAAACTTGTTTTTGCTTTGTCATTATGGGGTATTGTGTGTAGATTGATGAGGGAAAAAAATAATTTAATCCATTTTAGAATAAGGCTGTAACGTAACAAAAAGTGAAGGGGTCTGAATACTTTCCGAATGCACTGTATATGCCTACATTTGGCAGGCCAGGTAGCCTATGGGCCTACTTCTATGCGTGCGCGTCCTTACTCAACATTTTACAGGAGCGCTCCGAACAAAAGACAATGACTAAATTGACAGAACTCGTAAATGGAATTAAATAAACCAAAACTTGTTTCTCACAAGTGTAGCATAGGTTGTGCACTCTGCAAACAATGTGTCCACTCCGACAATGAGAACAGGAAGACTGGAATAATAATAATATTGAATGCATTAAAGGAAATGACCGTAACCAAAGTAACAAACATTGTAGATTAGAAAGTATAGGAATTAACGTAAATGTACATCTGGTGATATACACTACCGGTCAAAAGTTTTAGAACACCTACTCATTCAAGGGTTTATCTTTATTTTTACTATTTTCTACATTGTAGAGTAATAGTGAAGACATCAAAACTATGAAATAACACATATGGAATCATGTAATAACCATAAAAGTGTTAAATCAAAATATATTTTAGATGTTAGATTCTTCAAAGTAGCCACCCTTTGCCTTGATGACAGCTTTGCACACTCTTGGCATTCTTTCAACCAGCTTCACCTGGAATGCTTTTCCAACAGTCTTGAAGGAGTTCCCACAAATGCTGAGCACTTGTTGGCTGCTTTTCCTTCACTCTGCGGTCCAACTCATCCCAAACCATCTCAATTGGGTTGAGGTCGGGGGATTGTGGAGGCCAGGTCATCTGATGCAGCACTCCATCACTCTCCTTGGCCAAATAGCCCTTACACAGCCTGGAGGTGTGTTGGGTCATTGTCCTGTTGAAAAACAAATGATAGTCCCACTAAGCCCAAACCAGATGGGATGGCGTATCGCTGCAGAATGCTATGGTAGCCATGCTGGTTAAGTGGTGCCTTGAATTCTAAATAAATCACAGACAGTGTCACCAGCAAAGCACTATAACGCCACCTCCTCCATGCTTTACGGTGGGAACTACACATGCGGAGATCATCCATTCACCCACACCGCGTCTCACAAAAGACAGATGTCCACCGGTCTAATGTCCATTCCTCGTATTTCTTGGCTCAAGCAGGTCTCTTCTTCTAATTGGTGTCCTTTTTAGTAGTGTTTTCTTTGCAGCAATTCTACCAATTCGACCATGAAGAGTGTGCAAAGCTGTCATCAAGGCAAAAGGTGGCTATTTGAAGAATATCAAATTTAAAATATATTATGATTTACTTAACACTTTTTTGGTTACTACATGATTCCATATGTGTTATTTCATAGTTTTGATGTCTTCACTATTATTCTACAATGTAAAAAATATAGAAAAACCCTTGAATGAGTAGGTGTGTCCAAACTTTTGACTGGTAGTGTATATGTGTACATTTTTATATATATATTTGTTACTGCTCGACTAACACAATCTCGGTCGACCAACAGCCTAGCGACCAAACAATCGACCAGTCGACTAATTGGGGTCAGCCCTACTTGTAACACAACAAAATGTGGAAAAAGTCAAGGGGTGTGAATACTTTTTGAAGGCAACTGTACCTGGTGAAAATGTATACATTTAAATAAACTTCAGATGCATTTGCTGTCCAGTACTGGAAATGCAATCATTCATTTGATATTCATTCTGAGGGAAAGGATTCTCTCAAGATCAAAAGTATATGGCTTTCCATATAATGTTCCATACGATGAAAATAATATGACCCCACACCCACATGAAGTGTGTTGATGGTATAGACAGATGGTCCATGACCATGGATAGAAATGGGCCTATAGCCAGCCTAACTGCAAGTTTGACTATGTGTAGAATCAAAGTAGAAGAATCACTAGATGTAGTCTCCCGAGTGGCGCAGTGGTCTAAGGCACTGCATCGCAGTGCAAGCTGTGCCACTAGAGATCCTGGTTCGAATCCAGGCTCTGTCTTAGCCGGCCGTGACCGGGAGCGCCAGGGTTGTGGGTTCGATTCCCACGGGGGGCCAGTATTAAAAAATAATGTATGCACTCACTAACTGTAAGTCGCTCTGGATAAGAGCGTCTGCTAAATGACTAAAATGTAAATGTAGTCATGATAAACTCTCTTCCACACCCATTGTTCTTGGACAAATATAGAATGTCCAGGTCACCCTGGTTTCTCAAAGCTCCTTTTAAAAGTAGACCACACCACGTCAGAGATCCTCTGTGTATTGTTGTGCCCAGAAAATCTAGGCTGTTCTTTTCTCTGCACCCACGTGGCTACAGTACAGTAGGTACATGAATCAGTCCCGAATGGCACCCTATTCCCTACATAGGCCCTATGGACCCTGGTCAAAAGTAGTGCACTATATAGAGAATAGAGTGCCATTTGGGAAAGGCCCATAGACTAGGCCCGTAGGAAAAAGGGACTTCCTAAGCCAGGTACATTGATGCATTAACGGTAGTCCGACCCAGGATTTGAACCGGGCAACATGGGGTTTGTATTCCCAAGAGGCCCTTCGGTGTCTCTGTAGGGTTCACTTGCTATACCTGCTGTGACTAAAGTGGTTTCCTCTCCCTCAGATGACCAGGAGGACGAAGATGCCATCGTCAACAGAATATCGTGAGTGGAACTGCTTTCAATAAAGCTGTTAAGAAATAGCTCTACTTCTAGTATCTGTGTTTCCTGAATCGATCCTCATGACCCTCAGCCATTCCACATATTTGTTCTATTCCAACACTAGCACACCTGATTCAACTATTCAACTAATCGGCAAGTACTGATTAGGTGAATCAGGTGTGCTTGTGTTGGAATAGAACAAATATGTGGAACGGCTGAGGGTCACGAGGACCGCTTTGTGAAACACTGTGTAGCCTACGTCTTGGTTCGAATGGCTGATGTGGCTTGTCTTTCACATAGCACGCACCACTGCACACCGGGCCTAACCAACACAACTCTGGTAGTAAAGCAGAAACAATAGGCCATATGATTGCAGCCCACTTTGTCATTTGTCCTCTTTGGTCCAGCTAATGGTGATATTGCAAGGGGGAATGGCTGAGCAAAGTAAATGGTGTAGCATTCCACATGATTTTGATTCTCGAGCCATATATCAAAGTGGTGACCTTGTCCACATCCCACGGAGGACCAGAACAGATGGTGTAGTGTAGTCCTGTGGCCAGCAGAATCTGGCAACCTCCACATGTAGACTGCAGCTCAGGCCCCTGCTCTGCTGGGATGCCAGGTTGGAGGGGAGGGAGGGATATAGATTCACATACAGCTCATAGACACTGAAGTGGCCATCTGCTCCACTAGGATTTAAGTTAAGTGATCGACTGGTGTGTCCCCCAAATCGAACCCTATTCCCCATGTGGCTTACTACTTTTGACCAGAGCCTGGTCAAAAGTAGTGCACTATATAGGAGATAGGGTGCCATTTGGGAAGCAGCCTGCTGCACTAAACAACTCTATTCCCTTATTATTAATCCCTGTCACACTGTATAAGAAGATTCTCATAATGTGACACGTAATCTAACACTAATCCTTTAATGACTGTTGGCCTACAGTTATACTTGAGTAATCAAATGTATTTAAATGATTCCTAGCCTGCATGAATGTGGGTGTTGTATGTGTGGACACAGCTCATGTAGATGCATTTGAATGCTGGTGTGTAATTTGTAAGTCGCTCTGGATAAGAGCGTCTGCTAAATGACGTAAATGTAAATGTAAATGTGTAGAACTGTTGCACTGCCATTCTTATATGAATTAATACTGTAAGACAGGGGTAGGCAACTAGATTCAGCCGCGGGATTTTTGTCAGAGCGAATGGTCGGGGGGCCGGAACATAAATATAATAATTTGTACACTGCAAATTCACCATAACTAAGCCCAAAAATAGATTTTATTAGAAAATAGCAATAATTTCATACCTTGAATACATAGAGACACGATCACATAAGTGTCTTTTTTTATTTGTGGGAATACTTGTGAACAGATTTCTTAAATCAAACTCATTTTAGCTGGGGATTTTAGTTTAAAAAAAAATTTATTTACTCAAACTAAATATAGTTTTAAAAAATCACTTGTGGGCTGGTTTAGCCCGCCGGTCTCCTTTTTATCGACACTAGCTGTAAGATAATGTATGTGTCCAAGTTCTTAACAATTCCTTAACAAAACTGTGTGATTTCACAGCAAACTGTAGACTTTCTTACTAATTCCTCTCTTTCTCTCTCTCTCTCTGTGTGTGTGTGGCTGGCTCCCCCCACAGACTGTACCTGTGCACCTTCACCCTGGCCATGTCCGGTGGGGCGGTTCTCCTCCTGCCTTTCTCTATCATCAGCAATGAGATCCTGCTCTCCTTCCCCAAAAACTACTACATTCAGTGGCTCAATGGGTCCCTCATCCATGGTCAGTAGTGTCATTCACATTTCATCTTGTTTGTGTGCCTGCGTCCCAAATTGGACCCTTTTCCCTATATAGCGCTCTACTTTTGACCAGGGCCCATAGGGTTCTGGTTGAAAGTAGTGCACTGTGTAGGGAATAGGGTGCCATTTGGGACGGAGCCTTTCTGGGGATTGACTTTGTGTTTTGAGTGCTTTGGATTTGGTAGTTCTAGCTTTAGATAAGTAAGGCCTGGTCTCTTTGGATTTGGTTCACTAACCACACGCAACATAACAGAATCACTCATTTTTATACATCCAGTCACAAATATCTGTTTCCATCAGACTGGGGGGGGTTGCGTCCTGAATGGCACCCTATTCCCTGCAAATTGCACTACTTTCGACCAGAACCCTATGGGCCCTCGTCAAAAGAAGTAAAGGGAATATGGTGCCGTGTAGGACGCAACCTGGGGGTTTATCAGAGAATGTTACATTAGTCAAGACCTGATTTATATTTGTGAGCATGACACACCCTAGTCCCGGAGGTCTACAGGGTGTGTAGGCTTTTGTTCTAGCCCTGCACCTGATTCTACACACCTGACTCATGTAATCAACATATCGTTAGCTGAAACAGGCGTGGTGTGATAGTGCTGGCCTAGAACAGAAGAGTGCACACCCATAGCTCTTCAGGAACAGGGTATTAGTAAGCTAACGTAGCAGGCGTAGAAGAAACACCTGAAACTAGATCCCCTACATACTGGGCTTGACAAGAAGAAATAAAAACTGTCGGGGGAGGTTCTCTTCTGCACTGTTCAACCAATCCAGTAAATGTGGAGGAGGAGTTAAGATGGAGTGTCGCCTTAACGTCCAAAAGCGGAAGTCACGTTGCGTCACAGGCACTCTTTCCATTTCCCTGAAAACCGGAACATCCGGTTGTTGGGGACTCTGCAGAGGCTAGGGTATTACAAACATCTTCATTTGCAGTCACAAGGGGGCATCGGAGTCCATGGTTTAGCAGATGACTGCAGGAATAGATGGTGGCCAGTGGATACTGTGCTTTCTATCTATCCAAAGCAACGCTTTCTCGTGAGACTAGAGATCTGTCCTAAATGCCACCCTATTCCCTACATAGTGCACTATTTAGGGTAGTAGTGCACTATGTAGGGAATAGGGTGGCATTTAGGATGCAGTCAAGGTCTGAGGATAATGTGTTTTATTGTAAGGTGTGATTTCTGTCATGTTGTATTTTGCTTGGTGACAATCTTGAAAGATTGATTGATTGTTTAATTGATCATGACTAGCTGGAATGTTGCCCATACAGGCCTGTGGAATCTGGTGTCTCTCTTCTCCAATCTCTGCCTCTTCATCCTGATGCCCTTTGCCTATTTCTTCCTGGAGTCCGAGGGATTTGCTGGATCAAAAAAGGTACAAAACGCACGGTTGCTAACAACTTGCTAAAACCTGTGTATTTTGGTTTTTACAGGCTCTTGTAGTATTGATGAACTCTTGATCTTTCTTGATTGATATCCCCATTGTTTTCACACAACTGTTTGAAATTGTCCACTTTCCACTGTGCCATATCAGAAGTACACCATCTTCATCAATCATGAATCCTAATGATTATGGCCAATGGCTATTGAGTCGACTGTCATAAGCAGAGCAGGTTGCAGAGTAGATAGTTTCAGTCTCTTTTGTTTGCCTGCCTTTCACTGTCTAAGAATATCTATTAATTCCTTTTGACATTATCTCTGTCTGTGTGAGAGGATGTCTAGTGACAGCAGCAGGTGCCTGGTCCTTGCCCTCTCTCTGACTCTCATCAGTTGACCGTAACTGCGACCGCAAAACTCTCATTAACCATGAAACAACGACAATCTGGTCTTCGGCTGCCGCCACATCCTGACAAGCCGTTCCAATAAGCCAGACGCTGCAAACAGTTCAACACCACGGCATCGGCCCCCGTGATTTAGGGCCTGATTCGGCCCCCCTCCTCTGCCCTAAAATAAAACTTCAAAAGGACAACCTAATAATCGAGTTGTAAGCCTCAGCGAACTTCCTCGTTTAATGAATTACCCCTGAAAGGGGCCGGGGCCCGTGTTCTGCGGGTCCATAAAGACAGAACAACATGACGGCACTATAGAGCCGAAAAAGCGCGGGGAAAGATTTACTTTTAATTCACCTCTATCCTGTGTCACAGTTTGAAACCCTTCTGGTTTATGTCCCTCCTGGCAAACTTACATAAAAATGTGTCTGTTACTGTAGTTTACAGCCCCATTTTTTTGGGGGGCCCGGCTGCTAATTTGTTTCGTTTGGATTTCTTGTAATAAAGTCCAGGATGGCTAGGAAGTGGAACACACCAGCCTCTGTCACTTGATGCTTTTGTACCCTTTCATTTTGAACTTCTTGACTGTTTCTTGCTACTGATCATTCGTACATTTGCTGAGAGGAAGCACTGCTTAATGTTGGCTACACATCCAGGTATATTTGTGTATGTGTGGAGAACAGAGGAACGCACCCCGCCGAGTCACTCAACAGACCGACCACAGGATGACGTTAAAAGCTTGATTTTAAGTTTTTATAATGTGATATTAGCCCTCTCTCAATAAGAGTATTAGAGACTGAATATTAGATTTCAGGGGTTTATGTGGCCATAATGTTACGGCACTGAAATGTCCCTTTGACTGCGGAAATGAAGTGAATGATGAATTTAACTGGTAACGGTTTAAGTCAGGCTTTTCATGTGGCTTTGTTTACTTTTGACGAGGGCACTAAAGTTCTCCGAGTTGAATCGAGATTGAAATGTTCTATGCTGTTTTTAGTAGCTCATCACTCAGATGTTCTGTTGTCCAGATGATTAACAGTCTTTCAAATTGTCCAAATTGTGGATGAATCGGAATTACTTACGGCCCAAATGTGGGTATGAACTAACTTTATTCACCGGCGTAAAATACGCCACAATAACCTTATACCTTTTACTACTCTCTCTGACTTTCTTAGCTGAAAAGATTCATTACTAATGGTTGCAAAATGCTTTTAAATTCGTGGCAGATTTTAAATGTCAACTTATAGTTGAGCGTTTTGGCTCCTTGTCTTGTTCCAGAAACCCATTTACGCTGCAGACTGTGTGCCAGCCAGTCATCACCTCATGCTTATACAAAGATATTAGACCAGCTCTACTTTGTGATGAACCCACCACATTTTAGGGCTGGTTGATTTAGGCCAGGGATGGGCAACTGGCCTATCCCTGGCCCGTGGATAAATTTTTTGGGGGAACTGAGTCAGGGTCTGAATTACTGTTGAGAGTTAGAATAGAAAAATACACAAGGTGCAATTTCTAAATTTGGTTGTGCATCAGCAGTTTTTATCTTATGTCAGTCACTGACCTTCACTCAATTAGCCCATGTCAGCAAAAATGTTTTAGATTGGTAAGTTAGTCTAGCCATCTATCTAAACGTATAGTATTCATAGTCGAATTACCGACCGGGGGGCCCCCATTGATTGTGTTAGTCACTCTCACTCCGATATCATATTAAAAACTGCAAACATTTCTCTCCGACAGTCCTACCAATTGTAGAATTGCACGCAATTAGCTGTAAAATGGCTACATTTTCTCTCCGTCCCATGGCAAAATGTATAGAATTGCAGCAAACTTGCTTTAAAACTGCAACTTTTTCTCTACGCCCCATGGCAAAATGTGGTGAATTACAGGAAATTAACTCAAATTCAAGTTTTATTCTCTCCATTGTCAAGAGGGGGGCGTCATGACGAGTTCAGATTTTGTGGCCCCCACCCCCATCAAAGTTTCCCATCCCTGATTTAAGCTATAATTCAAACATGTTTTTTTTCTTCACATTTTGGCTATGTTTCTTGGAATTTTCGTTTTTGCGATATTACGTTTTTTGTATGAGTTTTGTTTTTATATATTAACGATCAATGATCTATTAATTATCTTTAACTATGAATTATTTTGGTTTGGAGGGTAAAGGCCCTGTTGTGTATTCACCACCAGTAGATGGCATGGTTAGGATGATGGTCAGTCAGTATCTGTATGATGGACCACTGGCCTGAGTGTCCTAGGCCCTAGGGTCTCTCCTCTGCCTTGGCCTCGCAGCTATCCCAGTCCATCCAGACAGCCTTATTTCATAGGCTTCCAAAAAAGAACTTGCTCTCCCATTGTAAGCCTAATTCTTCATACATCCCCTCTGGATGAGAAGTCTCCAGTTCATATGTGATAAAAACATTACATCATCAACAGAGCTGTTATAAAGTATTGAGTAGCATTCCTTTTTTGTCTTCCTCCCAATATTGAAAACTCTGCTGATCCTCTCCTTAGTTAGGCTACGTTCCAAATCGCATCCTATTTCCCATAAAGTGTACTACTTTTGACCAGGTTTCATTGGGCTCTGGTCAAAATTAGTGCACTATATAGGGGATAGTATGCCATTTGGGAGACATACTTAGTCTGACCCAGAGAGTGACCCAGCTATGGGCCAGCAGTTTTCATCTGTTGCTTAAAGAAGCTCCTCATCAATCTAACGCCCTAGGCTAAACCCTGTGATGAAGAAATGTGTGTGTGTTTATTGTGGAGGGGAAACGTCTGAGCTGAGTAAACCGCCTTGTGTTACTAAGATACTATTCTTTGTTGGCGCTCCACAATGGAGCCTGGATGTTTATTTCAAATCTCTCTGCACATGTAGACATTTTTCCCAGGCCTTCGCTCTGGCAGGGGTGGCCGGAGAATATAAAGTGATGTTTACATACCTTCCTTTAAGGTCAGAATGTCTTGCGAAAGCCCCTCTGTTACAATGTCCGTCGCCATGGCAACGTATTAGTTTGAGCTGAGAATGTCTTATTTTCCTCTGTCTTTCAAACGAAATGATCAGCTCCTAGAGGGACTGCGTTTACATTTTTGGGATGAAATTGTCTGTTTATTTTGTAGCTTGTGTTGTGTTTTGGGGTATTAGACCTCTTTCTGTTGGTTTGAAAAAAAGATCTAATGCCTGCTATACAAGGCTGAGATTCAAGTCCAATGTTAATAGTGTAAGTTGGTTTTCAAGATAAAAGTCTGATTCATTGGATTGATCCCGGGTTTTGGCACAAAACAAGTTGAAGTCTTGATTTAAAGCTGCAATATGTAACTTTTTGGGCGACCTGACCAAATGCACATAGAAATGTGAGTTATAGATCTGTCTTTCTCATTGAAAGCATGTCCAAGAAGCGGTAGATCTATTCTTTGTGTGCAATTTATATGTTTCCCGTTCTTACGTTTCATTTTGAGTCTTTTAAGTTTGGTTTTGTACACCAGCTTCAAACAGCTGAAAATACAATATTTTTTGTTATGGAAAATATATTTCACAGTGGTTTAGATGGTACAATGATTCTCTACACAATGATTGCTTGTTTTGTCACATAAACTGAAATTAGGTGATATATTGACATTTTAGGAAATGGCGGAGCGATTTCTGCATATTGCGCCTTTTAAGGTAGCCAGTAGTTCAGACAGACCGCTCGGTGCATTACTTCGTTTGTCATCTGCATCCGACTTTAATGTAACCAGCCGGCTATACAGTGCCTTCAGAAAGTATTCACACCCCTTGACGTTTTCCACATTTTGTTGTGTTACAGCCTGAATAATTATTTTATTATATTGCGATTCTGTTTTTGTCACTGGCCTACACACAATATCCCATAATGTCAAAGTGGAATTATGTTAATCAAAATGATTACAAATGAAAAGTCAATAAGTATTCAACCCCTTTTGTTATGGCAAGCCTAAATAAGTTCAGGAGTAAAAATGTGCTTAACAATTCACATAATAAGTTGGTTTGACTCACTCCGTGTGCAATAATAGTGTTTAATATGATTTTTGAATGACTTCCTCATCTCTGTACCCCACACATACAATTATATGAAAGTTACCTCAGTCGAGCAGTGAATTTCAAACACAGACTCAACCACAAAGACCAGGGAGGTTTTCCAATGCCTCGCAAAGGGCACCTATTGGTAGATGGGTAAAAAAAAAAAGCAGACATTGAATAGCCCTTTGAGCATGGTGAAGTTATTAATTACACTTTGGATGGATTATCAATACATCTAGTCACTACAAAGATACAGGCGTCCTTCCTAACTCAGTTGCCGGAGAGGAAGGAAACCGCTCAGGGATTACACCATGGTGACTTTAAAAATTGTGACTTTAAAACTGTTAGAGTTTAATGGCTGCGATAGGAGAAAACTGAAGATGGTTACTCTACAATACTAACCTAAATGACAGAGTGAAAAGAAGGAAGCCTGTACAGGTGACCGGCTCGTACATAAAACATCCTTAATTCAGGCTGCAACTTCGTCGGTTTCATCCTTAACTTGATTTAATGGCCCGCCGGCCTCCAATAAAGGGAAAATATGCATACTGTCTTAATAAAACACAATTTTCCACCACCATGCTAGAGTGACTAATGCTGCTTCCTGATCTTGCGCACCGCTGCAACCTGATTGGCTGAACACGGTGTGCAACATCCGAAACTGGTGGTAGAAAATTGTGTTTTATTAAGACAGGTGACGGTCATTTATTCTTTGAAGACTTATCAGCCTGACACCTCTTGGTAATGATAACAAGATGGAGTCACTGTAGGGTGAATAAACTCGAGGAAAACATCAAAAGTAGCCTACTGAAGCCTCTTCCTCCCTGTAAATCCCATTGTTTTCTGACCCACGTCTAATGTATTGGCCATGGGAGCTTGTGAGCGAATGGCTCAGGTTAATTTAGAAGGCTTTACATTAAAACTAAAAAGGGGCGTGCTAGTGAAGTATGATTTTTACGGCATTGTTTTTTCCTCTCTCGTCGTACAAGACCGACTTGAAGCAAATGATCGCGCTACGACGTGAAGCGAACGGTTTCCCATGCGCCCACTGCTGTGTTGTTGGGGCGAGTCTTTAGAAGTTTAGTTTGCAGCAGCTCTACAGGGGGAGGCTCTCCAGTCCCCTCCAGACCAGTGACTCCCTCTCTGCTTTCTGTCTCTGACACGGCCGGGGCTGAAGGCCGGGACTGAAGGGTACACTAATAAGGGCCCTTGGCATCTGGTGTGTCTTTAGCAAGCAGAGGCAGAGAAGTGGACTGGCTGGGAGTGGTGGATTGGGGTCGGCCCTCTCCCTCCATCCCAGACGCTCATGTCAGGGGAGTGGAGCAATGGGCAGTGGGATGATGTCTGCCACTGTGCGCTGACCTGCTGTAGATTAATGGGGCTGGAGGGAAGGAAGCTCTCTCTCTCTCTCCCCTCCCCCCAATGTCTGGGTCTCGGGGTCTCTCAACCTCTCCCATGCATCCCATGCTATTCTTTATTCTATCCGTCACTATAGTCCCTATCCTCCTTCCTTATTGTACTCATCTGCCCCGCCCTTTCTTTACCTTGTTTACCCTTTTTCTCCCTCTCCTCACTCGTTTGCACAGACCTCGTTTTCGCCCTCTCTCTGTCCCATCTCATTTCCCATCACTCTCTCTCTCTTTCCCTCTCTGTCTTTCTCTGCCCTTCTCTGCCCTGGGGAAGCGGAGGGAATAGCACACCATGGCACAATGACATTCAGCTCTGATGAAACACTGCGTGTGCGCCCCTTTTGGGCCCTGGTCAAAAGTAGTGCACTACGTAGGGAATAGGGTGCCATTCAGGATGCTGGCACTGTCTAGCTATGCTTCTCCAAGGACACGCATTGGGATGCATGTATCCATTGTGCTGTACATAGCAGTACCCAGATATGTAGTTTCTGATCCTACCGAGTAAGAGGGTAGCATTGAGCCGTTCAGTGTTGGTATTAGGGCAACCAGTGATTCAGTGTAGAGTTCTTCACATGTCCAAAAAGTTGGATCCGAACAGAACTGACGTCTGGATTTCCTACACAACCCCCAAACGGACCCGGTAATAAAAAATAAAAAGCTAGACAAAGAAAATGTATCAGCTAAGTTGCCCTCTGGTTAATGTATAGGTTTGGCGTGCTATAAGTCATTAACTTCCCCTAACCTAAAAGCAATAGGATTTATGCAGAGCCGTGGTCGGGTCCACTAGGGTATATCAGCTGTAAGTTAGTTAGACCTCTAATTCAGTGTCCCCTGGGTTGCTGGTGGTTTGGAATGGCTCTCGTGGATGGGTCTGGGTGAGAACACACACAAGTGTAGGTTGTTGCGAGTGTGTGTCGCTGTGGTTGTTTAGAAGCAGTCATCACACACACACACACACACATTTCTTGGAAGTCTCTGATTCCCTGGTATTCTAGTGGAGCTGCACTGGGCAGAGCAGGCAGCTAGCCCCACGTTCGGCGGTGTGAGGATCGGGGGAAGCTGAATATTTCAGAGTTATTTATATATATATATACAGTATAGAGGTGGGGTACACATTTAGAATGCCAGGAATAGAAACATTCAGCTCGGGCTGGCGCTCGGCTCTGGATGCCATGGCACTCTCCCTTTCTTCTACCGGAAGAAAGCCGCTCTGATGTGATGAATGGGGATTTGATTGGCCTATTTTTAAACGAGTTTTAACTACGTTTCCACGTTTTGATGATTGTGGCGACTGTCTGCATTGCTTACCATTGTAATGAAAAACATATCTTCAGTATTTAAAACAATTATGCTAATTTGTTATGCAAGAGCAGGGTATAAGTAATGGAATATGTGATACCGGATTAATTCAAAGCTTGCAATTCAGACCCTCTGCTTCCCAACACTTGGTCAACCTTTGTCTGACACTCCACAGGAATAATATTAGAGGAGGTGACAGGCATTGCCTTTGCCCTAAATGATCTGAATGGGTAATGATTTGAGTCTTATAAATGATTGAGAGGCCTGGCCTAGAGGGAATACACCTTCAGCATGGCATGGGCTGCTGGTTAAGGTGGACTGAGGCCCCCGAGTGGAGCCGCCTCCTGCAGCAGGCCATGCAAGGTCCTATCCATCTCGGAGCCTCCTTAAGAGAGTGTGTGTGGGACGTGACAGAAGTCCCTGAAAGCATTCCTCTTTCACCTCTGGGGACGAGATGCGCTCAGACATTCAACTGTTCTACTCTCCTCCACCATCTCTCCCCTTCCCTCCCTCTCTCCATCTCTCTCTCGGCATTGAGATCTCCCTATTGGCCAGTTCAGCTCTGATGTGAGCCGCTAGACTGCAGCATCACGGTAGTTATGTAGCCTGTGCTCAGTAGGAAGAACTGAACACACTGGAGGATAGAGGTTTCAGTAAGCAGGTCAGGATAAAGGGCCTGCCATTATACCATTTTAGACCAGTGCACTATTTAGGGAATAGGGTGCCATTTGAGACGTAGACATTCCCTCAGTAGACCACATGAGATGCTTCTCTAGATATGAGGTTTATAAGGTCTACTGAGGGAATATGTCTGCGTCTCAAATGGCACCCTATTCCAAAAATAGTGTACTACATTTTTGCCAGGGCCCATAGGGCTATATAGAGATTAGGGTGCCATTTGGGACGCAGACTTTGTACAGTATATTCAAAACTCATTTTCTCACTTTAGAGACTCAGTAGGCCTGCCTGCCTGCTGAGGTGCGGCAGACCGTATCAGACATGGCCACACTGGGGCGCTCTAGACTACACCCACTGCTGTGCTAGAAAATTCTACACAGGTCTATCTAACCTGGGGGGGAGGGGGGGGGGGCGTTGTGTGATATTTCAGCAATATGCCATTCTGGGGGGGGGGGTGATATTTCAGCAATATGCCATTCTATCTGTGTCCCAAATGGCTCCCTATATAGTGCACTGCTTTTCACCAGGGCTCATAGATAGCTTAGATTTTACAGCTCCACTGTCTGTGTGGGTGAGACTGTTTGCCGAACGTGATTGATTATCGAAATGGTTGTGACGATGGTAACCTAAGTGTTCAGTGTGTGAGATGTGGGATCAATGCTGAGTTTAGAGTTTTAGAAAAGCAGTTCCATTCAAACAGAGGATCACTGCACTATGTATAGTACCTGCCAGAAAGTATCTCCTCTAGAGTGTTGTAAACAAAGGGTGCATCCCAAATGGCACACTATCCCCTTTTAAAGTACACTACTTTTGACCAGAGCCCTATGGGCCTTGGTCAAAAGTAGTGCACTATATAAGGAATATGGTGCAATTTGGAATGCAGCCTCTGTTTCGGGTTTGCGTAGAGCCTGTCCACCTCCACTGGCGGCGCGGGGGGTAAATGGACTCTGTGTGAACAGGTAGAGAATACTTTATTAACCACTCAGCAGTCTGTGACCCGGAAAACCCAAATTACCACAACTCCTGTTTGCGCTGGGCCGCATTAAGAGCACCCCTAATCATCTCCACATGTAAAGGAAGGCCTGCTCTTAATCTACAGACAGTAGCGAGGCTTCACTTCAGGTTTTTTTTTAATTTAACCGGACCCGGCTCTGAGTCTGGATAGGCCCCTTTTATAGGCTGTATATACTGTTATAGAAGGTGCTTTAACATGGACTTTTCTGGGATCAGTTAAGTATGCGTGGGGCTGTAATATGGAACTGAGAATTTGTCCCAAACAGCACCCTATTCCATACACGGTGCACTACTTTTGATCAGGCCCCTATGAGCCCTGGTCAAAAGTAGTGCACTACATAGGGAATATGCTGCCGTTTGGGACGTAGCCTGAATGTAAAGCAATGGCGTTTCAAATTAGAGAGCGGGATTTGTGTGGGTGATTTTATAGAGAAGGTACTGTATTAGCTACATTGATATTTGAAGCAACGAAGTGAGACTGCAGCAACACTGGTTGTCGGGAGACTGCAGTGTCTGCAAGGTTTCACTCTATGAACCAAGATAGCATCCCAAATGGTACCCTATTCAAATGTGGGTAGTGTCCGCGCTGAGATTGGAAGGTTGGGGGTTCGACCCCCAGTCAAGTCATACCACAGACTCAAAAAATGGGACCCGACGCCTCTCTGCTTGGCACTCAGCATTAAGGTTAAGGATCGGGGTACCAAACTGTCGCACGATACAGAAACAGGACCTATGCTCGTCCTGCCCTATGGGCCATTCTGGCTCGGACAAGGCGAACTACTTACTTAACATAGGACTCTGTTCATGGGCTCTGGTCAAAAGTAGTGCACTAGTATGTAAGGAATAGGGTGCCATTTGGAACTGGGCCCAAGTGATTCATTCAGCTGATGGGTCATCTTTTAGAATGAGCTTGTTTCGCTGACCCTTCCTTGCCTCACTCAATTCCTAGGCAGTGTGAATAGCCTTAGGAGAACTTGGCAAAATCACAGCTTGTTATGAATAAAAACAGTTACATGACTATTTTTGTTCATCACGTCTCTCTCCTCTCCATCTGTGTGTGTTTCCTCGCAGGGCATTAAGTCACGGGTTCTAGAGACCTTTGTGATGCTCTTCCTCCTCGGACTGCTCATCCTAGGAATAGTCTGGGTGGCGTCCGCACTCATCGACAATGACGCAGCCAGTATGGAGTCACTCTATGGTAAGGCTATGGGGATTCTGGCTGTGTCCCAAATGGCACACTATTCCCAATATAGTGCACCACTTTGGACCAGAGCTCTATGGGCCCTGGTCAAAAATAGTGGACTATATAGGGAATAGGGTGCCATTTGGGACGCAGCCTCTCTCTGTTTCTAGCTGCGTGGTTTGATGTATTGGTTCAGCTTTGACTAATATTTTCTCCCTTTTCCTTCAGATCTCTGGGAGTTCTACTTGCCTTACCTCTACTCCTGTATATCTCTGATGGGGGGACTGCTCCTCCTGAGTGAGTATTGTCGTTGAATCAATGGGAGCATATTCAATGGAATATGTGCAAATTAAATGGAATATTATCTTAATTGACGATTGATGTGCGGCAAGTTCAGTAACACTTTTAATAGAGGCCTAAACTGTACAAGTGTACCAAGTTTCATGCTTTTATGAAAAGGGGGTGGGGGGGGGAATCACATATGACTTGGACTAGAAGGCAATTTCTGTAGTAATCCCTAGGTCCCTAATGTGCTAGAAGTGTTTTGGTTGTGTCTCACAACTTGTAACTTCTTCGTCCCCAGTGTGTACTCCTGTGGGCCTGTCCAGAATGTTCACAGTCATGGGCCAGTTACTAGTCAAACCAACCGTGAGTACTAACTTCCATTCCATTCTCTACCTCTGAAAACACCTTCATCATTTTGTTTTAGAAGCGCCAGATGCCAGCCAAATAGCTGGCATACTAACCCTCATATGACTGGCTACCTAATTCTTTAACAAATTGCGGTGCAGCAGATGCCACATTCAATTTTAAAGTGCACAAATGTTTTCTACTTTTTTCATTACGCTGGCTACTTCCGGTTTTCGGGAACACCTTACTACATGTATAGTATTTATGTGTACTGTAAAAAAAAGTATCATGGCCTTCTAGCTTTCCTCTGTCTGACTTAGCTTTCCTCTCTGTCTGACTTAGCTTTCCTCTGTCTGACTTAGCTTTCCTCTGTCTGACTTAGCTTTCCTCTGTCTGACTTAGCTTTCCTCTGTCTGACTTAGCTTTCCTCTGTCTGACTTAGCTTTCCTCTGTCTGACTTAGCTTTCCTCTGTCTGACGAAGCTTTCCTCTGTCTGACTTAGCTTTCCTCTGTCTGACTTAGCTTTCCTCTGTCTGACTTAGCTTTCCTCTGTCTGACTTAGCTTTCCTCTGTCTGACTTAGCTTTCCTCTGTCTGACTTAGCTTTCCTCTGTCTGACTTAGCTTTCCTCTGTCTGACTTAGCTTTCCTCTGTCTGACGAAGCTTTCCTCTGTCTGACTTAGCTTTCCTCTGTCTGACTTAGCTTTCCTCTGTCTGACTTAGCTTTCCTCTGTCTGACTTAGCTTTCCTCTGTCTGACTTAGCTTTCCTCTGTCTGACTTAGCTTTCCTCTGTCTGACTTAGCTTTCCTCTGTCTGACTCTGTAATGGGGATAAAAAAAATATATTTATTTTTTGTCATTTAGCAGACGCTCTTATCCAGAGCGACTTACAGTTAGTGAGTGCATAAATGTTTTTTTGTTTTTTTGTTATTAACATGCGCGACTTGTGGACACAAGGACTACAAACATGTCACCAACTCATCCACCCATCTGTTACTCTCCGGCCCCACTTTGGGCCTAATTATAACCCATTTTGTCCCCTCAGATCCTGGAGGACCTGGATGAGCAGATTTACTGCATTACTTTGCAAGAGGAAGCCCTTCAGAGGAGATTGAACGGTACGTCGTCAGTAGAGCCACGTCCAAAAAAGCACCCTATTCCCGATTTACTACTTTTGACCAGAGCTACTGCTGTCAGGCAGCCAAATGACCGAGTTCACTGTAATAACCGTTCAAATAGCAAATTTAGCATTTTTAAGACACATTTTCTCCTCAACTCAGCTCCTGACTACATGTGCTCCCATAGAAATAGAAGGAATAGAATGACAGTGTTTCCCCTATATGCATTTAGAATGCGCATCGGCGCTGCACACCCACATTTTTTTATTTTATTAATTTTCCGGGGGTGGAAAAATGCTTTCAGTGTAACCTTAAATGACTAAAACCATACTGAAAGTATGTAAAACAGATACTTTACCTATATATATATTTAACTAGAAAACCCCATAAATGGAAGCTAGACAGTCAAGGAGAGAAAAAATAAGAATTTAGGAGTATTTTTGGCATGGCATGGCTGGATTACTGACAGGGCATGCAGGGCACATGCCTAGAGGACCCGATTGGGGTACAAATGGGTTTTGTTATAATGTTTGAGCATAAGAACACGATGGCATTGCAAAATATGTAGAATTGTAGGAAATTTGCTTTCACACTGCAAACATTTCTCTCATCTCCACAGAAAAATATATAGAATTGCAGGAAATTAAAACCACGCCAAGGGGCCGACCACGCCCATTACTACACCCCCGACAGGGCCACCATCTATCCCCCTTTTTGATCCAGAAAAACCTTCTCTGTTGACTAAAACAAGCAGACAACAACAAAATTGCGTTTGAATAAGGTCAAGATTTTGCTATGAGCCAATGGGGTAACCACAAGTTGTTTTTCCCACAGGCGGGCAGGCCCGAGATATTCTATTTAATACCAACTGGGACTATGAGTTTACCGGTCAAATTGGGTTAGAGGTTCCATGCCTGTTCTATTCATTATATTTCTATGGGTGCTACTGCTGCAGAGAGGGGTGCATTGCCTAGGCAACCAAAGATTTGTTTGCTACAATGCCTTGTTTGTTTTAGCAAGGAGCAATAAAGTTTCATCACGTTGTTAAGAGTCCATGTTACCGCAGAAACAGACTCAACCGCACGAATGCCCGGCAATCCTATCTTCAGTCAGTTGTTCGTTCCCCCCATGACCGTCTTTTATACGGTAATTGTGCCAGCCCTAACCGGAGCCCTATGGGCCTTGGTCAAAGGTAATGCGCTATAGGCTATAGGGAATAGCCTATGGTGCATTACTACACAGACCAGGCCAGGACACAGACCAGGAAATGTGTTGGCACATTACAGGGAGATGACTACCCAATAGCGGAGGTGCATGAAGATGGCGGCCCCCGTGCACTTCGCCGTATTGTACATTGCTCTCCGTTACTCTTTTTTTTGTATGGTCATTAGCAAAGTATACAGTGCATTCGGAAAGTATTCAGACCCCTTGACCTTTTTCCGCATTTTGTTACGTTACAGCTTTATTCTAAAATTGATTAAATAGTTTGACTAGTAACTGGCCCATGACTGTGAACATTCTGGACAGGTCACTGTACAACTATTTTCAGGTCTCTCCAGCGATGTTCGATCATGTTCAAGGCCAGGCTCTGGCTGGGCCACTCAACGACATTCAGAGACTTGTCCCGAAGGTTTTCCCGTTCATCTTTCCCTCGATCCTGACTAGTCTCCCAGTCCCTGCCACTGAAAAACATCCCCACAGCATGATGCTGCCACCACCATGCTTCACCATAGGGATGGTGCCAGGTTTTTCCTCCAGATGTGACGCTTGGCATTCAGGCCAAATAATTAAATCTTGTTTCTCATGGTCTGAGATTCTTTAGGTGCGTTTTGGCAAACTCCAAGCGGCTGTCATGTGCCTTTTACTGAGGAGTGGCTTCCGTCTGGCCACTCTACCATAAAGGCCTGATTGGTGGATTGCTTCAGAGATGGTTGTCCTTCTGGAAGTTTCCCCCATCTCCACGGGGGAACTCTGGAGCTCTGTCAGAGTGACCATCGGGTTCTTGGTCACCTCCCTGACCAAGGCCCTTCTCCCCCGATTGCTCAGTTTGGCCGGACGGCCAGCTCTAGGAAGAGTCTTGATGGTTTCAAACTTCTTCCATTTATGAATGATGGAGGCCACTGTGTTCTTGGATCATCAATGCTACAGAATATTTTTTGGTACCCTTCCCCAGATCTGTGCCTCGATACAATCCTGTCTCAGAGCTCTACGGACAATTCCTTCGACCTCATGGCTTGGTTTTTGCTCAGACATGCACTGTCAACTGTGGGACTTTATATAGACAGTTGTGTGCCTTTCCAAATCATGTCCAATCAATTGAATTTACCACAGGTGGACTCCAATCAAGTTGTAGAACATTTTCAAGGATAGTCATTGGAAACAGGATGCACCTGAGCTCAATTTCGAGTATCATAGCAAAGGGTCTGAATACTTATGTAAATAAGGTATTTCAGTTTTTTTATTTTTAATAAATTTGCAAAAAATTCTAAACCTGTTTTCGCTTTGTCATTATTGGGTGTAGATTGATGAGGATTTTTTGTTTTTCATGTAATCCATTTTAGAATAAGGCTGTAACGTAACAAAATGTGGGAAAAGTAAAGGGGTCTGAATACTTTCTGAATGCACTGTACATGATCCCAATTTTTGCTTCAAGACGCTGGCAGTTTGAAAAAGTAGATTGTGCTGATTTATTAGCACATTGAACCATATCGCACGCCATAGTTTAAAAACTCAGTGGAGAGTGCTAAAACTGATGTAATATCTGAATTCTGCAGTCTTTATGCACGTTCGCCATTGGGTCGTGATGGAGCGCTCCTGCACTGGAACCAGTTAGCATTGATAAATCAGCCTCCCCACTCCACCCCTCTCTTTCTCTCGTTCTCATTTGCTCGCTTCTCTCTCTCGTCCCCTCTCTCCATCTCTCACCCTCCCGCTCTCTCCTCACTCTCTCTTTCCCTGTCCCCTCTCTTTCCCTGTCCCCTCTCTTTCCCTGTCCCCTCTCTTTCCCTGTCCCCTCTCTTTCCCTGTCCCCTCTCTCTTTCCCTGTCCCGTCTCTCTTTCCCTGTCCCCTCTCTCTTTCCCTGTCCCCTCTCTCTTTCCCTGTCCCCTCTCTTTCCCTCTCTCTCTCTCTCTCTCTCCCTCTCTCTCTCTCTTTCACTTTTTCTAAAGGACATGCTGCAGCTGCCATGGTCGGAGACCATAAATTACATTGGTGGAGAGTTTTAGAGTCAATTTAAGAGCACGGCACACTGCCTTCCACTGGCACTACTGGCCAGGTGATTTCTACTGGCCCCAGACTGGTAATGACAGGCCCCTCATTAGGTGGGAATTGAAATGGTCTTGGAGAATGGCTGCGTCTCAAATGGTAAATAGGGCTCTGGTCAAAAACAGTGCACTGTGTAGGGAATAGGGTGCCATTTGTGATGCAGAATGTATTTATTTCTGTTGGTGGTGTAGTAGATGTTGGTGAAACATGTTGATAGACTACTACTAACTAGGCCAGGGATGGGCAACTGGCGGCGGCCCGCAGCCCGGCCCCCCTTTTGTAGGCCGTGGATCAATTTCCAAAGAGCTCAGTCGGGATCTCGACTTACTGTTGAGAGTTAGAATAGTAGAATGCAGAAGGTGCAATTTCGAAATTTGGTTGTGCATCAGCAGTTTTTCTCTTGTTATGTCAGTCACTGAAATTCACTCAATTAGCCCATGTTAGCTAAACATTTTTAGATTGGTAAGTTAGTCTAGCGGCCAGCTATCTAAACTTGTAGTAATCATGGTTGCATTACCGACCGGGGCATCATTGATTTTGTTAGTCACTCTCACTCAGATATCATATTAAAAACATTGCAAACATTTCTCTTCACCCAATGGCAAAATGTGTAGAACTGCAGGAAATAAGATGTAAAACTGCTAATTTTTCTCTACGCCCAATGGTAAAAATTAACTCAAACTATTTTTTAAAAAGTATTCGCTGTCAAGAGGGGGGCTGCTAAAATGTTTTACTCGCAAGGTGTGGGTATGGATGTGAGTACATAGACCCGTGAGCCACTCGGCCCCCCATGATGAGTTTTTTTGTGGCCCATCTTTGAACTAGGCTGTAGTTTATGTACGATGGTTTTCTCTGGAACCCTGTAACGACTCAGGTTTAGGGAAGTTGCTCTGGAGTAAAAGACACTATTTGTCAACCTACATTGCCTTTTATCTGTCTACCGCCAATGTTCCCAGATTCCTTCTTTTAGTGTTGAAGAATCCCACAAAGCAGGAAGTATTTGGGAGGCCCGCCAAACATACTTTAATATCAAGTCAAGCACGCAACAAAGTGTACAGATGCGAGTAAATAAAGAAGATGAGTGTCTTTACAAACCAGGGAGGTACAGGAGATTGCTTGGGCTGATAGCGCTGTTTTCAAACGCTACGCCGGTGCTCCTCTCAATAGACTTGCTATTTAGCTGTTTGGTTTCCTAGGGCTTACGCCAAACGCTGGTGCTTTGAACACCTGATAAAATAAGTGTAATCTGTTCCTTATCACCGGGACGAGGGTTTGATGTGAGCAAGTCACCGTGAGTTGAACACAATAACCCCACTCCACGACTTCTCCAGTCCACCAGGGCGGAGCGGCCTAACTCCAGAGCTAAGCAAGGTGGGAGAAGAGCGCTCGCTCATACACTGAGTAGCGAGATCCGTGTCGCCTTATCAGGTATCCCAGGAATGTTTTTTGTTCACCACACACACACTTGGGTGTAACTCGAAGGGTACGAGTGGAGGGCTAGGTTCCCTCTGATCTTTTCGAGAAGGGGAGAAGAAGGAAGAGGTTCAGGGATAGTTCACAGGACGTACTCCACAAGCACCCAATGTCCTCCTCTCCTCGCTTGGCTTGTGTCCTCTTCATCCCTCGCCTGCCCGGCCGTGGATTAGACCCGTCTCATTACACTTTGTTTATGTTTACTGTTTTGGATTATTGAGACAGATCAATGGATTGGATTGATGTATATTTACTCTTGAAGGTTTTGAGTTTGCATCTCTTCTCTGTGCAATTACATCCCAAATGGCATTTAGGATTTGGTTGTTTGCTCTAGATGAGCAGGAGCGGTGGGTTATTCCGGTTGAGTGGCTGTGTGTGTGTGTGTGTGTGTGTTTACTCTGCGAGAGGTTTGATAGGACCATATGAACCGCCAGAAGACGCGCAATGACACGCTCATTACAATATCAGATCTACCTACCTGGCTACCCTCGCCAGTCATGGGAAGCAAGCTTGTCCTTTTGAAACGCACAGTGTTGCATAATTTATCTGCATATGTAATTCGTGTCAGGAGAATTTACATTATGCATAGTTTTACATTGGCCTGACAAAATGATGTGTCCTGAGCCCCCTCCACCAGGTGTCCCTGTTTGTTTGCTACGCTATAGCCTATTTTATTGAGAGAGTCTAGCTGTGTCCCAATTATCTCTCCTTCCTCCCAAAGTATGCACTTGTTCACGTCCCTTGACTGAAAGGAAATGACTGGTATAAGAAATATTGCCGAAACCTTTAGCCCATGCCTCCACCAATCCAATGATTTTAGATTTGTGGGAAGTAGTTAACGAGTGTACACTTCAGGAGATTGATTATCGGGACGTGTTCTTTAAGTTATTGCAGTTTGGGGCATTGAGATTAATTAAGTGTGTTGGTCATTTTAGGAAATTGATTATGCAAGTTAGGTTACATATGATATTGTCCAATGCCGCAAAATGTCTTGATAATGGATTAAGATATCCAATTATCCCACTTTTGAAGCTTTTCTTCCTATACTTCTGGCCTTTTTTCAAAAGTGTCAATGCCTAGGTCTATTTAGTTTTACGGCATTCTATAGTGAGTGACAAGGATGGTTTTGATTTTTGACCTTATGCCACATCTTCGGAGACGCAGTAGCTAATTAGGTGAGAGTGAAAAGTAACAATGGCCCTATGCAAATGTACAGGCCTTGCTCCAGAGCTAGTGCAGTATTCCAACTCCAGTCCAGGGTTGTGTCCAAAAGCACCCCATAGGGCTCTGGTCAAAGGAAGTGCACTATATAGGGAATAGGGTGCCATTTGGGATGCAGCTCAGACATTAGCTAAACTGCAGTCTTAGTTGAAGCTCGCTAGCCCCTCTGGTTCCATCTGTGTGTCTAGTGGCAACAGCAGTAGCGTGCTCTGGTCCAGATGCTATGTGGCACGATGACCTTGCCAACGCCTCCGTCCGTCGCCTCAGCATGCTGCTTAGCATAATGCTAGGTGATGTAATCTCTAAACTATGGTGAAGGTTGGAGAGGAGAAGTTTCATTATTTTCGGCAGCAGTAGCAGCGTCGGTACGTGCAGGAGCTCTGGAACTTTTTTTGGGACTGCTGTCTGCTCTGCTGCCAGTACCCTAATATATATTGCTTTTGCTTGAAGAATGAAAATACTATTATGCACTTTTCCTTTATCTCCTGCATTAGTTTTTAGCATATAATGATTTTGTTCTTGGTTGCTTTTCCGATTATTTGATGTTCCTAATAATAGTCATGGCTAGTTGGAGCTTGAAATTGATTTGGAGTCGGTGTAATAAAAGGATTACTGTGAAAAGGTGATGGCTGAGGAGTTTGTTTTGGATACGTTCTCCAGATAGATGAGCAATAGATTAGATGTGTTGTGGCTGAACAGTCACGGTGCCCCTAAGGATTCGATGTTGGGTCCGACTCAATTCTCAAATCATGTCCTGTTGAACTGCTCGTGACATTTCCTGTTGCATTGTGACTGCATTTGGTTTGAGGGTTCAAAGTTTCCCTAACTGCGTTCCAGGGACAGGTATAAGGCAGGGCACAGACAGGATCCACTGTTTTTTTCCCCCTCCACCTACTCTATCCTTTTTTTCATTTTTTTCTCGATGTATCCCAAAGCCCATCCAGACAGGGTGTGTCGTAATAGTTGGAGGGGAAAAATGTTTGATCAAAGTGATTGGTTCTTCACCCCTGTAACAAAGATGAAAGATCATCTTTTTATTGCACGCTAGTAACAGTGTAACACTGAACTAATTGGGCTTGATCTGCCAATCACCCCAGGGGATGCAAATGGATACTCTTCCACTTGGCTTTGAGGGCTCCAACCTATACGTCAAGGCTGGAAGGAAGCAGAGTAAAACAGATCAATTAGCCTTAAATGAGCTGCCCTTGTGGTTTTCCTGGAGAATCCCTCGCTGTCTTCTCCTGAGCCCCGGGACCAGTTGGAGCATGCACCTGTTCGCTCGCTAGACAGCACTGACACAGGAGATTATTTTTACTTGTTTGAGAGACCACATTGTTATGTACAAAGCAGGAGAACCCGTTCAGATGGGATTTCTTAATAAAATAGGAGAAATGCCATAAAGGTTGAGGGTAGAAAATACAGATATGAAGTAGTCATGATCTTTATTAGAAGCATTAGTGCACACCCTCTTCAACCTTTCTGGAAAAAGAACTGCACTTACGTGAGCAGTGACAAATGCTTTATCTAACTGTTAAAGGGAGACCTCGTGCCATGACTATTAATCATTCTTGAACATTAATCATGTGTAGCTAATCAAACTGTCTGTCTAGCCTCCCTGTTTTACAGAATTAACAAACATACCTTTTCAGAACAATATTTACATGGCTCAAAGAGAAGGAATATTATATCTATTGTTTACAGGAAACTCATTCAACCATTCTAGATAAAGTTGTGTGGAAAATGGACTGGGGAGGGGGGGAATATACTTCTCCCATGGGCAAAGAAACTCAAAAGGGGTGATGATATTAATTAACATTAATTTTTATCAGAATGTGCAAATTGTCCAAACAGATCCGCAAGGTAGATGGATGATTTTAAATATGTTATTGGACCATAAACAGATACAGTGAGGAAAAAAAGTATTTAGTCAGCCACCAATTGTGCAAGTTCTCCCACTTAAAAAGATGAGAGAGGCCTGTAATTTTCATCATAGGTACACGTCAACTATGACAGACAAAATGAGATTTTTTTTCTCCAGAAAATCACATTGTAGGATTTTTTAATGAATTTATTTGCAAATTATGGTGGAAAATAAGTATTTGGTCAATAACAAAAGTTTCTCAATACTTTGTTATATACCCTTTGTTGGCAATGACACAGGTCAAACGTTTTCTGTAAGTCTTCACAAGGTTTTCACACACTGTTGCTGGTATTTTGGCCCATTCCTCCATGCAGATCTCCTCTAGAGCAGTGATGTTTTGGGGCTGTCGCTGGGCAACATGGACTTTCAACTCCCTCCAAAGATTTTCTATGGGGTTGAGATCTGGAGACTGGCTAGGCCACTCCAGGACCTTGAAATGCTTCTTACGAAGCCACTCCTTCGTTGCCCGGGCGGTGTGTTTGGGATCATTGTCATGCTGAAAGACCCAGCCACGTTTCATCTTCAATGCCCTTGCTGATGGAAGGAGGTTTTCACTCAAAATCTCACGATACATGGCCCCATTCATTCTTTCCTTTACACGGATCAGTCGTCCTGGTCCCTTTGCAGAAAAACAGCCCCAAAGCATGATGTTTCCACCCCCATGCTTCACAGTAGGTATGGTGTTCTTTGGATGCAACTCAGCATTCTTTGTCCTCCAAACACGACGAGTTGAGTTTTTGCCAAAAAGTTATATTTTGGTTTCATCTGACCATATGACATTCTCCCAATCCTCTTCTGGATCATCCAAATGCACTCTAGCAAACTTCAGACGGGCCTGGACATGTACTGGCTTAAGCAGGGGGACACGTCTGGCACTGCAGGATTTGAGTCCCTGGCGGCGTAGTGTGTTACTGATGGTAGGCTTTGTTACTTTGGTCCCAGCTCTCTGCAGGTCATTCACTAGGTCCCCCCGTGTGGTTCTGGGATTTTTGCTCACCGTTCTTGTGATCATTTTGACCCCACGGGGTGAGATCTTGCGTGGAGCCCCAGATCGAGGGAGATTATCAGTGGTCTTGTAAGTCTTCCATTTCCTAATAATTGCTCCCACTGTTGATTTCTTCAAACCAAGCTGCTTACCTATTGCAGATTCAGTCTTCCCAGCCTGGTGCAGGTCTACAATTTTGTTTCTGGTGTCCTTTGACAGCTCTTTGGTCTTGGCCATAGTGGAGTTTGGAGTGTGACTGTTTGAGGTTGTGGACAGGTGTCTTTTATACTGATAACAAGTTCAAACAGGTGCCATTAATACAGGTAACGAGTGGAGGACAGAGGAGCCTCTTAAAGAAGTTGTTACAGGTCTGTGAGAGCCAGAAATCTAGCTTGTTTGTAGGTGACCAAATACTTATTTTCCACCATAATTTGCAAATAAATTCATTAAAAATCCTACAATGTGATTTTCTGGAAAAAAAATTCTCATTTTGTCTGTCATAGTTGACGTGTACCTATGATGAAAATTACAGGCCTCTCTCATCTTTTTAAGTGGGAGAACTTGCACAATTGGTGGCTGACTAAATACTTTTTTTCCCCCACTGTATGGCTCATTAACCTTTGCATTTTAATGAGGGAAATAAGTATTTGACCCCTCTGCAAAACATGACTTAGTACTTGGTGGCAAAACCCTTGTTGGCAATCACAGAGGTCAGACGTTTCTTGTAGTTGGCCACCAGGTTTGCACACATCTCAGGAGGGATTTGTTCCACTCCTCTTTGCAGATCTTATCCAAGTCATTAAGGTTTCGAGACTGACGTTTGGCAACTCGAACCTTCAGCTCCCTCCACAGATTTTCTATGGGATTAAGGTCTGGAGACTGGCTAGGCCACTCCAGGACCTTAATGTGCTTCTTCTTGAGCCACTCCTTTGTTGCCTTGGCCGTGTGTTTTGGGTCATTGTCATGCTGGAATACCCATCCACGACCCATTTTCAATGCCCTGCCTGAGGGAAGGAGGTTCTCACCCAAGATTTGATGGTACATGGCCCCGTCCATCGTCCCTTTTGATGTGGTGAAGTTGTCCTGTCCCCTTAGCAGAAAAACACCCCCAAAGCATAATGTTTCCACCTCCATGTTTGACGGTGGGGATGGTGTTCTTGGGGTCATAGGCAGCATTCCTCCTCCTCCAAACACGGCGAGTTGAGTTGATGCCAAAGAGCTCGATTTTGGTCTCATCTGACCACAACACTTTCACCCAGTTCTCCTCTGAATCATTCAGATGTTCATTGGCAAACTTCAGACGGCCCTGTATATGTGCTTTCTTGAGCAGGAGGACCTTGCGGGCGCTGCAGGATTTCAGTCCTTCATGGCGTAGTGTGTTACCAATTGTTTTCTTGGTGACTATGGTCCCAGCTGCCTTGAGATCATTGACTAGATCCTCCTGTGTAGTTCTGGGCTGATTCCTCACCGTTCTCATGATCATTGCAACTCCACAAGGTGAGATCTTGCATGGAGCCCCAGGCCGAGGGAGATTGACAGTTATTTTGTGCTTCTTCCATTTGCAAATAATTGCACCAACTGTTGTCACCTTCTCACTAAGCTGCTTGGCGATGGTCTTGTATCCCATTCCAGCCGTGTGTAGGTCTACAATCTTGTCCCTGACATCCTTGGAGAGCTCTTTGGTCTTGGCCATGGTGGAGAGTTTGGAATCTGATTGATTGATTGCTTCTGTGGACAGGTGTCTTTTATACAGGTAACAAGCTGAGATTAGGAGCACTCCCTTTAAGAGTGTGCTCCTAATCTCAGCTCGTTACCTGCATAAAATACACCTGGGAGCCAGAAATCTTTCTGATTGAGAGGGGGTCAAATACTTATTTCCCTCATTAAAATGCAAATCAATTTATAACATTTTTGACATGCGTTTTTCTGGATTTTGTTGTTGTTATTCTGTCTCTCACTGTTCAAATAAACCTACCATTAAAATTATAGACTGATCATTTCTTTGTCAGTGGGCAAACGTACAAAATCAACAGGGGATCAAATACTTTTTTCCCTCACTGTATCACCCTCATGCTCTTAAGGAAATCATGAATGTCATGAATACATTAGAACTAGTGGATATATGGAGGCTTAAATATCCTGACCTAGTGAGATATACATTGCTAGTCGTCTTGACTTCTTTCTTATATAATTTTCGTTGGCACCAAAAGTTAGGGGACAGAATGCTGTCGGACCATCATATAATTGCCATTACATTACTGAATTTCCACATGGGCGAGGATATTGGAAATTTAATCAAAGCCTATTGGATGATAACTTATTTTTAACTAGGACAGAGGAATTCATAACTGAATTTTCCCGACATAACATAGGTACAGAAAATCCCCTTATTGTATGGGACACTTTTAAATGTATCTTTATAAGCCATGCAATTCAGTTATCATCTTGGAAACAAAAGCAATTTAGGTCAAGAGTCCATACTAACAAAGGAAATAGAAGGTCTAACAGAACAGATAGATAGCAATAAAAACTGTAACATAGAGGCTCAGAATAAATTAGAGGAAAAAGAAAAAGAAATGGAGAAACTTATTCAAGAAAAATGCACCAAATTCTTTTTTAATCTTCAACATAGAAATGCTACCAAAAAGAATTGACTGAAACTGGTTACAAATGAGTCACCCATGATTTACCAAATTATATTTTGAAGGAGGAAGCAAAGTACTTCAAGCATATGTTTTCGTAGGGATTTTGCTAATTGTAGGGATTTTTTATATTGATAATGTAGAATTAACAGCCATACAGAAATACTCATGTGAAGGTGAAATTACAGAGGAGGAACTTCTGGATGCAATTAAAGACTTTAAATCTGGAAAACTCTAGGTATACCAAACCTTTTTTGATATATTCAGAGGACCATTATTAGCATGTTTTAACCACTCCTATGTAAATGGTAGAATATCAGACACTCAAGAAGGGCTGATTTCATTATTACTGAAACAGGATACAAGTGAGAATATAAAGATCCAGTCCATTTAAAAAAATTAGAGGCCCCTTATATTTCAGTGTTGTAATGCAAAAATTATAGCAAAATGTATAGCGCATAGAATAAAAAAGGTATTGTCGGACATTATTCATTCTAATCAGACAGGTTTTTTACATGGACGATACATTGGAGATAATATAAGGCAAGTACTGGAAACAATAGAACACTGAAAAATCTGGGAAACCAGGCCTGCTATTCATAGCTGACTTTGAAAAGGCTTTTGATAAAGTATGACTGGAGTTTATATATAAATGCCTGGAGCATTTCAATTTAGGAGAATATCTTATAAAATGGTTAAAATCATGTATAGTAACCCTAGGTGTAAAATAGTAAATAATGGCTATTTCTCAGAAAGTTTTAAACTGTCAAGAGGAGTAAAACAAGGTTGTTCACTATCGGCACATCTATTTATTATGGCCATCGAAATGTTAGCTATTAAAATCAGATCCAACAATAATATCAAGAGATTAGAAATCCAGGGCTTAAAAACAAAGGTGTCATTGTACGCTGATGATTCATGTTTTCTTTTAAATCCACAACTTGAATCCCTCCACAGCCTCATAGAGGATCTAGATACATTTTCTAACCTCTCTGGATTACAACCAAATTATGATAAATGTACTACTATATTACGTATTGGATCACTAAAAAAATAATAATGTTACATTACCATGTAGTCTACCAATAAAATGGTCTGATGGTGATGTGGATATACTCGGAATACATATCCCAAATGACATAAATGATCTCACTCCAATACATTTTAATAGAAAGTTAGCAAAAATAGATAAGATCTTGCTACCATGGAAAGGTAAATACAGTGGGGGGAAAAGTATTTAGTCAGCCACCAATTGTGCAAGTTCTCCCATTTAAAAAGATGAGAGAGGCCTGTAATTTTCATCATAGGTACACGTCAACTATGACAGACAAATTGAGAAAAGAAAATCCAGAAAATCACATTGTAGGATTTTTTATGAATTTATTTGCAAATTATGGTGGAAAATAAGTATTTGGTCACCTACAAACAAGCAAGATTTCTGGCTCTCACAGACCTGTAACTTCTTCTTTAAGAGGCTCCTCTGTCCTCCACTCGTTACCTGTATTAATGGCACCTGTTTGAACTTGTTATCAGTATAAAAGACACCTGTCCACAACCTCAAACAGTCACACTCCAAACACCACTATGGCCAAGACCAAAGAGCTGTCAAAGGACACCAGAAACAAAATTGTAGACCTGCACCAGGCTGGGAAGACTGAATCTGCAATAGGTAAGCAGCTTGGTTTGAAGAAATCAACTGTGGGAGCAATTATTAGGAAATGGAAGACATACAAGACCACTGATAATCTCCCTCGATCTGGGGCTCCACGCAAGATCTCACCCCGTGGAACGGTGAGCAAAAATCCCAGAACCACACGGGGGGACCTAGTGAATGACCTGCAGAGAGCTGGGACCAAAGTAACAAAGCCTACCATCAGTAACACACTACGCCGCCAGGGACTCAAATCCTGCAGTGCCAGACGTGTCCCCCTGCTTAAGCCAGTACATGTCCAGGCCCGTCTGAAGTTTGCTAGAGTGCATTTGGATGATCCAGAAGAGGATTGGGAGAATGTCATATGGTCAGATGAAACCAAAATATAACTTTTTGGTAAAAACTCAACTCGTCGTGTTTGGAGGACAAAGAATTCTGAGTTGCATCCAAAGAACACCATACCTACTGTGAAGCATGGGGGTGGAAACATCATGCTTTGGGGATGTTTTTCTGCAAAGGGACCAGGACGACTGATCCGTGTAAAGGAAAGAATGAATGGAGCCATGTATCGTGAGATTTTGAGTGAAAACCTTCTTCCATCAGCAAGGGCATTGAAGATGAAACGTGGCTGGGTCTTTCAGCATGACAATGATCCCAAACACACCGCCCGGGCAACGAAGGAGTGGCTTCGTAAGAAGCATTTCAAGGTCCTGGAGTGGCCTAGCCAGTCTCCAGATCTCAACCCCATAGAAAATCTTTGGAGGGAGTTGAAAGTCCGTGTTGCCCAGCGACAGCCCCAAAACATCACTGCTCTAGAGGAGATCTGCATGGAGGAATGGGCCAAAATATCAGCAACAGTGTGTGAAAACCTTGTGAAGACTTACAGAAAACGTTTGACCTGTGTCATTGCCAACAAAGGGTATATAACAAAGTATTGAGAAACTTTTGTTATTGACCAAATACTTATTTTCCACCATAATTTGCAAATAAATTCATTAAAAATCCTACAATGTGATTTTCTGTATTTTTTTTCCTCATTTTGTCTGTCAAAGTTGAAGTGTACCTATGATGAAAATTACAGGCCTCTCTCATCTTTTTAAGTGGGAGAACTTGCACAATTGGTGGCTGACTAAATACTTTTTTTCCCCACTGTACCTGTCTATTTGTGGAAAAAACACCCTGATTAACTCTTTAGTATTATCCAAGTTTACCTATTTGCTTATGGTCTTGCCTACACCTAGCAAACAGTTTTTTTTATTATATGAGAAAAAAATATTCAATTTTTTTTTGGAACGGCAAGCCAGACAAAATTAAACAGGCCTATTTATATAATGAATATGAATTCGGAGGACCGAAATTATTAAATATTAAAGCATTAGACCTATCACTAAAAGCTTCAGTCATACAAAAGTTATACTTAAATCCGAACTGAAATTAGTAAGATTGTCTCACCCCATGCTCAAGAATGGCCTTTTTCCCTTTATTCAGATTACAACCTCTCACTTTCAGTTATTTGAAAAGGAAATAATCTCCCAAATATCACTATTTCTAAAACAAGCCATAGAAAGTTGGTTGCAATTTCAATTTAATCCTCCAGAAACGACAGAACAAATAATGCAACAAATATTGTGGTTAAACTCAAATATACTCATTGATAAAAAAAACATTGTTTTTGAAAAAATGTTTTAAAAAGGTATAATCTTCGTAAATGATATCATAGGTAGGTGGTGGAGTTACAGTGGGGAGAACAAGTATTTGATACACTGCCGATTTTGCAGGTTTTCCTACTTACAAAGCATGTAGAGGTCTGTAATTTTTATTATAGGTACACTTCAACTGTGAGAGACGGAATCTAAAACAAAAATCCAGAAAATCACATTGTATGATTTTTAAGTAATTAATTTGCATTTTATTGCATGACATAAGTATTTGATACATCAGAAAAGCAGAACTTAATATTTGGTACAGAAACTTTGCACACACTGCAGCAGGGATTTTGGCCCACTCCTCCATACAGACCTTCTCCAGATCCTTCAGGTTTCGGGGCTGTCGCTGGGCAATACGGACATTCAGCTCCCTCCAAAGATTTTCTATTGGGTTCAGGTCTGGAGACTGGCTAGGCCACTCCAGGACCTTGAGATGCTTCTTACGGAGCCACTCCTTAGTTGCCCTGGCTGTGTGTTTCGGGTTGTTGTCATGCTGGAAGACCCAGCCACGACCCATCTTCAATGCTCTTACTGAGGGAAGGAGGTTGTTGGCCAAGATCTCGCGATACATGGCCCCATCCATCCTCCCCTCCATACGGTGCAGGCGTCCTGTCCCCTTTACAGAAAAGCATCCCCAAAGAATGATGTTTCCACCTCCATGCTTCACAGTTGGGATGGTGTTCTTGGGGTTGTACTCATCCTTCTTCTTCCTCCAAACACGGCGAGTGGAGTTTAGACCAAAAAGCTCTATTTTTGTCTCATCAGACCACATGACCTTCTCCCATTCCTCCTCTGGATCATCCAGATGGTCATTGGCAAACTTCAGACGGGCCTGGACATGCGCTGGCTTGAGCAGGGGGACCTTGCGTGCGCTGCAGGATTTTAATCCATGACGGCGTAGTGTGTTACTACTGGTTTTCTTTGAGACTGTGGTCCCAGCTCTCTTCAGGTCATTGACCAGGACCTGCCGTGTTGTTCTGGGCTGATCCCTCACCTTCCTCATGATCATTGATGCCCCACGAGGTGAGATCTTGCATGGAGCCCCAGACCGAGGGTGATTGACCGTCATCTTGAACTTCTTCCATTTTCTAATAATTGCGCCAACAGTTGTTGCCTTCTCACCAAGCTGCTTGCCTATTGTCCTGTAGCCCATCCCAGCCTTGTGCAGGTCTGCAATTTTATCCCTGATGTCCTTACACAGCTCTCTGGTCTTGGCCATTGTGGAGAGGTTGGAGTCTGTTTGATTGAGTGTGTAGATGGGTGTCTTTTATACAGGTAACGAGTTCAAACAGGTGCAGTTAATACAGGTAATGAGTGGAGAACAGGAGGGCCTCTTAAAGAAAAACTAACAGGTCTGTGAGAGACGGAATTCTTACTGGTTGGTAGGTGATCAAATACTTATGTCATGCAATAAAATGCAAATGAATTACTTAAAAATCAAACAATGTGACTTTCTGGATTTTTGTCTTAGATTCCATCTCTCATATTTGAAGTGTACCTATGATAAAAATTACAGACCTCTACATGCTTTGTAAGTAGGAAAACCTGCAAAATCGGCAGTGTATCAAATACTTGTTCTCCCCACTGTATGTCGTACATGTAGCTAACAAAAACAAAAATGGAAATGTCTGCTCTACCCAAAATTGCAACCAAATAATTGCAGCATTACCGCAAAGGTGGAAGAGGAAAGTGGAAGGGGAAAAAAGTAAGGAAGTTGTCTGTCGGCCCTGCATTAAAGACCATAATTGGTTAAAGAAAATTGTGATAAATAAAAAAGTATACCAGTTTCATTTAAGGACCAAAGGATTGACAGCTGTCCCAAATATATTGCAAAATAGTTGGGAAGAGATTTTTGACGTACCGATTCCATGGCATAGTGTTTATGAACTGAAACGCAAAACGACGCCGGCTTCAAAACTTAGAATTGTTCAATTTAAAATATTATACAAAATTCTTGCTACCAATACAATGTTATTTACATGGTTATACAATCTTCCCAGCTCTGCAGATTTTGCTGCAAAGAGAAAGAATCATTAGATATTTTGTTTTGGTACTGTCCATTTGTAGCTGGTTTTTGGTCACAGGTCCAGGAATGGCTGAAGGATTGCAATATTTACCTGGAGCTAACTCTGCAGATAGCACTACTGGGTGATCTGAAAAGTCAGTCAATCGATCAATAATATAATTATACTTTTAGCAAAAATGTTTATTTTCAATTTACAAGCTGTAGAAACAATGAAAATAGAAGGGTTCAGAACTTTTGTAAAACATCACAGTACAGTTGAAAAATATATGGCAAATAGAAATCCAATATGGATGGTGTTAAGAGATAGATGGGAGGTGTTGAATAGAGCTGAAGGATGGGACTAATAACAATAACTAATGTAAAGCATACTGTCTCCATAATAAGTACAGTTGAAGTCGGAAGTTTACATACACTTAGGTTGGAGTCATTAAAACTTGTTTTTTCAACCACTCCACAAATTTCATGTTAACAAACTATAGTTTTGGCAAGTCGGTTAGGACATCTACTTTGTGCATGACACAAGTCATTTTTCCAACAATTGTTTACAGACAGATTATTTCACCACAATTCCAGTGGGTCAGAAGTTTACATACACTAAGTTGACTGTGCCTTTAAACAGCTTGGAAAATTCCAGAAAATGATGTCATGGCTTTAGAAGCTTCAGATAGGCTAATTGACATAATTTGAGTCAATTGGAGGTGTACCTGTGGATGTATTTCAAGGCCTACCTTCAAACTCAGTGCCTCTTTGCTTGACATCATGGGAAAATCAAAAGAAATCAGCCAAGACCTCAGAAGAAAATGTGTAGACCTCCACAAGTCTGGTTCATCCTTGGGAGCAATTTCTAAACACCTGAAGGTACTACGTTCATCTGTACAAACAATAGTACGCAAGTATAAACACCATGGGACCACGCAGCCGTCATACCGCTCAGGAAGTAGACGCATTCTGCTCCTAGAGATGAACGTACTTTGGTGCGAAAAGTGCAAATCAATCCCAGAACAACAGCAAAGGACCTTGTGAAGATGCTGGAGGAAACGGGTACAAAAGTATCTATATCCACAGTAAAATGAGTCCTATATCGACATAACCTGAAAGGCCGCTCAGCAAGGAAGAAGCTACTGCTCCAAAACCGCCATAAAAAAGCCAGACTACGGTTTGCAACTGCACATGGGGACAAAGATCGTACTTTTTGGAGAAATGTCCTCTGGCCTGATTAAACAAAAATAGAATTGTTTGGCCATAATGACCATCGTTATGTTTGGAGGAAAAAGGGGGTTGCTTGCAAGCCGAAGAACACCATCCCAACTGTCAAGCACGGGGGTGGCAGCATCATGCTGTGGGGGTGCTTTGCTGCAGGAGGGACTGGTGCACTTCACAAAATAGATGGCATCATGAGGAAGGACAATTATGTGGATATATTGAAGCAACATCTCAAGACGTCAGGAAGTTAAAGCTTGGTCGCAAATGGGTCGTCCAAATGGACAATGACCCCAAGCATACTTCCAAAGTTGTGGCAAAATGGCTTAAGGACAACAAAGTCAAGGTATTGGAGTGGCCATCACAAAGCCCTGACCTCAATCCTATAGAACATTTGTGGGCAGAACTGAAAAAGTGTGTGCGAGCAAGGAGGCCTACAAACCTGACTCAGTTACACCAGCTCTGTCAGGAGGAATGGGCCAAAATTCACCCAATTTATTGTGGGAAGCTTGTGGAAGGCTACCTGAAACGTTTGACCCAAGTTAAACAATTTAAAGGCAATGCTACCAAATACTAATTGAGTGGATGTAAACTTCTGACCCACTGGGAATGTGATTAAATAAATAAAAGCTGAAATAAATAATTATCTTTGGCTAAGGTGTATGTAAACTTCCAACTTCAACTGTATATAGGTTATAGTTTGAGAGTTTTTGTGAAAGAGCACAGTTAGAAAGATATGGCATATAGAAGCAAACTGGATGGACATCATGAAAATGATCGGAGAGGTTGAGGGTAGAGGTTCAGGAGTAAAAACAAACAAAATAGAATTATTGTAAAATTGACTTTTTCCATAAAATGTATATAGTATGTATAAGCTGGAAGTAGAGACCTAAGCGTTGTTGTTCACTAGTTTACTCCAATTAGGGGAGGGGGGGAGGGGTTGGAAAGTAATAAAGGGAAATATATATATTTTTAAGGATATGTATATGTATTTAAATGTGTGTGTGTGTGTGTATATGTGTGTGTGTATTTGCGAGAAAAAAAACATGGGGGATTGGAAGTGATGCAGCCAATTACATTGATGGAAGTTACAATCTATCTGCGATATTAAAGCTGATCTACCCCCTGAAAACAAAACAAAAAAACATACATTTTCAGTTATTTGGCTGATATTTGGCAGTCGAATCACAATGACTAAGTGGTGCTTGAGTGAGTGAAGTGCAACGATATTTGATGTGGTTTTTCTCTTGTCCGCAGGGTTGACATCATCTCACTCTCATTCCCAAGGAAGTGCTCATAGACTCAACAAAGAATTGGACATCGTCCGAGATCAGAGGAATAAACTGGGTGAGTTGTTGGTGCTGCATTATGCTCTACTCGAATTATAATATGTATGGACAGATGCTGTCATTCGGGACTTTGAATTTCCCATTGAAACATATGCAAAGAAGTAGGCTATTCAGATATTGCTTAGAGCCGGCGACCCTTTCTTTTCCCTCTCGGTCTTATTTCTTAATTTGGACACGTCCCAAAGCATTTCTGCCCGATAATTATTTAGGATATTATAAATGAGGTACAGTTGGTGCGCGCCGAGGCTTTTAGGGGTTGGGAGGGGGAGGCCACAAAGGCACTTAGGATATTGAACAAGATGCAAACGTTATATTGTGCCCAGCCTTTTAGTGATATCATTAATTTAGCAGAATGGTGCATATAGATTGCGCCTTGGCAAACTTCACAGGCCGCCCAGCCTGGCACAAGGGGACGGAGAGAGATGGAAGGGAGTCAGACAAGCTAGTAGCAAGGACACTGGACCACAGTGTTATAAAGGGATTTCAGAAAGGGCGTTACGTCACATGTCCTTTACTGACCTTGGCCCATGCTTTTGTATACTCTTCAGTCAGTCTTCAGAAGCCATCAATGCTGACATATTACTATGATAAGGCAGATTCTCAATGTGTAGAACGATTCAACGACAGAGACCTAATCTCTGCAACCATCTGTTTATGTCAGAACAAGAAGGCAGATCGGTAGCGGCACTATCTGTTATCTTTTAACAGGTAGACCTATAAATTAAGTTATTCATTTTAATCTCAGCTTTCTGTTTCATCTGTACTCAATTATTGTTTCTATATAACGAAGATAGACTAATTAAAGAGGAAGACTGTGATTTATGGTCAGTTGCAAAAGCCATATTACCTTCAGCCCCCCTGGGCCCTGATGAGAGAGCAGATAATGTTGGTGCACACACTCACGATATGTTTTACCAAACCAAGTTGTACTAACTCTATAAATAAACCCTGAGGCCATGAGGTTTCATTACTCACCTTTGATATCTTTGATATATTAATGAACCCATTTAGGAAAACGGTCTTTAATATCGTAAGTGGTTCACTTTTGATTGATTTGAGGTATTGGTTGTATTTGCATAAACGTTAGACCCCAAACTCAACGAATGTGGTGGTTTCCCAACTCTCTCCCCCCTCTCTCTCTTTTTGTCTGTCTTTTTTTCTTTCTCATCCTCTCTTTCTCATCCTCTCTTTCTCACTCTGCCCCCCACCCTTTGTCTTTCTCTCTCTCTCTCCTGCCTTTCCTTCTTCCCTCCCCTAGAGAGGAGGAAGAAAGCCTCTGCATGGGAGAAGAACCTGCTCTACCCCATTGTGATGTTAATACTGCTCACAGGGACGGTGAGTATTCAGATTGATACTACTGCAGCCAGTCACTCCCACTAAAGCCCCCCACCCACCACCCCCTGTTTTCCAATGGCATATGAAGCATAAAGCCTTGGTGGCGGCTGGGGAGTGTTCCCAGGTCAACTCAGTAGGCAGTCTCAAATGGCACCCTATTCCCTATGTAGTGCACTCCTTTTGACCCGGTCAAAAGTAGTGCACTATATAAGGAATAGGGTGCCACCTGACCACCGTCTGCTGCACAGAGCGTCAAGCCCCTGGGTGTGGTGTCTTTTGTCCGGCCGTGTTTAAGAAAAGCCTCCGCTAAATAGTCACACCGCTGCAGCAGCTGGGCTTTCGATTGAATCCCCCCATGTAGAGTAATCTGCCTCTTTAGCATGCTCCTGTTGTACACCAGCAGTGCTTTTGCTGAGCCCAAATGCCTGAGATTCTTCAAGCTAAGTGCGGAACTGCTTACAGAATACACACATTGCAGAGTACAGACAAACAACAAACGGGTGATTAGTTCTGTCTTTGACTTAATCGTGTTAGCTAAACCCCTCTGTTTCTCAACGTCTCTCCTCCCTCTCCCCTCCTCTGTAGACCATCTCAGTCCTACTGGTGGCGCTGAATATCCTCTACCTGCTGGTGGATGAGACTGCCATGCCAAAGGGATCAGAGGTAGGCCCGGCTATAGTGACGAGAGACACTTACTTCCTGTTCCCCTTCTAAACTGATGCAAATCGGAGGCTGTTTTTATACAAGCACTAACGCACACACACACAGGTAAACCCGGAGCGAGGCCGCCACTGAACTAGACCGCCGCGAAGATGCTCGGCAGTCGTCAGGGACATAAATCAAATTCCGGATATGCTCAGGTGCATGTTGGGAAGAAAGGAATGGAAGCTCTGGGCCATCATAGCAGAGCTGGCCTGGTCCCCTTTTGTCGTGCTACTGCTCATTGAAATTCATTTCACAGCGGCATGCAGATGAAATGTGTGATGTCCACGGCAGGTGAAATAAGCTCCATTACCCTCAGTGTGTGTGTGTGTGTGTGTTTTCTCTCAGTCAGTGGTTCTGTGGGACTGTGTGGACCAGACAGGCCAGGTGAACTTCTGTTATGAGTCTGACTGGAGTGGCTAATACTCTTGCATGCAATGTACTTGCTTAATCTCTTTATCTAATTTCATCTGCTACAACCAAAGAGTATGTGTGTGCGCTAGTCGCTTGTGTGTTTGTGTGTGTTTTCCTTTCGTCTGACAAAGGCAACAAAATGTATCTTATTTCTGCCTCATTTCTCAGCTCGTCTTGCGGGCAACCGTCCGCCCTCCTCCTCGACATTCCAATTATTTTATTGAGGAGATATTTTCTTTGGCATGACGCATCGCAGAAAATCCCCCAAATTATGCTTGTCATGCAACTTGAGTCCTGCCTCCCTCCTCCCTCTGACAGCCACAGCTCAGCTAAATGGTTTACGCGTTTGATGAGCTGGACAGATGCCTCGCCTCTGATCTCACATCGCTACGGCTACTGGGGGGTGGGGGGCCGGGGGCGGTCGGGTGTCCTAAGAGTCAATCATTATGGATATCATACCCATCTAACTAACTTAACGGGGATGGCTGGTGCATCGCAATGCCCTTTTAGCTACTATGCACTCTCTGAGAGAGAGGGCTGAGAGAGAGGGGGACAGGAGGGGAAGAGGGAGCGAGGGAGGACTGGGCCAGGTAAATGAGAGGAGGGAGAAAGGGAGAGAGAAGGGAAAGCGAGGGAGAGGGCCAATGGGCTCCAGACTGTGGGAAAGTCAAATGAGGCCCAGTCCAGATAGAGCAGTAGGGCCGGGAACAGAGCAGAACAGAGCAGAACAGAGCAGAACAGAGCAGAGCAGCACAATGGAGTGGAACTGCAGATGTTTGTTTATCCCTTTCTCCCTCCTACACAACACTGCATGGCACTCAGTATACTGAGTACTACAGGGCTGCTGCTGCTCCAGCCTCCAGCCTCCTCCACCTCTCTCAGACTCAGACAGCCAGACAGGAGGGGCGGGGCGAGGAGAGGAGAGGAGGCGCACCAGTCAGAGGACAGGGATTTTAGCAGCTTGATGAACGGGCGTTAAGAGGACCTGTAACAGTGTTATTGCCAGCTCATCCCCTGTAGAATTAGAGCCATCACAGCACTCGACACTGTATTTCAGAATACCCCAACACCCAACCATCCTCCCTCCACCCCGAAGTGGGGTGAAGTTGCCCCTCGACACTGATCTTGGGTCAGTTTAGCATTTCCCCCACTAATGGTTAAGGTTAGGATTGGGGGAGGGGAAGCTGATCCTAGATCCGTACCTAGGGGGTCCTCTGAACCTTTGACTGATGACATTCAGTTCCTTCTCAGTCTGTAGCTTTGCAAAACAAATAAATGATAGAGAGGAGGAGAGTGAAAAAACAAGTCCACAATGAGTATTTTTTTTCTTTGTGTTATTATCCGTCACTAAAACTATATGAGGTACATCAAAGCGTGACGGAGGAGGAAGGGGACACACCTGAAGGGCTGGGCACGACGCTCTGCACTCTGCTCACGACCTCACCTGCACACAGGTGGTGCTCGCTTCTAATCCCAGAAGCAACAAACACACCACGGTGGAACTGAATGAGCCAGGCTGCGAAGAACACCAACCCTAGCAGCCCGCCACTGGAATGAAAAGGAGACTAGATTGAAAGGAGGCTTAATGAGAAAGCTGCCACACATACACCTGCCACTTTAACATGTTAATATCTTCACAAAATGGCAGAAGCGCAACACTGAAGAGTTTACCTTTCCCATAACATTGTCACATACATTACACAAGCAATACACACTCCCTCTCCCCCACACAACCCCTCCCACTCCGCTATTAACAAATGACATCAGATGCTGTGTGCTAATTCCCAGAGGGCTCTAACGAGACCGTTGCAGAAAAAGGTGTGAAACTACCTGTCAGTCTTTCCTTTATTTTTTCTCTTTCGTTGTGCTCTTTTGTGTGTGTGTGTGTGTGTGTGTGTGTGTGTGTGTGTGTGTGTGTGTGTGTGTGTGTGTGTGTGTGTGTGTGTGTGTGTGTGTGTGTGTGTGTGTGTGTGTGTGTGTGTGTGTGTGTGTGTGTGTGTGTGTGTGTGTGTGTGTGTGTGTGTGTGCGTGTGTGTTGGAGAGAGTTTGTGCAAAGTCAAGTGTGTGTAAGTATGAATGCAGCCGGAGCTAGCTTCTAGATATTGACGCTGGCGACGTTTTTAACTTGATAGAAATGCAACCCTCTGAACAATGTGTCCCTGTGCTGCTGTGCCATAGCGTGGATCTCTCCAACAGAGAGTATACGTCCCAAATGGCACCCTGTCCCTTTATAATGCACTACTTTTGAACAGGGCCCATAGGGCTCGGCTCAAAAGTAGTGGACTAAATACGGAATAGGGTGCCCCTTGGGATTGAAGTGAAAAGTAGTTCAGGGAAACAGCGAGGGTGCCAAGTCTTACAAAAGCAAATGTTTATTACGTAAACAAAACACAGATGCCGAGACTATTGGCATAATATATAGATATGTCTCTTTTCCCGCACAAACTTCAATTGGGCAGAAAAGATCTGCCGTGTTTGCCGAAGCATTTTTGTTTTTGTTTTTATGTTTATGGCATGCATTCACGCTCTACACACTTTTTACCATAAGCACTTCTGTGCCTTGTTGCTTGTTTGAACACCTGTTTACATGTAGTGTGATGGACCGTGATTTGAAAAGGGAATCTTTTCTCGCTTTCATCTCTTTCCATCCATTACTGAGCCGGTTGGATTCTGTCTGTGTTGAAGGGGAAACAAAGACTTGTGCCGAGTTTTAGGTAGCCTTGTGGTTAAGAGTGTTGAGCCAGTAACTGAAAGGTTGCTGGTTCAAATCCCCAAGCCGATTAGGTGGAAATTCTGTCTGTGCCCTTGAGCAAGGCACTTAGCCCTAATTGCTCCTGTAAGTCGCTCTGGATAAGAGCATCTGCTAAATGACTAAAATGTAATGTAAATGTTTTAACTTTTCCTTCTGTAATCACATACTTACAGATTACAGAACCTCACTAAGTACTTCACTTTAACGTTGTCATATAAAATCATTGTATTCAGGATTTATTTGCACTGTAAAAATAACTCATTATTTTAGTGTTCTTCCGACAAATGTAGCTCAATTGGTAGAGCATGGCGCTTGTAACGCCAGGGTAGTGGGTTCAATCCCCGGGACCACCCATACGTAAAAATGTATGCACACATGACTGTAAGTCGCTTTGGATAAAAGCGTCTGCTAAATGGCATATTATTTTATTATTATAAATGAGAAATCGTCTTTTTGAATGTTGATTTGATTTGTGGTCTAGCCTTTTGGTCTCTGCCTCTGGAACACATATACCACTGCAGCATGGGGTTGAATCTAGCCCACTGCTATTTCAGCACAGTCTCTCCTCCTATCTTTCCTCTGCTTTCTTCTCCTGGTCTCTATCCACAATAAATCAAGAAGAGTGTGACTGCCCCCTTCCTTAACAAGACAACAACCACAACAAAAAACCCTCTTCCTCTGTCATTCCAGGATCGGGGGCTTGGGAACACCTCGCTGTCCACGTTCGGACTGGTCCAGGCTGTCATCGAGATCATCCTCATGTTGTATCCTTTCAATGACCCCTCTGCTCCTACCTGAAGTGTCACAGAGTAGGAGTACCGATCTAGGATCAAGTCTTCTCTGTCCATGTATTATTTTTCATTGGGATAAAAAATGCAACACTGATCCTAGATCAGCAGTCCTACTCTGAGACACTTGATACATATGGCCCATGCTCCGTGGCGATCCGAGTGACATTCCCAGGGCCAGTGGTGTTTACTTAAGACCTAGCTTAGCCGGACACCTTCCGGGACATTCTGTCGTGTTTCGTCACCTTTATCCTTGGTGAAAAGGTGCCAACTGGCCACTTAAAATGTCACTAAATGTCCAAATAAAGGCTTTTTGGATTTCTTGTCCTTGATTCAGCAACAGCTATTTGATGGTGTCCTCAGTTGTCGGCTTCTACAGCTTGCGAGTGTTTGAAGGCCTCACTCCCAGGAAAGACAACACGACCATGACAACGGTAAATGCACCCACACACACAACGGTGATGATATATTGAGACCTTGTGTTCCATCCTCTTCAGCCCTCTCTCTAGCGTCTTCCTCACAGTCCTCCGTCTGAATGGTTCAGTTGATCTCGCGCCCAATATTTGTTTGTAAGTTGCGTAAACACGGACGCAGTGCAAGCGCTTATTTTCTTGTACATCAGTGAGAGAGAGGGGTGGGGGGATGGTTGTGTGTGGGGAGGGGGGGTGTGGTTGTGTGCTTTGTTTGACCCACGGGGACAGCCATTCACTTAGTAATGAGCGGGGGCAACGGTGAGGCTTGTTAACGAGCCATGACGACTCAGTGAAAGGACTTGAAAGCCACAAAAGAGCAGAACCTGGTAATGAGCATCTTCAGAACTACGAATTGCACAATATGTGTGGAATCCATTTACGCTGAAGAGGTGTGTGTGTGCGCATCTGTGTGTGTGTGTACACACAGTGTCTTGTTAAGGTAATCACGCCCTCAGTTCTCACACTCAATATTTTCATCATGGCCTATCTATTTTTTAATGGGTTTCATTAATTTAAGTTCTATACCAGCTGACTAACCCTGTGTGACTTCCTCATGTAGATCATTGGTTGCTGTGTGTCCATCCTGGTGCTGAGTTCAGCCCTGCCAGTCATGTCCAGAACGCTTGGTGAGTCTCTCCTCCCTTTTATCCATCTTTTATATTGTTCTGTCCCAAATGGCACTCTATTCCCTATGGGCCCTGGTCAAAAGTAGTGCACTACATAGGGAATATGGTGCCATTTTGGACGTGGCCTTTGTGAAATTCATCATGTCAAAATCAATCTATTCAACCCATGGATTGAACACGTAGTTGATGGAACCAATAGGTGAGCACTGATGTTCATATTTTCCATGGAGGACTTTGGAGGTGGACTTTTCAGGATTGTTTTTGTGAGAAACGAATTGGAGGGCAGAGATGGAGGGAGGTGAGGTGAACCCCCCCCCCCCCCCCAGACCGTTAAGGTTAACAAGTTAAATTCCTTCATAGTTTGCCATAGCGATTTGAGAAGAGAATGGAGCAAGAGTGAGAGAAAATGACATGATAGCAGCGGCATCACAATGGCACTAACAAACACGCAGGGAGCAGACACAGCTGTTCAAATAGCACCATCGCCTGTGTGTGTGTGTGTGTGTGTGTGTGTTGGCTTACAGTGAGTCATAGGGAGCTTTACAAAGTACCAACAGGTTCTGCTCTGTGACGCTGAATAGATGAAAAGAAATACATGCATGCACCCCCCCATCCCAGCCAAAGCCCTCTGGAGAAAGATGTGGGGAGAGGGAGTGTGTATGCTTGTATAGTGTGTGTGTGTGTGTGTGTGTGTGTGTGTTTCAATGTTATGGGAGAGGTAAACTCTTTAGTGTTACCGTTCTGCCATTTTGTGAAGATATGAACATGTCAAAGGTGTGTGTGTGTGTGTGTGTAAACCAGAGAGCATGATTAATGTAGCAAAATAAGTCAGATTACTTGGGTTTCAACAGATTTGAAAAATCATTTCAAATACTTTGTGCCTGTTTCTGCTTGCCTGGCTTAATAAACCAATAGAACATTCCCAAAACTGCAAACCCTGCCCATCTGTCACTCAAGGAAACGCTCAAAGTATTTGAAAGGATTGTTCAAGTATTTGAACCCACGTCTGAGAAACACAAAAATGCTAACTGCTGCTTGTACAGTAGTCCTGTCGACCATGTTTTATTTAAGCTTCTCTTGAAGGAGGGCCATGGGACCTGCCATGCTACTGAAATTGGAGTGCTCAGTGCTCATTTCTCAGTGTCAGCAACGGCAGGGTTAGTAAGGGTGCAGACAAGGGTAAAAGTCCAATGAACACACTTTAATTCGGGGGGGAACGGGCGGCTAAAAGAAGCTTTACAGGTGGACCAGTTATCTAAGTGTGTGTGTGTGTGTTTGAAAGCATCAGAGTGATATAGGCTGAATCCCAAATGGCACCGTATTCCCTACATAGTGCACTACTTTAAACCAGAGGGAATAGGGGGACATTTGGGATGCAGACATACACTAGAAACCCCAATTTTTCTCCCCCTGTATGTTTGTGTAAATTTTGTCTGCAGTGTCCACAAAAGCACAGTAAGATACTGCAGCAGAGAGGACTCAGGTCACTGCTGTCAGCCTAACAGCCTGGCTGCTGTTCCTGGGATAATACACTATGGCTGGGCTCTGCTCAAAAGTAGTGTGCTATATAGGGTTTAGGGTGCCATTTGGGACGCAGCCTATCAATCAGAGTACAACCATCTCAGAAAAGTACCATTTATTACATAGATGCTATTCTAGATAGTCGGCATTTATCGTTCCTTATCTGAAGTCGAATGAATACGTAGGCCACCATTCTCGCAAATTAGTGGATGAATGATCAAAATGAATCAGCAAATGTAATCACCCACGGCGGCTTCCATCTTACTTGGAATGGGTTGTGAGACATGATGGATACCACTTGGCCCACATACACACAGTAATACATAATGCTACATTCTGCAAATGGTGATGAGAAAAACTGGCTGAAGTGGATCGAGTGATCAGAGGAAGACGGGTTCTTCTAAGAGAGGTTACGTCATCTCTAGACACACACCATATAGGGAGCATCCCAAATGGCACCCTATACCCTACAAAGTGCACTTATTTTGACCAGAGCCCTATGGGCCCTTGGGACGTAAGCATAGTCTCCCCTTCTGCTAAAGGCGCCATTCCAAATGCCCCAAAAAACTTCACTTCCCAACAGCTTATCTCCAAATACCAAACCAAGATCAAAATCTTTTGCATTAGAAATTAATTTAGCTTGACCGGTGTGGCAAGGTGTATTGACTGCGATCTCTCCAACCTCTCGGCTTGTCTCTTTACAAGCAAATTGTTTAAAGGCCCTTGACGCTCGCCAACTGCTTACAGAGGCTGTAAATACATCTTTCCAGACACCAAATCGATTGCCTAATCTAATTGTCGTGCAGCAGTTTCGCGGGCATTACCGAAGGAAAAAAATCCAAGAATATTAGCTCACACTGTGAGCTATGCCAGTTTTTGAATAGCGAAATTTGATCAAGACTGATGGAGCGAATGGTTGGTTCATGTATTGATATTGGGGTAGGCTTTTCGTGTTTTCATTTGAAAGGTTGGCTGCATGCACTGTGATTTAGTTCACACGGGTAAAGAACATTGAACGCACATGATTGAATGAGTTTCACTGCTTCGGACTATAAGAGTGAAGAATATTTACAACTGAAGCATTTTTATCCACCTCAGGGTAGGTTATCCTCCCGTTCGTGTCACTTTTGAGTACATTTTTGTTGACAGCAGTAAAACCCTCTACTAGTGAGATGAGTTTGAGGGAGCGTCCCAAATGGCACCCTATTCCCTTACGTAGTGCACTTCTTCTGACCAGGGCTCTAGTCAAAAGTAGTCACTACATAGGGAATAAGATGCCATTTGGGACAATGACGAAGATGTTATTGTACTGGCCGGGGCTGGTGGAACATTCTGGAAGGTTCTAGAAGAAGCAGCAGCCCATGATAAATAAATAGGAAAACAATAGGGTGTTGATGCGTCTGCAGGCAGCGTGTGATCTGCCATGACAGATGGTTTGAAATTGGAAAACCCGCTCAGGTCTGGCGGAGTCCCACCGTGGCTGTAAAAGGCTGTGGCCCCGCTAGAAAAACGAGGGATTAGCAACACTCTTCCATCTCTGTCAATGCTGCAAAGATGGATGGATGGAGGAGTGGAGTCAACCTCACAATGCATTGAAACTGTCTGCAGCATGTCTCTACATTAGTTTCTCCTCAGTAACCTAACTGCAGCGATGTGCGTAGCTACATAGAGGACAGGAGGAAGTGGCTACAGGGCCATATTGTCTCAGGGATGATCATTTTCCCTGACATGTTACTGTGCCAGTAATAATATCATCATGACGTCTGTACAAGAAGCTTTTGTGAAGTTCTTCTGATGTTAAGTTCTGATGAAGTTAAGACATTGTTCTGTTTTGTTTACGATGTGTATGATTCATACTAAGCATACACTGAGACAAGACGTGGAGTGAATGGCTCTGACTAGCCTGAATGGAGGATTCCCTCTCGCAGGGGGGTCGGGCCCGCCCGCCATGAGTTGCACAAGCGGTCTCGGCTACATTGGGAACCTACAAGATTCTGCTTGTTTACTGTACTTCAGAACAGTTGACTCAGGTGTATGTGCAGGTGACTGTGGTCCCATTGATACCAATGTTGCCTGGGGTGTGGCTCATTTCTTCTGCATTCTTTTTGTTCCACTCGGTTTTTGCACGCTAACAAATTGTCTATACAGCCCCACTAACAAAACAGTTTCATATGAAAGGAATATTAGTAATCCGCCAAATGTCAGACAATGAAAATGACTTTTTCGCAGGAAGAGTGGCATTGGCCGCTAAATCATTTATATAAAGGGTTCGGCTATTTTGGTTTTATTTTCGTCCATCCTGGATCCGCCATTTCCTGAGTATCATAGTATGCAGTGTACATCAAATGGTTTTTTGGGTATAAGCACTTCTTTCAATTTGGCCTTTCTTGCCTGTTGAAAGAGTCGGGCTATTGAAGAGACACTTTTCAAAGTGCCTCAACTGCCGACAGAACAGACGTTCTTAAATAGTTAATTCGCTGAAGAAGTAGTGGAATACGAAGGGTTTGTGATTATTGGAAAAACAAGAGAGAATGGTTGAGAGAATGCCAAGAGTGTGCAAAGCTGTCATCAGAATCTCAAATATAAAATATATTTTGGTTTAACACTTTTTTGGTTACTACATGATTCCATATGTGTTATTTCATAGTTTTAATGTCTTCACTATTATTCTACAATGTAGAAAATAGTAAAAATAAAGAAAAACCCTTGAATGAGTAGGTGTCCAAACTTTTGACTGGTACTGTAAATAATAATAAACTATGGTCCAGTATTAAAAAATTATCATGATATAGTTATAATTAATTGTTTTGTGTTATAATCCACTCAAATAGCGAAATATGAAATCTGCTGGTCTTTTATTTAACATCTTCACACTCTTCACAGGTATCACCAGGTTTGATCTTCTCGGAGACTTCGGGAGATTCAATTGGCTGGGAAACTTCTATATCGTCCTATCGTACAACTTGCTGTTTGCCGTAGTAACTACTCTCTGCCTAGTCCGGAAGTTCACCTCAGCGGTCCGAGAGGAACTCTTGAAAGCGTTAGGTAACATTTTTATATTCATATACTCATGTTCATATCAAACACCGCTGAAATTACATTATTACTGGTTCATTGAGTTACCGACATTCTTAAAGAATGCATTGCTAAATACAATAATAAAGCCTGGTCATAGATTACTACAGACAATGAGGACAATCGAAGAATACTGTTTTCAACAATTGATGAAAGAGCATTTGAAATCCTCCACCTGTACAGTCTTTTAGATTTGAGTGCTGCTTTTGATACCTTTGACTAAAAGATATTGGTAAAACTGGTAGTCTGGAGAAATGGGTTGATCTTTCTGATACTGTGCTTAACTGGTTCCACTCCTATCTGACTGGGAGACAGCTCTTTGTAAGCCTGGGAGAGCATGTATCAGGGATATAATTTGTGAGCATGGTGTCAGTTTTCATAGCTATGCAGATGACACGCAGCTATACATACACTACATTACCAAAAGTATGTGGACACCTGCTTGTCGAACATCTCATTCCAAAATGATGGCCGTTAATATGGAGTTGGTCCCCCCTTTGCTGCTATAACTGCCTCCTCTATTCTGGGAAGGCTTTCCACTAGATGTTGGAACATTCCTGCGGGGACTTCCTTCCATTCAGCCACACAAGCATTAGTGAGGTTGGGCACTGATGTTGGGCGTTTAGGCCTGGCTCGCAGTCGGCATTCCAATTCATCCCAAAGGTGTTCGATGGGGTTGAGGTCAGGTGTCTGTGCAGGCCAGACAAGTTCTTCCACACTGATCTCGACAAAACATTTCTGTATGGACCTCGCTTTGTGCACTGGGGCATTGTCATGCTGAAACAGGAAAGGATCTTCCCTAAACTGCTGCCACAAATTTGGAAGCACAGAATCATCTAGAATGTCATTGTATGCTGTAGCGTTAAGATTTCCCTTCACTGGAACTAAGGGGCCTAGCCCGAACCATGAAAAACAGCACCAGACCACTATTCCTCTCCACCAAACTTTACAGTTGGTACTAGGCATTGAGGCAGGTTGTGTTCTCCTGGCATCCACCAATCCCAGATCCGTCCGTCGAACTGCCATATGGTGAAGCGTGATTCATCACTCCAGAGAACGCGTTTCCACTGCTCCAGGGTCCAATGGCGGCGAGCTTTACACCACTCCAGCCGACGCTTGGCACTGCACATTGTGATCTTAGGCTTGTGTGCAGCTGCTCAACCATGGAAACCCATTTCATGAAGCTCCCGACGAACAGTTATTGTGCTGATGTTGCTTCCAGAGGCAGTTTGGAACTTGGTAGTGAGTGTTGCAACCGAGGACAGAAGATTTTTACGCACTTCAGCACTCGGTGGTCCTGTTCTGCTTGTGTGGTCTATCACTTCCCGGCTGAGCCGTTGTTGCTCCTAGACATTTCCACGTCACAATAACAACACTTACAGTTGACCGGAGCAGCTATAACAGGGCAGACATTTTACAAACTGACTTGTTGGAAAGGTGGCATTCTATGACAGTGCTACGTTGAAAGTCACTGAGCTCTTCAGTAAGGCCATTCTACTGCCAGTGTTTGTCTATGGAGATTGCATGGCGGTGTGCTCGATTTTTATAGACCTGGGTGTGGCTGAAATGGCCGAATCCACTAATTTGAAGGTGTGTCCACATACAGTGCCTTTGGAAAGTATTCAAACCCCTTGACTTTTTCCCCATTTTGTTACGTTGGTCTTATTCTAAAATTGATTAAATTGTTTTTTTCCCCTCATCAATCTACACACAATACCCCATAATGACAAAGCAAAAACAGGTTTGTAGAAATGTTTGCTAATTTATTAAAAATATAAAACAGATTAGTATCTGTATTCAGACCCTTTACTCAGTACTTTGTTGAAGCACCTTTGGCAGTGATTACAGCATCGAGTCTTCTTGGGTATGACTCTACAAGCTTGGCACACCTGTATTTGGGGAGTTTCTCCCATTCTTCTCTGCAGATCCTCTCAAGCTCTGTCAGGTTGGATGGGGTGCGTTGCTGCACAGCTATTTTCAGGCCTCTCCAGAGATGTTTGATCGGGTTCAAGGCCGGGCTCTGGCTGGGCCACTCAAGGACATTGAGACTTGTCCCGAAGCCATTCCTGAGTTGTCTTGGCTGTGTGCTTAAGGTCGTTGTCCTGTTGGAAGGTGAACCTTCGCCCCAGTCTGAGGTCCTGAGCGCTCTGGAGCAGGTTTTCATGAAGGATCTCTCTGCTCCGTTCATCTTTGCCTCGATCCTGACTAGTCTCCCAGTCCCTGCCGCTGAAAGACATCCCAACAGCATGATGCTGCCACCACCATGCTTCACTGTAGGGATGGTGCCAGGTTTCCTCCAGACGTGACGCTTGGCATTCAGGCCAAAGAGTTCAATCTTGGTTTCATCAGACCAGAGAATCTTCTTTCTCATGGTCTGAGAGTCTTTAGGTGCAAACTCCAAGCGGGCTGTCATGTGCCTTGTTACTGAGCAGTGGCTTCTCTCTGGCCACTCTACCATAAAGGCCTGATTGGTGGAGTGTTGCAGAGATAATTGTCCTTCTGGAAGGGTCTCACATCTCCACAGAGGAACTCTGGAGCTCTGTCAGCGTGATCATCGGGTTCTTGGTCACCTCTCTGACCAAGGCCCTTCTCCCCCGATTGCTCAGTTTGGCTGGGCGGCCAGCTCTAGGAAGAGGCTTGGTGGTTCCAAACCTCTTCCATTTAAGAATGATGGAGGCCACTGTGTTCTTGGATCATCAATGCTGCAGACATTTTTTGGTACCCTTCCCCAGATCTGTGCCTCGACACAATCCTGTTTCGGAGCTTTACGGACAATTCCTTCGACCTCATGGCTTGGTTTTTGCTCTGGCATGCACTGTCAACTGTGGGACCTTTTATATAGACAGGTGTGTGCCTTTCCAAATCATGTCCAATTAATTGAATTGAACAGGTGGACTCCAATCAAGTTGTAGAAACATCTCAAGGATAATCAATGGAAACAGGATGCCCCTGAGATTAATTTCCAGTGTCATAGCAAAGGGTCTGAATACTTATGTAAATAAGGTGTTTATATAGATATATATTTTAATATATGCATTTGCAAAAAGTTATTTGTCATTATGGGGTATTGTGTGTAGATTGCTCAGGAAATGTTTTTATTTAATCCATTTTAGAATAGGGCTGTAATGTAACAAAATGTCAAGGGGTCTGAATACTTTCCGAGGGCACTGTACTTTTGTATATATAGTGTATATGTAGCGCCGGATTACCCTAACCGATTGGTTCGTTTTTTGGAGAGCCTTAATACATGGATGTCCAGCAACGTAATAACATTTAATAAGGGTAAAACTGAGGATCTGTTGATTGGCCTAAAGGGATTGTGCGAGATTTTGTCATTTAAGCAATTTGTCTACTCACACAGAGTCAGATGAACTCATGGATACCATTTTTATGTCTCTGCATGCAGGTTGAAGGTAGTTTCGTGAGCCATTGCTAACTAGCATTAGCACATTGACTGGAAGTCTACAGGTAGCATGCTAGCTGTACCTGTAGACTTTGGCTGCGGTCCAAAAGTAAAGTAGACAGCCCTCGGTGCTGAACCCTCAGCCCTTGAATTATGTTTTACATCATACTTAAAATGTCCCTTGCCCAAGCGAGGGAGCGTGATTGAGTAGTAGGCCAGTACAGAGTGACCCCAACAGTTTGTGCTTCAGTAAGGTTGGCTTCTTGGCGTCTATAGCTATGGTTATTAATTTTACTGCACAGATGGAAAGGAAATCACAGAATATTTAATTGGTGGTAGTAGCAGCAGCAGAGAAGTTTTGGGATTTCAGAGATTTTAGTGCAGAAGTACTACAGGGGGTTTTGAGAGAAGGGGTTCCAGCCTCCCAGACCGATGGCCTGGTGTAGGATCTGTTGGGGCCAAAGTAGTGGGAAGGTGTGTTGGGGATAGTGGTGTGTGTATATAGGGTTAGGTGGCGGTACAATTTCTTTTTTTCCCCTTTGCCCTTTTTTTGTTGTGAACAAATGTGCTATGCACATTCCAAACTGTGAAAGGCAGCAATACGCAAAATAGCGTCTAGTCTGCCGGAAAGCCAGTCAAAGAAGAAGAAGAGGGAGAGTGATGATCAGAGAGGCATCGGCCTTGGTGGAAATCTTGAAGTTGAGCCTAAAAACAACCAACCTCAAGCTATTGATGTACCTAGCAAGCTAACGTAGCTAGCTAGCACTCGTGTCTGGTAGCTAGCTACAGTTACCCATAGCTGACTAGCTAGTTTTATAGTTTGGTCACTTATTTCAATAAATTTCAGAATTCCCCAAAATAGGTTTATGAAGCTAGTTACCTACATTTTATAGGCTCCTCACTATGGGTCTGAGCCACTTTGAGCGTCATATTCCCATTTTCTACCGCTAAAATCAATGTCATCTATATATTTTTTTTAGCTAGCAAGCTAGCGCCATAATTTTGTTTCACATGCTGAAAAATGCAGCGTCTTGATTAAATTTCACACTTCACAGCCACCGGAGTTTGACACGTGACTACAGTTTGCATTGAATTGTGGGTCATATCAACCCCGCAAGTGATCGAAATTGTTCACTTGCGCCCTCGAGCTAAATCGAGGGTCGAGGGGGCTACTTTTTTTAATTGGACCCACACTTAAGATGGCAATCAAACTGCATCCGGTTTCGAGTGAAAGTGGCTAGTACGAAGCCTGGGGGGGTAAAAATACCGCGATTGGACCGCATCCTTTCAGTCATTGCGCTAACACTAGTTAGCAATTGCGCTAATGCTAGTTAGCAACTTCCTTCAAACTGCACGCAGGCATAAACATTTTATCCATGAGTTCCTCTGATTCTGATTAAGTAGAAAAGGGGCTTAATTACCAAAATCTCACACTATCCCTTTAACCCTATCAGTCCCGAGACCCCAGCAAAAATCGGCTTTTCATTTATCCGACTTTCATTTATCTGCATGTCCAGCCCTTATATGTAGCCTCACAATGAAGTGTTTGACATTTTTTTTTGCCATCTTTTCAGTACAACTAGGGCTACAAGTAGAACACAAAACAATTGGACATAAACCGTTGCATTCATGAGTTTTATTGACAAATGTTTTAAAAATATGGTCCGCCAAAGCAAAAACCTGATAAAAATGCTGTAAGTATAGACATGTTTTGCTCACTGGAAATGTAATATCCAACTAGTCAGTGACAACTGTTTGGAGTTTGTGACAGCAACTATGTGAGCTTATTACAGTATTACAGTATTATATACACTATGTCCTGGGATTTCCTATGATCTTTAAATTTTCCTGCCACCGCACTGTGAACCGTAGCAGATTTAAGCTTGTGATTGGTTTAGTAAGGGTCCGGAACCAAGGAGATTGGATGCGCGTTTGGAAAGAAACTCCCCTCCCGATTAGAGTGGAGCAGGCAGCCACGGAAGACTGGACAGGCATGTTTACAAAGTTCATGAACTGAACTTGTAGCGCTGTTCTGTACACATAATTGTCAACAAATTCATTTTCTTTCACTCCTGTCCCAATCGCAGACATTATTCACCTCGTTTGGTCATTGGCAATGTAGCACTAGGTTCATTAGGCTGTAACAATGAAAAGGCAGCATTCAGAAGGAATTTTGGTAGAGTGACCTGATTTTTCTAACTCTATTATGAACCTTATTTTGCCCAAACAGATTGTGAACCCAAATGTGTAACTGATTCTAGTGGTGGGGACAATATATTGAAAGATAATGTGGGTTGGGTTTAGGGACAGATTTAGGCTATGTCATCTTGTCTTCAGGAAATATGCATACTTTCTTTATGAAACACTATTTTCCTCCACCATGCTAGAGTTGCTAACGCCTAGGAATGCTACTTCCTGATGTTGCGCCCCGCGTTCAGCCTATGGTAAACAACAGACTGCTGCAACCTGATTGGCTGAACGTGATACACAACAATCCGGGATTAGCATTTAGCCACTCTAGCATAATTCTTTTTTTTTTTAAATCATACAATGTGATTTTCTGGATTTTTGTTTTAGATTCCGTCTCTCACAGTTGAAGTGTACCTATGATAGAAATTACAGACCACTACATGCTTTGTAAGTAGGAAAACCTGCAAAATCGGCAGTGTATCAAATACTTGTTCTCCCCACTGTAGCTTAGTGTTCATTCCTGTCACACACAGACCTCGAGTGACAAAGTGGGGAAATGGCGGCAAAATCCAATGTGCCTTAGGACTGATATGTGATGGTGAATATTACGAGGCGAAGGGGGAAAGTCTCTCAAGCTTGTTGTGACAGGTCCAGGATGTCTAATGTAGAAAATGTCAGACGACGGAGGCAGTGGGGTTTTATTTTTTCCATTCCTTTTCTCGAAGGTTAACTGTGTGTATTTTAATTACATTTCTGCTCCTTATCTCTTCCTGGCCAGGTCTGGATAAATTACAACTGTCAAACAGCCCCACAGACCCGGAGTCTGGGAAGCTCTCGGCAAACGGGCATCAGAAGACTCTATGAAAGAGACAACCGACACACACACACACCTAACGGCAGCCAAAGGGAGATTTTGATAGTACTGAACTCCACAGCAGAAGGTGAAAGGGATTGAGTCTGTGGTAGAGACTTGGTATACTCCCACAGTGTCTGACGGGCTTTGCGAACTGAGACGAAACTGCAATTTAGCTTCGTGACATTCCATCCTCTTACTCGTGGATGGATGGATGGATGGATGCAGGACAGGGACTGGTTTGAGCTCTCTGACAGACTGGCATCTTCACAACAGTGACCTTGATGTTGACCTCAACAGTGACCGTGACCATGGGCCACAGCTGAGCTGATGTCTGGGGGACTTTCTTTCAGCACCAACTTTCTTCTTCTCTCTCTTTGTCTATTCTTATCTCATTCTACCCTCTAACCCAGGGCTCTCTAACCCTTTTCCTGGAGAGCTACCGTCCTGTAGGTTTTCACTCCAACCCTAATCTAGTGCACCTGATTCTAATAATTAGCTGGTTGATAAGCTGAATCAGGTTAGTTACAGCTGCGGTTGGAGCGAAAAGGGTAGCTCTCCAGGAACAGGGTTGGAGAGCCCTGCTCTAACCCATCTCATTCTAACCTCTTGTGTTTCGTGCTTGCCTAATCACTTCTCATCTGTTATCTTCTCCCCCATAACCGAACCATTGTACTATGCCGTATTGTCTTGGAGGACGCAATGTAACCTGAAGAGATGCTCGCTGATAGACTAGTGGTCATTTTTACACTTATGTCCTATTTCAATGTCTACTATTTGTTTCCAACCGGTTCTATTTCCACCACAGTTTAAAATACATTTTTGTTATAAAATGCAGCTCAAGGTTATTTGGAGAGAGAAAAAATGCCACCTCACCAAAGTATAATGAGAAGACAATTCCTTTTCAGAATGAGGAAGTAAATGTGATGTGTATCAGTGGCCATGGGGGCATTCACAATAGATGACCTGTATTATATGTAAAGACTTGGTGGTCTCCAACAGTCATCTCATTCAGTATGTCACGATGTATATTATATGTATGAAGTATGGATGGCTACTGGTTTAATAAGTGGACATTTTTATTTGTTTATGTCAGAAGAAAATATGCAAAAATGTGAAAAGATGATGACATTCTATGATAGACTTGCTGTTGAAAGCCCTTTGCATGAAAAATAAATCGTACTTATTACTCTTAGCCATTTTACATATCACTCTTAGCTGTTTTACACGTCATACCGAGTTGCTTTGCTTGTCCTCACAGGCGCCTGTGTATCACCACTTCTTCCCTCTTTGCAGAGCTTGCTGGTACATTTAGTACCCGTTCACCACAGTGACCACACCAGAGGTCAGTCAGTGTCTCCTCCATTGACACAGAAAGAATGGGGAGATACAGTAGGGGTGACTAGCCAAGCCTTCATCTTTCTGGTTGTCACGGGCCAGTTGTGAATGTGTAACAATGTGTTCTTTTTATTTCCCTGTAGGCCTATTGTGCTTTAATTTCATAGAAGATGTAGTTCATTATTTTGTCTTGATTTAATGAATGTTGTTTCAGTGCTGTCGATTTCGATCACTCTAGAGATGGGAAAACGGATGTATTCTTTGGTCCCAAAGACCAAAGATCGCAGCTTTCAAAGTTTGGTCCTGTAGGTGGATGTTCTAAAAATGTTGTGCGTTAGTAAACCTGATCTCGATCTCCCCAAATAACTATTATGCTATTTTAAAGTGTATCTTATTTCACGTGCCACTAAGCTTTGTTGAACCTCTTCCAATTGTAAATGTATTTGTACATACCATTTATGTTTCATACCTCTTTTGCATTATTTTGATGTAAATAGTGGGCTGCCGTTAAGCCTCATTGGTGTTGGTTGTAAATAAGTCTGCAGAAGCTCTTTTTGGACTGTGATGTTACTTGTCACTAGAAGCACCTTTTATGCCTTAGCTAGAGGAGGAATTCACCAGTCTTTATAGGAGTCTCCTGTTTTTGTGTGTGTGTGTGTGTGTGTGTGTGTGTGTGTGTGTGTGTGTGTGTGTGTGTGTGCACGTGTGTTTGTAAAAACAAAACAAAAAGACACCTTTACTGTGAACACCTTGTCCTCTGGACTTCAATTGCAAACCAGTTTGAACTTCTTCATTGTCCTTTGCAGTGAATGTAGTATATAATCTACTCTTAACTCAAATAGCCATAGTGGGCTTCCAAAAATACGAATGACCAGATAACCTGAGCACTTGTGAAAATGGAAGGTGATGACCCCAGTAATGTGTCATACTGTTTTTATGGCGACATAAATGTTATGTGTTTTCATTGTGACTTGTCATGACGATACAAATGGCGGTGGATACGATAAGATTGTTATTATTTTTTTAAATATGCATTTGATTTTAATTAAAAAAGGAAGAGTTGTTTTCCATGTGTTATACAGTAATAGTTTGGATGGAATTTAAAAGGTATTTGAAAGGAAAGCAGTAGCTATTGTCTGTCACAAGGCTCACCTTAGATTCTGGAGTTCACAGTGCCAAGCCCTGTACTGTGTTCTGTCCCATCACTAAAATGCAAGATTATGAGCGATCCAATTTGACATCTCAAAGGTTGATTTGGCAATGCTGATGATAAATGATACTTTGAAAATCCAGAATTGAAAAAAGTCACTGACCAAAACCCATTACTACTGTGGCTAATAACGTCTGTTTCGTGTTTACCTGATGACTGTTACCCTCTGTATGTTCCTCTCACCCTCAACTATCAGTTTTATTCTTTAAAAAAAATCTGTTTTATTGCTAAATCAGATGGAATGTTTATGCTGCATGTATTATTGGTTGAAGAAGCACACCAGTGATCACAATCTATTACAGTCTGACTTTTCCACTTAGTTTTTGAGGTGGACACAGTCGGGTCGGGGCCTGTTCCAACCCAAGGGAACACTTTTGGTTGCCTTGCAGTTTTTCTCACTTGCAGAGGGTTTAAAATGTTGAGGGGTGGCCTGTATTGTAGGTGGAGTAGTTAGTAGTTTTGTCTGTCTGTTTGATTTTCTGTGTCTCTGCATGTAATTTCCTGCAAGTTTACGTGAATGTATATTTTTTAACTTGTTCTTTTCTGAGTTGCTATATGTGTTTTTTGTTGTTTTATGATGTTGGTTTGTTTGCAAATAAAACAATGAAAATCATGTTTAAGTTGACGTTTGCTTTTTAATTTCACAGTTACATTTGTGGCGTACATCACAGGCTTCTTTTTGAGATATAAGGGCACCCTTGGTAAAAGTAAGCTTGCTGTTACCATGGCACTATCTGGCTGTATGAACTCCTAACAAGTCGCAGTGGTAACACAGTATTCTGGGTTTGAGATGCCATATTATAATATAATAATAATATGCCATTTAGCAGACGCTTTTATCCAAAGCGACTTACAGTCATGTGCGCATACATTTTTACACATGGGTGGTCCCGGGGATTGAACCCACTACCCTGGCGTTACAAGCGCCATGCTCTACCAATTGAGCTACAGAGGACCACATTAGGACCATATTAATGGGACTTGAGTAATGAATACACTTTATTGGTATGAATGCCTGAAAGTGATACTTCTTTTGTGCATTTATCTTTTGATGATGTATTTTTATAAAACAATGCTTTTATTTAGATTCTGGAGGTACTGTAGAAACATAATTTCACTATATATACACTGAGTATACAAAACATTAAGAACACCTGCTCTTTCCATGTGAATCCAGGTGAAAGCTATGATCTCTTATTGATATCACCTGTTAAATCCACTTAAATCAGTGTAGATGAAGGGGAGGAGACAGGTTGAATAAGTTTTTTTTTTTTTTTTTCCTCATCAATCTACACACAATACCCCATAATGATAAAGCAAAAACCGTTTTTTTGAAATATTTGCATATTTATTAAAAATTAAAATACACGTTTATATACAGTACCAGTCAAAAGTTTGGACACCTACTCATTCAAGGGTTTTTCTTTATTTTTACTATTTTCTACATTGTAGAATAATAGTGAAGACATCAAACTACGAAATAACACATTGAATCATGTAGTAACCAAAAAGGTGTTAAACAAATCAAAATATATTTTATATTTGAGATTCTTTAAAGTAGCCACCCTTTGCCTTGATGACAGCTTTGCACACTTGGCATTCTCTCAACCAGCTTCACCTGGAATGCTTTTCCAACAGTCTTAAAGGAGTTCCCACATATGCTGAGCCCTTGTTGGCTGCTTTTCCTTCACTCTGCCGTCCGACTCATCCCAAACCATCTCAATTGGGTTGAGGTCGGGGGATTGTGGAGGCCAGGTCATCTGATGCAACACTCAATCACTCTCCTTCTTTATGAAAATATCCCTACCACAGCCTGGAGGTTTTGGTCATTGTCCTGTTGAAAAACTAATGATAGGCCCACTAAGCCCAAACCAGATGGGATGGCGTATTGCTGCAGAATGCTGTGGTAGCCATGCTAGTTAATAGTGCCTTGAATTCTAAATAAATCACAGACAGTGTCACCAGCAAAGCACCACCACACCTCCTCCTCCATGCTTTACGGTGGCAACTACACATGCGGACATCATCCATTCACCCACACCGCGTCTCACAAAGACACGGCGGTTGGGACCAAAAATCTCAAATTTTGACTGGTCTAATGTTTCTTGGCCCAAGCAGGTCTCTTCTTCTTATTGGTGTCCTTTTAGTAGTGATTTCTTTGCAGCAATTTAACCATGAAGGCTTGATTCACACAGTCCCCTCTGAACAGCTGATGTTGAGATGTGTCTGTTACTTGAAGCATTTATTTGGGCTGCAATTTCTGAGGCTGGTAACTCGAATGAACTTATCCTCTGCAGCAGAGGTAACTCTGGGTTTTCCATTCCTGTGGCGGTCCACATGAGAGCCCGTTTCATCATAGCGCTTGATGGTTTTTGCGACTACACTTGAAGAAACTTTCAAAGTTCTTGACATTTTCCGTATTGACTGACCTTCATGTCTTGAAGTAATGATGGACTGTCGTTTCTCTTTGCTTATTTGAGCTGTTCTTGCCATAATGTGGACTTGGTCTTTTACCAAATAGGGCTATCTTCTGTATACGCCCCTACCTTGTCACAACACAACTGATTAGCTCAAACGCATTAAGAAGGAAATAAATTCCACAAATTAACTTTTAAGAAGGCACACCTGTTAATTGAAATGCATTCAAGGTGACTACCTCATTACATTTTAGTAGACGCTCTTATCCAGAGCGACTTACAGGAGCAATGCTCAAGGGCACAGTCAGATTTTTCACCTAGTCGGCTCGGGGATTAGAACCAGCGACCTTTCGGTTACTGGCACAATGCTCTTAACCACTAAGCTACCTGCCGCCACCTACCTCATGAAGCTGGTTGAGAGAATGCCAAGAGTGTGCAAAGCTGCCATCAAGGTAAAGGGTGGCTATTTGAAGAATCTCAAATATAAAATATATTTTGATTTGTTTAACACTTTTTTGGTTACTACATGATTGCAAACGTGTTATTTCATAGTTTTGATGTCTTCACTATTATTCTACAATGTAAAAAATAGTAAAAATTAAGAAAAACCCTTGAATGAGAACGTGTATCCAAACTTTTGACTGGTAGACCTGCTGGAGGGCATCCTCCCTACCTCCGTCCCTAGTCTGGGGCTGCACAGAGCGGTGAGACAGACAAGGCTGTTACCTGAAGGGACGGACCAGCATTCCAAAATAAGACTTCAAGACTTCAATAAATACCACCACACGTTACCACACTACCACATAGGGTTGGGGTCAATTCCATTTCGATTCAGGAAGGATTCTCACATTTTCCTCAATACCTATGGTCCTCTGTAGCTCAATTGGTAGAGCATGGCACTTGTAATGTCAGGGTAGTGGGTTCGATCCCCGGGACAACCCATACGTAAAAATGTATGCACACATGACTGTAAGTCGCTTTGGATAAAAGCGTCTGCTAAATGGCATATTATTATTATTATGAACATTTTGGGTCTTTTCAGTCTACTTCCTGAATTGACAATGGCGAACGTGTATAAAGATGGCAGAATTCAGATATCACGTCATTGTTTTAGCACTATCCACTGACTGTTTAAACTACGGCTTGTGACATGGTTCAATGTACCAATAAATCAGCACAAGCTACTTTTTCAATTTTTCAAATTGCCGGCATCTTGAAGCGAAAATGGGAATCGTGTATACTTAGCTAATGACCATATAAAAAAAGAGTAACGGAGAGCAATGTACAGTACAGTACGGCGAACTTAGCAAAACAAGGAATTTGTGGTTTATGCACCTCTGCTATTGAAATGGAATTGACCCCAACCTTGTTACCACACATTTATAGTGGTTATCTTCTCTCACAAAAGCCTCCATACACACCCCTGTTCAGTGGACATTATCTGATTTAGCGTGTCACACAAGCTTGATTGTTTGGCCGTGTGTCTCTGAGATACTGTTGTGGGGGCAGGTGTCTGCTGCAGCTCCACCAATGATTAACTCTAAGACAGCTTCCTTTATTCAGAAACAGTCAACACCCTCAAGGCTTAAACGCTTGATAATGAGTTTTGCGACATTTATAGTGTTTACCTTCATGAGGAAGGTGCACTGTGTGCGATTAACACCTTGTGAGTTCACCGTTTGATTCTCTCTGTAAGAGTCGAGGTTGAGCAACACCTGTTGCCCTGCGCACAACCTTTTAAGACAAGATAAAGAAACATACCCTTTTTCACCTCCTGTGGGATTGTGGGAAACTACATTGGCTGGCATTAAAAATATGTATATACAACAGAGCAACAGCAAATCTAGATCTCTTTTCAATTCGAATCACAGTACAGATGGTTCAGACGGGGCGATGAAAGGCCTGGCGTGCATTATTAGACTCGCTCAGCTTTTTGTAAACACAGAGAATTATTTCCATCATTCATTTGGAAAAGTGAATGATCATCTCTGGGAGATTTGACTTTGTGTAGCAGCTGCAGCACAGCCTCTCCTGGACAAGCGTTAGCATGTTGAGTGAATGGCATGGCTACAGGGAGAATTAGACCAGGGTTAGAACTTTATGAAATGCTCTTTGATAGTGCACTATGGTATTTGTATGGTGAGTTTTTCCACAGTAGGATTGCACAATTCCTGTAACTTTCCCAAGATTCCCAGGTTTCCAGAAATCCTGCTTGGAGATGTCCGGACAACCTGGGAATTTTGGGAATGTTACAGGAATTTTGCAACACTTTTCCACAGTCTGGGCCCAAACCTTTTCCTGTATTTTCCTCCAATCGTCCTCCTGCGGCTCCGAGACGTGCTCTCTCTCAAACTGATGGAACACTCTTCTGCTTGATGACACAACTGGTCGATATCATTCAGGAAAGCCTCAACATCTGTGTGGCAGTATTGGACAAAGCTGTCATTCAACTCCTGCAACTAATTGGAAACAATTTAGTTATACAAAGGGGCATCCTTCAATTGGACACCAAATAGAGTTCTGTTTTTATCTCAGATAATTGCTGCTATATTTTAATGCTTGAAGCCTGCTGACAAAGTCAAGTTGCTAAACAGGTCAGATTTATACCGGCATGTCTCTGACTTACATGTTACATTTATGGAAACCAGTAAAAAGATAGCTGGTGCTGGGAAACATACACACACACGCCATCCCTCAGGCTGCCCCACCCAGCTCGCTCCTGTCACAGTGACATCACAAGTGCTTTATTGCTGGGCTTTTATCACGAATTAAACAACTGTTAACCATTCAGATTAGGTTTTATGGGCTGACTTTTCTACAGCGAAGGCAAAAAACATGGACCCTGGTAAACTTTGCCTTGTCTCACTGCAGACGCAGAGGACAGGAAAAGGGATGGAGCGAGGGATGGGGGCAGAGAAAGGGGGTAGGGGGTGCCGCGTTATCTCACTGCATCCATTTTGATGTCACCAGTTATCCTCCTTAATGTGTTGACTTAGGGTCAGACGTCAAAAAGGTACAAATGGAAAGCTGGTCATCGCAATCAGCTGATAAGAATGTGAAAACTGGTAGAATGTCTTAAAGGCTTTGCTGCCTGGGAGCAACTGCAGCTGTACCATGAGGATGACAGAAGATTCTGAGATAGAGTAGGACATCCTCCATTACCCAAATTACACCCTATTCCCTATGTAGTGCAATACTTTTGACCAGGGCCTATGGGGCTCTGGTCAAAAGTAGTGCACTAAATAGGGAATAGGGTGCCATTTGGGACTCAACCTGTCTCTGTGTAATGGAGGATGTCCTACTCTATCTCAGAATCTTCTAGGAGCCGCCAATTCCCATCCTTGACGTGGCCGTCACTGGCACCAGGATGGGACCCTGGACGGGGCTAATGAGTTCCAACAGAGTTAATGAGACCAATAAAATGGCTGCTCTGTGTTTACATGACATTCTAAGGCAGGGTTTATAGGTGATGGAGGATGAGAAAAGGGGATTGTGGGTAGTAACTCCGACCTCTCCGAGTGCATTACAAGTTGGGCGTAATCAAGGTGTCATCGGTTTCTCTGAACGCATAGAGGCACTCTGATTGATTACATAGAGCCCTAGAGAGAGAAGTGACGGCCACGTCAAGGATTGGCGGCTCCTAGAGGATTCTGGGATAGAGTAGGACATCTTCCATCCCACAGAGACAGGCTGAGCCCCAAATGGCACCCTATTCCCTATTTAGTACACTACTTTTGACCAGAGCCCTATAGGGGTGCATTTGGGACACATCCCAAAGCTCACACGACAAATATACCAGTAAAATCAGTATATGTGCTACTCAAGTTTTAGCTTGTCTGTTTGATGGAAAAATGGCATAGCTAGTGAACAACTGTGCCGACTGGTAAAGATCTAACCAAATGTAGTGAAAAGCTCAATAGTAGCCATGGTCAGTGTTTTCTATTCAGCCCTGTCTCTGCAAACCTCTACAAACCAGCACTCCAGTCAGAGGTAAGTAAGTACAATGGAGGGGGAGATTTCAGTCTCACTAGGTGGCAATCTTCCCTTTTCCAGGGAGCCACAGACTAGAGAAGGCAGAGAGGCCTTAGTGTCGATAAGCCCCCGTCCAGTTGCTAGAACCCACAACCAGCCAGCCAAAGCTGAAAGGACTAACCCTTTAGAATGTGTATTCTGTCCTCAGACCAAAGTGAAATCCAATGGAATATTTTCGTTCTTAAAGTGGGACAGTGAAGAAAGCCAATGCAAATGACAACCAGGGAACCTGCCCCCGATATGCCTTGGGGGAAAACACACAGACAAACACTTGCTTTTGTGTTGACCCTGGAATGTCCAGACTGTTTGACCAAAACACACACTCTCCGTAATTAGTTTACAAACAGTGTATGATTCACATGGCATCAAAGGCCCTCTGGAGCTGCTTAGAGAGTTCAGTTCCCCCCTACTCGGCCCTCCACCTCCACTGAGGCCCATGTCCACTCCACACTGACCTGTGATCAGATCTGCTGTCTGTCCATCAATCACAGCAACCTAAAGTCCACCACTGCTAAATAGGTGAGGAATGTCTGGCGGGTGAGTTTCAGGAAGAATGCTGACTTAGGATGCATCCCAAATGGCACCATATTACTTTTATAGTGCACTACTTTTGACCAGGACCCATAGAGCTCTGATCAAAAGCAGTGCACTACATATATAGGGAATAGGGTGCCATTTGCGACGCATACTTATAGGAGCATGGAAAGCCTCAGCGATGTGACCTGGTGGTCACCAGTGGACCGACTCACCAGATAAGAGCACATGTTTTGAGCCGTCATGGCATTGTTCAGTATATAGTAGGGTCGTTCAACGAAATGAGTGCCTTTTGTGTCACTTTGATAATTTAAGAGACATTGTGCACCAGAACTGAATTTTAAAAGCCTGTTATATTAAATGAAGTGCCCTTTAATTTAGACCACATGGAGAATTCAATGTCAGCTTTTTAATATGAATAAAGGCTTGCTAAATTTCATGGATTTCTGGTCTCATACTGCTCCTTCCTGCACAGAGGACAGCACTTCCTACCTGAAAACCTCTCAAAGGCCTGCATGCAGGCTCTGTGAAACACATGGGAACAGGACATCAAAACCTAGACACAATATGAACATCATTAGTGTTGATTGTTGAATATTATACACACAATTATAAATTATAATCACACATATACAGTGGGGGAAAAAAGTATTTAGTCAGCCACCAATTGTGCAAGTTCTCCCACTTAAAAAGATGAGAGAGGCCTGTAATTTTCATCATAGGTACACGTCAACTATGACAGACAAAATGAGATGTTTTTTTCCAGAAAATCACATTGTAGGATTTTTAATGAATTTATTTGCAAATTATGGTGGAAAATAAGTATTTGGTCACCTACAAACAAGCAAGATTTCTGGCTCTCACAGACCTGTAACTTCTTCTTTAAGAGGCTCCTCTGTCCTCCACTCGTTACCTGTATTAATGGCACCTGTTTGAACTTGTTATCAGTATAAAAGACACCTGTCCACAACCTCAAACAGTCACACTCCAAACTCCACTATGGCCAAGACCAAAGAGCTGTCAAAGGACACCAGAAACAAAATTGTAGACCTGCACCAGGATGGGAAGACTGACTCTGCAATAGGTAAGCAGCTTGGTTTGAAGAAATCAACTGTGGGAGCAATTATTAGGAAATGGAAGACATACAAGACCACTGATAATCTCCCTCGATCTGGGGCTCCACGCAAGATCTCACCCCGTGGGGTCAAAATGACCACAAGAACGGTGAGCAAAAATCCCAGAACCACACGGGGGGACCTAGTGAATGACCTGCAGAGAGCTGGGACCAAAGTAACAAAGCCTACCATCAGTAACACACTACGCCGCCAGGGACTCAAATCCTGCAGTGCCAGACGTGTCCCCCTGCTTAAGCCAGTACATATCCAGGCCCGTCTGAAGTTTGCTAGAGTGCATTTGGATGATCCAGAAGAGGATTGGGAGAATGTCATATGGTCAGATGAAACCAAAATAGAACTTTTTGGTAAAAACTCAACTCGTCGTGTTTGGAGGACAAAGAATGCTCAGTTGCATCCAAAGAACACCATACCTACTGTGAAGCATGGGGGTGGAAACATCATGCTTTGGGGTTGTTTTTCTGCAAAGGGACCAGGACGACTGATCCGTGTAAAGGAAAGAATGAATGGGGCCATGTATCGTGAGATTTTGAGTGAAAACCTCCTTCCATCAGCAAGGGCATTGAAGATGAAACGTGGCTGGGTCTTTCAGCATGACAATGATCCCAAACACACCGCCCGGGCAACGAAGGAGTGGCTTCGTAAGAAGCATTTCAAGGTCCTGGAGTGGCCTAGCCAGTCTCCAGATCTCAACCCCATAGAAAATCTTTGGAGGGAGTTGAAAGTCCGTGTTGCCCAGCGACAGCCCCAAAACATCACTGCTCTAGAGGAGATCTGCATTGGGGAATGGGCCAAAATACCAGCAACAGTGTGTGAAAACCTTGTGAAGACATACAGAAAACGTTTGACCTGTGTCATTGCCAACAAAGGGTATATAACAAAGTATTGAGAAACTTTTGTTATTGACCAAATACTTATTTTCCACCATAATTTGCAAATAAATTCATTAAAAATCCTACAATGTGATTTTCTGGATTTTTTTCCCTCAATTTGACTGTCATAGTTGACATGTACCTATGATGAAAATTACAGGCCTCTCTCATCTTTTTAAGTGGGAGAACTTGCACAATTGGTGGCTGACTAAATACTTTTTTCCCCCCACTGTACACTTGAAGTCGGAAGTTTACATACACCTTAGCCAAATACATTTAAACTAAATTTTCACAATTCCTGACATTTAATCCTAGAAAAAATTCCCTGTCTTAGGTCAGTTAGGATCACCACTTTATTTTAAGAATGTGAAATGTCAGAATAATAGTAGAGAGAATGATTTATTTCATCTTATATTTCTTTCATCACATTCCCAGTGGGTCAGAAGTTTACATACACTCAATTAGTATTTGGTAGCATTGCCTTTAAATTGTTTAACTTGGGTCAAACGTTTCGGGTAGCCTTCCACAAACTTCCCACAATAAGTTGGGTACATTTTGGCCCATTCCTCCTGACAGAGTCAGGTTTGTAGGCCATTTTGCCACAACTTTGGAAGTATGCTTGGGGTCATTGTTTATTTGGAAGACCCATTTGCGACCAAGCTTTAACTTCCTGACTGATGTCTTGAGATGTTGCTTCAATATATCTACATAATTTTCCTTCCTCGTGATGCCATCTATTTTGTGAAGTGCACCAGTCCCCCCTGCAGCAAAGCACCCCAACAGCATGATGCTGCCACCCTCGTGCTTCACGGTTGGGATGGTGTTCTTCGGCTTGCAAGCCACCCCCTTTCTCCTCAAAACATAACGATGGTCATTATTGCCAAACAATTCTATTATTGTTTCATCAGACCAGAGGACATTTCTCCAAAAAGTACGATCTTTGTCCCTATGTGCAGTTGCAAACCGTAGTCTGGCTTTTTTATGGCGGTTTTGGAGCAGTGGCTTCTTCCTTGCTGAGCGGCCTTTCAGGTTATGTCGATATAGGACTTGTTTTACTGTGGATATAGATACTTTTGTACCTGTTTCCTCCAGCATCTTCACAAGGTCCTTTGCTGTTGTTCTGGGATTGATTTGCACTTTTCACACCAAAGTACGTTCATCTCTAGGAGACAGAATGCGTCTCCTTCCTGAGCGGTATGACGGCTGTGTGGTCCCATGGTGTTTATACTTGCGTACTATTGTTTGTACAGATGAACGTGGTACCTTCAGGCGTTTGGAAATTGTTCCCAAGGATGAGCCAGACTTGTGGAGGTCTACAATTATTTTTCTGAGGTCTTGGCTGATTTCTTCAGATTTTCCCATGATGTCAAGCAAAGAGGCACTGAGTTTGAAGGTAGGCCTTGAAATACATCAGCAGGTACACCTCCAATTGACTCAAATTATGTCAATTAGGCTATCAGAAGTTCTAAAGCCATGACATCATTTTCTGGAATTTTCCAAGCTGTTTAAAGGCACAGTCAACTTAGTGTATGTACACTTCTGACCCACTGGAATTGTGATACAGTGAATTATAAGTGAAATAATCTGTCTGTAAACAATTGTTGGAAAAATTACTTGTCTCATGCACAAAGTAGATGTCCTAACCGACTTGCCAAAACTATAGTTTGTTAACAAGAAATTTGTGGAGTGGTTGAAAAACGAGTTTTAATGACTCCAGCCTAAGTGTATGTAAACTTCCGACTTCAACTGTATATATATATATATACAGTACCAGTCAAAAGTTTGGACACACCTACTCATTCAAGGGTTTTTCTTTATTTTTTACTATTTTCTACATTGTAGAATAATAGTGAAGACATCAAAACTATGAAATAACACATATGGAATCATGTAGTAACCAAAAAAGATTTGTTTAACACGTTTTTGGTTACTACATGATTCCATATGTGTTATTTCATAGTTTTGATGTCTTCACCATTATCATACAAAGTAAAAAATAGTACAAATGAAGAAAAACCCTTGAATGAGTAGGTGTGTCTAAACATTTGACTGGTAGTGTATATATATATATATATATATATAGTTATATTTAAATGAATCAGCTTCAGCCTTATAACTAGATCTGATTTCTGGTTTGTTTGTTTGGTCAGGCTCTCTTATCCATCTGTAATACCCTCTGCATTTTACCGATTGAATGACTTTTGAAATGATTGTGGCATGCAGAGCCTCCTGGGGATGCTGGTTTATATGTATAGTTTTCCACATCTCTCTAAGTGTTTCTGGTGAGCCCTGTGAGAGATGTGTGTGTGTATGTGCACGTGTGTGAGTGTGTGTGCTATTTCTCAGGCAGCAGTGGGAGCGCTGGGACCTGGGACTGCAGTCTCCTCTCCTCTGCTCCACCTGCCACAGACTCTTTTGTCGTCTGATCTCAGAAGGAGAGTGAGGAGACAGTAGCTCCAGCTGTGGGGCTTGGCACACACAAACCAGTGTACTCTGAGCTCTGGAGGGCAGGGGAGCCATATTCATTTCCCATTGTTTTTGGCCTGACCAACTTCCTCTATCACCAGTGAAAGGGCCACCTGCAGTGCACAGTCTATATCTAGAAGCTCGACAAGCCATTAGATCGGAGTGATTTTAGCTCTTTCAAGCAAAGGCTGCTTTACACTTCAAGTTATAAGCTTCACCAAGAGAGGCTGAATATCGAAGACTGAGAGACAGAGTTGCATTCGTGACGTCTAGAGTTGATAAGCCACTTCTGAATGTTTTTACATGGTATAGCCTGTAGTTGGTGTTAGTATAGTGTTAAATAGCTGAAAGCATAATCAGCAATAATTTATGTTGTATGAAAGAAGGAAACATAAATGATTTAGGCCTGCAAAAATGTCTGAGCATCTTAGAATACAGGAAATAAGACCATTTCAAATAATTGCACTGTTTCACTAATAACAAACCCATCTAACATGTTTTTGTCAAACACATCAACAAGTCAACAAAGATTCACTTTTGTCACTTTCCCTTGTTAGCAGGCTCTAATTACCTTTTTTCCTCGAGTCAAACTAATATTTACACGGGCATGTATGGCAACTGTGCTTTGTCAAGCAGTCTATTCTACCCCGCATTCTTGAGATTGGCATCTTAAAAGGGGATCAGAAAGATGTAAGACTGAATGACCCTCACAGTAACACACTGATTGCTACATCATCGTGTCACAGTTGAGTTCCAAGGCAGTATGGGGTAAATTTGTACAGTTGTCTACACAGATTAGAACATACAGGAACCAGAGGGAAGGGTAGAGAGGGTGTTGGGGAAGGGGAGTGGGGGAGAGTGGGCTGCCCTAGGGGAGGGTGAGGAACCTTGAAAACGTTCAAAAAGAGCCTCTGACTGAGTCTGCCTGAGAAAAAACACCAGGTATTGTGTACGGAGGAATACCTGAGTCTGTAGGCGAAACTCCTCCCTGCAGATCACACAGGGCTGATTGGAGTCTCCCTTGTGAACAGACCTCTTCTTGACCCGACTCCATTCATCCACCATCAGTCTCCTGGCCGGGGATTCCACCAAAACCAATTTCTGGGCTGGAGAGGTAGACAACAGCACAATATAATAATATGCCATTTATCAGACGCTTTTATCCAAAGCGACTTACAGTCATGTGTGCATACATTTTTACATATGGGTGGTCCCGGGGATCGAACCCACTACCCTGGCGTTACAAGCGCCATGCTCTACCAATTGAGCTACAGAGGACCACTATATATCAAACAGCAAGTAAAAAATGTAATAGCTCAGCAGTAGCCTAAGCACCAAAATGCAGATTTGATTTCACAATGAGACTTTCTAGATCCCGAAGTGTTGAACTAGTTCCCCAGTTCCCTACAGACTACTGTAAAATACATTTAATTGATTGATAGATTTTTTTGCCTACTTAGCACATACTGTTTTACCTCTGGTCCAATGTGTTGCTGGGGAATGTGAGGACCTTTCTGTTTCACAGTTCCTTTCACATGGTTTATTTTGCAGTGGGTGTCTGTGGAGGCTCTTCTGCAACATCTTGTCTTCACAGGGTCACACAGTGACAAATTCTGAACAGCAAGTTTTATATGATATGGTCTTGAAGAGCAACTGTGGCGATTGCTAACTTGCCACTGGTTGCTTTTTGAGTTCAAGCCCTGTAAAATGAGAGAAAACTCTATTTAACTGTGATAGTGAAGTTTGCATCTATTTTAGAATGAATTAATAAGACAAACATTTTTTTGGGTTTTCACAAAGCCTAATTTAGTATCTTTGCATTAATATAAAGACTTATCAAATCTGACATTTGATGTGGAAATGTGCACACGTAGAAAAAGTATTTAGCAAAATAGGACATGCATCTGTTTTGTTACTTTACAAATAAATGTCTCTCATAGTTGGACCCCAAATCGTACATTAATACATTGTCTATGTCTATGACAAATGCACTTTATTATGTTCAAACATTGTTTCTCAGTCAGATCACATGCATAACGCAAAACCTTTCTGAAGATGTTACTATGACACTCACTCAGCTAGCTGAAATATGCCCAACTAATGAGACTTGTTAGTTAGCAAGCTAGCTAGCTACACTGTAACATTGCTACATTTACAGATCAACATAAACGAACAGTTGCTACAATTGTTGCAAAAATTATTTAATGATTGACATGAATCGAAAACAAGACCAATACAAAGAGTAAAATCCAAACCTTCAGCATTGTGATCTGTTGGAGGTTGTGTTTATATTGTTAATTAGTAGGCAGTCCCCCATAGAATTAGGAATTAGAATACTTTAATAATTTAATAATTGTAATTTAATAGGATCTCTATGTAGCCCCTCATCACATCCTCCTCCAACATGTTCCTTGGTCAAGTGAATCACTGATTGGGTGAGAATAAGTCTATTTGCCTTGTGTTGTTAACCTACTAGAAAACGCTAGAATATATTTTGTAATGGTTTAATGGCATTAGACCGTAAAAAACACTGGTTCACACAGATGTGGTTCGGTGAACTACGCTCGCCTAAGTAACCTTGTCTGAAACTTGAAGACTTGTGTTAGCTCCCCGTGCTAATTCCTAGGCTTTCGCACAGGGGCTAATACAGTCTTGTGGCACAATACCCAGCCAGTCACATTAGTCAACTAGGATTCATCTTGCATGTCACTATATATAGCCATGTTTTTCTTTTGACCTAAATAAAAATACGATTTCCCTACAAAAACGTAATTGAACTGTGACTTCTGTCTTCGCTACAGGTGATTCCTTCATTGTCAAGAGATGTCACTGAATGCTTAGAATACATGACCAAAAAAGTTCAGTCTATGTCATAGAGATAGATAGAGGACTTTTACCATTTTGAATTAGTCAACTGGGTGGGACTTCCTATGGGTTAAGGAAGGATCACATCATTCCATCCAGGTCACCAGGAGGGATCAGCCAATTAATTATACTCGTGAGCAAACATTCCATAACTGCAGGTGGCAGTAAATCGCCAACCTTGGCGTTATACCTGTTCAAACAACACACTCCAGGTGGCAGTATGCAAACTTTTAGTTTGATTGCCAACTGATAGAAGTAGTAGAATAAGAAAATTGCCTACTTCAAAATGGAGATGTCCTCAATGGTGCTGCCCGTGCTCTCACAGATGTCATAATGGGACAGATACATTGATGCGATGTCTATCTAAGTTTATGGTATATGTTGGGACGAATTTACTCACCGAGCTGCCGTCAGAGCTGGAGCTGAACAAAGCTTAGCTGCTCATACCTGTGCTGTGAGCTAAGGGATCCCTCTCATACACACAAACACGAGTTCCTAACAGTGTTTTTCTGTGGGGTCGATGAAAGTGTCTTTTAAAATGCTTTGCAGCTCTGATTGACTTTGATGTGCTGGGACAGAATCAGTGAAAACAGATGGCTGAGGAGAGGGCCCAACGATGAGGCCTGTCAATCTGGGGAGTCCTCTAAGAAAACAAAACCAGGAGCCCGCTCACGGAGAGGATGGAAGCCCTGCGCTTCTCAAGAGGCTGGCACATTCTTGAGATTAGAGAAAGAAAAGCGCAGACCACTGCCGTTAATGCCTCAGACAAATTATTAGTTAAGAATTCAAGCCTAGAGCCCAAATCAAAGGACTGCCGTCCACAATGCCAGACTATGGCCCTCGCTTGTGTTTTTAAGTAAATAATTGTGGTTAAAAGATATGGCAAAGATGGGGCTCAAGTCCTTCATAAAGCTCTGTATTCTTCCAACTGTCATCAGAATGGATTTCAGTACATGCTTTTATTTTCAACAGGGACACTGTTTGTCTTTTTCTTTATAAATACCATTTTAAAGAGCCTTTTATTTAACTTTCTCCCCCCCCCCCCCCCCCAACCTTTACCTGATCTGTGGTATTTTGAAAAGAAAAACTCACCTTGTCGTGCAAAGAGCTGACGACTTAAGAAAAAAAAAAAGTGGTCTGTAGTGGTAAAGATTTGAAAGAGATGCCTTTGCTGTACCTCTTTGCAAACTTTGTGAGCCAACGACAACTTGAAAATGAAAGAAATAAGGCCACTATTTATCTATGTTGAAAAATAAATGCAGGGTATATACGTGATGTGATTAGTAACATGCCCAGAAGCCAGGAACACAAAAAAAAGATGTTATAATGGTTGATATGATATCACATGTTTATTCAATCACTGATATGCAATTATAAGGATTAATAAAAATGTATACAAATATTCACTGAAAGGATTACAAAAATCTGCTTATACAGCTATTCTCTCATATACCACTGTTAATTAATCAGTTTGATACAAGTTGTTTTACACCGTTGTTGATTAAAGTCAGGTGACCCATAATTTTCATATCAACTTTTCATTTTAGTCTTGTCAATCCCAATTGTCTCTCTAAAGGAAACAGTCTTCTCCTTTTCACATATTTTGACCTTGGTGTAGCGGGTGATGTTGGATGGAGTCAGACGCAGGAGAGGAAATCACAGAATAAATGGTTTAATCAATAAACAGAGGTACGCAGCAATGCGTAATACACACCAGTGCGGACAAACGGCGCACTGGGGAAATAAAGGCACATGGGTGAATAACCCAGCGATACACAATAGAATCGAGCTCCACTGAGCTATAATCTCCTCTACAATAAACAATCACACACATAGACAAGGGGGCAGAGGGAACACTTATACAGGTATTGACCAGGCTCCAGCAGCGCGCTGACACCGGCCTCGGGGACAGCCAGGAGGACACGGAGCAGGGCGAGCCGGATGGCGACGGTGGAAATTCCGCAACAGGGAGGGATCGAGGATATCCCTCACCGGGACACAGCACCGCTCCTCCGGACCGTACCCCTCCCACTCCACGAGATACTGAAGGCCCCCCACCCGACACCTCAAAACCAGGATGGAACGGACGGAGTACGCCAGGGCCCCCTTGATGTCCAGAGGGGGCGGAGGGACCTCCCGCACCACCACCGGCCTGAGGAGAGACACATGGAACGAGGGGTTAATACGGTAATCTGGAGGGAGTAGTAACCTATAGGTAACCTCGTTTATTCTCCTCAGGACTTTGAACGGCCCCACAAACCGCGGGCTCAGCTTCCGGCAGGGCAGGCGGAGGGGCAGATTCCGGGTCGAGAGCCAGACCCTATCACCCGGTACAAAGACCGGGGTCTCACTGCGGTGGTGGTCAGCGTTGGCCTTCTGGCGATGCCGAAACCAGTCATCCACCGCAGGAGCTTCGGTCTGGCTCTGATGCCACGGTGCCAGAACCGGCTGATAACCTAAAACACATTGGAATGGCGATAGGTTAGTGGAGGAGTGGCGGAGAGAGTTCTGGGCATATTCGGCCCATGGCAAGAACACCTACCACTCCCCCAGTCAATAGATCAGACGGTCACGGACAAGAGACGGCACATACCACGGCCCAGTTGGACACTGAGGTGGAGATGGCTCTGTGCGTAACGCCCGCTCTATGTCCGCGTCCATCGCCCACACTACCGGTGCCACAATGCAGGAGGCCGGAAGTATGGGGGTGTGGTCTATGGGCCTCTCCTCTGTGTCGTACAGCCGTGACAGTGCGTCTGCCTTCATGTTCTTAGTACCCGGTATGTAGGATAGAGTAAAATCAAACCGGGTGAACAACAGGGCCCACCTGGCCTGGCGAGGGTTCAGCCACTTCGCTGCCCGGATGTACTCCAGGTTACGGTGGTCAGTCCAGACGAGGAAAGGATGTTTCGCCCCCTCGAGCCAGTGCCTCCACACAGTCAGGGCTCTGACAACAGCCAACAGCTCCCGATCACCAACGTCATAGTTCTGCTCCGCCGGGCTGAGATTCTTGAAGAAGAATGCACAGGGGCAAAGCTTGGGTGGCGTGCCCGAGCGTTGAGATAGGACAGCTTCTATCCCTACCTCGGACGCATCCACCTCCACTACGAACGGTAGTGATGAATAGGGATGGGCCAGTACCGGGGCTGAGGTGAACAGAGCCCTCAGGTTACTGAAAGCCCTGTCATTCTCAGCAGACCAACGGAGCCGGGACGGCCCACCCTTCAACAGAGAGGTGATGGGAGCTGCGACCTTGCCAAATCCCCGGATAAACCTCCGATAGTAATTGGCAAAGCCAATAAAGCGCTGCACCTCCTTGAGCGTGGTTGGAATCGGCCAATCACGCACGGCTGAAATGCGGTCTTCCTCCATTTCCACATCTGATGTGGTAATGCGGTATCCGAGGAAGGAGACGGACTGCTGGAAAACAGACACATCTCTGCCTTGGCATAAAGGTCATTTTCCAACAGTCGGGCCAGCACTTTGCGAACCAGGGACACATGCTCAGCGCGTGTAGCGGAATACACCAGAATGTGATCGATGTAGACCACCACACCGCGACCAAGCATGTCCCGAAACACCTCGTTCACAAAGGACTGGAAGACTGATGGAGCATTCATCAAACCGTACGGCATCACCAGGTATTCGTAATGCCCCGTGGTTGTGCTGAATGATGTCTTCCACTCGTCCCCTTCTCGAACACGCACCAGTCTGTACGCACTCCGGAGATCTAATTTTGTGAAGAAGCGCACCCCATGCATTGACTCGATCACAGATGGAATGAGGGGTTGAGGATAACTATAACAAATAGTCCCCTTGTTCAGTGCTTGGTAATTAATGCAAGGGTGAAGACCTCCGTCCTCCTTCTTCACAAAAAAGAAACTTGAGGAGCTGGGTGAAGTGGAGGGATGTATAAACCCCTGGCCCAGGGACTCTCCATCGCCTCCGTTTCAGCCTGCGACAGGGGATATACATGACTCCTGGGAGGCACAGCGTCTACCCAGAGGTTTATCGCGTAATCCCCCACCTGATGAGGTGGTAATTTGGTCGCCTGCATTTTGGAAAACGCGTGCTCCAAATTGAGGTATTCGGGGGGAATGCGCAAGGTGGAGGTAGTATCTGGACTTTCCACCATGGTTGCACCAACGGAAACAGCTAGACACCTACCCTGACACTCTCGCGACCACCCCATGAGAACCCTCTGCGGCCATGAGAAGGTGGGGTTGTGTAGTACTAACCAGAGAAGACCCAACACAACAGGGAAATCAGGAGACTCAATAATAAAAAAGGCAGGCCCCTTCCAGGATGTCCTCTAGAAGCCAGCAGGTTGGCCATGTCCACCAGTTGATTGAAGGACAACGTGGTGCCCCGGCAGGCTAGCTCCCTTCGGACGTCCTCTCGCAGGTGGCACCGGAAGTGGTTGATGAGGGCACGCTCGTTCCACCTGGACCCAGCCGCTAGAGTCCTGAACTCCAGGGCAAAGTCTTGCGCAGTCCTCGTTCCCTGCCTCAAATGGACCTGCCTCTCTCCCTTCGGGAGGGTGATCGAAGACGACCTGGAAGAGGCGAGCGAACTCCCGTAGTTGTTGAACGCAGCTCCTCCTTCACTCCAGACTGCGTTGTTCCTCCTGCCCGAGAGGCAGGAGACGACGGCGGACACATTCTCCCGCTCCGAGGGAGCCGGGCTGATGGTGGCGAAATAGAGGTCCAGCTGCAGGAGGAAACCCTGGCTGCGGGCCGCTGTCCCGTCGTACTCCCTCGGTCGGGACAGGTGAATCCCTCTGGGTGCTGGGGTGTGGGTGGCTGGATCCGGTAGCGCAGCTGGTCCCGAAGGATCGGATCCTCTTCCCTCCAGGCGTTGGACGACCTGGAGAACCAGATCCATCGCTTCGCCCAAGCTGGCTAGCATATTCGAATGCTCCCGGACCCGGTCCACGACTCCAGACATATTCCCGGTTCCTGCTGACTCCATGTATTCGGGTGTGTGATTCTGTAGCGGGTGATGTTGGACGGAGTCAGACGCAAGAGAGGACATCACGGAATAAATGGTTTAATCAATAAACAGAGGTATGCAGCAATGCTTAATAAACACCAGTGTGGACAAACGGCGCACTGGGGAAATAAAGGCACATGGGTGAATAACCCAGCGATGCACAATAGAGTCGAGCTCCACCGAGCTATAATCTCCTCTACAATAAACAATCACACACAAAGACAAGGGGGCAGAGGGAACACTTATACAGGTATTGATGAGGGGATATGAACCAGGTGTGTGTAATAAACAAGACAAAACAAATGTAATGAAGATATGAGGAGCGGCAGTGGCTAGAAGGCCGGTGACGACGAATGCCGAAGCCTGCCCGAACACGGAGAGGAGGCAGCTTCGGAGGAAGTCGTGACACTTGTACTTGACCCATATCACTGGTATGTATCCACATGGTCACACAGCCTCTCTATAAACTGTTTACTTGGATGGACAAGCATTGAACAGTGATATAGTACTATATCTGATGAGTATAGGTGGACCGAACTATTTAATATGCAGGGAAATTGAAAGTTGACACTTGAAATATATTTATAAAATACTTTTATATTTATATACTGGGAATGAATTGCAGTTTTTGCCATAGTATGATTTAATTTTCATATTGCAATCAATATGTAATATAATGTCTAGACTGGAGTGTAAATATATCACTGTTTCAGGCCACTGTGTCAGTCTGTGGTAATAAAAATGGTCTGGATCAATACATCACACTGTGATATAAGGCATTGTTTTCAAATGAATAATTGGCCAGAGATTACATTTCTGGGGGATAGAGGGCAGGCCATAATGGCTAATTAACAATTATGTCAAACACTGCAGATGACCTAGTAGACCAATCACTTTGATAGGAGACAGTGAAGAGGACAGAAATCAAATCATTTTACGACTCCCCCATAACGGTTTCCTAATATGACTTTAATCACCTTATGGTGAATAGGACTCCATCCCCTGGTTATCTGAGAAGGAACCAATCAAAGATGGAAGACAGAAAGGCTATACTATTTGCTTCAATCTCCTGTGTCATTGGTTCATTGCTGACTAAGTCGGCTATAAAAAAAAAACATGGCCATCATTATAGCATTTCCTATGCGTTTCAAAGAGATGGAGCTCCTAATGATTAGACTTGTCCTTTGTAAATGAAATACAAATCACAGAGGGCTTTTGGTTTTCCTTCATTTACTAAGTGCTACATTACGTCATACTTTGGACCTAACAATGGATTTCCCATAACTCTTTGCACAGTTGAAATGACGAACAGGCTCACATATCATCAAATGTGCCAGCGCTTATTAGCACTTGAGAAGTTATTGATCGACCATTTTGATTAATCTCTGGCGGGGGCCTTGGTGGCTTTCGGAGTTGTTCTCAGGCTCTCTGGTAGAACTTGTATCCACTTTTCCTTCTCAATTAGCTTCAGTTTGTGCTGACTGCTGTGGCTGAACCCTGGCAAGACGATATCCACTGCAGTGCCCTAGTGCCAGGAGAAGAGTTATAGGAACTAACTCAACCTCCGTTGCCTGTTTCTGTTCTATTAGTCTTGATAAGACAAGTACCACTGCAGGTTATGCAAATAGCATTATATATGCCCCAAACTGTACCAAGTTTCATGCTTTTATTATATTTTCACATACTGCCTGGACTATGAGGAGAGTTGGTAGGCTATAAGTGATGGGTACCTATTTATTATCAGTGCAATTATGTTGAGTATGTGGAGCTGTCACGGATTCTGCCGAGGCTGCTCCTCCTCCTTGCTCGGGCAGGCTTCGGCGTTCGTCGTCCCCGGAGTACTAGCTATCGCCGATCGATGTTTTGGTGTTTGTCTTGTTTTGTCTGGAGTAGTACACCTGTTGTCTATTATGTTTGATTGTTTAGCCTATAATTTCCCTTGTCTCACGTTTGCTATTTGTGTGTTATTGTTGTATGTCTAGTTGATGTTCGGCCTAGCTATTTCTCCATATTATGCATATGGTGGTTTTCCCTCCAGTGTTGGAGTCGTTTGTTTTGTGCGTTACGTTCAGTAAAGTAGTCTACCTGATTCTCTGTGTCCTGCGTCTGACTTCACTCGCCGCGTACACATCACCTTCTGACAGAATAACACACCAACCATGGAGTCAGCAGGATCAGCGGTACTGACGGGGTCATTGGAGGAGCGCGTAAGCAGCCAAGACGCCATGATCCAGAGACTCGGCACCGCCATGCAGGATGTAATGGACACTTTGAGCCGATGGGAGAGAGGAGGTTTGCCCACACCTCCTCCAACAATACCGCCACCATCGGCCAGACCCATCGTTCCATCTCCGGAGTCCAGTGGGATTCGGCTCTCGCTCCCGAGGGCTTATGATGGCACCGCGGCCGGGTGTCAGGGATTCCTGCTTCAAGTAGAGCTCTACCTGGCAACCATTCACCCGGCGCCCTCGGGATACGAAAGCGTGTCCGCCCTCATCTCCTGTCTGTCCGGCAAGGCCTTGGAGTGGGCCAATGCCGAATGGAGGGGAATAGACGCCGCCACCGTCAGTTATGCGGAGTTCTCCCGCCGCTTCAGGGCGGTTTTCGATCATCCCCCAGAGGGGAAAGCGGCGGGGGAGCGTCTGTTCCACCTCAGACAGGGGAAGAGGAGCGGGCAGGAATTCGCACTGGATTTCCGGACTCTGGCGGCCAATGCGGGATGGAATGAGAGGGCCCTCATCGACCACTATAGGTGCAGCCTACGAGAGGACGTTCGCCGAGAGTTGGCCTGCAGGGACACCAACTTAAGCTTCGACCGTCTGGATACCCTGCTGGCTACCCGCGGACGTCCGGAGCTGGGGCCATCCATTCCATCCCCCAGCACCTCCGAGCCGAGCCATATGGAGCTCGGAGGTGCTGGTGCTAGAGAGAGGAGGAGAGAGACCCGGAGAGAGGCCATCCCCTGCACCAACTGTGGCCGTAGAGGACACACTGCGGTTCGGTGCTGGGGAGGGTCTCCTAGGGATTGAGGCAGCAGGTCACGCACTGATGAGTCATTCCAGGTGAGTTCGCGCCCAACTCACCCAGAGCTCTCTCTTGTCCACTTGTGTATCCAAGTTGTGTTTCCCCAGGTTTCTTCTCACTCCCAGCATAAGGCGCTAGTCGAGTCAGGCGCATTTTATTGATCGTAATTTCTGTTATAGGTTAGGGATTCCCCTCATACCAGTTGATGTGCCCTTCCCTATCCATGCCCTAGATAGCCGCCCTTTGGGGTCGGGATTGATTAGGGAGGTCACAGCGCCACTTAAGATGAAGACGCAGGGGGGTCATGAGGAAATTATACAATTGTATTTGATCGACTCTCCTGCGTTTCCCGTGGTGTTGGGGCTTCCTTAGTTAACTTCTCATGACCCCAACATTTCGTGATAACAGAGGGCTCTCAGGGAGTGGTCTGATCAGTGTGTCGGGCGGTGTATAAGTGTTTCCGTACGGGGCGACAACGGTGGAAAGTCTGAACCAAATGCCCGCACTGCACATTCCTCCTGAGTATAATGATTTGGCACTCGTCTTCAGTAAGAAGAGGGCGACTCAATTACCACCTCATAGACAGGGGGATTGTGCGATAGACCTCCAGGCAGGCGCTGCACTTCCGCGTAGTCATGTGTATCATCTGTCTCAAGAGGAGACGGCGGCTATGGAGACATACATCGCCGAATCTCTGGGACAGGGGTACATACGGCCCTCCACTTCTCCTGCGTCCTCGAGTTTCTTTTTTGTGAAGAAGAAAGATGGAGGTCTGCGCCCGTGTATTGATTACCGTAGTCTCAATCAGATTACCATTAAATACAGTTATCCTCTCCCTCTGATTGCGAGTATGACGGAGTCATTACACGGAGCGCGCTTCTTCACAAAATTGGATCTCAGGAGTGCTTACAACCTGGTGCGCATTAGGGAAGGAGATGAATGGAAAACAGCATTTAGTACCACCTCGGGTCACTATGAGTATCTCGTCATGCCATACGGGTTAATGAATGCTCCTTCAGTCTTCCAATCATTTGTGGATGAGATTTTCCGGGATTTGCATGGACAGGGTGTAGTGGTGTCTATTGACGACATTCTAATATACTCTGCTACACGAGCCGAGCATGTGGCCCTGGTGCGTCGGGTGTTGGGTAGGCAGTTGGAGCATGATTTGTATGTGAAGGCAGAGAAATGCCTGTTTTTCCAGGAGTCCATCTCCTTCCTGGGACATTGGTTGTCCGCGTCAGGGGTGGAGATGGACATTGACCGCGTTTCAGCCGTGCGTAATTGGCAGACTCCTACCACGGTTAAGGAAGTGCAGCGGTTTTGGGGTTTTGCCAATTACTACCGGAGGTTTATCCGGGGTTTTGGACAGGTAGCAGCTCCCATCACCTCCCTGCTAAAGGGGGGCCCGGTGCGTTTGCAGTGGTCGGCTGAGGCGGACAGGGCGTTTAGACATCTGAAGGACCTGTTCACCTCGGTTCCGGTGCTGGCACATCCGGACCCCTCTTTGGCGTTCCAAGTGGAGGTGGACGCGTCAGAGGCGGGGATTGGGGCTGTACTGTCTCAATGCTCGGGCACGCCTCGTAAACTCAGTCCCTGTGCCTTTTATTCTAAGAAGCTCAGCCCGGCGGAGCGTAATTATGACGTGGGGGACAGGGAGCTGCTAGCGTTGGTTCAGGCCCTAAAGGTATGGAGGCATTGGCTTGAGGGGGCTAAACACCCTTTTCTCATTCTGACTGACCATCGTAACCTGGAGTACATCCGGGCAGCTATGAGACTGAACCCTCGTCAGGCTAGGTGGGCCATGTTTCTGGCCCGGTTTGTCTTTAAGCTTACGTATATATACCAGGGTCACAGAACGTTAAGGCAGATGCCCTGTCCCGGCGATATGACACAGAGGAGAGGTCCATTGAGCCCACTCCCATACTTCCGGAGTCTTGTCTGGTGGCACCGGTGGTGTGGGAGGTCGATGCGGAGATCGAGCGGGCGTTACGTACCGACCCTACTCCTCCAGAGTGTCCGGAGGGGCGGAGGTACGTGCTGCTCGAGATCCGTGATCGACTGATTTATTGGGCTCACATGTCACCCTCCTCTGGTCATCCTGGTATTGGCCGGACAGTGCACTGCCTTAGTGAGAAGTGCTGGTGGCCAACCTTGTCTAAGGACGTGAGGGTTTATGTCTCCTCCTGCTCGGTGTGCGCCCAGTGTAAGGCACCTAGACACCTGCCCAGGGGGAAGTTACAACCCCTACCAGTTCCACAACGGCCGTGGTCTCATCTATCGGTGGACTTTGTCACGGACCTTCCCCCCTCCCAGGGGAATACCACAATTTTGGTCGTTGTGGATCGGTTTTCTAAGGCCTGCCGTCTCATTCCCATGCCGGGTCTCCCTACTGCCCTACAAACTGCTGAGGCCCTGTTTACACACGTCTTCCGGCACTACGGGGTACCTGAGGATATAGTGTCTGATCGGGGTCCCCAGTTCACCTCTAGAGTCTGGAGGGCGTTTATGGAACGCTTGGGGGTCTCGATAAGCCTTACCTCGGGTTTCCACCCTGAGAGTAATGGGCAGGTGGAGAGAGTAAACCAGGATGTGGGTAGGTTTCTGAGGTCCTATTGCCAGGACAGGCAGGAGGAGTGGTCGGGGTATATCCCCTGGGCAGAGATTGCCCAGAACTCACTTCGCCACTCCTCCACTAATCTGACTCCTTTTCAGTGTGTGTTGGGGTATCAGCCGGTTCTGGCACCCTGGCATCAGAGCCAGATCGAGGCTCCTGCGGTGGATGAATGGTTTCGGCGCTCGGAGGGAACATGGAACGCTGCGCTTGTCCATCTGCAGCGGGCTATTCGTAGGCATAAGGCGAGCGCCAATCGCCACCGCAGTGAGGGTCCAGTTTATGCACCTGGAGATCGAGTCTGGCTCTCGACTCGAAACCTGCCCCTTCACCTGCCCTGCCGGAAGCTGGGTCGGCGGTTTGTGGGGCCATTTAAAGTCCTGAGGAGATTGAACAAGGTATGCTACAGGTTACAACTGCCCAATGATTACCGCATTAACCCCTCGTTCCATGTGTCTCTCCTCAGGCCGGTGGTAGCTGGTCCACTCCAGGAGAATGAGATACGAGAGGCTCCTCCGCCCCCACTGGACATAGAGGGGGCTCCGGCGTACTCAGTCCGGTCCATCGTGGATTCGAGACGTCGGATGGGGGGTCTGCAGTATCTCGTGGAGTGGGAGGGGTACGGTCCGGAGGAACGGTGCTGGGTGCCTAGGAGGGACATCTTAGATCCCTCCCTCTTGACGGAGTTCCACCGCAGTCATCCAACTCGCCCTGCTCCGCGTCCTCCTGGCCATCTCCGAGGCCGGGGTCGGCGCACGGCTGGAGCCGCGCGTCAAGGGGGGGGGGGGGGGGGTACTGTCACGGATTCTGCCGAGGCTGCTCCTCCTCCTTGCTCGGGCAGGCTTCGGCGTTCGTCGTCCCCGGAGTACTAGCTATCGCCGATCGATGTTTTGGTGTTTGTCTTGTTTTGTCTGGAGTAGTACACCTGTTGTCTATTATGTTTGATTGTTTAGCCTATAATTTCCCTTGTCTCACGTTTGCTATTTGTGTGTTATTGTTGTATGTCTAGTTGATGTTCGGCCTGGCTATTTCTCCATATTACGCATATGGTGGTTTTCCCTCCAGTATTGGAGACGTTTGTTTTGTGCGTTACGTTCAGTAAAGTAGTCTACCTGATTCTCTGTGTCCTGCGTCTGACTTCACTCGCCGCATACACATCACCTTCTGACAGGAGCATTTACCAATGAATTGATAAACTACAGGTGTAGTATCTGTTGTCGCAGAAAAATTAGCCTTGTGATTTACATAAATTCATTGAAAACCTTTCATTGAAAAACCTTCTCTCACTAGATCTCACACCAAAACTATAGCCTACTTTAGCCTATCAAAAAAAAAATCCTGTTAGAAGTTAACACCTTTTTTTATAGTCCAATCCTCCTGCTGCAGGATTATTTTACTCCTGAGAGGAAACTGGTCAAATTAAGATCCCACATCTGTACAGATACCAAATATGAGAATGCAAGAAGAAAGCATGAAAGCAGCCACCAGCCATTGCACATTAGTGAATTAGAAATATATACTTGTTGATGAGCTGAGCTAAATGTGCAAAGTGGATTTCACAGTGGATGTCATAGCCGTAACCAGTAATTCCTGTCACGCATGTTAGGCCATCTCTCTCCATAATGGACAATAATTGAGCAGAATCCATCACTGTGGCCAAAAATAGACTCAAATAATGGCCTTAAATTGTGCTTTAGGAAGGAATTATTAAAGAAAATCTGAACAACCCTGCTGTGTCTGAAAGGCATTGAAACTTCCATACAGAGGTTTTGTACTTATACTTGATTGCATGCTGATTACATACATGGCACATAGAAATGATTCAAATTATACCTTTAGCACTGAGGTCCATGGGTCCATGCCTATAAAACATTGTGAGCACAGTGAACAGGACTTTCCCTGTTCATAGTTATGGAGTGACTTTGGAAATAAACGTTATAAGAATTGGAATATACATGGAATCTGTAATCAATAAAAATTAAAATTGTCTCATGCAAAAGTCAATGACCATTTAGAGATCATGTCATTTACAGCAATGTTTTGAACCATAGAGATCCTATTATCTACACTACCGTTCAAAAGTTTGGGGTCATTTAGAAATGTCCTTGTTTTCAAAACAAAAAAAACTGTTTTTGTCCATTAAAATAACATCAAATTGATCAGAAATACAGTGTAGACATAGTTAATGTTGTAAATGGCTATTGTAGCTTGAAATGGCTGATTTTCTATGGAATATCTACATAGGCGTACAGAGGCCCATTATCAGCAACCATCAGTCCTGTGTTCCAATGGCACGTTGTGTTTGCTAATACAAGTTTATCATTTTAAAAGGCCATTTGAGCATTAGAAAACTATTTTGCAATTATGTTAGCACAGCTGAAAACTGTTGTGCTGATTAAAGAAGCAATAAAACTGGCCTTCTTGAGACTAGTTGAGTATCTGGAGCATCAGCAATTGTGGGTTCGATTACAGGCTCAAAATGGCCAGAAACAGGTCCTCAACTGGAAGCTTCATGAAATAGTACCCGCAAAACACCAGTCTCAACGTCAACAGTGAAGAGGCGACTCCGGGATGCTGACCTTCTAGGCAGAGTTGCAAAGAAAAAGCCATATCTCAGACTGGCCAATAAAAAGAAAATATTAAAAGATGGGCAGTCTGAGATATGGCTTTTTCTTTGCAACTCTGCCTAGAAGGTCAGCATCCCGGAGTCGCCTTTTCATTGTTGACGTTGAGACTGGTGTTTTGCGGGTACTATTTAAGGAAGCTTCCAGTTGAGGACCTGTGAGGCGCCTGTTTCTCAAACTAGACACTCTGATGTATTTGTCCTCTTGCTCAGTTGTGCACCGGGGCCTCCCACTCCTCTTTCTATTCTGGTTAGAGCCAGTTTGCACTGTTCTGTGAAGGGAGTAGTACACAGCGTAGTACGAGATATTCCGTTTCTTGGCAATTCCTCGCATGGAATAGCCTTCATTTCTCAGAACAAGAATAGACTGACGAGTTTCAGAAGAAAGTTATTTGTTTCTGGCAATTTTGAGCCTTTAATCGAACCCACAATTGCTGACGCTCCAGATACTCAACTAGTCTCAAGAAGGCCAGTTTTATTGCTTCTTTAATCAGCACAACAGTTTTCAGCTGTGCTAACATAATTGCAAAAGGGTTTTCTAATGATCAATTAGCCTTTTAAAATGATAAACTTGGTTTAGCAAACACAAAGTGCCATTGGAACATTGGACTGATGGTTGCTGATAATGGGCCTCTGTACGCCTATTTATAACTAAGCCGTTTCCAGCTACAATAGCCATTTACAACATTAACAATGTCTACACTGTATTTCTGATCAATTTGATGTTATTTTAATGGACACATTTTTTTATTTTATTTTGAAAACAAGGACATTTCTAAGTGACCCCAAACCTTTGAACGGTAGTGTATATATAATTCTATGTTTTTTACACCCTACCTAAGGGGGCATATTGAAGGGTGGAGGTGTGAGGTGAAAATACTGCAGGTTGTTTGTTGTAGTTTATTAGCATACTCGTTAATATTGCCAACCCCTCCTCATAGAAAAGGTAATTAACTGACTTAATTTAAAAAAGCGGCAGAATTAAAAAACTAAGCCTGGAGACTTCCTTCAAAATACACCATAAATCAGTAGCTATTTCTTCTGAGTGAGTGAGTGAGGAAGCCTCAAGTTTGCCTGTGCTGTGCTTGGTGGAATGTGCTTTGTGGTGAGTCTCGTAAATGCCAAGTTCTTTGGGCAATAAGAATAAATATCACAACCACTCTCTAGAATTACCACATAATTGGGGACTTTCCGTGTCTGCAGTACAGGACCCACTGTCTCCTCCCCCCTGCTTGTATGAATCCATGTACAGGTGATGAGAGCTTACAACATGGTCGAGATGTTCTTGTGCCAGTCAAAAATAATTCAACAACAATACACAGGATTTGTGAACTGCTCAAAACAACAACAACAGTGCACTTTTAAGAAGGTACTTGAGGTTTGTGGTTAGATGTACATTTCCAAATAGACTGACAGATCACGACACAGTACTTTAATGTTTTGTGTTTTCTGGTCTTCTGTGTTACTGTGCTTACTCGAAAATGCAAATGTATTTAGGTAAAAGGTGTTTTTGTGGCAGGTGTACCTTTGTTGCCAGTGCCACCACAAGTGAACTCTATGTTACCACATTTCTATTATACATGACAATATATTTTGGCATTGGTTACACTTTCGTGCCAATACAGCACACAGGATTAACCTCTCCCAAACATTTCCCTCACTCAAAAAATCCAAATGGTTTGTTTGTCAAAAGCCAAGCCCATCATAAAAAATATAAAACCCCCACAGTCTAAATGACACATGTTGCTTAACCATTCAGGAGGCAAGTCATTCACCACAGCTTTAATACTTCAAAGCATGTTGAGGTTGTGCCAAATGCAAGCACTCTTTGGCCTCTTGTTGTAATTTCAAACAGCGATGAAAGGTAAAGTAGCAACACATATTTACTTGTTTTTCAATGTGCCAAAGGTACAGCGAGTTGTGTTTGCGTTTCCGTTATCTGTCTGATCAAACGTTTTTCCCCTTCTATCATGTGATTAATGATTATCTATGAACCTCAACCTTGGTTTGTGGTGAAATGAGGCCTAGATATAATGACTTGTCTAGAGATCAATTATGTTATCAACCCTGTTCTCGGAGAGCTACCATCCTTTTCGCTCCAACCCTAATCTAGCGCACCTGATTCTAATAATGATCTGGTTGATAAGCTGAATCAGGTTAGTTACAACTGGGGTTGGAGCGGAAACCTACAGGAGGGTAGCTCTCCAGGAACGGGGTTAGAGAACCATAGTCTAGATCATCCACCTCAATACACAAGTCAAAGTTTATGGCACTTTGCATTTACACATCTGATATGAATGTGAGCCACAAAACAAGACTTTCCCAAAAAGTTGAGACAATTATTGTTATTGCTTTATCTGTGGTAAAGAACCAAGGAATACACCACTCCATGCTGCATAGAACACTGAAGAAACCAAAAAAAACGTTTGTGAAGAACAGTTCAGTCTCAGGGACGGCACTACACCACCCTGTCGGGGTTTATTTTCATAGAACCCGAGTGGTCTATTCATTCGTCTGTTTTTGAATGTGTCACAAATGTGTATCTATGAATGTGAGGTCAGTGCAAATCACTCTCTGGTTAAGGGCTTCTTCTGTAACAAAGGGTGGATCAGTGAGGCTTGATGTTGCAGTTGGGACGTTTGATTGTCACCTCATAATTGCATGTCTCATGGTGCATTCATCAGGTCCGTGGCGAAGACTTTGAAACGTTGGCTTGATGACTAGGAGGCAGGATAGTTTGATTTGCTCTGTTGCAGGCTGTTAACATTGCAAAAACAAAGCTCTTGGTTTGAATGAGTAATACACACACACAGACATGGGATGTAGCGTTCCGTGTCAGAGACAAATGGAAGCCATACTGTTAAATATACACTGAGTGTACAAAACATTAAGGACACCTGCTCTTTCCATGACATAGACTGACCAGGTAAATCCAGGTGAAAGCTATGATCCCTTATTGATGTCACTTATTAAACCCACTACAATCAGTGTAGATGAATGGGAGGAGACATGGTAAAGAAGGATTTTTAAGCCTTGAGACAATTGAGACATGGATTGTGTATGTGTGCCATTCAGAGAGTGAATGGGCAAAACAAAATATTTAAGTGCCTTTAAACGGGGTATGGTAGTAGGTGCCAGGCGCACCGGTTTGTTTCAAGAACTGCAATGCTGCTGGGTTTTTCATGCTCAACAGTTTCTAGTGTGTATCAAGAATGGTCCACCACCCAAAGGACATCCAGCCAACTTGACACAACTGTGGGACGAATTGGAGTCAACATGGGCCAGCATCCCTGTGGAACGCTTTGGACACCAGTCCATGCCCTGACGAACTGAGGCTGTTCTGAGGGCAAAAGGGGTGGGGGGGGGGGGGGGGGGGGGGGGGGGGGGTGCAACTCAATATTAGGAAGGTGTCCTTAATGTTTTGTACACTCAGTGTAATATGTAGTGGACCACTTTGAAGTGAATAGGACATGAGTTGGCAATATAATGCTACTATAGTCTTGTTTTGTTCTAGCGAACCTGGTTTATACCTCTTTGGTCACATTTGTGTTATGTTTAGGAGGTTAAAGAAGGTTGAAGTTCATTGGTCAGTTTTGGTCACATGAATGAGTAACGGCACCTTAGAACTTGTGCTAGCTCCCTAAATTAATGCCTAGGCTTTAGTTCAGTAGGCTAACATGATCATTAGTCACATCCAAAACTTGAGTTCGATCTCCAGTCAGTTGCACATACGGTATGTCATTATCTCTCTTTGATCTACAATGTATACTGCCTGCAATTTGTTCCACCTTAACGGTGTCCATAATATGGCAGACTTCTTTCAATCTCAGCAGGACTTGTTGCAATCTGTATTTGTGTTCCAACTTTGTGAGTATTTCAGTCATGTAACTGTCCAGATGCAGTATTAACAAGTATTAATAAGAAGTCAAAGTCTTAATGTCATTCTGATCACTGGTCAGGTGTTAGGATGTGCCTCTAGCATCAACAAAGCTTCCTCACTACAAAATATCTGCCTGCCTTGGGCAATTAGAGAAGATGTCATGCTAATATGCCATTATGGCGCTAAAGGCAACATTTATTAATTAATAAAGCAACTGTTTATGTTTGAGAACATGGCTGGAGTCCATTCTAGGCTTACGAAATGTTCAGTTGGATTAGCCTTTCGCCTCATTGACATAGATAAATTGACATCCTCGAACTCGACTGTTCCTGAAACGTTCAGACTACGTTCAGACTATGTTCAGACTATCAATGCCCACTATATTGTTATTATGTGCATTCTCAGATAGCATTTTCTGTTAAGTTTTTGTTCGCTCACTCACTCACATGTGAAGGGACATTATTGTCTGATCGAATTGGAGAGGTGACAGCTCATTGGCTGTTTGCCTGCTCTATCTTCCTTGCCAAAGTAAACAGGTGAGCTTCTCATCTCTTCACACCTCCCCAGCTCCAGCTCTATGACAGCTTGATCAAGCACATGGAACACAACCAAAATGAAGCCAATTGACCTTTTTTTACCATTTAAAGTTTGCCTCCTTACCTGGTTTCACAAATGAAACATCACCTATTTTATACAATGTACCCCAGTACCTTTTAGCATTCGTTTTAGCTTGTGTAGCCAGCTACCATTCGTTCTCCCATTGGTTCTGCATCCTGAAAAGCTAGCTAGCAAGGCTATATGTAGCTCTAGCACATCACCAGATTGGACATTTTTCCAGTGTCCTCTGACAAAGATGATAACTTCTGTTTGAAGTGTATTCCAAAAAAGAAAGAGAATTGTGCTGGGTGCTGGTCTAGTGGCAGTGCTGCCACCTTTGAGCCCCTGGAGGCATTGGTTTGATCCCCCGTTTCACCCCTCATGTTCTCTGCTGGCTCTCTCTCCTCTATCTACAAAGCTATCCTAAATCTGAAAATATCTTTACAAATATATATTAGAGAAAAATATATGTCACCCTTCAGTCCCGGGCAGCTGTAATTGGCTGCTAGATTGGTCTCACCTTACGGTGAGGCAGAGGACCGGTCCTTAAGGTGGAAAGGTTAAATGGAAGATCAAGGCTGCGACGTGCAGCGTGTTTACATTCTTCTCTGATGTCCCACTCAACATCTCCCGCTTGACACCGTAAATCAATATTAGACGAGATGAAGTGACGAGGAACTCATGAAATTCAAACATATTCTGTAATGTATCTTCCAATTCGCTTGACCTTTCGATGGGGTCAATTGGGCTACGTCAGTCAAGCTGCACAGGTTCTGATGATGATGTGTTGGTTTTTTCCCAATGTTTGTCAGAAGCTTTGACTGGGAAACAGTCTGTCACAGCTGGCTGATGGAAATCAAGGATGTCATGGGAACAATTATTCCCCATTCTGGCCATTGATGAGCTGAGCTGACGGTTTTTGAACTGTCAATCTTTTCAATTCAATGAATGAATTGAGGCTAAGTATGTTATTTGAGGCTAAACAAGCTGTCGTGTAAGCAGCTTGCTGCATACATTTAGAAGAACATGTAACATGGCAACCCCAGCTGAGTAGTCCCCCCCCCCCCCACACACACACACTACACACAACGCACTCACGCTGCACCACTGACTTCAAAAGAGACGTGGAGATAAAACAAAATGAATCTCAGACACATCAAGCCTCCCATGCCCTTTAAAGCTTAATTATACCTGTTGGGGTGATGAGAGACACATCACAGAACCCAGTGATTAATAAACAAACGCTGCATCCCATAAAGCGTCCGACAAGTCCCTGCTCATCGCCCTGCACCACTCACAGTCTGGGCTTCTCATGTGGAGTGTACATATCAAAGTGTATCAAACCCCCAAAAAAGAAGATTAGACCAACACCGGTCTGGGTTTAACTCCCACTCCCCCCGTCTCTCTCTCTCAGACCTCTCTACAGCTGACTCTTCCACCTGTCTAATTGAAGGCCGATGAGTCCGATGAGAGCATCATCCCGACATGTGCGCAGAGCCCTAGCCTCAGTCGAGCTTTCATCTTTCACTCCCTGTGCTCGACTCACACGACTGGGGCTTTGTACCTGCCGACTGGGTAAGTGTCACGTTTGCGGGGTTTTGTAAACAAACACACCATTTGTGAAAGAATATGTCCAGAGATGAAGTTACTAACTGCTTTAGGTCGGTCTGTGTTGTTGAAATAACATGAGGAAGATGCGGGTGACCTGAGGCTGAGGTCATTTTAGATTGCCCTTTGAAAGGCTTACTTGTGGAGTGAACTTAGAAGGTTCAGCTGGCATAGCTGTACACGCACATGTGCACACGTACACACATGTACAGGTACACACCAGACCTGGGTTCAAATACTATTTCAAATATCTCAAGTACGTTCTCATACATTCGAAGTAAGTCTTCAGATATATTTTATTTGAAAAGACAAGTAGTTGACTATGTTAATGTTTTTGGAAATACAATTGGAAAGTATTTGAAAAATTCAAATACACTGACTCAAATACACTCCCATGAATTTAACCCAGGTATGCGAAAATAGTATTTGAAATAAGTATTTGAACATACTGTCAAATACAAATTGGCTGACTATTTGGTTTTTACAAATAACCATTCAAATGCTCAAATAAAAGTACTTGTTTTGGGCTGTGTATTTGAAAATACTCAAATACACAGAAAAAGTATTTTAAATACCAGATACTCAAATACACATGTATTTGAACCCAGGTCTGGTACACACACACACACACACACACACACACACACTTCCCTATAGGTTCTCTTCAGGGTTATAATGACACCTGATAAGGTGTGTCACCTGATAAGAACTTCCTTGTCCTCATTGAAGGTGTCTTTTCTCATGTCTTACACGTCCATAGAGGTGCCAGCTTCGTACCTGACGTTTGAGAATGGGCTTTGTTATCGATTACTGAAACCACTCTCACCTGATGTGAAGTAAATTATCAACCTCAAAAACAATTAGGAAAAAGTCAGCCATCACCATGGTACTACAAATACCTGGACAATCCTTGACACCTTAACATCACAAAACATTGAGTTCACCATGAAATATTGCTTTCTTTACATAAAGATTATTGGCATTAATTGAAAACAAATATTCTAGTAAACTATTTCAACATCTTAATGCTAAATAGATGTCTAAACCTGATAGAACTAAAAGCTTGTGCTGTCATACCATGGCACACAAACAATGAGGACGTTTGACCATAGTTTGAGATGTTGCAGTGTTTTGGCATGGTTTAAGCCCCTCTACAGTCAGTGTGTTTCTTGCATAAAGCTGCTTTATATATATATAAATATAAATAAATATATAAATGCCATTTAGCAGACGCTTTTATCCAAACCAACTTACAGTCATGCGTGCATACATTTTTGTGTATGGGTGGTCCCGGGGATCGAACCCACTACCCTGGCATTACAAGCACCGCGCTCTACCAGCTGAGCTACAGAGGACCACCAACCAAGTGTGATCCAGGCAACAATTTTCTATTGTTTTGGGTGTTTTTCCACTTTTTATCCACCAGTTTGCCTAATTTAAAATAAAGACGCTTGATTTGCTTTCATGGAAAGATAGGATACAATTAAATCAGGTGTAATACAGGAAATCATGTCCTGACGCTTTGATAACATACATTTTCTAAGGAGATAGGTGGACTGTATGTATATAGTGTAGATCCTATTAAATTATTATTATTCCAATTCCTAATTCTATGACTGTATGTATGTCAATCTTGGAGAGTTGCTGTGTAAGGTTTGAATGAGTGAGGAAGGGAAGAAGGGAGGATGGGAGTGAAGGAGGTAATCACTGCAATCTCATAGAATTTCTACCTTGCAAGCCTGGATACAGACTCTCCAATGGTCAAAGCCCCTCTCTGCAGCCGCATGTCCAGAGAAGATTATTTGAGCAAGCTGGGGTATTCTGTCACCCCTTTCTCAGCAGAAGTGGAGGGTCGAGACCCATCTATGGGATCAGGCTTTAGTCTCCGGCCAAAGACCCACAAAGAGAGGACATCAAGTGGCCTCTTGAGTAGGCTGATCAATATAGGAAACCCAACCAAAGACATTCCTTGCATTTCTTAGATATTTCACTGGATGAAAAAAAGAAAGAAAATAACTTCATCTTTACATGGCATCATTGTAATTAGACACCAGAAATGGATTAAGGTTGTACTCATCTTGAAGGTTGCTCTGCTACTTCTTATTTTAGTGTGCAGGCTACTGTGTAGGCTAGAGGTAGCCTATGAACATATTAATATTTTGCGACTTAAAATACTGTTTTATGTCGGCTGTTATGTTGTCACTGCTATCTGGGATCCTTTGGTGGTCCCTACCGTAAACCCTAACCCTAACCTTAACCTCTACCCTAACCTTAACCACTTTAACGGTCAGCTTTAATGGGGTAGGGACATCCAAAGGATAGCACAGACCCTGGAGATTCGCGCGCCAGGCTAACCACTACAATTTGCGCGCAAATGTGCCATTCTCTCGTAAAGTCTCCATTTGGAAATCGAAAAGCTAGTATTTTCACACGAAACTACGAACTACTTTTAGTTCTTCATAGAGGACCGAAATAGAACAAAACAGGGCCTATTCTCCCATTTACGCTACACAAATAAGGGAACGCAAAACGTGAAGTATCATTTGATATGAATAGTAAACGCAGATCTCATGTAAATCAGATAAGTGCGCAGAGCACCAAGGTTCTTGCCTACAGGTAGGCTAATTATTAAATCGCGTCACTGAGTTAATTACGGCAATTTATAAAGAGAGGGTGTTCCGAACATATAATATCTGTGGTCAAAACCCAATTGGAATATCTATATCATGTTAATGATAGCTGAAAAACTGTTTCTTACCAGTGTAGTATGCTGTATTTCCAACCCAAGCGGGAGTAGGCCTATGCTGCCGGGGACAAGATCACGGCCAACACAGGTGAGCTGGATCCCACTTGGTTGGCGAAACGTAAATGATCTAAAATCATTTTGGCAAAATATTATATTTTCAATGCTCCTAGGCTTCCTTATGATTGTGCAATTTTTCCCCTTTTCTTTGGGACCTGCAGATTTCCCTTACTGCACATTGCTGACATTGCTGAGATATTATAGGCTAGGTCTACTTATTAAGTGTCATATGACTGTTTTTGTCAAAGGATATTTGGGGCGATTATGAGTGTCTGCTTGTTGAACTGCAGTGGCATGGTGATAGAGTGGGACCAAATCAAAGGGAAGAAACAGACACAAGAAGTGTGGTGAAAGTATAAATGATGGTACCTTATCATTGATTTAACTAATGATGAGTGCTCAAAGTGCAACAATAGTAATTTTGCCATAAAACTATCAGCGGTTAATCAGTCTGTTAAGTGTTTCATCCTTCAATGTAAGATTTATTAAACAGTTCATGAGCACAAGCCTGAACTTGCTCAGTTTGTCTGCCATGTACACAAAGCTAGTCTAAATGTTCAAGAAGATGTTTCATGTCCTTGCTTTTATTACTTTTACAATGTTTACATTCATACAGTCTGTGATTGTTTCAGAATTATATGATAGATGATAGGAGTAGAGGTGACAGCGTTTAGCAATTTACACTACTATGCCCTCTTGGAGCCAGATGTAAATACAGTTTATATGTTCACTTGCATCCAAGTTTTTTTCCTTCTTTTTTTTGTATTTAGGGTCTGTATATTCTGTCTGAGCTCCCCAGGCAGTGTCTTGTGTAGCCAAGACTTGCACATTAAATGCCTAAGGATGTCTGAGGCCTGCTTGTACATCTGCCAACAATAGGAATTTCCCTGGTTTACACAGCTCAGCCAGAGAGGTTATCTCTGAAGACTCAGCCTCATTAACCATGTTTCCATCCACAGTTTTTGCGAGTAAAGTCATAACATATAAAAAAAAATCAAGACAGCTGTGATGGAAACAGAAAGTTTTGTTAGAATTTTATAAATGACGACAGATCATTTGTTCGTTCGACATAGTGGGATGTTTTTGTGTCTGTAAAATTAATTATGCAAGAAATTGCTGTAGAAAAATGGCTTTATGCGCAAATATTGATATAATAACCATTCTATCGAAGTAAACTTGGAGTCACGCGATGATATGGTGTGTGGGCCTCCCACTACGACTTGGGAAACCATGCAGTGATGGTGCTTTCAAGACAACTGGGAACTCGGAAAGAAACAAGGTCAAATCATGACGTCAGTGATCTTTAGGTCAGAAAGTCAGAGTTCTAAAAAGAGTTTCTGACTTGGAATTCCGAGTTGGATGACTGTTCAAAACGATTTTTCCCAGTCGGAGCTCGTTTATTTTTCTCGAATGCCCAGTTTTCTTGAACGTGGCATCAGGCTACAGATTAAATAAATGATGATGAACTTCACAGGGTGGTGAAAGTGCACAGGGATGAGCTTGATGCTCCTTTCCAATACACATCGAGGGTCTTATTCTGGTGACATGATGATCGATGCTTGACTGCCGTTTGACAAATAAACATATTCTGAGTAACACCCCCACTAAAAAAAATTGTAGAGTTACCACCCATGACAGTATTTGTTAGTGACAGAGACATGGTTGTTGAATTCATTCATTTTCAGTCCTGTGGCCTTCACCAAATTAGTTCCTAGGCAAACGTTATCATTATAAATAAGCTCTTTATGACAATAAATCATATATCTTTTGAGTCCTAGCTTTAGCCTAATACAGAGCCTGAAACTCAGGGTTTACAGGTGACATCAGGCCTGCAAGTAGGGCTGCAAAAGTCGGGTAACTTCCCAGATTTTCCAAGAATCCTGGTTTAAGGATGTCCAGGAATCGTCCAACTGGGATTTCTGAAAACCTGGGCAATTTAACAGAATTTTGCAACCCTACCTGCAAGTCACATTATGCTGGTTTACAAAGTGATGTGTAATTCCTATTGGAATCCAGCCAGAGTTCGGATATCCAACAGTTTAAATTATGATTCACCCGCAACCTGCATACATAATGACTGTCGGGGTTAGGAATAGTGTGAAGAGACAAACTGGAACAACCATTTCAGTAACGGGTGCAAAAAATCCAACTAAATGATTGGATTAGTTTAGAAAAATGTATGTTATGTATCTTTGTGTAGCATAAGATTAATCAATCACTCAATGTACATGCAAAAATACAGATATTAAAAACAAATCAACCTGCATTAGAGCATGCTGGGGAAAAGTTCCTTTGTTATCATAATTTACAAAAATAGAGTTGATGTGACTTCTCATTTAGTTCTGAGTCAGTACCACATAAACATTTTAATTAATAATTACTTTTCATTGACTTTCAGTTCAACTTACTAGAAGTATTTTACTTAAAAATGCCTTGGGGTTTACAGTGTGTGATATACATCTCAACAATCACTCAAAACTGTTTAAACAAACATTTGGTATATTTAATCACATCAACACACCGTAGTGTTACAAAGTTCGATAAACCCCAACATTAATTGGAAAATTGTAAGCTAGCCACTTTATGTAACCACATAGAGTTCAAAATCTGTTAAGTGTACAGGTGAAAAGTGAGTAATTTCATCCAATCTAGCCCACAAGATGGGTCTCTCTCAACTGACACCTTAATTATCCTATAACCTCTTATTACACAGAGTAAACATAATAGAATCCCACTTTAAAGACTATGAGATAAATTAGAATTTCACCTAATATTTATAATGATGTATTAAATTATTGTTTTTGCTGTCGGTGCTTGCTCCTGGTGCTCTGGCTTTGCCCCTTTGAAGTCAGTCAATATTGTGCTGTTTTATGTGGTCATGGGGTATTCTCATATTGCTCTCTTACTGTATTCAGCTTGACTTAAATACATAGTGAGCACTGTAATTTTTTCACAAGTGCAGGCACAATTTGCGCTAAATACAGTATCAGCATTTCAAATCGTTAGGAAAACTATCTCATTTAAAATATTACCTTTTAATATTCAGTAACAAAATAAGTACACCCGCTATGGTTTCTGTCATGGCCTGGATTCATATCATTAAAATGTGTAATCATAGATTTTGTGAATGAAGCTACACACTGTTGAGTCAAAATACCATTTAGGAAATACTTATTTTAGGCCTGGTGGCCTCCTGGTTAGAACATGTGTAGTAGAATCATGATGTCTCGCCTTCAGCTCGCCTTCAAAATATTATTTTAATAATAAGATACGCACCATTCTGTATTCAAAGAAATACATAGCATAAATAAGGAAATGACGTCTGAGACTATCTTTTATCTATACCTTGTTATAGCCCTGTTTGATGTTGAATTAGTGCAGCCCCAGTCGGTAGGCTGCTGGGTTCAGAGCGTGAGGACTCGCTCTCCTCCTCTATTATGAAGTGATGTAGTGTGATGAGAACAGGATAGCTCTTGAGGCGTTTGCCTTTCACTTCAGAGATGGTGCGTATACAGAACAGGCCGACAGCTGGTCCTCAGCAAACTGGTCCCGTTGACCTCAACCCCACTGTCCGACGCTCCTCGCCTTGAAAACAAGAAAAGGTCCCTTGGAATTCCAGGGAGATTATCTATTTTGTCTCTCAGTCGGTCGGTCTGGTCATTTTAATTACGTATGTGCATGTATTTCACTGAAGCTTTCAACATCAATAAATTATAAAAGACTTATCACACAAATGGATTTAGGCATGTCTGTATTTTTGTTATATTGTTATATTATTGTTATAAAGTATATTTTCATTTAAATGAAACCTGTGAAAGATTATATAACTTGTGAAAGATCACTCCAGATTTCATTGAATACTCTCACCTAGAATGACAGTGTCACTGAGCATCTCACAGTTGCACAGTCAGTGAACCACTAGTGTGGCTTGATTAAGTTGCTTCTACTTGAAAATAGAATGCTAGCACTCAACTTAGATACAGTAAATTGTAATAAGAGACCTGTCTGGGTGAGGGATTTGAACTTCTACGGTGAGACAGGGAAAGAAAAGACTAGCAATTTGGAAAATTATTGCTTTAGACTGCCCAAAGCTATAGTTTTGTACTTTCTTGTTCATATCTTCAACCTGTTTCCTGTAACTTTATGACTATGAGGTGAGAGTGCATTTTCATTAGTTCTGCACTCCTTTGTGTGTGTTTTTTTGCCTTCCACGACAAATGAAATGAGAAATGATAGCAAGACTCATTGTGAAACAATTTTCATTTCCAGTTAAAGACTACAAATTGCTAAAGTTCTGTTATTTTGTTGAATTCATGTGGACTATTCTGTGATATTCTGGGTTTGGGGAGGGATGCAAGCCGACTTGTTGATGAGGTGATAATATCCTGCATTGATGACATGTTTACGACCCTGGAGAGTCAGATCTATGCAGTCATCGAAACAATTTCTGAGTCTGCACTTACTTATCCAGTGATTAATAGTTATGTTGATCCCTAATTATTTTGATGTAATGAGTGGTTTTGTATAGACTGACCTGTCTTCTCTATTGCATCTCTGTTGAATCTTCTCTGTTGAATAATGGCCATTTAGCAAGATGCCATAAGTTACAGTAATGCCAGCCAATTGGCTTTGACTAATTCTATCTTAGGTTACTTTTCCTCCATGCCTCTGAAACTGTGGTAAGGATAATGCCACTGTGGAATTCACTCAAAACTCTAAAACATAAATGCGTAATACAGAATGTAGCTATAATAATGTGTAATTTTTTACTTTTTACAACTTGAGAAGACAAATGTTTCTACCCGAGAATTAGACTTAATTTGTGAATCTTAAGAGTTATGTTTTGGTACAGTATAATATTTAATACTGTACATAGAGCTATGTGAAATATTTTTGCATTGTAATTTCAGAAAAGTCCTTAATATATCTACAATAATAGTGGAATGATAGTTTTTCATAATATCCCCCCCCCCCCCCCCCCAAAAAAAAAAGGAATTGGGCCGACACAAAATTGCATTATAATGGTGCCGCCTTCTTATTGGTCAACAAAATACTCTTGTTGTCAAATTGACTGGTGCTAGCAAATCTCTAGTTGTCAAATTGACTTAGTTGACCAATAAGAAGGCTGCACCATTAGAATGCAATTTGGTGTGTGCCCAATACATTTTTTGTGCAAAACATACTGTGCAACACTATCATTCCACTATTACTGTAGGTATATTAAGGACATTTTCTGAAATTACAGTGAAAAAATATTACACATAGCTCCTTTAATCTGTCATGGATGCTTATGCATTCATGCTTTTGTTACGCTTTTGTATATCACAGGTGTCCATAAACGGTTTACCTTTTTTTGTTCTCCAAGAAGTTACTTCCTATTTCAGATGCTTTCCTTGGTCAGAAAATCTTAACAAACATTTCCTGTCTCCTGATGCAAATCTGACGAGACTCAACATAGAGTGGTGGTGAGACATGCTTCAGATTGCTGAGTAAAAATGCCACGTGGTTGGTGAGTTATGCAACTTTAGGAATCATGTCGCGCTTTGCCAGTTGCAGTATTTCTCTCTGTTTTAGGGGGCATTTTATGACTACATAGCTCTAGGAGGAAATCCACATTTGTATTTTTCTGGTTTTCATTAATATCACAATCATGTACTCTGATGCTCAATGAACAAACATTACATTTAACTGAACAGAAGCTTCCCATGGTTAATTCTTAACTAGAGAGAGACATGGACAGAAATAGCTTTCCTTTAAATGGCAACATTTTAAATAATGGATTTTCAGAGTAGAAAATAGTTTCTCTAAGACACGAACAAAAAGGAACTTTGAGGTAAAATACATTTTCTGGAAGAAGCTAGAGTACAATGTATTGACATATGTTTTTGTAAGCATATTTCAAAACATGAAAATTATTTCGAGATTAAAGTCAAAATCATGTTTCAGGAATAAAGTTAAGATATTTCAGAATTAAGCCTAAATATTTCAAGAAAAAGTCTCAATATTTATTGATTTAAGTTAAATTTATTATTTTTTAATAAAGGCTAAATATTCTTTAGAATAAAGACTAAATATTTTTTACAATAAAATACTAATATATAGTATCCTAAAAATCCATATGCCACATAGCGTTGGGACCTACATTTAGAGTTGCCCTTCTGTATGTACCATGGCCATTCTGATACCTTCTCACAGTCCAGACAAGCTCCATTTGCTGCCTTTTCTTTTGCTGTACAATAACATCTGATCCAAAAATGATGCTTCTTGTTGTTAGTCATCATCTTCCTCCAGCCCCAGCCAGCTGAAGCTATATTTACAACTAGAGCTGCATAGCCAGGGCCTTTAGTGCTCTGAGACACTTCTACTTCAGTCTCGGTTCCAACACACCACTATTATTTGAAAATATATATTTTCATAAGAAAAATACAGAAAAATGCACTCATGTCTGTCCTGCTTGATTTAGCCCATCTCTGTGTGTTTTGACAGTTTCCATTGGTGCCAGGGTAGCTGACCTTCCTTAATTTGACATTATACAGTGCCTTGCAAAAGTATTCATCCCCCTTGGCGTTTTTCCTATTTTGTTGCATTGCAACCTGTAATTTAAAGGTATTTTTATTTGGATTTCATGTAATGGACATACACAAAATAGTTCAAATTGGTGAAGCGAAATGAAAAAAATTACTTGTTTCAAAAATTCTAAAAAATAAATAACGGAAAAGTGGTGGGTGCATATGTATTCACCCCCTTTGCTATGAAGCCCCTAAATAAGATCTGGTGCAACCAATTACCTTCAGAAGTCACATAATTAGTTAACTAAAGTCCAGCTGTGTGCAATCTAAGTGTCACATGATCTGTCTATATATATATGATCTCAGTATATATACACCTGTTCTGAAAGGCCCCAGAGTCTGCAACACCACTAAGCAAGGGGCACCACCAAGCAAGCGGCCCCATGAAGACCAAGGAGCTCTCCAAACAGGTCAAGGACAAAGTTGTGGAGAAGTACAGATCAGGGTTGGGTTATAAAAAAATATCAGAAACTTTGAACATCCTACGGAGCACCATTAAATCCATTATTAAAAAATGGAAAGAATATGGCACCACAACAAACCTGCCAGGAGAGGGCCGCCCACCAAAACTCATGGACCAGGCAAAGAGGGCATTAATCAGAGAGGCAACAAACAGACCAAAGATAACCCTGAAAGAGCTGCAAAGCTCCACAGCTGAGATTGGAGTATCTCTCCATCGGACCACTTTAAGCCGTACACTCCACAGAGCTGGGCTTTACGGAAGAGGGGCCAGAAAAAAGCCATTGCTTAAAGAAAAAATAAGCAAACACGTTTGGTGTTCGCCAAAAGGCATGTGGGAGACTCCCCAAACATATGGAAGAAGGAACTCTGGTCAGAGAGACTAAAATTGAGCTTTTTGACCATCAAGGAAAACACTATGTCTGGCGCAAACCCAAGACCTCTCATCACCCCCTTGAACACCATCACCACAGTGAAGCATGGTGGTGGCAGCATCATGCTGTGGGGATGTTTTTCCTCTGCAGGGACTGGGAAACTGGTCAGAATTGAAGGAATGAGGATGGCGCTAAATACAGGGAAATTCTTGAGGGAAACCTGTTTCAGTCTTCCAGAGATTTGAGACTGGGACGGAGGTTCACCTTCCAGCAGGACAATGACCCTAAGCATACTGCTAAAGCAACACTCGAGTGGTTTAAGGGTAACATTTAAATGTCTTGAATGGCCTAGTCAAAGCCCGGACCTCAATCCAATTGAGAATCTGTGGTATGACTTAAAGATTGCTGTACACCAGCGGAACCATCCAACTTGAAGGAGCTGGAGCAGTTTTTGCCATGAAGAATGGGCAGATAATCCAAGTGAGTAGACGTGCCAAGCTTATAGAGACATACCCCAAGAGACTTGCAGCTGTAATTGCTGCAAAAGTGGCTCTACAAAATATTGACTTTGGGGGGTGAATAGTTATGCACGCTCAAGTTTTCTTATTTCTTGTTTGTTGCATCTTCAAAGTGGTAGGCATGTTGTGTAAATGAAATGATACAAAAAAATTAATTTTAATTCCAGGTTGTAAGGCACAAAATAGGAAAAATGCCAAGGGGGGTGAATACTTTCGCAAGCCACTGTATATGAAACATTTATAGAGAAATAAATATAGGCTTTTGCACACTGTTGAGCGAATTCTTTTTCTAGATGTTCAAAGCTATTTTTGAACCATTGGCTTTTTTCATGTTCAGCTTTGCAAAATTTTTTTATCACGTTTTACCTGATTGTAGTATTAGCCTTGTAATACTCCTAATGCAATATTTTCTTATTGTGAATCAGTCTCTTATCTTCTTCCCGGTACATTAAATTATTTGAACTTGGAATTGTTTGTTTCACTTGTATGTGACTCTTTTCAAAACAATCATTCTGAGGATCTACTTTACAGCTTCTACTGTGATTCTGGAGTCTCTCCCCTCTCTTCTCTCTCTCTCTCTCTCTCTCTCTCCTCTCTCTCTCTCTCTCTCTCTCTCTCTCTCTCTCTCTCTGTCTCTGTCTCTGTCTCTCTCTCTGTCTCTGTCTCTCTCTCTGTCTCACTCTCTTCTCACTCTCTCTCTCTCTCACTCTCTTTCTCTCTCTCTCTCTCTCTCGCTCTCTTTCTCTCTTTCTTCCTCTCTCTCTCTCTCTCTCCCCCTTCTCTCTCTCTCTCTCTCTCTCTCTCTCTCTCTCTCTCTCTCTCTCTCTCTCTTCTCTCTCTCTCTCTCTCTCTCTCTTTATTTATTTATTTTATTTTTATTTTTTTTCTCTCTCGCTCTCTCTCTCTCTCTCGCTCTCGCTCTCTCTCTCTCTCTCTCTCTCTCTCTCTCTCTCTCTCTCTCTCTCTCTCTCTCTCTCTCTCTCTCTCTCTCTCTCTCTCTCTCTCTCTCTCTCTCTCTCTCTCTCTCTCTCTGTCTCTGGCTCTGTCCATTTCTCTCTCTCAAATTCAAATTTTTCTAATTCAAATACAAGATGCTTTATTGGCATGAAAAACATTGTGTCAATATTGCCAAAGCAACAATGTATACAATAATACAATTATAAACAATAACAAATAATAATATAAGATGGTAGTAAATAATAATCAAAATTAAATACAAAAATAATGATAATAAAATGGTATCAGTCAATTGTAGAAATCTAAATATGGAAAATGAAACTATAACTAACTTATAACTAAATAACGGTCATCTTCACCATTACATCAGTACTACAACTACCATCATCATTACTACCACTACTACCACCACCATCATTAAACTGCCATCATTACCATTACCACCCATACCACTACTATTTGGAATGATAAACAACAATAATAAGGGTAATAACAATAATAGTGATAACAATAATAATAAGTAAGTTACTATTTACTATGCAGATGTTATCATTCAGTGTCCCTCAGACTATGGCAGGCAAATACATATTTGGCTGCAAGAAGAGCCATTGCTCCTTCGCCCATGAGTACGAAGCTGTGAGGGAAACGGCACCTCCTTACCTTCAGGCTCTGATCAGACCCTACACCCAAACGAGGGCACTACGTTCATCCACCTCTGGCCTGCTAGCTCCCCTACCTCTACGGAAGCACAGTTCCCGCTCAGCCCAGTCAAAGCTATTCACTGCTCTGGCACCCCAGTGGTGGAACAAGCTCCCCCACGACGCCAGGACAGCGGAGTCACTGACCACCTTCCGGAGACACTTGAAACCCTACCTCTTTAAGGAATACCTGGAATAGAATAAAGTAATCCTTCTACCCCCCCCCCCCCTCCCCACCCCCCCATAAAAAAATACAATAAAAAAAGTGGTTGTCCCACTGGCAGTGAGTTGAATGCACCAATTTGTAAGTCGCTCTGGATAAGAGCGTCTGCTAAATGATGTAAATGTAAATGAGTATTTTTAGTTTTTCCTCTGGGTTTAATAAGTTAAAATTTGGAATAAATGTAGTCATTTCTGTGAATAATGAATCTCTTTGTGAGGAATATTTATCACAGTAATGGAGAAAGTGCATCTCTGTTTCTACCTCCCCTGTCCTGCAGTGACCACATATACGCTCCTCTTTGGGTAGCCATGTCTTTTTATGTCTGCAGGTTTCTATTGCCAATTGATGGTCACTCAGCCTGTACTTGGTAAGGATCTGTCTCTGCTTCGTATCTCTGACAGAGTAGAGATAATCAGCCAATTCCTATTCTCTGTTTAGGGTCAGATAGCAATTTAGTCGGCTTTGGGATTTTGTTTTGTTTTTCCAATGTTTTAAATATGAGTCCTTTGATTGGTTCATGATTTTGTTCATTGGAATTCTTTATTTTGAAGCAGTGCTGGTGTCTGCTTGGTTGGTTAGGTCCAACACCAGCTGACTGAGAGGGCTCGTTTCTGTGCTCAGCTCTTGGGTTTGAAGTGCTTTAAATTGCAGACTTGAATTTGGACTTGAATTTAGATGTAGCCAAAATTGTAATGATCTTTTCTGTATTTTCATTACTACTGGAAAGCGGCCCAATTCTGCCCTACATGCATTAGTTGGTGTATTTCTCTGGACTTGTAGAATTTTCTGACAGAATTCTGCATGTAGGGCTTCAATTGGATGTTTGTCCCACATTTTAAAGTCCAGTTTATTGAGTGGCCCCCAAACCTCACTTCCGTAAAGAGCTATTGTTAGGATTACACTGTCAAATATTTTGGTCCAAATTCTAATTGGGATGTTGATTTTGAATAATTTCATTTTTATTGCATACTCTCTCCCTCTCTCTCTCTCTCTCTCTCTCTCTCTCTCTGTCTCTGGCTCTGTCCCTCTCTCTCTCTCTCTCTCTCTCTCTCTCTCTCTCTCTCTCTCTCTCTCTCTCTCTCTCTCTCTCGCTCTCGCTCTCGCTCTCGCTCTCTCTCTCGCTCTCTCTCCTTCGCTCTTTCTCTCGCTCTCTTTCTCTCTCTTTCTCTCTCTCTCTCTTTCTCTCTCGCTCTCTCTCGCTCTCTCTCGCTCTCTTTCCCTCTCTCTCTCTCTCTCTCTCTCTCTCTCTCTCTCTCTCTCTCTCTCTCTCTCTCTCTCTCTCGCTCTCTCTTTCTCTCTTTCTCTCTCTGGAATTGCAGATTCACATGCAGTATAACATTCACCTCTGCAATATGGCCAAACAAGCGTCTAGCAATTTAATACTTTGGACCACTGTTTATCCTTGGAGTGTGGCATATTTTACATTCCTTTTTAAATTTTAATCTGCTTTGCGTTTTTCATGGACGTAGAGGGAAACAATGCAGCATAAGCTGTTCAGGTCAGCTCTGTGGTTTGTTTTCCATGCCAGTTCTTGAGATTTAAAGCAGAGTTTGAACTGACCAACATGTTGTACACATTGTGCAGAAAGAGACTCTTCTCAAACTCTCTCACCTTCTTTGTGCTCTCTGTCTCACACACATAAGTTAGTGCATGCTCACACACGCACACACGCACGCATGCACACACACACACGTGCACGCACACATCCAGTGAGAGATGCAGACAAGGCTTGCCACTGTTTTTCCCTTGAACATTGATTATGCTCTTCAGAGATCGTTCATGACCATCCAACTCACCAATCTTATTTCCTATCGTTCTCCATCAGTAAATATTTCCGTAAATTAATGTCTGGAAAAGCAAGAGGCTCATAGAACAAATGCTGATTAATAGAACATATTTCCTCGTCTATTGTAGCCATCTACAAAGAGAAGCCCTCTGCGTCTCTATGGCTGAGTCACTACAGAGGATTGGGCACCATTCATGTTTTTCCCATGTTGCAATTTACTCACTGAATTAGGCCTAAACCAAAAAAGTGTTTCAATACCAATTATCATCTGGCAACGAGGGAAGGGGGTCTGACCGGGGTGGGGGATGAGCTACTTAAGCCTTTTCACTAGTGTTGCCTTGTTTCCCCTGTTCCTCTCCTTGAGAGAGTAATGTGTTTCCACACACAAAGGGAGGATCTTCAGAGATATGCCAAGAGTCTGGAGAGTGTGTTTGCTGGACCTGTGAAGAGAGCTCTTTAGGAGGCTTTGGGGACAATGGTGTATGGGCACCGGCAGAGGTTTACTTTGTCCACACCAAGCATTTCACACGCACCCTGGGCAACAGCCGGTCTGGGCTAAGGCGACAACATTAGTCTGAGTTATTGAAAAGTTGTATCTTTTTTTTCTCAAAGCCCCCTTTTTATCTTTGTCATCCAATCAGGGCTGGACCAATGGTGTTGGAGCGAGCTCTGTTTGGCCAGCCTTCTTTTTTATTTAATTTAGACCACTATACTGTGTTGTCTGTCCATAATTACTGAATTCGTTGTCACCTATAGGGTGTTTCCTCTCCTCTCATTCTCCCCCTCAAAAAACGACGTTCTGATGAAATATTTTGAGAGGATGCACAGTTATCCCCTATTTTGAGTTATAGTTTTACTATAACTGCCATATTACTTCTAAGGGTGTTTTGCTGATCTCTGCATCGTGAAATATCTTGCCTTCTTATACAGACAGTACATATTGTATCAGACTGACTGTGCTATTTATCTGTGGCAGAGTAGATATACACTACCTGAGAGTATTCTGTGTCAGATTAAAAGTAAAAGTGAATCCTCTCTCTCTTCTCTGGGATTTCATTTGACCCCCTTTGGGTTTTATAACTCAGATGTCTGCAGGTGAGGCATTAGGATTTGAATGCTTTTGATTGTTCAGCTTTAGGTGTTCAGACATATCAGTATAATTCTTACTCCTATATCATATCTGAATCCTTGGTATCGTCATAAACAAGATTTGTGATGCATAAAATAATCTTTGTTGCATTACGAGAACGGTTAGTTCTGCCTGAGTTGGTTAACCTGGTAGATGAACCCCTCTCTGTTACAGGGTATGTATATAATATAACCAATCAGAAGATACATTTTTTTCTTCTAATTTACAGTATTTATTTTGGTGTTCACTGTGATATTCACTGCTCTCCATCCTGATCCTCAGGAATTTTCCAGAAAATTTCCACCAAGAGGAAAAGGGGTTTCCTTAGGAGAATGATGTCACATTTGGAAAGCCCATTACATATTCAGCATATATATGGAGTCACATGAAATAATCATGTGTCAGGGTTTGGCGCTCTTAAATATTTATTATGGTCCATCACACTGGTACAGTGTACAGTATAGCAAATATTCTCCTTGCAGTGTCAGCCTTTCTATCGACCCATTGCCCATGCATTTATATATAATTTTTATTTTTATATATCTCTTTTGGTGCTCTTTATAACAGATTGCATAATTCCAAGTGCCCTCAGAGCTAACGCTTGTAACACAGGGTGAATTACTCCGTGCAGAGATTTTATGCATTTCATTTATCCTTTTGTCAACTCCAATGCATATTAAGTATTGACTATTCAGTGACATTAACACCATATGCCTATGGGAATCATCCACCGTACTACCTTTTGCTTCCAGGCTACATGCACGCCCTCCAGGCTATCGACAGACAACAAAACATTTGACAAAAGGATGAGCGTCTTTAAAGGGGCAATCTGCAGTTGCTACATCCATTTTTGGACGCATAACTTAATGATATATACTATGTAACTGATAAATGCCTCAACAGCTTAGTTCAACTGTCGCACCCCACTGGGCAAACACTGGTTAAATCAACGTTGTTTCCACGTCATTTCAATGAAATTGCGTTGAAACAACGTGTAATAGACATTGAATTTATGTGGGAACCCATCAGAACCCAAAATATACGTTTGTTTTACTCCAATGTTTGTAAACATAGTGTAAACATATTTTTTGTTTTTGCAAAACAGAGGCGGGGTGTCGGCTTTGTTATAGTTTCAACTGCGGATTGGCCCTTTAAGCCAGGCCCAATGCATCTTCATTATAGCTGAAGTTTTCTATCTCTCCCCTTACTCCTCTGCCAGCCTTTTCCATTTGCCCTGCCACATTGTTCATATCTCAATGCAGAGTTTCAGACAGCGGTTGCTATAGCAATAGCCGTATCTGACAAGGGCCCAGGCGAACTCCTGATTGAAGAAAATGGTACCTTGTGGAGAATTTCTGCCTTTAAGAGGTTGCTGTGGCACAGAAATGTCCTCATAGATTTTTTCCCTGTAAACTGACATCCCTGTTACTATAAGTGAGCAGTTAGGTAGAATGGAGAGTTGAAATGGAAAGTCAATAGAAATTATATTGACTTGACCTTCAGAATTATTTTCACCTACAATACTTTGCTATTCTTCCTTTGAAATGCAATTATAGCATGGGAAAAAACTTGTCTGTAGGTATTTTAAGCAACTGGTAAATAGAGAAGGAAAAGCCTATGACAAATTGTTGAGGGGCCATTGTCTTTAACAATGTATTTTGGCTCTCTGGAGAGACAGATTTGAAGTATATTTGGCTACAGATGTTCTATTAAAATAAGTTGTGTTGCATTCCCTGCTTCAGTTTAGACCAGCTTCACGACTCGCTCGTTTTTTAATAGTAACACTCTCCCTGTTGGGAGTGCTACCATGGTTAAATAAAGGAATTCAATTATTCAGTAGAGTTGGTCTTTTAATGGCATTAACCTCAAAAGCTTGACTATAAATACTTTGACAAAAAATAAATAATTAACCAAATAGATGCATAAGTAGATTACGTAAAACCGATAAGGGATGCACAGGGGCAAATCACCTTTGATTCAGTTACTTTTTCCATTTGAGAACCTCTGAACCACAGACATATCTATTGGACTGTCTGCATACCCACTGTATAAGGAGACATACTTTTGAAACACAGTCTGTATTTGTCAGTATGTTTATGGGTTAATAAGATCTGATAAATAAAATATGAATTCCTCTTCGGGGTGCTTTGCTAAGACGTTGTATTGCTGAAAACACCACTTTGCTGTCAGATCAGATAGAAAGTCAGTTTTGACACATTTCCATGCTGGAGATGGATAAAATATACACTACATTAGAAATAATATTTGCTGGGCCTTCTGAGTGGCACAGCGGTCTAAGGCACTGCAGTGCTTGAGGCGTCAATACAGATCTGGGTTCGATTCCGGGCTGTGTCGCAGCCGGAAGCGACCGGGAGACCCATGAGGTGATGCACAATTGGCCCAGCGTCATCTGGGTTAGGGGAAGGTTTGGCTGGACGGGATGTCCTTGTCCCATTGCGCTCTAGCGACTCCTGTGGCGGGCTGGCACGCTGACATGCACACTGACACGATTTCCTCTGACACATTGGTGTGGCTGGCTTCCGAGTTAAGCGAGCAGTGTGTCAAGAAGCAGTGCGGCTTGGCATGGTCGTGTTTCGGAGGACGGTTGGCTCTTGACCTTCGCCTCTCCCGAGTCCATACAGGAGTTGCAGCGATGGGACAAGACTGTAACTACCAATTGGATATCACGAAAAATTGGTAAAAAGTAACTAAATATACAACATTATTGTTACTGTGACGCTTTGTTGAACATGGCGATTACATTTTGTGATCCACTTCTTTTTCAGTTATAGCTTCTTCAAATCTTTGCTGACTCAGTTATGTCACAGCTCTGTTTGATTTATGCATAATTATGAGGTGACAGACCGATTGGGATCATCATGACCAATCTTGAGAGGGTGATGCATCAGTTCTTTCTTGGGGAACATGCTTACCATTGAAATAGTTTGATTGTGCTATTGACATTTTTCTCACAATCTAGTTAGCTAGCCTAGATCTTAGAGTGCTAAGTGCTCTTCACTGGTCTCAGAAATGGCTGGGGTGTGTTCACTCATCTAACATAATAGTTGTTTAGGAATAGTGTCTGAACCATGCAATCCTTTTATGAATGGTTTCTAATCTCTAGATGTGGGAGTTCCTTCACACACATACTGTGAATGAATCAATTCCTCTTATCCCTTGGGAAAAGTGTCACATTTAGCCTTGACTTTATCAGAAGAACACATGGACTTCCCTGTCATGGGAGAGCTAATTTGCTCTCCTATAACTGATAGTGTTCTGTCATTGGAGTTCTTCAAAGGATGAAAAGCTATGTTAGAGAATACAGTGAGGGAAAAAAGTATTTGATCCCCTGCTGATTTTGTACGTTTGCCCACTGACAAAGAAATGATCAGTCTATAATTGTAATGGTAGGTTTATTTGAACAGTGAGAGACAGAATAACAACAACAAAATCCAGAAAAACGCATGTCAAAAATGTTATAAATTGATTTGCATTTTAAAGAGGGAAATATGTATTTGACCACTCTGCAAAACATGACTTAGTACTTGGTGGCAAAACCTTGTTGGCAATCACAGAGGTCAGATGTTTCTTGTTGTTGGCCACCAGGTTTGCACACATCTCAGGAGAGATTTTGTCCCACTCCTCTTTGCAGATCTTCTCCAAGTCATTAAGGTTTCGAGGCTGACGTTTGGCAACTCGAACCTTCAGCTCCCTCCACAGATTTTCTATGGGATTAAGGTCTGGAGACTGGCTAGACCACTCCAGGACCTTAATGTGCTTCTTCTTGAGCCACTCCTTTGTTGCCTTGGCCGTGTGTTTTGGGTCATTGTCATGCTGGAATACCCATCCACGACCCATTTTCAATGCCCTGGCTGAGGGTAGGAGGTTCTCACCCAAGATTTGACGGTACATGGCCCCGTCCATCGTCCCTTTGATGCAGTGAAGTTGTCCTGTCCCCTTAGCAGAAAAACACCCCCAAAGCATAATGTTTCCACCTCCATGTTTGACGGTGGGGATGGTGTTCTTGGGGTCATAGGCAACATTCCTCCTCCTCCAAACACGGCGAGTTGAGTTGATACCAAAGAGCTCCATTTCACCCAACACTTTCACCCAGTTCTCCTCTGAATCATTCAAATGTTCATTGGCAAACTTCAGACGGGCCTGTATGTGCTTTCTTGAGCAGGGGGACCTTGCGGGCGCTGCAGGATTTCAGTCCTTCACGGCGTAGTGTGTTACCAATTGTTTTCTTGGTTACTATGGTCCCAGCTGCCTTGAGATCATTGACAAGATCTTCCCGTGTAGTTCTGGGCTGATTCCTCACCGTTCTCATGATCATTGCAACTCCACGAGGTGAGATCTTGCATGGAGCCCCAGGCCGAGGGACATTGACAGTTCTTTTGTGTTTCTTCCATTTGCGAATAATCGCACAAACTGTTGTCACCTTCTCACCAAGCTGCTTGGCGATGGTCTTGTAGCCCATTCCAGCCTTGTGTAGGTCTACAATATTGTTCCTGACATCCTTGGAGAGCTCTTTGGTCTTGGCCATGGTGGAGAGTTTGGGATCTGATTGATTGATTGCTTCTGTGGACAGGTGTCTTTTATACAGGTAACAAGCTGAGATTAGGAGCACTCCCTTTAAGAGTGTGCTCCTAATCTCAGCTCGTTACCTGTATAAAAGACACCTGGGAGCCAGAAATCTTTCTGATTGAGAGGGGGTCAAATACTTATTTCCCTCATTAAAATGCAAATCAATTTATAACATTTTTGACATGCGTTTTTCTGGATTTGTTTGTTGTTATTCTGTCTCTCACTGTTCAAATAAACCTACCATTAAAATTATCGACTGATCATTTCTTTGTCAGTGGGCAAACGTACAAAATCAGCAGGGGATCAAATACTTTTTTCCCTCACTGTACATACGTTTGGTACCACTAATTACCAGCTTTTAACTGCATTGTTTTGAATAAGCAACCTGTTGACTTTTATTGTGTGAAATTTCTTATATGAAGGAGGCTATCAGAACTTGTGAAAAAAAGGCAATAATGGTATAACAATCAAAATGATAAAGAGTCTATTGGCAGTCATTTCTTTGTATATTTACCTTGACAAAAACAGCTTAATAATTTACACTGTGCCATAGAAAAACTTTTCCACTGTTCTAAGGAACCATACCCACACCTATGCATCAATCATTTTAAAACCCCATAAAATCCTTTGTTATGTAGGCGAGTCTAAAAGGATTTGGTGATAGCGATAGCCCAAGAACAATACTGTCTTAGGCAAGGACAGATATCTGGCAGTTTCTGGCAGTTTTTTCTAGCTAATATTCTGGTTAAATATACATTTTTCACTGTGGAATGGCATTCCACTGAGCTCATAATAATCTGTTGGTGTTATAGTGTTATTGTGACTGTATGGATCTGCTTAGCACTCAGGAGAATGGTGTTGACAGAGGAACGTGACTAGGTAGGCCTACATAGTCTACATACAACGTTTGTCCTAGTTTTCAGCTGACAAACCAATGGTCTGCTCCAAAGCTATGGAGATAGATTTCTGTCAAAATGTTGTAAATGAATGAGTAACAATGTGAATTTTGACAGAAATCATTTTGACAGAACTCTATCTCCATACTACGATCTGCAAGAAGATTAGGCGATCCATCACTCTAATGCTTAGCTTTGACAGAAACAATTGTCTGGTAAAACATTATAACAGTGACATGAAAATTCTGAGATGGCCAGCTTTTACACTGACCACATTATAGGGATGAGTACGGTTAATTAATTACTAGAATATCCAAACGGATGTCAGTATTCGATTACTTGCAAGATTATTCTTATTTCTTTGAGAAAACAATTGTAGGCCTATTTTAACAATGAAAAGGCTTTGTCTGAATTAAATAAAATGATCCATGTGACATTGCTACATACAAGTATATACCATGACATTTGACATTATTAATTGAATAAAACAACACACTTTTGAATGTAGTTTTTATGAACTGCGCCCCATAAAAAAGACATACCGGTAGCCTGCACACGTTTCAGACGTGTAGCTTGTTGTTGTTGGGCAATCAAAGTGGCACTACAGCCAGAGGCTCCATATGTAGCCTAGCAGGCGAAGTAGGATATTTCTAATAAATGCAAAATGGAATTAAAATTACACAATTAAGTTATCTTAATGAGAAGGAGTAGACTACAATGAGCAACCAACAGGTAGGTTGTTTTTTAATCTGAATGGAGTTGTTGTAGACAAGGACGGGGAGAACAGCAAAATAACCTAAATTAGCCTGGCTAGTTGATTAGCCTAGCAAGCTAGTTGACTAACTTAGCTGGCTAGCGCAGCTAGCTTCTTTACCTCAATTTGATGCAGTCAAGACAGGCGCTACCAGATGGTTCGAAAGATAACATATGGCAGCAACAAGTTTGTCTAATTAGCGCAAGTATGACTACTTTCTCGCTCTCTACCTCCCTCCCGTCACCGGCCCCTGCCCTTCCCCTGCCCTGCTGCAGCTATCCTGAGTCGCTCAGCAAACAAGTGCTGTTTAGAAAAAAAGTATTTAGACTATCCAGATTTCCAAAAAAACAATGATATTATTCAAATAGTGAAAATATTTCAAATGCCCAACCCTATTACATTATAAAGACAGAGGGTACCCTGTTAAAAAGCACCAGACAAATGCCTTGGTGACTATTGATATCACCAGTCCTAGAATATGTCTCACTGCTGGACTCAGTGATCTGAGTAGGAACTGCATGTCCTCCCTGCTCCACCTGTGACCCTGGGTGTGTCCCAACAATATATGCTTGCTCCTGAAGTGTGCACTCGTTCACAAAATCCTACAAATCTAAAAACATTGGATTGGTGGAGGTATTGGCTAGTGGGACTTTCCATCAGTCATTTCCTTTCAAATCAATGTACACTTTCGGAGGAAGGAGGTCTGAAGAGGCATTATGGACAGTGGTCTTCCGGTCAACTCTTCCTGAACCCTAAAATACTGGTCTCATAATGTATGGAACCTACAACCATTGTCCATTCAACCTGTGTTATTATTATGATGCTATTGTTGTCTTTAAATCAAGAGACTTGAAGGCTAATTATGTTGGCGTGACAGCTTGACACTTGTCATAATACTTTTCTTTAGTAACGCACTTAGTTCACAAGGTTCAGGTGTGACATTTCATACCCAAACAAGAGGTATGAGCACCTCCAATCACGTGACCGATGTTTTTAGTGAGCGTGTGCGGGTGGAGCTCTAGTAGTCCTTGTGAAATATCCTGATATATAAGCCCCACTGCCAGACCACATAATTAGCTTTTGACCTACATTTCTCCCAGGCTTTCCGTGCGTAGGGCACGGGTCAGTTTCACTGGGATTAAGTCTTGCCATTTCAAGGCAATTATTTTATTCTCACCACCACAACTGTGACTTTAAAGAAGACCAAGTATGTAAGCTTCCTTTTCACAGCTAACTGTTTATGGTTGTGTGCATTGTCTCACGTCAGATGGCGTCATTCTAATGCGACACACCGTTGCCAGGACCCATCTCAGAGTGGAAGAGGCGAAGCGAGAGGGTTTACTCCGCCAAAAATGTGTCCACGTTAAGCAGATCATGAATTATTAAGAAAGTGTAGAGTTTGTATGGGGGTCAATGAGAGTGTCGAATTTAGATAAAAATGAATTACTATTTTGGTACATGATGCTTATTTGATCGAATAGAAGTTTCGTAATGCTTGGTTGTTACGAGTGTACTGATATAAGTGTGATGTACGTGAAATCCTGGCAACTTTGGGGGAAAAAATTGGAGACAGTCTATGCATATTCTTGAGGCTAGCATCTCACTCCATTGAATACAGGAGGTTGACGTCAACACCTCTCATCGAATATTCAAAAAAGTATTCAAATAACGAGATGTATCCACCACCGGAGGTTGGTGGCACCTTAATTGGGGAGGACGGGCTGGTGGTAATGGTTGGAGTGGAGTAAGTGGAATGGTATCAAATACATGGTATCAAATGCCATTCCATTCACTCTGTTCCATCCATTATTATGAGCCGTCCTCCCCTCAGCAGCCTCCACTGGTATCCACCAATCCAAGGAGGAATAGGTGGGAGCTTGAAAGCCCGCTGTTCCGCTCTGTGGACAACGAATCCCATTGTTAGGGCAGAGACACAAGTATCTCGTCATTATATTCAGTATCTCTGGCCATCTGTGTAACCAAACGTGGAACTCATCTAAAAAAATCTAGACATAGCTCATTCGCCTAACTCTACCCAAGCCAACAAGGTGAAAAATCTGACGATTTGCCCTTGAGCAAGGCACTTAACCCTATTTTGCTCCAGGGGTGCCGTTCTACTGTGTTTGACCCTGTAAAACAACACATTTCACTGCACCTACACTACGTGACCAAAAGTAAAATGTTGTTACGTTACAGCCTTATTCTAAAATGGATGAAATAAATAAAAATCCTCATCAATCTAGACACAATACCCCATAATGACAAAGAGAAAACAGGTAAAAATGTTTTGGGGAAAATGTATTACAAATAGAAAACTGAAATACCTTATTTACATAGTGTAAGTATTCAGATCCTTTGCTATGAGACTCAAAATTGAGCTCAGTTGCATCCTGTTTCCATTGATCATTCTTGAGATGTTTCTGAAACTTGATTGGAATCCAAGTGTGGTAAATTCAATTGATTGGACATGATTTGGAAAGGCACACACCTGTCTATATAAGATCCCACAGTTGACAGTTCATATCAGAGCAAAAACCAAGCCATGATGTTGAAGGAATTGTCCTTAGAGCGCCGAGACAGGATTGTGTCGAGGCACAGATCTGGGGAAGGGTACCAAAACATTTCTGCAGCATTGAAGGTCCCCAAGAACACAGTGGCCTCCATCATTCTTAAATGGAAGAAGTTTGGAACCACCATGACTCTTCCTAGAGCTGGCCGGGAGAGAAGGGCCTTGGTCAGGGAGGTGACCAAGAATCTGATGGTCCCTCTGAAGGAGCTCCAGAGTTCCTCTGTGGAGATGGGAGAACCTTCCAGAAGGACAACCATTTCTGCAGCACTCCACCAATCAGGCCTTTATGGTAGATTGGCCAGACGGAAGCCACTCCTCAGTAAAAGGTACATAACAGCCCGCTTGGAGTTTGCCAAAAGGCAAACTAAAGGACTCTCAGACCATGAGAAACTGATGATTCTCTGGTTTGATGAAACCAAGATTTAACTATTTGGCCTGAATGCCAAGCATCACGTCTTGAGGAAACCTGGCATCATCCCTACGGTGAAGCATGGTGGTTTCAGCATTATGCTGTGGGGATGTTCTTCAGCGGCAGGGACTGGGAGACTAGTCAGGGTCGAGGGAATGATGAACGGAGCAAAGTACTGAGAGATCCTTGATGAAAACCTGCTCCAGAGCGCTCAGGACATCAGACTGGGGCGAAGGTTCACCTTCCAACAGGACAACGACCCTAAGCACACAGCCAAGACACCGCAGGAGTGGCTTCGGGACAAGTCTCTGAATGTCCTTGAGTAGCCCAGCCAGAGCCCGGACTTGAACCCGATCGAACATCTCTGGAGAGACCTGAAAATAGCTGTGAAGCGACGCTCCCCATCCAACCTGACAGAGCTTGAGAGGATCTGCAGAGAAGAATGGGAGAAACTCCCCACATACAGGTGTGCCAAGCTTGTCATACCCAAGAAGATTCGAGGCTGTAATCGCTTTCAAAGGTGCGTCAACAAAGTACTGAGTGAAGGGTCTGAATACTTATGTAAATGTAATATTTCAGTTTTGTATTTTTACTACATTTGCTAAAAATTCAAAAAAACTGTTTTTGCTTTGTCATTATGGGGTATTGTGTGTAGATTGATGAGGGGGGGAAATTTTAGAATGTATTATTATTTTAGAATAATGCTGTAACGTAACAAAATGTGGAAAATGTCAAGGGGTCTGAATACTTTCCAAATGCACTGTATGTGGACAACTGTTTGTCGAACATATCATTCCAAAATCATGGGCATTAATATGGAGTTGGTCCCTCCTTTGCTGCTATAACAGCCTCCACTCTTCTGGGAAGGCTTTCCACTAGATGTTGGAACATTGCTGCGGGGACTTGCTTCCATTCAGCCACAAGAGCATTAGTGAAGTCGGGCACTGATTTTGGACGATGAGGCCTGGCTCGCAGTCGGCGTTCCAATTCATCCCAAAGGTGTTCAATGATGTTGAGGTCAGGGCTCTGTGCAGGCAAGTCAAGTTCTTTCACACCGATCTCTACAAACAATTTTTCTATGGGCCTCGCTTTGTGCACGGGGGCATTGTCATGCTGAAACAAGAAAGGGCCTTCCTCAAACTGTTGCCACAATGTTGGAAGCACAGAATCATCTAGAATGTCATTGCATGCTGAAGCGTTAAGATTTCCCTTGACTGGAACTAAGGTGCCTAGCCCGAATCATGAAAAATAGTCCCAGACTAGTATTCCTCCTCCACCAAACTTTACAGTTGGCACTATGCATTGGGCAGGTAGCATTCTCCTGGCATTGACAAACTGACTTGTTGGAAACGTGGCATCCTATGATGGTGCCACGTTGAAAGTCACTGAGCTCTTCAGTAAGGCCATTCTACTGCCAATGCTTGTCTATGAAGATTGCATGGCTTTGTGCTCCATTTTATACACCTGTCATTAACGGGTGTGGCTGAAATAGCTGAATCCACTAATTTGAAGGGGTGTCCACATACCTTTGTATGTATAGTGTATCTCGTGTATGTGACAATAAAATATATACAATTCTAGTTCAAACACCGCTCTATCGCAGCACCGAACTAAAAAATAAGTAACTTTCTCTTTGGAAGAGCAAGGATAGAGTGCCGTCTGAAACATTGTAGGGTGCCTCGTCGGCACAATGCGGGTGAAGAACACAGCGGGCCAGAGCAGTTCTTCCACTGTCGGGAGAAATGGTAATGCATTAATATATGTTAATGTATATGTTAATTGCATGCAAATAAAGGTTGCTTCACTACCACACCCACAACGGAAGCAAAATCATGGCCTCGGATTCACAAGTGGTTGCATTAAAACATGCTCAGGGGCCCTGACCTCCAGGGGGCCCCCATTAATGTTGTTAGTCACTCTCATTCAGATAACATATGAATATTCAATGTGAAAAGAAATGCGTCAAGGTATTGACACATTTACACTAAGTATACAAAACATTAAGGACACCTGCTCTTTCCATGACATAGACTGACCAGGTGAATCCAGGTGAAAGCTATGACCCCTTATTGATGTCACTTTTTAAATCCACTTCAATCAGTGTAAATGAAGGGGAGGAGACAGGTTAAATAATGTTTTTTAAGCCTTGAGACAACTGAGATATGGATTGTGCATGTCTGCCATATTCCATACAGAGGGTGAATGTGCAAGACAAAATATTGAAGTGCCTTTGACCGGGGTTTGGTGGTAGGTGCCAGGCCCAGGCACACCTGTTTGTGTCAAGAACTACAACACTGCTGGGTTTTTCATGCTCAACAGTTTCCTGTGTGTATCAAGAATGGTCCACCACCCAAAGGACATCCAGACAACTTGACACAACTGTGGGAAGCACTGGCGTCAAGATGGGCCAGCATCCCTGTGGAACTCTTTGTAGAGTCCATGCCACGACGAATTGAGGCTGTTCTGAGGGAAAAAGGGGGTGCAACTCAATAGTAGGAAGGTGTTCCTAATGTTTTGTACACTCAGTGTATTTCAACAAAGAAAGCATCCGCGCGAGGCAAACAGCGTCCCTCTGTCTAAGTATTGATAGCCCATGTATCTGATGCTGTCTTGCTAAAAAGAATATGACATGTCATACACTTTTTGGTCAGACTGAATCAGATGCATGGGCTACACATACTAAGACAGAGGGGCGCAGTTTCACTTGTTCGGATGCTTTCTCCGGTGAGATTGGTGAGTCTTGCGTGTCGGTGCGAGTCTTGGTCAAAATGATCTATATATTCAGCAATGACCTATCACATCTCAGAATTTCTGGGGGGGCCGCTGGGGTGGCCAATTAGATTTCAGTGGGGGCTGTGGCCACCATGAGTCCACCCTCTGGACACGCCCCTGCTTGAACCCCATTGCAAACCTGTGGTTTGAATTGAAGAGAAGGGCCTCCCGAGTGGCACAGCGGTCTAAGGCACTGCATCGCAGTGCTAGAGGCGTCACTACAGATCCGGATTTGATCCAGGGCTGTGTCGCAGCTGGCCGCGACTGGGAGAACCACGAGGCAGTGCACAATTGGCCCAGCGTCGTCCGGGTTAGGGGAGGGTTTGGCCAGCTGGAATGTCCTTGTCGCATCGCGCTCTAGCGACTCCTTGTGGCAGTGTGTCAAGAAGCAGTAAGGCTTGGCAGGGTTGTGATTCAGAGGATGCATGGCTCTTGACCTTTGCCTCTCCCGAGTCCGTACGTGAGTTGCAGCGATGGGACAAGACTGTAACTACCAATTGGGAGAAAAACATTTGTAAAAAGTACCCAAATAAAACAATGAATTGAAGAGAGCACTCAATAAGCTCAGATATAGGCTATCAAGGATCTGGAAAGATTCTGTATGGAGGAATAGTCTAATATCCCTTCAAATGTGGTCTCCAATCTCAGAAAACATGTTAGAAAAAGGCTCAGTGTCCTTATCCTCGCAAGGGGAGGGTGATGGAATATTGAAAACATTGAATATATTGGACCCTTTTTGAGATTTTTTAAAATTACTTGTTTCTCTGAGCAATTGTATCAGTATAAACAATATATATATATATATATATATATATATATATATATATATATATATAAACAATTTAATCAATTTTAGAATAAGGCTGTAACGTAACAGAATGTAGAAAAAGTGAAGGGGTCTGAATACTTTCCGAATGCACTGTAGATATATATATATATATATATATATATATATATATATATATATATATATCTACAGTGCATTCGGAAAGTATTCAGACCCCTTCACTTTTTCTACATTCTGTTACGTTACAGCCTTATTCTAAAATTGATTAAATTGTTTTTTTCCCTCATCAATCTACACACAAAACATAATGACAAAGCAAAAACAGGTGTTTATAAATTCATGCAAATGTAACAAATAAAACAACGGAAATATCACATTTGCATGATAATTCAGATCCTTAACTCAGTACTTTGTTGAAGCACCTTTGGCAGCGATTACAGCCTCGAGTCTTCTTGGGTATGACGCTACAAGCTTGGCACACCTGTATTTGGGGAGTTTCTTCCATTCTTCTCTGCAGATCCTCTTAAGCTCTGTCAGGTTGGATGGGGAGTGTCGCTGCACAGCTATTTTCAGGTCTCTCCAGAGATTTTCGATCGGATTCAAGTCTGGGCTCTGGCTGGGCCACTAAAGGACATTCAGAGACTCGTCCCGAAGCCACTCCTACATTGTCTTGGCTGTATGCTTAGGGTCGTTGTCTGTTGGAAGGTGAACCTTCACCCCAGTCTGAGGTCCTGGGCGCTCTGGAGCAGGTTTTCATCAAGGATCTCTCTGTACTTTGCTCCATTCATCTTTCCCTCGATCCTGACTAGTCTCCCAGTCTCTGCTGCTGAAAAACATCCCCACAGCATGATGCTGCCACCACCATGCTTCACCGTAGGGATGGTGCCAGGTTACCTCCAGACGTGACACTTGGCATTCAGGCCAAAGAGTTCAATCTTGGTTTCATCAGACCTGGAAGGTTCTCCCATCTCCACAGAGGAACTCTGGAGGTTTGTCAGTGACCATCGGGTTCTTGGTCACCTCCCTCACCAAGGCCCTTCTCCCCCGATTGCTCAGTTTGGCCGGGCGGGCAGCTCTAGGAAGAGTCTTGGTGGTTCCAAACTTCTTCTATTTTAGAATGATGGAGGCCACTGTGTTCTTGGAGACCTTCAATGCTGCAGAGATTTTTTGGTACCCTTCCCCAGATTTGTGCCTCAACACAATCCTGTTTCGGAGCTCTACGGACAATTCCTTCAACCTCATGGCTTGGTTTTTGCTCTGACATGCACTGTCAACTGTGGGACCTTATATAGACAGGTGTGTGCCTTTCCAAATCATGTCCAATCAATTGAATTTACCACAGGTGGACTCCAATCAAGTTGTAGAAACATCTGAAGGATGAATGGAAACAGGATGCACCTGAGCTCAATTTCGAGTTTCATAGCAAAGGGTCTGAATACTTATGTAAATAAGGTTACAGTTGTTTATACATTTGCTAAAATTTCTAAAAACCTGTTTTCACTTTGTCAATATGGGGTATTGACATAGATTGATGAGGAAAACATTTAATTTAATCCATTTTAGAATAAGGCTGTAAATTAACAAAATGTTGAAAAGGTCAAGGGGTCTGAATACTTCCCGAATGCACTGTATATATATATATGTATATTATATATATTTTTGCATACAGTATAGCTGAGTATTTGTATTTTATTTTACTGTATTTGTTATCAAGGGTGCCAATACTTTTAGTCATATATTGGAAGGACTGACCCACTAGGCACAGACGTCAATCCACGTAGGTTCAACGTAACTTAATTGAAATGACGTGGAAACCACGTTGATACAACCAGTGGGAACTGCCCATTCTCTCATGATTTAAACTCAAATTGTACCAATAACTGCTGTCTGAGATCGATTAACTAGACATTCAGTCAACACAACCCACTCTGTAGTTTCTTAAAAAACAGCTACTAGTGTTGATATTCTGCAATCAAATGAACCTTCTTCTTGACCCACAATCATGCATTGTCACACACAAGGAGACATTTCTGCCTTTGTCCATATCAACATACTCAAAAGTCTGTGTCTGTTTTGGCGGGATTCCTTGATATAGCAAGACACTACTAGGAAAACCATAACATTTTTACAAGCTTTCTGACAGTGGAGATGTGTGTCAATGCTTGCATACATAGAGTAATAGTTCAAAAAATTATTCTGAACTGTTACAATAGCACAAACGCATTGTTCTATCCACTTAGCATACTTATTTATTGGGGTGAGAGCTCATGTGGGCAACAATGATAAACTGTGTTATTCCAATCAAAATTTCCTTGGATCGCAGATTAGTGCAATAACAATACGATTAGCTGGTCACTAGACCAGTTTAATAGTTTTCTGGATGGATGAGGAAACGTCCAAGCAAGGTGGAGTGGATGGAGGCGTCTATTGGTCCGTTGGGCTGAGGGATGGGGCCAGAGGCTGGTATGCTGTGCAGGATCCCCAGTCTACTTATCGGAGAGTTCTCACCATAGGAAAATAGAGGATTTTCCAAAAATACAAAGTAATTCGCACATCTTTTGTATCAAATCCAACAAGAGCTACTCAGCCCTTGATTTCATTATCAGTTGGATTTACACTAATCCCTCTCCAAGTGGAGTTGCCCCTTGTCAGGTCTCTATCCCTGGGTGTCAGAAAAAGCTGAATGGAGAAAGTGGGCGTCCACTATTTAGTTCGGGGTGGGGGGTGGCTTGGGGATGTTGCGTGTTTATGATCATCCCGAGCCCTCAAGACTGTTTTTATTTCCCACTTTATGGGAAACGTCAGAGTAATCCCCTCAGTATTCCCCCTCATAAGCCACACATTCAACAGGCGAAACCCAACAAGGGCTCTATAGAGACTGATCGTATTAGAGGATGATTGGTGGGGGTTTAATCTGCTCTTGTGGCTAACCTTTCCCCAAAAAAATGAACCTACAGGGAAGCGAGCCGTGGGATTGGTGGACTGGTGGCATCTTTGTTTATGTACACCAGGCCCTGGTCTCTCTAATATATGTTGTAATTTATAATACTGTAGTTATTTACTCCTTTCAGATCCAAATAATCTCCGATGTCTACCCTTTAAGGTGGCTAACTCTGAATGTCTGCATTATGAGAAGAAAGGAACCTCAATGTGGGTAACATAACATTGACAATGAATTAGGCGACATGAATGCATGAGCATGTCTTCTTTTCTTCGCAAATATTCATGTCACATTGCACACATTGGTGGATTATGGGGTAGCTTAAAGAGCTTAAAATGAGTTCCTTTTGTGTGTGATCAAGTCTGAGCAGTGTGCCATATAATGAACTGCTGAAAAGCAACGGGTCTTGTCACAGCACCACTCTCCCTATACTTTCAAGGTCTCTGGTACTGTCTGAATAGCTGACTATGACAGCCTTGCCCTGATTGCAGACAAGCCAATAGGAGTTACCATGGAAATGGCACTCAGGTCACCGTCTTTGTATGTATTAGATTCTTGGGCAAACTACTGAAGTCATATCTGTAAGACATTTGCTAGTTTAACGTTATGTCAGCTTGTAGTTGATCAGATTCAGATAATGCCAATTTACGCAGAAATATGAAATATGTCTCTTATATATACCCTCATTATCTGCACTAATTGTCTCAGAATCCAGATAACTAGCTTCATAAATAAAATACATTTTCATTAAATTCTTGAGACTATATATCAGATGAGATGATGGATGTTCCATCATCAGTTTAGTGAAAGCATTTAGTCTTTGGTCTGTGTCTGTGCTCTTGAAGACATGAGGCCTTCGGTCCTTGGGTTTGTAGATGTAATCCCTGTATTAATCATTTGCATTCCAGACAGCATGAGTATTTTCCTCAGGTCTATACAATGTGTCACAAAGACACTAAAGAACACAAAAACATGTCATCGTTGAGAGATCCCTATAAGTCATCACCAACCACGCTTAACGTAATCTCGAATTTGGAATTTCTCTGTTTGAAGTTGGCCGTGGGAGAGATGTTGAGGGACAATTACCTTGTATGTCCTCAAGAGGTCTGGCGTTTTGTAGGACAGCTTCAACACAAGAGATCAGAGCAGTGGAGTATATACAGAATTACTATCTGAGGGCTCTTTAGATCTAAGGTATTACCAACTGTATGAATTAACAGGATGCAGACACTTGGCAAAACAGTCAGCGTGTCATGTCTTTAAAACATTGTACTGCACCTATCAACCTACCAATATTCTCCAATGAAGACCCCTTATCATTTTGCAAGCATAAACAAGGTCTTAAGCGTCCAGTGCAGATGAATGCGGATTGCTAAATTAATTTGAAGTATTTTCTTTTGTATGTCGACAAAAGCGACCAGGTTTGTACTGGTTTCCATAGCTGATGGAAGATCTTTGGGCTCCAGTGTTTGCCCAGGTGTTAGTCCTCCTAACTGAGACAGCAAAGGGTTTGTCCAGGTCCTCAACCTGCACATCTACACATTTCAGTGCCTTGATGGTATGGAGAACATTTTTTAATAGCTCTGACATCTTTATATTATAAGATGGCCAAAAGTGTCATAAAGCCTGAGTGTGACACAAATAGTGAAAATTGTCGAAATGATTTCATTCCTACTTTATGTTGACACAAGCTCCTGTAACAAAATCAGTTTGAGACCAGAAAGATTAGAGTTGAACAAATAACTAACTTAAAAATTGTATACACAATCACAATGCCCTACACTCTTAAAAATAAAGGTGCAAGTTGGAACCAAATAAGATTATTGAGAGCGATGCCATAGGGCACGTGTCAAACTCATTCCACGGAGGGCCGAATGGCTGCGGGTTTTCGCTCCACCCTTGTACTTGATTGATGAATTAAGGTCACTAATTAGTAAGGAACTCCCCTCACCTGGTTGTCTAGGTCTTAATTGAAAGGAAAAAACAAAAACTGCAGACACTCGGCCCTCCGTAGAATGAGTTTGACACCCCTGCCATAGGGGAACCATTTTAGGGTCTCTGAAGAACCATAAATGGGATGGCTCTGTGAAGAACCATACACAAATCCCAAACCAGAAATGTTTCGGCCCTCCAGGACCGGAATTGAATAGCCCTGCTGTAGGGTTTTGAGCCTTATTTGCATATTTCCAAGGGTGCCTTTCGATTGAATTTTAGACTTACCTGTACCACCCATGACTGTGTTTGCTAGTGACAGAGTTGTTGCATTCATTAATTTAAACCTAACACAGGGGCCTAAAACTTAAGTCACATTATGCTGGCTTGCAAAGTTATGTGTAAGTCCTATTGGAATTCAGTCAGAGTGGGGATATCCAACATTTGGAATTTTTATTAGCCTGCATTCAGAATGACTGCCAGGGTTGGGAAGACTAAGATATGAGACTACCTTAAGCATCTAAACTGGAGCCACCATTTCAGTAAGTCCAAGTAACAGATTGGAATAGTTTAGAAAAATGTATGTTATTTACAGTATATTTGAATAGCATAAGATTAATTAATCAATCAATGTACATGCAAAAACATAGATATTGAAACCAACTATTCCAAAAATCAATGGGCGTGGTGTTGGTTCAACTCTGGCTATTAACACCAACACTGGGGTACTTTTACACCACTCTTGAATCAACACTAGAAATGTTACACTGAAAATATCTACATTAGTTAACACTGGCCAATTTACTGTGTGCTATGAAAGGGACACATCTGCAGCCTTCCATACATTTTAGGAACCTTTTAGAATTCTGAAGAACCGTAGTTGCCACGTCAAGAACCCCACACTTAACTCAAAGGTTCTTTATCGGGCAAGAGTTCGACAAGGAACCTTAAGAGCTGAGGAAGAACCATTTAAGAACCATTATTTTGTGCAAACGTGATAAAGATCTGATGCTTGACCTGTATGCTGGTTATGTATTGTGCAAATTATTTTACTAGCTCAGTGGCTTTACTCTTCCCAAACAACATTAATCATCAAGCCCAGAATTCACCTTGCACAATATGATTACATTGTACGCCTCTGGAGTAAAGTATATTTGCTCAGGTGTGTCAAAAAGGCATCTCCTGAGGCGCTTGGCAACATCGTTGGCAGTGTGCGTTAAGGAATTTTTTATAGATAAATATAGACGCAGAGGAGCAGCTAAAACTGAGGTGGAACACTTCATATGACATCGGCGTGTTAATGAAATGTGCTCTAACAGTCTGTCTAAGGTCAAGTCCCTGTGTCCCGAAGTGAAGGGGTCATCCAAGGTTTGGATCCTGTCACTCAGCTACTTTGTCTGCAGTCGTGAGGACATGGGTGGACTGATCTCTGCACAGCTGGCAGGTACAGTCCGGCTGGATCTACACTGAACAAAAATGTAAACACAACATGTAAAGAGTTGGTCCCATGTTTCATGAGCTGAAATAAAAGATCCCAGAAATATTCCATACGCTTATTTATCTCAAATTTTGTGCACAAATTTACATCCCTTTTTTACATCCCTGTTAGTGAACATTTCTCCTTTGCCAAGATAATCCATCCACCTGACAGGTGTGGCATATCAAGAAGCTGATTAAACAGCATGATCATTACTCAGGTGCACCTTGTGCCGGGGACAATAAAAGGCCACTCTAAAACGTGCAGTTTTGACACACAACACAATGCCACAGATGTCTCAAGTTTTGAGGGAGCGTGTCATTGGCATGCTGACTGCAAGAATGTCCACCAGCGCTGTTGCCAGAGAATGTAATGTTAATTTCTCTACTATAAGCCGTCTCCAACGTCGTTATAGAGAATATGGCAGTTCGTACAACCAGACTCACACCTGCAGACCACGTGTAACCACACCTGCCCAGGACCTCCACATCCGGCTTCTTCATCGGTGGGATCATCTGAAACCAGCCACCCGGACAGCTGATGAAACTGAGGGTTGGAACAACCGAAGAATTTCTGCACAAACTGTCAGAAACCGTCTCAGGGAAGCTCATCTGCGTGCTCGTCGTCCTCACCAGGGTCTGGACCTGACTGCAGTTCAGCGTTGTAACCAACCTCAGTGGGCAAATGCTCACCTTCGATGGCCACTGGCATTCAGGAGAAGTGTGCTCTTCATGGATGAATCCGCCAATATCCAGCAACTTCGCACAGCCATTGAAGAGGAGTGGGACAACATTCCACAGGCCACAATCAACAGCCTGATCAACTCTATGTGAAGGAGATTTGTCGCGCTGCATGAGGCAGCATGTGGTCACACCAGATACTGACAGGTTTTCTGATCCACGCCCCTACTTTTTTTTTTTAAGGTATCTGTGACGAAGAGATGCATATCTGTATTCCCAGTCTTGTGAAATCCATAGATTAGGGCCTAATGAATTTATTTCAATTGACTGATTTCCTTACATGAACTGTAACTCAGTAAAATCTTTGAAATGTTGCATTTATATTTTTATTCAGTGTATAAATGATGTCTCACTGTCATAAAGCAGAGACACCAACAACCATACCTAACCTTAATTAGGATTAATCAATTTTGAATGTTATATCGTATTTGTGCATCTCTGAGCGATGTTCTATTGATTCCCGGGGTCATTTCAAGTTTTCATGTGTATTCGTCGTTCAAGCAGGCAGAAATACAGCCAGCAAAATGCATCATACCAGCTGTTTTTCTGCCTGCTTGAAAGGTGAATAGAAAACGCACACGAAAACATGAAATTATCCCGGGAATCGATAGAACATTGCTCAGAGATGCACAAATACAAAATAACATAAGAAATGGGTGAATCTTTCCTTTAACTCCTGTTCAGTAAGCCAGTACTAACTTTGTCCTTACCCCTCCAAACCTCTAATGTTAATTCACATCCACAGCTGTCTCCTATAGAAATAGGAGTACAGCAGGGGTTTTTTAGGAACAAAAAGGGGCATAGGTGGTGGGTGTGGCAGGGGGTGTGGTAATAGCCGCAGTCGGCCCCTCGTGACGCTGAATTTTAGAGATAATTTTAGAGGCCCTCATCTTGGCGGTGCAGAGAACATTTTGTGTTTGCAAGCCAATTTCCTGCAATTCTACACATTTCTACACAAGCTTTATGCGACATATTTTTGAGTGTGGACCCATTACGATTTTTTATTTATCTAATTTATCCCCAGAAAAATGTTACACTGTTTTGGGAGAGGCGAAGGTCGAGTCATGCGTCCTCCGAAACATGACCCGCCAAGCTGCGCTTCTTAACACCCGCCCGCTTAACCCGGAAGCCAGCTGCACCAATGTGTCGGAAGAAACACTGTTCAACTGATGACCGAAGTCAGCCTGCAGGCGCCCGGCCCGCCACAAGGAGTCGCTAGAGCTCGATGAGCCAGTAAAGCCCCCCCAGCCAAACCCTCCCCTAACCCGAACAGCGCTGGGCCAATTGTGCGCCATCCTATGGGACTCCCGGTCACGGCCGGTTGTGACACAGGATCGAACCCCAGGCTGTAGTGACGCCGCAACACTGCGATGCAGTGCCTTAGACTGCTGCCCAAGGATTTCAATGGCAGAAAAATCCCTGTACATTATTGTATCCTGGGGGTACACAAAACGTAAAAAATACACACAATGTACCTTCAGAGGTACACGTATGATCTCACATGGTACTGTTCGGTACCTTTTAGGATAATCTACACTGAAAAAAATAAAGGTTCTTAAATGGTTCTTCCTCAGCTCTTAAGGTTGCAGGTGAATGAAAAGTCCTACTGTTGGATATCCCCACTCTGACTGGATTCCAGTAGGAATTACACAACACTTTGCAAACCAGCATAATGGGATTTGAGTTTTAGGCCCCTGTGCTAGGTTAAAGTTAGGCCCTCAAAAGAAGGCCTTAAGAAATATGTATTGTCTTAAAGAATTACATTTTGATGACAACATATTCACTTAAGCTCTCACTTGCTGAAGACCATAGCAATGAAAATGATTGCAACAACCATGTCTCTGTCACTACCAAACACAGTCATGGGTGGTACTGGTAACTAAAAAGTTTACACGAAAGGTACCCTGGGAAATATCCAAATATCGGCTTAAAACCCTACAGCAGGGCTATTCAATTCCAGTCCTGGAGGGCCTAAACATTTCTGGTATTGGAATTTTGTATGGTTCTTGAAAGAACCATCCCATTTATGGTTCTTCAGAAACTATGGCATCACTCTCAAGAACCTTATTTGGTTCCAACTTGCTCCTTTATTTTTTGGAGTGTAATATAATGGTATATTTTTGTACCCAATATGTTGAATATATTAGGTACAATCATTTCACTCTCAACGTACGGTGAAGGTAAAATTCTGTTTCCCAGGGTACAAACCCTGGCAGTCATTCTGAATGCAGGTTGCGGGTGAATACAAATTCCAACTGTTGGATATACTAACACCAAATGAACTGAAATTTAATAAAATGGTATTTGTCACATGCGCCGAACACAAAATAAAAAAAAAGCAGACGCTGAATATCCCTTTGAGCACGGTGAAGTTATTACACTTTGGATGGTGTATTAATACACCCAGTCAATATAAAGATACAGGCATCCTTCCTAACAGAGTTGCCAGAGAGGAATGAAACCACTCAGCGATTTCCCCATGAGGCCAATGGGGACTAAAACATGGTGAGCCATCGTCAGGAAATGAGCTTATCAAGGTGTCAAGCTCATTGAGGAACTCTCCAAGGGCACCTGGTGGGTGATAGATGACAATAATGTTAAGCTTGAGTGGACAAGTGACAGTGACAACATGGCATTCAAATGAGGAGATGGACAGGTGAGAGAGGGAGAAAATAGAAAATCTCCACTTAGGAGAAATGAGTAGACCTGCGCCACCACCGCGACAACCAGATGCTCTCGGACTATAAGAGAAAATATAGTCAGATGAAGAAAGAGCAGCTGGAGTAGCAGTGTTCTCTGGGGTGATCCATGTCTTCCTCAGTGCCAAAAAGTCAAGGGACTGAAGGGCAGCATAGGTTGAGATGAACTCAGCGTTCTTGACCGCAGATCGGCAATTCCAAACACTGCCACAGACCCGGAATTCCATGTGTTGTGCGCGCAGGGTACACTAAATTAGAAGGGTTGCAGCCAATGGGTGGCGAGCGTCTGCAAAGCCTACAGGGAGAGGTGCAAACAGGTATAGAAAAAACTCACATAGTTGACAAAGCAAAAAAAATAGCAAAATGAGATTCTGTAAATAACTAGGTAAGATACTAAAGTGAGAGAGTGGTGTGGAGCCCTCCTCTCTTTCCTTCCACAAACAACTCGGCAAAACCAGCATTGTTTCGGCAACGGTCTTAGTTTTGCGACAAAAACCGCTGCTTACAGCTGCCGCTGAGAAAACAGGGGAGACTGAAGTACTAACACTAATTGCTAATGGCCTAGCAGCGGTGGAGAGCACACCTCCCTGTACTAATTGCTGATTGCCTAGGAGAGGGGAAACCACTCCCTCCCCAATACAGCCACTGATTACCAAAACAAATTGCCCTGCCCCTTGATCCTGGTTGATGTGTCAACAATCATCTGCAAATTATGAGCAGTCAGCAGTTCACACACCAAGTAGGCCACTGGGAAGACAGGCAGCACTTAAAGTAGATGGCCCTAGGTAGCAAAAAGACAGTACTACACCACAACAGATAAAGACAAAAAATATATATACTTATCACTCCTGGAGATATCAGGAGTCCTCTAGCTATAGAATGTACAATCCAGGTGTGCAAAGCTCTTAGAGACTTACCCCAAAAAACTCACAGCTGTAATCATTGCTAAAGGTGCTTCTACAAAGTATTGACTCAGCGGTGTGAATACTTATGTAAATGAGATATTTCTGTATTTCATTTTCAGTAAATGTGCTAAAATGTCTAAAAAAATGTTTTCACTTTGTCATTATGGGGTATCGTATGTAGGGGGGAGAACAACAATCTATTGAATCCATTTTGAATTCAGGCTTTAACACAACAAAGTGTGGAATAAGTCAAGGGGTATGAATACTTTCTGAAGGCACTGTACCTATAACTAAAGGTACAAAGGACGTACCTTACAGTTTACCATGACAAGCGTTTGTACCCCTTTAAGAACAAATCAAAACTATTTTTTTGAGTGTACTAAAGCAAATGTTTTGCTTGTCTAAATTAAATGAGCATGATATACAGTACCAGTCAAAATTTGGACACACCTACTCATTCAAGGGTTTATCTTTATTTTTTACTATTTTCTACATTGTAGAATAATAGTGAAGACATCAAAACTATGAAATAACACATATGGAATCATGTAGTAACCAAAAAATTTTTAAACAAATAAAAATATATGTTATATTGGAGATTCTTCAAATAGCCACCCTTTGCCTTGATGACAGCTTTGCACACTCTCAACCAGCTTCATGAGGAATGCTTTTCCAACAGTCTTGAAGGAATTCCCACATATGGTGAGCACTTGTTGGCTGCTTTTCCTTCACTCTGCGGTCCAACTCATCCCAAACCATCTCAATTGGGTTGAGGTTGGGTGATTGTGGAGTCCAGTTAATCTGATGTAGCACTCCATCACTCTCCTTGGTCAAATAGCCCTTACACAGCCTGGAGGTGTGTTTTGGGTTATTGTCCTGTTGAAAAACAAATTATAGTCCCACTAAGCGCAAACCAGATGGGATGGCGTATCGCTGCAGAATGCTGTGGTAGCCATGCTGGTTAAATGTGCCTTGAATTCTAAATTAATCACTGACAGTGTTACCAATAAAGCACCCCCACACCATCACATCTCATCACATCTCCTCATCCATCGAACAGCCCCCGCGATATGCAACTTTTCAGGGAAGTCAGGAACCAATATACACAATCAGTTAGGAAAGCAAAGGCTAGCTTTTTCAAACAGAAATTTGCATCCTGTAGCACCAACTCCAAAAAGTTTTGGGACACTGTAAAGTCCATGGAGAATAACAGCACCTCCTCCCAGCTGCGCTCTGCACCCTCCGCTGCAACTTGCTCAGCTCTGCACCCCCCCCACCCCCCCCCCCCTCCCCCCCGCGGCTTTTTCCTTCACCCAAATTCAGATAGCTGATGTTCTGAAAGAGCTGCAAAATCAGGACCCCTACAAATCAGCTGGGCTAGACAATCTGGACCCTTTCTTTCCAAAATTAGCCGCCAAAATTGTCGCAACCCCTATTACCAGCCTGTTCAACCTCTCTTTTGTATCGTCTGAGATCCCCAGAGATTGGAAAGCTGCCGCGGTCATCCCCCTCTTCAAAGGAGGTGACACTCTAGATCCAAACTGTTACAGACCTATATCCATCCTGCCCTGCCTTTCGAAGGTATTTGAAAGCCAAGTTAACAAAAAGATCACCGACCATTTCGAATCCCACCGTACCTTCTCCGCTATGCAGTCTGGTTTCTGAGCTGGTCATGGGTGCACCTCAGCCACGCTCAAGGTCCTAAACGATATTATAACCACAATCGATAAAAGACAGTACTGTGCAGCCGTCTTCATCGACCTGGCCAAGGCTTTCGACTCCATCAATCACTGCATTCTTATTGGCAGACTAAATAGCATTGGTTTATCAAATGACTGCCTCGCCTGGTGCACCAACTACTTCTCAGATAGAGTTCAATGTGTCAAATCGGAGGGCCTGTTGTCTGGACCTCTGGCAGTCTCTATGGGGGTGCCACAGGGTTCAATTCTCGGGCCGACTCTATTCTCTGTGTATATCAATGATGTCGCTCTTGCTGCTGGTTACTCTCAGATCCACCTCTACGCAGACGACACCATTTTGTATACATCTGGCCCTTCATTGGACGCTGTGTGTTAACAAACCTCCAAACGAGCTTCAATGCCATACAGCACTCCTTCCGTAGCCTCCAACTGCTCTTAAACACTAGTAAAACCAAATGCATGCTCTTCAATCGAACGCTGCTTGCACCCGCCTGCCCGACTTGAATCACTACTCTCGGCGGGTCTGACTTAGAATATGTGGACAACTACAAATACCTAGGTGTCTGGGTAGACTGTAAACTCTCCTTCCAGACTCACATTAAGCATCTCCAATCCAAAGTTAAATCTAGAATCGGCTTCCTATTTCGCAACAAAGCGTCCTTCACTCATGCTGCCAAACATGCCCTCGTAAAACTGACTATCCTACCGATCCTTGTCATTTACAAAATAGCCTCCAACACTCTACTCAGCAAATTGGATGTAGTCTATCACAGTGCCATCCGTTTTGTCACCAAAGCCCCATATATTACTGTCACACCCTGGCTCTGGGACTATATGTTGAGCCAGGGTGTGTTCTTTCTGTTGTGTTTATTTCTATGTTGGCCAGAGTGACTCCCAATCAGAGGCAACGAGTGTCAGCTGTCGTTGGTTGTCTCTGATTGGGAGCCATATTTAAACTGTCTGTTTTCCCTTTGTGTTTGTGGGTTCTTGTTCCGTGTTGGTCATTGTTACCGTGGACTTCACGAGTCGTTTCTTGTTTTGTTTATTGTTGTCTATTATCACTAAAGATAATAAAGTTTAAACATGTTCGTTCATCACGCTGCGCCTTGGTCTATTCCCTACGACGATCGTGACAATTACCCACCATTGTGACCTATACGCTCTCGTTGGCTGGCCCTCACTACATATTCGTAACCAAACCCACTTGCTCCAGGTCATCTATAAATCACTGCTAGGCAAATCCCTGCCTTATCTTAGCTCATTGATCACCATAGCAACACCCACCCGTAGTATGCGCTCCAGCAGGTATATCTCACTAGTCATCCCCAAAGCCAACACCTCCTTTGGCCGCCATTCCTTCCAGTTCTCTACTGCCAATGACTGGAACGAACTGCAAAAATCTCTGAAGCTGGAGACTCTTATCTCCCTCACTAACTTTAAGCATCAGTTGTCAGAGCAGCTTACCGATCACTGCACCTGTACACAGCCCATCTGTAATTAGCCTACCCAACAATCTCATCCCCATATTGTTATTTTTTTTGCTAATTTGCACCCCAGTATCTCTATTTGCACATCATCTTCTGTACATCTATCATTCCAGTGTTAATACTAAATTGTAATTATTTTGCACTATGGCCTATTTATTGCCTTACCTCCATAACTTACTACATTTGCACAAACTGTATATAGATTTTCTATTGTGTTATTGACTGTACGTTTTGTATTCAGACCCCTTGTCTTTTTCCACATTTTGTCACGTTACAGCCTTATTCTAAAATTGCTTAAATAGTTTTTTCCCCTCATCAATCTACACACAATACCCCATAATGACAAAGCAAAAACAGGTGTTTATAAATGTTTGCAAATTTAAAAAAAAACATTTACATAAGTATTCAGACCCTTTACTCAGTACTCCCAGTACCTTCCGCTGAAGAACATCCCCACAGCATGATGCTGCCACCACCATGCTTCACCGTAGGTTTCATCAGACCAGAGAATCTTGTTTCTCATGGTCTGAGAGTCTTTTAGGTGCCTTTTGGCGAACTCCAAGCGGGCTGTCATGTGCCTTTTACTGAGGAGTGGCTCCCGTCTGGCCAGTCTACCATAAAGGCCTGATTTGGGGAGTGCTGCAGAGATGGTTGTCCTTCTGGAAGGTTCTCCCATCTCCACAGAGGAACTCTGGAGCTCCGTCAGAGTGACCATCGGGTTCTTGGTCACCTCCCTGACCAAGGCCCTTCTCCCCCGATTGCTCAGTTTGGCCGGGCGGCCAGCTCTAGGAAGAGTCTTATAATAATAAAATGCCATTTAGCAGACGCTTTTATCCAAAGCGACTTACAGTCGTGCGTGCATACATTTTTGTGTATGGGTGGTCCCGGGGATCGAACCCACTACCTTGGCGTTACAAGCGCCGTGCTCTACCAGCTGAGCTACAGAGGACCACAAGTGGTGGTTCCAAACTTCTTCTATTTAAGAATGATGGAGGCCACTGTGCTCTTGGGGACCTTCAATGCTGCAGACATTTTATGGTACCCTTCCCCAGATCTGTGCCTCGACACAATCCTGCCTCAGAGCTCTACGGACAAATCCTTCGACTTCATGGCTTGGTTTTTGCTCTGACGTGCACTGTCAACTGTGGGACATTATATAGACAGGTGTGTGCCTTTCCAAATAATGTCAAATCAATTGAATTTACCACAGGTGGACTCCAATCAAGTTGAAGAAACATTTAAAGGATGATCAATGGAAAAAGGATGCACCTGAGCTCAATTTCAAGTCACATAGCAAAGGTCTGAATACTTATGTAAATAAGGTATTTCTGTTTTTTTTTATGTTTAAAAACCTGTTTTTGCTTTGTCTTTGTGGAATATTGTGTGTAGATTGATCAGGACATTTATTTTATTTTATCCATTTTAGAATAAGGCTGTAACTTAACAAAATGTGGAAAAGGTCAAGGGGTCTGAATACTTTCCGATGGCACTGTAAATCAAAGGTGCTTTAACTCATCCTCACTGCTTAGACTCAGGGAGTGTCTCTGATTAGACTCAGGGAGATACACTATTCCCTCCGTCAGTATTCCTATGATTTATTCAGCCTTTTGAAAAACATTCACCTTGGACCACAGATCATGTGCTTACATGCTGTTCCTGCAAGTTTATATTTGTCCTCCTTTCGACTCTTGGAAGTTGATATTAGAATATATATTTTTGTCGAAGTTGAAAAATAACTTTTCTTCATTGCTTTAAGAAACAAAAGATTGAGCGATTATTTTTCACCAGATGAACACGGTACAATTAGAAGCCTCTGCCAATTTGGCTTAAGTTTTGTTTTTCTAAGCCTCCAACATAACAGTGTGCCCTACGGTCAGCACCTTGAGTAAGTAAAATCACTTCCTTTATGAACTACCCTGCTAGATATTTGTTTTGCGAAGCTCTGCGAGAAGAAAAGAGAGGGGTTGCTGCAGTGAATAACTTTTAAAACACTGTGTTCCAATGAAAAGCTGTAGACATAAAAGAGCAGGAGAAATGAATTGAATGTCGGTTTTTTTCCACCTTCTAACTCATGAAAAAGATCTGAATTGCTCCTTTCCAAAAGACTTGGCCAGGTGATTCATTACAGGGCTCTGTCAAAAGGCGCTTTCCACAACATGAGACGAACAATGACAGTGTGATTGCATAGAGAGAAGCTCTGATTGAAAGTTATCGGCTGTATTCTATTCTACATTCTACCCCGGAGAATGCGGTTTGCATTCTCAGAGAAGGCGACCCACTAACAGATGAAAACGTAATATCTTAACCCCGGCGTGGGTGTCAAGAGAGCTGTTTCAGGAGGTGTTGCGTAACAAGAGCTTCCCGATTTTAAATTAACCATAACCATTTAACAGCTCCTTAAACATGAATAGAGGAGCTGGCAGTCAGATTGATTGGAGAGTAAGTAACACTCAAGGTAGTAGATGTGTTTCAGTGTCACTAAGATCTCAGCTGGGGAGTGGAGCTGAACAAATTGTGGATGACTGCCAGATCTCTTGATCACACATTCATATCTGGTTCACAACTACATACAGAGTTCACAGGAAAAAAGACTTATCTGGCTAAGTAGTTGTAGTCTATAGCTCTCTATTGAAGATTTTGTGCAACAGGCGATTCAACTGTAACTGACAATGTCAGTTTTAATATCAGCCTCTAGGCATTACATCATTACACTTTATCTTACATATTTACATATTAACAGACATTGAAAATGTACATTTACATAAATGTAATTTTACATAATTACCTATTAACAGACATTGAAAATGACATTTACATAAATGTAATTTTACATATTTACATATTAACAGACATTGAAAATGTATTAATATATATTAATTTATATACATTAATATATTAATTTACATCTTTATCTTTATTAGCCAGACCTGTGTCACTCCTGAGGTAAGTAGAATATGTAGGCTAGGGCCTGCCCCACACAGATCCACAACAGGCCTCACTCCTGCCTTTACCCCAGTGCTCTGCTCCACAGCACTCCACGTGAGAGCAGAATAAATATCACCTTAGATACTGTTTACATTTAGGGCCTAGGACTACCATTACTTTCCCATCAATATCAGCACTTATAGGCCATAATACAGTGAGACAGGCCTCCAACCTGTAATTTTCATAGGCCCTAATTCATGGTGAAAGAAAATAATAGCAGAGGGTATTCAACTAAACAATGATGATACTTACAGATAATTGCCAGAGATGACTAGTATAGTCACTGCTAGATAAGCCTCAATCTATAATTTCCATGGGAAATTACATACTAAACTATGAGCCGTTTTACGAGTCATTTTACAGTCCAGCGCCCTCAGAATGAGGAAAGAACTTGTAGTGTCAAAATACCCAAGCCAGTTTTAATAGAACTTTCTATTTAACATAACTTAATAGAACTTTCTATTTAATAGAACTTAATATAACTTTCTATTTATATTTAATAGAACGTTATGGCATATATACAAACAAATAGATACGTTAAATTGTTTACTCATGACAAAACCAGGGACACTTACTGTGCACACAGCTTTGCGTTATGCATGTAGATGTTGAGTGAGAGGTTCTGATTTGTGCTTAGTAATTATTTGCCCAATTTCACATTGGAGTTGTATTTCCTCTTCTTGCCCCCAGAGGGACAGAGAGAGATGCAGACATTCTCACCCATATTTTACTGTCCCAGTGAATACAGTAGTTATTGAATTGAATATTATCCAAGTCATAAATCCCCATGAGTAACTAATTGGATCAGAGAGCTGCAGCAGAAGTGACATGTATGTACAGTATTTGAGGCAGGATTTACAGTAGTTAAAAGCACTCCTCCCATCAGACCGCTGTGGAATTCAGGAATCACTTGAACTGAATCCAGAGCCGGATGGTCGCAAGCAGAAAGACAACCCTCCTTCTCCCAGGTTAGCTGGCTGTGACCCTGGATGCAAATATGTTGCAGGCTCTGACAAAGCGCACAGGAATGTCTGATTGATCCCAAATTCACAACTCAGATAAGAGAGGCTGATTTATATAGAGATGTACATATCGCTTTTTTATCACATCTTTCTGTTCCAATAAAGTATGTAGACTACAGATGGTTTAGCGTGAGTGTGGATTGCAGCTAGCTGAGTGATTTCCACCTTGGTCGAGAGAAGGTGTGGCCTCTGGCTGGTGTTGCAGCGCTTTTGTGGAAGAGAACGCTATCAGCCTATCAATAGGGCCCAATTTCTATCTGATAAAAAGCATATAGCCAATTTAATGCCAGAGGTTTAGGCATAAACATAATAAATGTTATACGCCCTGTAGCATTTCAGCTAAAACCATAACTTTACTTGATTTACCATTTGTATTTATTGCCAGTAAGTTGGATCAAAGGTAAATAGACAGAGATGCAGTTTCCTTGACCCAAATCAATTAAATGTTGGCTCCTCCTTTACTGTCATCAATTATCATAATGTAATTAGTCAGGAGAGAACTAATGTGAGTTTGTGTTGCAGGGTATTCTTTCTACAGCAGGGTAAGGGCACTGTGGCTGTGCAGTATGGTGTTATCAAATGAATACAAACATATTCTACTCAAATAGTTTGTCTACCAACCACACATAAATGTACTTCTTCATTCAAGGATTTTCTTGAATGATCAATACATGCATGTTCAAAGTATGAGAATGTATGTAAAGCAACTGTATTTGTTGGACATCATCATTAATATAGCACTGCAAAACCATTATGAAAAGTAATATATTCGGGCTAGTCTCTTGTAATAGACGAAAACATGTTACGTCTGTTAGAAGACTGTGGGATCTGTCAGATAACGAGGAACAGTTCTACTAGTGCTCTGGTTTTGTGTCACTGGTTATTTGTACGAATCACGAACTGTGGGTGTGCACCTACACCTGCCATCTTTTGAAAATGTTGTGGACTACCAAAGATGAACTGCTCTAGTTCCATCACTCGCACTAGTTCAGCATCTCAACATTCAAACCCAGAACTAAATTGAGTATTTGGTCTCGCAAAATCTGGTTCTGTGTTGCCAAGATTATATTCAGGCTGATCCTCAAGAACATTTAGAAAAATAAAGGTACTCCAAATCCTCAATGAGTGCAAAACAATGACTTAGCTACATAATTTCCATTGACAATATTCAGTGATTTGCTCAGGCATAACATTAACTATTGAGACGAACTTTAAAGGCATCAAATGGTCCTTTTCCCCAGTCAGATGTGCAAACGGCAGATAGTGAATGGCTCGATTCGGTCTTTTGTAGCAACATTTGAAATTGTGATTTTTACATTGGATAAAAGTAGAGACTCAGAGCTAGAAAATGGTATATCATACACTACAGTTGAGGAACAATGGGAAAGTAATTCTGCTTTGAAAGTTGATAAACTTGTAACCCCACTTTTGAGAAAATGGCCCTTGAATGTTTTGGTACACCTACTGGAGAGCTCTTCTTTGTCTACAACCATTCAACCTCGTTCACACCCGCTTAAGCCTTAGCCCCACCCATCTCTTTAAGGATTCACATGTGAGGCCATGTCCTAAACAGAGTGAGTACGGTAGTGTACTAAACAACCAAAGATTTCAATACTAAAGGCTAGTTTATTCTACGTCTATCGACATGTCTGTATACTGTTGTCGCAGTGACATCATGAACATTCTATTGTCGTCCGACATCAAACTTGTCATTGTCGTTATGAAAAAGTATAAACACAAAAACAACAGGCTGCATGACATCAGCAGCCTGGTGGTCCAAAATAGCATAACTGGTGTATTTTAACACCATTAAACCCATCCGTTTAAAAATGAATTTAGTATATGTCAATCTAGCAAATCAGGCAACTAAAAGCAACTTTCAAAACAATGTTTTGGTTAGTTTCTAGCTTGTTAGCTAGCTAGCTAACGTTATGTTAGCTGGCTAGCCAGTTCAAATAATGACCATGTCATATAGTTGACAACGTCTTAACTTTAGCTAATTTGTACTCATTATTACAGGAAAATAAACTCACAACAAGATCATTATTTACAAGTTAATGGCGAGCTAATTACAGAAAATAGCTTACGGTTGTGAGTGTGACTAAATAAAACCAGGCCATTCTACCGGATTATTTTTTAACTTGGACACTGTCTCGTTGGCCTACGTAATATCCTAATTTGACTTTGGTGCAAGACATGTAATTCTTCACAAGTTTATTTGTCACATGCACAGGATACAGAAGGTGTAAACGGTACAGTGAAATGGTTACTTGCATAGTGGATTCTTTTGTTTAGACATGTAGCTAGCTAGCTAGCTAAACAATTTTTCATAATTCCAACTCATAACGTTACTACCCTGCATGAATCTACAGGTAGCTAAAGCTAACCAACTCGGTTCAATGTTAGCTAGCTAACATTAGGCTTAAACTAGCAATGCCAATAGCTCTGAGATACGAATAATATTACTACACAGATCATACACGTAACGTTAGCTGGCGAGCCAGCCAGCTAATGTTAGCTAGCTGACAGTGCGCTTTAACTTGCAATGAAAATGACTTTCTGACAAAACAAGAAACGTATATCTGAAAATGTAGCTAGCTAGACTCTCTTACCCGTATACATGGATGAACGCTTCTTCCTCTCTGTCACGGATGCCATGGTTGCCCTTAGTTTGAAGATGTAATCCGGAGACAGGTGTTTTCTGCAGTTCTTCGTGATATCTTTCAAAAAAGCAGCGTTAGAAAGGAATACCTACACATACTGAGCAGCTCATGTTATAGACAGAAGCGTGCTACATGGCAAACCAATCCAAACTCATCTCTTGGTATTTCCAGCCCATCCAAATGTTCATTTCTGTTCTCAGAATGTTTAAAAAATGTTCTGTTTTACCGGTCAGGAAACGTATGGCTTCGTTCCTACAACTTCCAAGGAACCAAATGTGCTAGCTGAGTGTACTGTGCTAGTGTAATAGAGCTGGAGGAGCAGAGAGCCTGGGGCAGGTAGGCAGGCAGTGTGAGTGGTGCCATGACCCGGGTCAGGTGCTTCTAGGCTGGGCTGAAGTGGTGCCGTAGCCCCAGTGAGGACAAGGATCTGTCAGCAGCACCAACACTAGGCCATAATCCCTACTGCTGCAGCTGCCTGCTCCTCTAGATTGAGAAACTCTCACCTGTGTCCCGACCAACATCCCCCCCTCCTCCTCCTTGAGTTGGATCCTCTCCACCATCATCAAAGACTGAGAGAGAGAGAAAGAGAGAGAGTTATAGGGAGAGAGACATAACTCTTGTGACACATTTGACAGAGGAAGCTGTTAGTCAAGGCGCTTGAAACTGTTTCTTCAGCCCTTGTATCGAGTGACATCCTGGCAGAGCTACAAGAAGCTCTCACTCTCCTGGTTGTGAGGGGCGGAGGAATGCAGAGCAACGCTCCAGAGTACGACTCCTGCTTCACACCTGCCTTTACACTGACTCCAGATCAGATCACATAGGAAATGGAACACAGACATTTTGCGTTTTTACACTAACAAAATATGTGAAGTAAGATCTGCTTTTCTTCAACATCAGATTTGCAAACTTCTCTGTTTACGCAATTCTTACATTAGCCTTGGATGTGGTGTGGCCAAATTCAAACTGAGACACCAGGTCTGACTCTTTACACTACAACAAAATGAGTTGTGTGCAAGACTTCTCTTCGAAACTGGTTTCAAGACATCCTCCCACCTCATTACAGAATGATAGACAGTTCGTATGCAAACAATATTAGAGAAACAACCCTGTGTTTTCACCATTCTTTGAATGGATCTAGTTAATTGCACTTTCCAGACCATGATGAGAATAATTAATGTGAATGAATAAAACATAACCCCTCCAGGAAACAGACGCCCAGATCGTTTATCGTCTTATTTTAGGACACACAAAAAATGCTTCGTCATTTTATATCCTTGTAATTTATATTCCTTAATACACTTTCCCCCTCTGAGAATGCTTGGCAATGGGTTCAGATGAGACATTTGAATTGTAACTCAGTCGGAGAGGGTTTTTTAGAGTGCCTGGATAAAATCAAGTTGGCACCAGTGACCTCATGTCACCATTTAAGTAATCACTCTAAAAAGTACAAAATATAATATTCTGCACTTTTTAGTACAAAATATGATACAAAATATCATATTGTATTTAGTTTGCATAATTTTGGAATATCATACAAACACAAAAAAAAAAATGCATTTTTTTCTCAGGTTGTAGGATGAATATGGCTCTCAGCTAATTGAGTTGAAAACAACCCAGCAAACACATCCTGTGTTCAAAGGGTCGAGCTAGAGAACATAAAAAATGAGACATGATCTTCTATGTATAACTTCACAGCAGTCCCTTCATCTTTTGTGCCAGCCAACTCTATTTAGGAAGCCACAAGAAAGTGTGTCTGACAGTATGCAGGCAGGAGCAGTCCTGTAATTCCTCATGATACCTGTGCATTAGGGCTGCTGCTACTCACAGGGAGAACACATCAAATGGAGATAGAAAATCTAACTCATGATGGAGGTAGATTTCTATCAAAATGAATGAGATCATTCATTTCTAACATTTTGACAGAAATCTATCTCGTATATCAAGCCCATGTTTAAGACTAGACTGATGATGATTTCCCCCAGAAACTCAGGAGGCATAAGAAATTGGATATTCTCTACAAGTTGCTGCAATGTCACCCATAGAATTACAATAATTTGATTAGCATATTACCAAACTACAAAGATGTCAATCATTTTGTGTGGCAATGACACTAGATTATTATTGAGTCATGCAGTAAACTGATATCAGATGATAACTACATTGTAAATGACACATCCAATAAGGCTTTGACAGAAGGTTTAGGATGATGAGACTCTCTACACAATATGTTTGTTTGGCTGGCCTTCATCACTCACTTAGACGGAAATGGACCGTCTCTTCAATATGGCATTGCGGGTGTTTTCTGGACTCCCCGAAAGGGTCATTGTTTTATTTCTGAATACATGAATAAAGAAGATGTAACAGTCTGAGTCCCAAATGGCACCCTATTCCCTATGTGGTCCCGTGAGGCTCAGTTGGTAAAGCATGGCGCTTGCAACTCCAGGGTTGTGGGTTCAAAAAATGTATGCACTCCCTACTGTAAGTCGCTCTGGATAAGAGCGTCTGCTAAAATGTAAATCCACTACTTTTGACCAGGGCCCATAGGGCTCTAGTCAAAAGTAGTGCACTATATACTGTAGGAAGTAGGGTGTCATTTGGGACACAGTCTTCATGGGTCTACTAAACACTGCAGACAGACAGGTAAACAAGCCTGGTCCTGTAGTAGACCTCAAACAGCAAAAAAGCCCTAGAAATTATGAATGGCAAACATTTTAACGTGCTGCCACACCAATAACCCAGACAACGTTTAACCGCACAACGTATCATTAATTATATATAATTAATTATATATAATTAACTATTTCCAAGCAGTTGCCTTTTTTAAGAGCAGATGCAGGCTAGATGACCCGATATTGAGAAACCACATGTGAAGAGAGGAGCATAGAAACAGAGTATCGTGTTTACCTTCATAACATATATGGTAATCCCCTGTCCTCCTTCCCTCCTCCTTCCCTCCTTCTTTCCTCCCCCCATCAACTAGCAATTATATCCAGTTAGAGATTACGTGTGCTCCACTGTTGCACCCTTGTCTTCTTCACAGGAACCCACCAAGTCAATTTGAACTGATAATAATAACGGTCTGCTGTATTTTAGCCATTCATTTGATAAAGTGCTTTTCACCTTTTAGCTTTAATTATGCCCAGACATGCCAGAGAGAGAATTAGATGGCGGGGAGCAAGAGCTGTGTATCAGTCTTAGAGGATAGAGAGAGCTAGAAGAAGGAGAAAAAGAAGAAGGGGACGTCTTGAAACGTCTCTTTTTTTTTCTTTTTCGGGCCAGATATATCCTGTTGACTGAAATGGCCTTGGTTCATAACAGAGCATGTCTGCTAGCAACAGCTTAGCTGGTCCACTGAGGTGTCTGTCCACACGTCTTTTGGGTTTCTTTAAAGGAGATGACTAAGGCAGTCTCTCCCGAAAAGCTGTGAAAAAAAAAAATGTATTGTGATGACCCCGCTTGACACTATGGTGCTGCCTTCGCCTTAAAAAAACATGCTACTCCAAGGGTAGACTTTCAGACAGCCAGGCAGAGAGAGATATGTGAGAGACTGCATTTGAATGTTCATCTTCCAAGACGGACTCCAGTTGTCAGCATGTCATGTATTTGTTTTGAGGGATCATCTATTTTTCCATACTGGGTACATCAATGTAACATCAACGTACAGTAGGAGTCAAGGGGAGAAATCCATTGATCCACATTGATGAAATTTGAAATGTAACAATCTACCCTTTCGTTTGTTTAGATTTCTCCAAGAAATGTAGTTGTACAGTCTGATCATGTGTTATAGGATTGACACTTGGTTGACAGGGATTACTTGAGGAAATGTCTGCTTGCGTCCCAAATGGCACCCTATTCCCTTTAAAGTGCACTACTTTTGACAAGGGCTTTGGTCAAAAGTAGTGCACTACATAGGGAATAGGGTGCCATTTGGGACGCATTCACTGTGTAGAAGTGTGGTATTTCAGAGTATGTGTTCACCTGCGTAAGCACTTCTGCCTCATACTGTTGGAATACATGTGTGTCGTGTTCAATGTGAAATATCACATTTTTAGACGACAACACGCCCACAGTTATGAGAAGGTGAGAAGAGGCGAAGCAGAGAGTGCGTGTATGTTTACTTCCTCTTGGTGAAAAATGTTACACCTCTGCCTGAGAGCGCATGATTATGAGAAGTGAAAAAAGTAAAGAAAGGAACACTAAAACGGCTTAACATTTTTCCTGGCTACTTATGGGGTTTATGGACAATCTGGAATTCTTCCTGACCCGGCCTTTGTTTAGTAATAGGAAATAGAGGGCTTTGGAGAATGGGATCAGTTTGCTTTGGTCAGAGCCGTGTGTGTGGGTCTGGGGGGTTTCTGGGGGGTGAGTGAGTTTACACATGTGTGTACCTGTGTATGTTTACTATGTGTAGGCCCGGACTACCGCATTTGGGGCCCCGGAGCACATTTCCTGCAATTCTACACATTTTGCTATTATATGCTGTCTGGGGGCCACACAATCTCCAGGGGGGGGGGCCCGGCCCGCATGTGTGCCATGGTGATCACAGGATCATGTGGCCAGTAGAGAGTGTTTGTTTGTGTGTGCATCTGTGTGGCTGTCTGGCTGTGTTCATGTGTGTTGTGAACATTTGTACGAATAAAAAAGTATAATTCTGTGACATCCCTCCAATACAAATGTCCCACATACAGATCTCACACATATCTGATATTTCTCCTACACCCCTATGTGCCTGCATGATACATTTTTAATACAGAAAATTGGTTCCTGTTTCCTTTTTGTTTCACTCTTTCATTTTACTGACGGGTATTCGGACTAGGAGGTGATGTCATAGTCTCATCCTTTTAAGAGTGACTGTGGACCGTATATTTTGAGAGGAGAGCGAGAGCAGAGGAGAAAATCTGAACGTAATGATCTCTCTTCCTCCTCTCCTCCAGACAAATCACATTGTGCCCTTTTCTTCTCAAGTACCCCACAGAAGACATGATGAAGATGGTTTAAGTATGTACAGCAAGTATTCACACCCATTTACTTTTCCACATTTTGTTGTGTTACAAGGTGGGATTAACATTGATTTAATTGTCATTTTCTTTGTCAAAGATCTACACAAAGTACTCTGTAATGTCAAAGTGGAAGAAAAATTCTAACATTTGTCCAGAAAACACACACACACACATACATATATATATATATATATATATATATATATATATATATATCTTGATTATGTAAGTATTCAATCCCCTGAGTCAATACATGTTAGAATCACCTTTGGCAGCAATTACAGCTGAGTCTTTCTGGGTAAGTCGCTAAGAGCTTTGCACACCTGGATTGTACAATATTTGCACATTATTCTAAAAAAAAAAAAATATATTTGCCACATTTCTTGCAGATTTACTTTAGTGCCTTATTGCAAACAGGATGCATGTTTTGGAATATTTTTATTCTGTACAGGCCTCTTTCTTTTCACTCTGTCAATTAGGTTAGAATTGTGGAGTAACTACAATGTTGTTGATCCATCCTCAGCTTTCTCCTATCACCGCCATTAAACTCTGTAACTGTTTTAAAATCACCATTGGCCTCATGGTGAAATCCCTGAGCGATTTCCTTCCTCTCCGGTAACTGAGTTAGGAAGTATGCCTGTATCTTTGTAGTGACTGGGTGTATTGATACATCATCCAACATGTAATTAATAACGTCACCATGCTCAAAGGGATATTCAATGTCTTGTTTATTTAATTGTTTTACACATCTACCAATATGTGCCCTTCTTTGCAAGGTATTGGAAAACCTACCTGGTCTTTGTGGTTGAATCTGTGCTTGAACTTCACTGCTCGACTGAGGGACCTTACAGATAATTAATTGTATGTGTGGGGTACAGAGATGAGGTAGTCATTCAAAAATCATGTTAAACACTTTTATTGCACACAGATTCAATGCAACTTATTATGTGACTTGTTAATCAAATGTTTACTCCCAAACCTATTTAGGCATGCCAAAACCAAGGGGTGAAATACTTATTAACTCTTGGCATTTCAGCTTTTCATTTTTTATTAATTTGTAAAAATTTCTAAAAACATAATTCCACTTTGACATTATGGGGTATTGTGTGTAGGCCAGTGACACCAAATCTCAATTTCATCAATTTTGAATTCAGGCTGTAACACAACAAAATGTGGAAAAGGTAAAGGGGTGTGAATACTTTCTGAAGACACTGCACCTGTGTGTTTGGACTTAAATATAATATAATCCCCATATGGCTTTGTATCTGTCTCCTCCATATAAGAAGCTAACTAATTTATGTTGATATATAAATTAACAATCTCACTATAAATGTAGTTAACTGAACCAGTATTAGCTCAGTTTACTGAACCAGTATTAGCTCAGTTTACTGAACAAGTGTTATCTTAGTTATCTGAACCAGTATTAGCTCAGTTAACTGAACCCGTATTAGCTCAGTTAACTGAACCCGTATTAGCTTAGTTAACTGAACCAGTATTAGCTTAGTTAACTGAACCAGTGTTAGCTCAGTTTACTGAACAAGTGTTAGCTTAGTTATCTGAACCAGTATTAGCTCAGTTAACTGAACCCGTATTAGCTCAGTTAACTGAACCAGTATAAGCTTAGTTATCTGAACCAGTATTAGCTCAGTTAACTGAACCCGTATTAGCTCAGTTAACTGAACCAGTATTAGCTTAGTTAACTGTACCAGTATTAGCTCAGTTTACTGAACCAGTTTTAGCTTAGTTAACTGAACCAGTATTAACTCAGTTAACTGATCCAGTATTAGTTCAGTTAACCGTACATTTTCAGTGTATGCCTATAGATCCCCGGAACATGTCTCTACAGCAGCAGTAGCAGCAGAGTCATCCAGTGAAGGTAAGTTGAAGAGATTCTCCTCTCTCCCGAGGACTGTGGCGTTGCATCTGTCAGGCGGCACTAAATTTAGCGCTAGCGTTTATTTACCTGATGCCCTTGCTGGTGTGTCCTTGCTAAATGAAGGTGAACAGGTCTGTCACCATTCAGAGCAGCGCGCTGCACACTCAACCCCTCGGGAACTCATGGAACACAGACACACACATGCATGCGTGCATGCACACACACACACACACACACACACACACACACACACACACACACACACACACACACACACACACAAGACACACACAGTCCCTCCCAACCTCTATGGTCACAATCCCATCAAGGTATATACACTATCAACGCACTAAGGAACCAACTCAGGGGTCTTTAGAGCCCAGTTTGTCAATGAACCAGAGGATTTTGTGAACCAGAAACAATATGTTTCAACTTCTGTTGCTATTTGAGATTGTTTTGTGTCATATGTGGGTTTGGTGGTGGTATAGTGGTATTTTCACCTTTGGTGTTTTTGTGTTGCTGCAGTGTTGAGCGCACAGCTTCTCTATGGATCAGTGCATCTCTATGGTGCTCCTGAGATATCCCTCTTGTTCCTGCGGCATTCCAGGTCTGTCCTTCCTGTCGCTCCCCTTGTATGGCGCTGATTGACAAGTGTCCGCTCCTCTCAGCCGCATAATCAATCTGCTAATTGGTGTCGGAGGGTCGGATGCTGTTGAAGCGTCCCAAGTCATTCTTTGCCTAATTAATCTTTGTCACCATTGAGGAGAAGGAGTAGGGAAAGTTTTTTCTCTTCTCTTCTCTTCCCCTCTCTTTCTCTTCTCTCTCTCTTTCTCTCTCTCGCTCTCTCTCTCCTCTCCCTCCCTCTCTCTCTCTATATATATTTTTTAGCTTTGTGAAGACTCTCCTCAGAGACACGTATGTTATTCCGTTCATGGTTTATGCATAATATTGTGCCGGGTTCATTGTGTCTGGCAGGCAGGGTCTTTAAGGGGAAGGTAAATGTTAGGCTTGCTGTTTCCATTAGTAACCAACAGGCCTGCAGAAAACAGAGTGGTCAACCTGCCAGGCCTCAGTTCACTCTGTTCACCTTCTATGTCGCAAATGGCACCCTATTCCCTATATAGTAAATAGGGAATAGGGAGCCATTTGGAAAGAACACAATTGATTGTTTCACAGACAATACTAGGTCTATTGCATCGTAATTACCTGCTTTTATGTCTTGTTTGTACAATATACAGCTACCCTTTTACAGATGTATGATCTTAATTTCAGCCAGTATGCTACAGCAGGAAAATAATCCTGCAGCAACAGGAAATGTGAATTATTATGTGGATTATAATGAATGCACATTTTTTGTAGGGAAATCAAGTCTGACATTTTTAAGTGTAAATTACACTAGTGCTGTGCAGGAAAATTCTCACCAACAAAAGAGTGATCAAATTAAGCATCATGACTATCCATAACAGTATATTGAACTTTCACATTCCAGCTATACTTAAAAAAATAATTGTTGTCTTGTGGGATTGTAGTGATGGAAGCATACACATCGTTTGCATCCAAAATGGCACACTATTCCCTATTTAGTGCAATACTTTTGACCAGGGCTCTTGTCAAATGTAGTGCACTATATAGGGAATAGTGTACCATTTGGGACACATCCTATGCATGCTCTCTGATGGCAGGGGCCCTGGAAACAGCCCGCTCCACTTCTTCACCTCCTGATTATTTTAACTGGCCTCGCCATCAGCTGCTGATTGGATGTCAAAGACCTACAGTATTTTCAATAGACCCTGAGCACAGTGCTGCATATAACATGAGGATAACGTTATGTCAACATCCTCTTTTACACCATATATTCATTTCTATACATCTTAAAAGAGGCAACAGAGTGTGTCCATCTAATTCGGCATACTTCCCCAAACTCATGGCTTAGCCCCCAAGTGCCCCCTATTGGCTCCCAACTCATCTGTTGCCTCCATGGACCTAGTCTTACTTTCTCTAAATAGTCAATACTTTATCTAAATAGTAAAATTCACTTTGATTAGAGAATTTGTAAAAACATATTATAGCACATTTTTACAGGGTGTGTTTTTTACAACAACAAAGATAATAGCTGGAGGTGTTATGATTTTTTTTCCTACATCATCATTAAACGTACAGATTTGAAATGATCTCTTCCCTGTAAACAATCCCTATGGAGTGATTAGCATTACCACGAGCACACTTTCTCTTTCTTCATCTCTCTCTTTCCATCTCTCTATCTCTCCCCCTCTCTCTGTCAGTTTGATGCAGGGGTGAGGTGAGGTGTTCTGAAAAGAGTGATTATTATGGGGAACAGCGAGAGCGAGGTCCAATTCTAACCTTGTCTAGCCGCTCGCTCGCTCCCTCAACTCCCGCGGCAATAACACTGGCTGCAATTCTTACACATTGATCACAGACCCATTAAAGGTATTCAGTCCCTTTTCTACTTCTTTTTTCCCTTGAGCAATCTTTTCTCTATAAGGGCTTGAACCGCTGCATCAGTCTGCTGCTATAAGCTCAGCAGCCATTATTAAGACAACCTGCCCAAGCTGTGCACCCTATTCACTATTCCCTACATAGTGCACTACTTTTGACCAGAACCCTATGGGCCTCAGTCAAATGAAGTGCACTATATAGAGAATAGTTTGCCATTTGGGACGTGGACTATGACATTATGCAACGGAACCTTTTCAGATCATGTCATGTTAATAGAATAAAAATACTTGTATATTTCCCTATATTCAAGATTATGGCCTGATTTTATGTTATTGCTTGTGCGTGTTTTTTTTTCAGTGGAAGGTAAGGCTCTTAACATAGTTTGGGGATCAGAAACTAGCTTAGGAACCTTATAGTCATTATAATCCTAACATTATAAATGTATTGCCCAACTCCCAACATGTCCTTCCAAAGCGTGTCCACTTAAGAGAACCCCATTATTCCTGACACAGTGTTTAGGTATGAAAGATCTCAGAAATTAAGTGGGAGAAGTTAACGTCTCAGATTCACTGTGGAACACATAAAGTAACTCTTCCTATAGCAGTGATGATAGAAATACAATGATAAAGAAATAATGTTATGTGCAAATGGATGGAAATTAGACATAAGTAATAACATATTTTGGGGAGCTGTTGGTGGAGTGAATGAAGATGTCATAAAACATGTCTTTCAAAGGAAGTCAAGGTGGTTGGAGGCTCACATCAAAGTTCCCTGGGAGGAGATACAAATTGCCTGTGAGTCCCCGGGGTCATGCTCAATGCCAGTCAGCTGAACGGTCTCTACAGTCACATCTAATTGGTCTGTCGGTATAGTGCCGCTTCCCGTCTGCCTGCACAGCGTCACGGTGCACGTTATTTCAACCCTGACCCGGGAGGGTGGGCGTATGACCCTCTGTCCCCCAAACAGACAGGGAGGGGAGAGTAGGCCTCCTACCCAAATAGAAACGTGTCCTGTCCAGCTCTCTACAGTACTCTATAACAATTCAAAATCATATTAATTTCCCATATCTGTTTGTTTAACTTACAGTGTCAAATATAACTGTCTAAGTCATTAAATTATCTGAGTAGTGGTAACTTAAAAATACACAAACAGTAGTCATACTAACTTGATTACATGAAGTAAAACTTACTCAATTCCTCAATGTCGCTCTCTTCACTAATACATTGTCGAAGTATAAAGTATTGAGAAAACTATGTAGAATCAGACACATTTAACAGTGAGTGGCACGTCTATTCACAGTCCAGTTCACAAAGGCAGAGATGTAGGCCAAACCAGGTCCAGCTAGTTTTACATGAGATGACTGAGAGGTATAGCGCCCAGGATCACAATCATTCCACTGAAAGGCTGAGTCCACTCGTTTTCTCTGTGTGTGAAATGACAAGAATCCCTCTCATCGACTCCGAGGCAGACATGTATTTATAGAAAAGCATTTGGGGCAGTAAATTCAACACATTTTGTAGCGCCGAAGTCCAGTCTGTAGCGAGTGGGTGAGTTTTTACACACTTCCCTGTCAGTTTTCAGGGCACTTCGCAAGCAGAGGATGTGGCAAAGTCTCACGAGTCAGACCAAACTGTAGTGCCGCCGGAAACCGGCCTCTCTTAGTTTGGTGAGGTAGGACGAAACACTGTGTACCAAGAACATTAATTCAACTGAACAAGTACATTATTGAAATGTCTGTATTTGTAAAAACCCATAACCAATGTATGAGAAATATGTGATTCTCCTTAACCAACATAGCAACGTTCCAAAAATCTTCAGGGGATGTTCTGTGCTAGCTGGGGTTAGAGTATGTTGATATGTGAATTTCTTAGGTTCTGACAAACCTTCAGATTTCAGTCATTTTCAATGCTTCTACATTGTACAAACTGACAGTTTATAGAGAAACGCTATGATTATCCCTTACAGAAAAAACACATGATTTCACATGTGGAGAATAACATGTTGTGACGAGTACTGAGGATACGAAGAGGCAGGACGCAGACGCAGGAATCAACAATGTAAAGGTTTACTTAACACTGAGCAAGAGAACAACAAAGAGTGAGTACACGACATGACACTAACAATCACACACAACACTGAACAGTCCAGGGCTATATAGGGGTGGTGATGAGATGTTGAGGTGCAGGTGCGCTGGAGGTGATTAGGGTGCACTGGGTTTCCATTCCGGTGTTGCCGAGGTGGTGCGCTCAGACCGGTGGCTCAGTAGACCAGCAAATCAGAGCGCCGGAGGGGAGCAACGGGAGGAGACGTGACAGTACCCCCACCCGGACATGCAGCTCCCGCCGCAGGACGTCGCCAGCCAGGAGGACGACCCCGAGGACGAGAAGCGGGCCGGTCAGGGCGGCGATGGTGGAAGTCCCGAATTAGGTTGGGGTCCAAAACGTCCCCAGCCAGAACCCAGCTCCTCTCCTCAGGACCATACCCCTCCCAGTCCACCAGGTAATGGAGCCATCCCCCACGGAACCTGGGGTCCAGCAGGTACCTCACCACATACGCCAGACTCCCGTCAATGTCCAGGGGCGGGGGGGGCGTACCCCGGGGGACGGCATCCGCCAGAGGACCAGGAACCACCGGCCTGAGGAGAGACACATGAAAAGTGGGTGAGACACGTTAGTGAGGGGGAAGGAGCAGCCGGTACGATACCTCATTTATCCGCCGGAGGACCTTAAACGGCCCCACAAACCGGGGGCTCAGTTTCTTGCAGGGCAGGCGGAGAGGGAGGTTTTTAGTGGACAGCCAGACACGATCCCCAGGCTACAATATGGGGGCCTCACTGCGGTGGCGGTCGGCTTGGTCCTTCTGCCAACTAATGGCCCTCTGGAGATGGACATGGACATGGAAGGCGTCCCAGACCTGTCCGGCCCTGCGGAACCACTCGTTGACAGTGGGCGCATCGGTCTGGCTGGGTGCCCAAGGGGCCAGGGCCGGCTGGTACCCCAGGATGCACTGGAAGGGAGTGAGCCCCGTGGAGGAGTGAACAAGGGAGTTCTGGGCATATTCTGCCCAGGGAAGAAACCTTGCCCACTCACCCTGCCAGTCCTGACAGTGGCAACGAAGAAACCTCCCCAGCTCCTGGTTCATGGGCTCCACCTGCCCATTAGACTGAGGCCCATACCCGGAAGTGAGGCTGGCCGTGGCCCCGATCTTCTCCAGGAAAGCCTTCCACACTCGGGAGGTTAATTGGGGCCACGGTCCGAGACGATGTCCTCCGGAAGTCCATAATGCCGGAAGACCTGTTGGAACAGGACCTCAGCGACCTGGAGAGTAGAAGGAAGACCAGTTAGTGGCAAAAAACGGCATGATTTGGAGAACCGATCTACAACCACCAGGATTGTGGTGAAGCCTTCAGAATGTGGGAGGTCGGTGACAAAGTCTATGGAAAGGTGTGACCAAGGTCGCTGAGGCACTGGGAGAGGAACTAGTTTGCCTGCCGGGGCGTTCCGAGGTGTCTTCGTTTGGGCACATACGGAACAGGAGTTGATATAGCGGGAGACATCAGTAGCCAAGGTGGGCCACCAGTATTTTTGTGAGCGAGAATGTAGGGTGCGCGTAATACCGGAGTGCCCTGCCATAAGTGTGGTGTGCGCCCAGATCAGCAGGTGGTCACGGACCCTGGTGGGTACATACACACGCCCCGGAGGGGCGTTGGCAGGCGCTGGGTCCTCCCGAGCCGCCAGGCGGATGTCTTCGTCCACATTCCAAACGACAGGTGCCACGATGAGAGACGGAGGCAGGATAGGACCCCCCAGATCCTTCCTTTCTCCGGTATGGTGCATCCTGGAGAGTGCGTCGGCTTTCACATTCTGGGATCCTGGGCGGTAGGACAGAATAAACTGAAAGTGAGTAAGAAATTGGGCCCACCTGGCTTGACGAGAGTTCATCCGTTTCGCTGCCCGTATGTGCTCCAAATTCCGGTGGTCAGTGAGAATCCGGAATGGATGGACTGCACCCTCCAGCCAGTACCTCCATTCCTCCAGAGCGAGGACCACCACCAACAGCTCCCTGTCTCCAACTCCACAGTTCCTCCTGCGGGGGTAAGCTTTTTAGAGAAAAAGGCACAGGGATACATTTTCTCTGGCTTACCTTGCTGCTGGGAGAGGACCACACCCACGCCCTCCTCAGATGCGTACACATCCAGGATGAAAGGACGAGCTGCATCTGGGTGTTTTCGGAGGGGCGCTGTGGTGAACCTCTCCATCAGCCTCTTGAAGGCAGCGTTAGCCTCAGGGTTCTAGGCCAGCTTCTGAGGCCCACCCTTAAGGAGAGAGGTGAGCGGGGCGGCTATGGAGCTGAAGGACCTGATGAAACGCTGGTGGAAATTTGAGAAGCCCAGGAAGCTCTGTATGCCCTTGATGGTGGTGGGGACTGGCCATGACCTGACGGCGTCCGTCTTCGCACTTTCCATGAACACCCCCTGAGGACTGATTCTGTATCCCAGGAAGGAGATGGCCTGTTGGTGGAATTCACATTTCTCCCCCTTCACCAACAGGCTGTGTTCCCGGAGGCAGAGTAGGACCGCTCGGACGTCCCTGACGTGCTCCTCGAACATAGGCAAGTAGATCAGGATATCGTCGATGTACACCCCCACCTGTCTACTCAGCATGTCTCGGAACATGTCATTGATGAAGGACTGGAACACGGAAGGTGCGTTGGCGAGGCCGTAGGGCATGACGCAGTATTCGTAGTGGCCTGAGGTAGTGCTAAATGCCGTCTTCCACTCATCTCCTTCCCGGATTCGGATCAGGTCTAACTTGGTAAAGTACCGGGCCTCTCGCAGCTGCTCGATGGCCGACGGAACCAGAGGGAGGGGCTACCGGTACTTGGTGGTGACTGCGTTCAGCCCCCGGTAGTCAATGCACGGCCTCAGTCCTCTGTCTTTTTTAGCCATGAAGAAGAAGCTGGCGGAGGCAGGAGAGGTAGAGCGTCTGATGAACCCCTGTTTCAGGGTCTCCGCCACATACTTCTCCATGGCCTCAGTCTCCGCTATGGAGAGGGAGTAAATGCGACTCTTCGGGGGGTGTTGTCCCTCCAGCAGGTCAATGGTGCAGTCCCAGGGCCTGTGAGGAGAGAGACACTTAGCCTTGGAGGCAGAGAAGATATCGGAGAGATCTGCGTACTCACGTGGAATGTTGGGCTGGAGGGCGGACTCCGGACTCTCCACTGACGTGGAACAACAAACCACCGGCAGGCAGGTCCTCCGGCATGAGGGGACCAGGCTGTGATCCTCTTGGTGATCCAATTGATGGTGGGGTTGTGTAGTCTGAGCCAGGGCAATCCCAAGATGATCCGGTGAAGGGGTGACGTGACGATGTGGAAGGACAGCTCCTTGTGGTGCTCCGGTAGTGTGGGATTGGTGATGGTGATGGGGAGAGTGATGTGCGTAATGGTGCCTGATCCAAGTGGTTTATTGTCCAGCGAGGTGACGTGTAGCGGAGAAGGCAGTGGCAAGGTGGGCAACCCCCGTTCAGAGACCAGCTCCCTATCGATAAGGTTCCTCGCTGATCCGGAATCTATCATTGCTGTGGAAAGCGAAGAGAAAGAAGAACCATTCACAGTTAAGGGAACTAAAAACAATGGTTTGGTGACGGAACACTCACGGAGCGGCGACGGGAGTCATACCGGCTAGATAGGGAGCGTCCGTGGTGGTGTAGGGGGTGCTGCCCACCTCCATGGGTGAGGACTCGGAGGCAGGGCGGCTTCCATAGCTCAGATGGGGTGTGTGTCGAGGCTCCGGGTGGTGTTGGGAGCGCCGTCGGTCTCTCAACATGTCATCAAGATGAATGGACGTGGCGATGAGGGTATCAAGGTCCATCTCGTCGTCCCGACATGCGAGTTCCGTCGTGATGTCCTCCCGTAAGCCTCTCCTGAAGGCCGTGTGCAGAGCACACTCATTTCAGCCGGAAGCCACCGCCACCGTGCGAAAGCTCAGGGCGTACTCAAATGCGGCCTCCTCTCCCTGTTGTAGCCGGAGGAGATGCTCACCCCGTCCTTTCCCTCCGTGGGATTATTGAACACCGCCCTGAACCGAGTGAGGAAGGTGGAGTAGGGAAGCGCCGCGGCCTCACCTCCTTCCCAGACTGCCGTGGCCCAATCCAGCGCCTTTCCCTTCAGTAGCAAAATCACCAGTGCTATCCTGGCTTGGTCCATTGAAGATGCCCCACGCTGACGCGGCAGATACAGTGAGACCTGTAGCAGGAAACCTCTACATTTCGTTGTTTTCCTGTCATAGCGCTCCAGGAGGGCGAGGGGTCCCTCAGACGTTGGTGATAGCACGGGAGGAGGTGGACTGGGTGCACTCGCCGCTCCCTGAGGTGGAACCGGAGCGATGGTCAGTTTATGCAGCGTTTGGAGCATTTCCTGCATGGCAGCGTTCAGCTGGGCAATCTGCTGCTGGTGCTGGTGGAGGCGCTGGGAAACTCCAGGAGGATTACCTGCTGCATCCATCTTTGTGAAGGGTGTGTGATTCTGTGACGAGTACTGAGGATACGAAGAGGCAGGACGCAGACGCATGAATTAACAATGTAAAGGTTTACTTAACACTGAGCAAGAGAACAACAAAGAGTGAGTACACGACAAGACACTAACAATCACACACAACACAACACTGAACAGTCCTGGGCTATATAGGGGTGGTGATGAGATGATGAGGTGCAGGTGCGCTGGAGGTAATTAGGGTGCGTTGGGTTTCCATTCCGGTGTTGCCGAGGTGGTGCGCTCAGACCGGTGGCTCAGTAGACCGGCGAATCAGAGCGCCGGAGGGGAGCAACTGGAGGAGACGTGACACATGAGATTTCCATATGTGTAATCATGTGTTTTTGGAACACTTCACATCTGATGATTCTTGTGTAAGCCTTATTAAACCTACAAAAGTGTCAGTGCTCAACCTTAACATGTGTTGACAATACAACAGAACAGATTAACTGGAATGACATTTACTCTCACGGGTGGCCAAAAACAACTATCTGAAAGCCACACCCCTAATAAGCCGCTCCTCCAGTCTTCTGATCTGACCCGGTGGATGATAGCTCAATAACCCAGCATCAACAACCCAATTTAAAGAAAACAATGGATTGTTTGTGACCCAACTGGCTTGATCAAAATAACCCAAAATCTGTTCTGTCCAATATTGGGTTGTTTTTAACCCAGCAATTTTTTGAGTGTAAAGTAAATCTCAGCTTTGTTAAAAATACACTCAAGAAAAAACGATTATATTTATCATAGTGATTCAGGAGTAACATTAAAAGAGAATAATATGCCCCACCAACATTAGACAACTATGCAATCAGATGATGAGAGAATAGTCAGATCAACTGTTAACTAAAATAGAAGTGCAGATGGAAGTATTTTGCTAAGTGCAGAGATGTATTATAGGTAATGAATGTGTAGAGAAATGCTATAGACTTTGCGGCGCTGCAGAAAGATCAGCTACCCCAAATCCAGAGGTTGTGAGTTCAAATCCCAGGTTTGGTCATATTGAAAAGTCAGTAGTAAGTGATCATGTCAAATTAAATCATATTGTCATTGATTAAATATTTTTTACACTATTTTAGCTGAACAGCGTACCACTTACTTTAAAACCCCCATGTCATTTCATTCCCTTACACAAAAAAAAACACATGAAATAGCTGTTTTCACATGTGAAACCATATGTTCACATGGATTACATTTAAAGTTCACATGTTAACACCACATTTTCACATGTGCAGAAAATCTAACTCTCACATGTGGAATTGCACTTTCACGTGAAAATCTAACTCATGTGCACAAATTTGTAGTTTTATGGTATCACACAGTGGAGGCTCCTCAGAGGAGGAAGGGGAGGACTATCCTCCTCAGTGAATTTCAGAGAAATGTAAATAGTGAAACATTAAAAAAGGTATCATTTTTAGAGAAAACTATACTAAATATATTCACGTCACCAAATAATTGAATAATTGATTAAAACATACAATGAAAGTCTACAGTAGCCTCAACAGCATTCTGTAGGGTAGCACCATTGTGTAGCCGGAGGACAGTTACTTTTTGGAGAAATGTCCTCTGGTCTGATTAAACAAAAATAGAACTGCTTGGCCATAATGACCATCGTTATGTTTGGAGGAAAAAGGGGAACGCTTGCAAGCCGAAGAACACCATCCCAACCGTGAAGCACGGGGGTGGCAGCATCATGCTGTGTGGGTGCTTTGCTGCAGGAGGGACTGGTGCACTTCACAAAATAGATGGCATCATGAGGAAGGAAAATTATGTGGATATATTGAAGCAACATCTCAAGACATCAGTCAGGAAGTTAAAGCTTGGTCGCAAATGGGTCTTCCGAATGGATAATGACACCAGGCATACTTCCAAAGTTGTGGCAAAATGGCTTAAGGACAACAAAGTCAAGATATTGGAGTGGCCATCACAAAGCCCTGACCTCAATCCTATAGAACATTTGTGGGCAGAACTGAAAAAGCGTGTGCGAACAAGGAGGCCTACAAACCTGACTCAGTTACACCAGCTCTGTCAGGAGGAATGGGCCAAAATTCACCCAACTTATTGTGGGAAGCTTGTGGAAGGCTACCCAAAACGTTTGACCCAAGTTAAACAATTTAAAGGCAATGCTACCAAATACTAATTGAGTGTATGTAAACTTCTGACCCAGTGGGAATGTGATGAAATAAATAAAAGTTGAAATAAATAATTCTCTCTACTATCATTCTGACATTTCACATTCTTAAAATAAAGTGGTGATCCTATCTGACCTAAGACAGGGAACTTTTACTAGAATTAAATGTCAGGAATTGTGAAAAACTGAGGTTAAATGTATTTGGCTAAGGTGTATGTACACCTCCGACTTCAACTGTACCTTTCATAATATTTCCCGTAATTTTATTAGCCTACCTCCTCTTTCTCTCTGTATTGTTGCTTCATTCCTTCCTCGCTTTGAACAGTTAAAATAAATACATTTTGTTGTCCTTGTCTTCATCATTCTAATGACTAATATATTAATAATATAGGACTAGAATTAGATGCAGAAGGCTTTCACTTCTCTTCACGAAGATTGAATGGTTATGGGTCTGAATAAATTACTGCTATAGCCTACCACCATTGCACGTTCACTCTTCTTTGAAACTACCCGTCAGTTCTATTGGCTGCTGTATTTAATATTCAGCAAAGAAGAGATTGCTTCCCTCTTCGAATAAATCTATTGGTATAATAAATGCAAAAACAATTATGTCCAGCAAGCTATTCTAGTCTAGCTTTTCCTGCATGGGACTCCAAGAGCTAAGGAACGTTTTTTAAGGAGAGCCCAGTGGAGTACATGCACTTGTGTATTGCGCAAGAGAGAGAGGCTATAAGTTAGAAGCTTATTATGCATAACCCATCATTAATTAGCTAAATACAAGGCTAATACTGCATTTAATTTATTACCTGAAAGAGGTAGGCTAGTACATCTATATATAGGGCTATATTTCAATCTAGAACAGGATTATCTATTTTGGATGTAATTTGAATGCAGTTGATGGAGAGAGAGAAAGACTGCGAAAGAGTGCTCGCACGTGCACTGATTTAAAGCAACGATATTCGAGTGATAGGCTGTTTAAAAACTTTTTAAAATTTAAAACACAAGATGACCCCCGAATGCCAGATGGAGATGGGTAAATTAGACTTTATATTCGGTCTTTATATTACAGTAGCATAGACTATGCTGCAGCAAATGTAGGCCTACCTGTCACAAGAAAAAAATGTATCATGATGAGATGAGACTGTAGGTCTACATGCATTGTGAACAGCGCTCCATACTGAGATGGGCTGTCTGTCCCCACCCTGAGCGTTGATTCATCATGCAGAGGCCATAGAAAAGCCAGATTTAGACATTGCATATAATTTAACAGTTCCATTTCACATCATGCTGTTCATATAAATAATTTATTATAATTTACCGGTTTCTCGCAGATATTTATCCTGGGAAAAGGGAGTGGTTTAGGGCGGTAAATCTTGGTAACCGGGTTCCCATCATTCAACCCGACACTGTACTGCATGATTGTAGTGGGTTTACTAACACGTTAGTTCTAGTTGACTATGACATTAATATGGTGACAACGATGTAGGCTGTTTGTAGCGGTTAGCGGTTAGCGGTGAAGATATGAAGGTTTGGCTTGGAAACGTTTTTTCACCTTGTCACAGAAAGCTGATGTGTTGTGCACTGAAGTCCACAAGTGAAGGGAAAAGGTTATTGGAGGAGAGCGTGTAGATGCGAAAAGGAATACATTGATCAAAGGGATCATGCTGTTTGTATGTGGCTGCTATGAAAGTGAAGTGTGTTTGCGTGTGATCAGGGGTGTATTCATTCTGACGATTCTGTTGAAAAACGTTTCTTAAATGGAAGCAAACGAGGATAAACATACCTGAATTTGTCCAATAGAAACTCTCATTTGCAACTGTTGGACTAATGATTACAGCCTAGATCAGCTAGATGCAGACAAGCGTGTGCAAGGCGGTATAGAATGTGTCAATGACTGTCACCTTGACTACCAAATTTCTCTCGACCTGTTGCCCTTGCGTTGTAAACTTTCATTCATAGGCTAGGTTGTAGCAACCTCATGATGGGTACAGGGACAATTTGAGTATCATGTAGTAGCCTAAACCTATCGATGTTACATTGAGCTAGGTGAATGGAATATGAATGACAGTCATCCAATATGCTGTTATAGAAATAAGGCAATGCTCATTAAAAAAAGAATGATCTTCCCTCATCTTAAACGGCACCGACCGCCACTGGTATCACGTTGAAATTTTGCATCCCCATGTTGTCGCATTTATTTCACATGAGATCATGTGTAGTTTCATGTTATCACGTTGCTTTTATTTGTTGTCACATGAAACACAGATGATCACATGAAATTCATGTTTTTTCTGGTAAGGGATCATAATGATGATGTGTCTTTACAAAGATGGTGTAACTCATGTCATGTGTTTAATAGTTTAATGGTCCACGGCATCGGAAAGGCCTCAATCCCTTTCCTCAAACAGGTAGCACCTGTCTAGTCCCCCTGTGATGATCCCCCTAGCCTGTGATCTGGGCCTTTTAACGACTTTACTACCCACAGTAGCCTAAAGAAGCAGTGCACAAAGCTTTAAACCTAACCCCCTCCTTACCTGACGAAGCACCTACCTGCTGCAAGGCTGTAAAGATAAAGGGTGGGGTGTTTTCCCACCTGCACAAAGAGACCTGAGATAAGCACAACTGCCACTATTCCTGTCAGTCACAAAATACACTACTGTTGCTCCGGTAATAGCATAAACCATACTTCACTATCTCCTTATTCCAATTTACTGTATGTCTGATTTGTTAAAGAATTTAAGATTTATAGAACTGGTGGTTTTGTACGTTATTGGCTTGGTCGTGAAGTTCGTCCTTATCTGATGACAGACTAGAATATATGGAGATTGGACGTCCTAAGCTTACAGTATGTGTTCAAACACTTTCTACACAGGTATTCTACACTCCTGAAACAATGTTCGCATTTGTTTTTGAATCGTTTTAATGTATTATGTTTTTTTGTGTCGTATTCTTTTTCCGGCAGCCACAGGATTAGTGGCAGCTTACTGAGTTTACTGCAAGACTTTAGTCATCAGGAAGGAAGGAGGGGCTCCTCCTTGCTCCTTGGACTATGATCCCGGCAGGCTAGTGTTAACCAATCGGTTTGGTTTGACTTGGAGGTAGAGGAACACGACTCAGAGTCTGCGTCCCAAATTGCACCCTATTCCCTTTATAGTGCATTACTTTTGACCAGTGCCCATAGTTCAAGTCTGTCTTGCTGGTCAAAAGTAGTGCACTACATAGGAAATAGGGTGCCATTTGGGAGAATACCAGAGGATTGGAGTCAGACACTGTCTGGTGAGACAGATAACAAGGGGAACACAATTACATCACAGAAGGGAACGGGCGATCAATGGCAGCAGCCTGCGATCGATAGCCATGCTCTTTAGGTTGGAGCCGCTGTAGCTGGGCTCTGTCTACTCCACAGCAGTTTATCCCAGCACTAATCTAACACGCCAATTTGATATCTCTACTAACAGCATTATAATTCACAGAGACAGACAGAGAGAGAGAGAGAGAGGCCCCCAGAGGAGAGAGACAGATAGAGATGGAGTGGCAGAGAAAGAGATAGAGAGAGATTTTCTCTGCTCCTTTCATAGGAGTGGTATTATCAGTGTGGTGTGTGGAGTGGACATTGTAAAGGGACACACCTAGGAGAGATGGTGCAAGTCTGTCTGTCTGTCTGTACAGTTAATCAATCAATAGCTTTAGTTTAAATACCTTCTCTTCCCTGAAATCAGTTTGTTTACCTGAAATGAGGTACCAGCATAGGAGAACATCCACATGTATCTATGACACATAAGACAGGTATGAGAAGATACATTTTTACACAGTTACTAATCAGACATCATATGTTTTAATAGGGGTCAAACCACAATCGTGTGCACAACCACTACAAAGGGTACTTAAACACAAGTGTCTACAACTTATCACTTCCATGTGCTCTAAAACATAAAAACATGACAAGAACCATGAGTAAAAAACACATATTTTTAACAGGGACCTGATTGTTATTTGACTTTATAAACCATCATAAAGGGATTTGAAAAGTTAATGTTGTTTGAAGTGTCCACGAGGCTTCAGAGCTGAAAGGAAGGTGAGCTTGAAGGTCTGAACTTGATCTCCATGCTAACACACAGTGTGCGTCCCAAATGGCACCATCTTCCCTATTGAGTGCACTACTTTTGACCAGTGCGCTTTGACCAGGGCCGATAGGGCTCTGGTCAAAAGTAGTACACTATATAGGGAATAGGGTGCCATTTGGGAAGAACCCACAGACAGTCCACAAACAACAGCAACAGAAGTGCGAAGACTGAGCCTTTGTTAAGGGAGATTATATTATTCCGGGTGGTGGTGAGGAGATGGGGTGTGGGGGGTGAGGAATGACTGGCAGGGGTCACTGGAAAGGTGTGACACAGAGTGCAGCGCCGTCGGGGTCTAATCAGCTCGCTACTATCCAGGCTCATCCTCCAGAGCGCCGTTTGACATCTGCCTTCAACACCCGCTCACAGCTCTGCTCTACTCAACTTAGTCAGCCACATTGGGCTGGTCTCTCAAAGTGCGTCCCAAATGGCACCATATTCCCTATATAGTGCAATACTACTGTGACGGTCATGGCATTTTGGATTACGTAATTGGCCAGCCAAATGACCGCGGTCACCGTAATAACCGTTCGAATAGGCACACATTTTCTCCTCTTCTCCGCTCCTGACTGCATGTGCTGCCATATAAATAGAATGAATAGAACGGGCGTCCCCATTCAAGTCAATGAGGGCATAATGGGTGGACTGGCGGCCATTGCAAATGTATCCATAGCAGAGACGGAAGAGGAAGCGAGACACCCCACTCCCTAATTTTTTCTGGTTACAGTCAATTAACTAAGTAGACCAGACCCAGCTGCTGTCGCACTGGTGTCTATGGGAGAGTCACCCCATTAAGCAGACCGGAACTGACTATGTTTTTCAATGGTAAACAACCTCTTCATTTGTCCACCATCTTTGCCCATAGGAGCAAAGCAGAAAGTAAAAGCAAGAAGTAAAAGCAGGAAGTGTACCCATCAATATGTGAAGGGATTTGTTGATTCAACTCAACTGACATTACAAAAATACATTCCATTGCATGAGCCACATCAGTTAACATCATTTGAATGAATATTCTACATTTCAGCAAGGAGCAACACAGTTTCCTCATGTTGTTTAGAGTCCATGTTACCACAGAAACGGACTCAACCGCACGAATGCTCCACCATCCCACCTTCAGTCAGCCCGTTCGTTCCACACCCTGAAACCCCCCACAAATAGATATAGAATTTTTTTTCAATGGTTATGACGGTTATTTTATTTTCATGACGGTCTTCATCCATAACTGTCGGTTATACAGTAATTGTGCCAGCTTTTACTTCCAGGGCCCATAGTGCTTTGGTCAAAAGTAGTGCACTACAAAGGGAATAGGGTGCCATTTGGGATGCGGCCTCAATATAAGCCCCACTGCCTGTCTGCCCCACTCTATTGACATAACCCACTCCGCTATCAGTCACTCGCCTCATTAGCTACTGTTTTGCTGTTTTTCTGAAAGCTTGTCTTGGCGCAAACGCTCACAAACACACATACACACACAGTCACGAAACCCCCAGTTCTTCCCGAGAGTTTGTCAGTTGGAAGTTTTGACGTTTGGCGGTTAAGTGTGAACTATGTAGACGACTCTCACTCCTGGTGTGATGTCTGCGAAGAGAACTGGACAGTTGTGTTATCGTCACTGTTGCTAGCTGGTCAGTTGGATGCAACACTGTCCGTATTGGTATGAGGTAGTTGTCTACTTTTGAATCATTTGCTTTATGATGTCTAAGCAGACATTACAAAGATGCAGTCTGTGACTCATGAAGTTAATGGTTAATATCATAATCAATTAGGAAATAGAGACCAACTGTATCTTCAGACAGCATGAGCAATACTTTGGAATCAATCCAGGACAGTGTAGAACATTTCCTTCAAGCTTACCTCTGACAAAGAACCAGCGAAGTCCCAATCTGATGATAGATGCATTGTTGCTCCAAGGGCAGAAATCATTAACATGGATGGGAAAGAGCAGATTGAGAGTGTGCTTTGCTAGCATGTTAGCATACCATAACGACTAGCAGATACTGGGGTGGTTAGTGTGGTTGGCATGGGGTACCGCAGGAGCCTGTTCCTGTGGCATAATTAAGCTATGTTGGTGTTTTCTATGTTCCCGGGTTCATTTGACTAAGGAGGGAATTATAGCCTTTATTTGATAGGCCTGAGGTGAAATGGCACACACTTGAAGGACTCGGGATCATTACACAGATAGTATCTGTTTCCTCGGGTTTAGAAAAAACGCAGATTGAACAGATCATGTCGAAGCAGAGTTTGCTCACCATAAGCATTAGTTTTGCATATCCAGATTTCTTACGTCAATGCAATTATAATGTGCTTTGTCTCTTGCTGAAATGGCCATTATTGTTTCACAACAGAGGGCCTACCAGTAAGCAAAATGACGTTGAAAAGACGTCTAAAATACGTACTTTCCAGAAGTTGAAGTTAGGTTCATTTTAGGTTCTGAATGAAAGGTAAAAATATGTATTCTCTGGACATTTAAATAGGGGTGTGAATGTTTAAATGTTCAAATTTAAATCACAGTGCAGTTATCACAAAAAATATTATTTTCCATGTTATAGCCTAACTAAGATTGAACTCTTTGGCCTGAATACCAAGCGTCATGTCTGGAGGAAACCTGGCACCATCCCTATGGTGAAGCGTGGTGGCAGCCTCATGCTGTGGGGATGTTTTTCAGCGGCAGGGACTGGGAGACTAGTCAGGATCAAGGGAAAGATGAACGGAGCAAAGTACAGGGAGATCCTTGATGAAACCTGCTCCAGAGCGCTCAGGACCTCAGACTGGGGCGAAGGTTCACCTTCCAACAGGACAACGGCCCTAAGCACACAGCCAAGACAACGCTTCAGGACAAGTCTCTGAATGTCCTTGTGGCCCAGCCAGAACCCAAACTTGAACCCAATCGAACAACTCTAGAGAGACCTGAAAATAGCTGTGCAGCGACGCTCCCCATCCAACCTGACAGAGCTTGAGAGGATCTGCAGAGAAGAATGGGAGAAACTCCCCAAATACAGGTGTGCCAAGCTTGTAGTGTCATACCCAAGAAGACTTGAGGCTGTAATCTCTGTCAATGGTGCTTCAACCAAGTACTGAGTAAAGGGTCTGAATACTTAAGTAAATATGATATTTCAGTTCTTTTTTTATTATTTGTTTGCTAAAATTTCAAAAACCTGTTTTTGCTTTGTCATTATGGGGTATTGTGTGTAGATTGATGAGGGGAAAAAAAACATTTTATACATTTTTGAATAAGGCTGAAACGTAACAAAATGTGGAAAAAGTCAAGGGGTATGAATACTTTCCGAATGCACTGTAGATGTCTATGATTGGTTCAGATTTGAAACCAAATCTGAACCAATCATAAACGTCTATGTTTGGGACAAATCAAGGCCGGTCTGGACCAGACCAAATCTAAACAATTTATAGACGTCTACGTTTGAGCCAAATCAAGGCCGGTCCAAACCGGACAAAATGTGAACCAAACAGACATCTAAGGCTGCGTTTAGACAGGCAGCCCAATTCGGATCTTTTTTTCAATAGTTTGTCTTTTGACCAATCAGATCAGCTGTGAAACATATCTGATGTGAAAAGATCTGATGTGATTGGTCAAATGACCTGTTAGTGGGGGGAAAAAATCTGAATTGGGCTGCCTGTCTAAACGCAGCCATAGATAGGTTCAGATTTGTGAATTTAGTTCAGCATATTTGTGTGACTCCCAGTGTAGGAATTAGGACTGAAATTGAAATAGTACACATAAAATGTGATATGTCAACAGAAGTGGCATTGCTAAAAACACCTGAGACTTTCTCTCCTCATCACGTATTATCCCAGTCAAGACCTGGATGGTCTAACATGGCTCCTCTGACTCACCTGAAGAAATATCCTTCGCCTCCTTACCCCCTCAATCCCCCCCCTGAATCACGACACAATGCCCCTCCACCCCTCCCCTCTGCCTTGGGTTCACCCTGCTCCGCAGTTCAAAGGGGGTTTGCCTGTCTAGCCTTTGCGCTTAATGTTTAAGTATTGGGAGCGGCTACAGGGAGCAAATAAAACATTTTTACAGGTACTGTGATTGTGCAATCTCCATTGTAACTGAAAAGAAAGGCCTTCAGGACATATAAATCCTTTCAATGCAAAGAACGACCAATGTTGTCTCCACTAAAAGGTTGATTGAATCGTGTTAAGTGATTCAAAGACATAGATATAAAGATAATTCCACCTGGGGAAAGGTTGTGGGATAACTGGCATAAGTGTGCCAGTTTCACCTTTACAGATTGTCAGATGTTCAGGTCAGGATAAAAGCCCTCAAGCCCTGAATCGGGACTCACCTGCTATTTGATACTACTAACCTTGTCCTTGGTGATGGTTTTCTATTGGGTCGAATAAAGGAACCTCCTTTTCCCAAACAAACCATAACAGAGAGCTATCTGGCACAGGGTGTGTGTGTGTGTGTGATTATTCTGCACTCTTAATCCATCAAACAGGGTTTCAAAACCTCAGACAGTAGGAGGACTTAGAACAGTCATGAAGGACTTGGACCAGCAAAAGCTCTGTTCAACCTTTTTCTTTCTGCTTCGCCACATGCTTGGTTAACACTGTATTGGGAGAAATTAGCCACCTGTTTTGCCTCAATCAGATCAGAGGCAATCGAGATCCTCCATGCCGGCTCGAACTGGTGAGGGGAACATGCTCAAACAGCCAGTGCTGTATTTGGGTATGGCTGATGTGGATGGGTGTTTTCAATCCAAGTCTATGGGATATGGCCCCAATGACATGGCAGAGAAAAGGGTTGATGAGAAGGTGGTGTAAGGTTAAATCCCAAATGGCACCCTATTCTCCATATAGTGCACAAAAGTCGTGCACTATGTAGGGAATAGGTTGCCATATGGGACAAACCTGTAGTCACCTGGAAGAGAGATCTATGGCCACAGAAAGAACTACTCCTCACAGTGGATTATCCATCACATGCAACAGGCCCCGTGGCGCTACACAATTTATAAGGCCCTCAATCCCTCCTTAATGATTTCATCAAACAACTCTCAATGTTGCTGTGTCACTCCCGGTAGCAGTTAGCATGGCTTTCTACTCCTGCTCTGCTGTCCCTGGTGAATATGTTCTACTATTTATGAGAGCTGTCTCTAAATGGGCTAGTCTCTACCGCTGTATAAATATTATGCTGCTGAGATTCTGCCCCAGTGTCCAGCTCATCCAGATATCTCACGCCGCCTCCCCCATCACTACCACCACCACCCCCTGTCCATGGCCTCGGGGTAGGGTGAAGTTGCCCCTAGATGCTGATCTTGTGTCAGTTTTGCATTTCCCCCACTAAAGGTTAAGGATCTGTACCTAGGGGAAATTTCACCCTGGAGGCCATGGCCTCTGTGCTATGTCGATGCTGGAGAAGAGATGCTGGGCTGGGCTGTGTTCTTGTTGTCAGCTGTGCTTCCAGTGGATTGGTTGGTTCCCTCTGAGCCCAGGCAGCAGCACAGCCTCCTAGTCCTCTGTACAGGTTGCATTATTCATGGGCTCCAGTCTGCATTATTTACATTGCTTACCATTTTTACATGTTACACATTTACAGGGAGGCCTTTTTCTCTTCTCCTCGTGTGATTCAGGTAATGTACCCTGTTGGTTCGACAGGCAACGGTACAAGGCGCACGTCACGGCGTCAGCCACCAGGGCGGATGTGGTGGTGGGGTGGTGGAGTCTGAGGGTGAGGGCTCCACCTGCCTCACCAATACCCACCACACCATGCGTCTGTCCCTGTAGTTTTGAGGCACCTGTGTGGCATCACTGGAGTGCCTGCCTAGGTCTATATCTCAGAGTAGTGATACCTGAACTCCTGTTCACTGCCTGTGACCTCAGCCCAAACACTGCCCTTGGTTTTGGAACGTCTCCTGCAGCTGTAGGCTAGTCCTCCCTGTGTTTACTCAGGACTTCCATGTTGACGGCTGCTGAAATGTGTCTACTGCCAAGACGACTGAGATTCTCCTGTCACTCTGCAAACAAATAACACAGAGGCATTTCAAGGATGTGCATGCGCACAGCTATACATAGATAATCACGTTTTTTTTTCTCGCTTAATGAAGAGGGGGACTCTCGGTTTGACCTGGCGCTCTGCCAGTTAAGCTGGTCATCTTTGGCAAGGGCTTCATCACGTTCCTGGGCACACTAGGCAGCAGGTAGCTTCACCTGCCCTGACTGAGATGGCATGAGCCACTGGCACAGGGTTGGCAGTGCTGGAGGTCTGCCAGGGCAGGTTTTAATTTGACCTAACCCGTCTCTCCTGTGGTTGGCAGGATCTCCCCCTATCTCATGTGCCACACAATGGTGGTGAATGTGGTCAAAGCAAAGCACAAGCAAGACCTATAGGCTTATTCTAGCATGCAAATAAAGGTTAAACTGAACTATAAATATTTCTGCATTATCACTATGATATTAAATACCAATTTTAACCAATAGTTCCCCCAGGACACATTTTGTAATGACACAGAATATTGATAGGCATTTTTATGATTAATCTCCAAATGCTAAGTAACCCATTGTTTGTTCGACCCAAATCAGCACCTCCTTTACTTAACAAAGGGTTTTGTGATTACATTCAAAGCTCCTCCCAATCGACTTTTCTTCAACCAAGCATCAGATTCTTTCTGTGTTGCTTATGTATGTAGTAACATTCATATATCAGTGCAGAAAAATACTATTGCCTTTACAATGGTCATTCACTGTGGCAATATCTTGGCAAAATCTTCAAGCCTCTCCCAATGTGTTTTATTGTGTCAGACCAGAGTGGTTCACTCATTGATACATCACAGACAAGGTTTTTACTAAGATGAACCCAGACAATAGTGATTAAAGCCATTTAAAAAGATCAACATCTATGTGAAACTCAGATATGGTCTGCAATACAGCATCAAATGGATACTGATGAACACTGGAGTTTTGGTCATCTCCAGAAGCATCCAATGGAAGACAACAAATCATTATCTGCAAAGGGGCCTGCTAAAAAAAGGCCTGGCCATGGAGGAGCAGAGGCAGAGCATTAATATGTCTCCCGAGACAAACAGACACCATCTTTGAGAGCGGTCCTGCAAACATGTGAAGACAAGAGAAAGTAAGACAATTACCACATACCTCGCCTGCTGCTATGGACCAGTGAATACAGTGGTTACCATGGCTTAATCTGTCAATGAAGTGGACTTTGGGGGAAAGGCTTTGTGGTCTGATCCCTGGCCCAAACAGACAGCAGCACGTTTGTGTACACTTGACAAGCCAATTCCAATAACCAATGGCCCAGGATGTGGAGGAAGGAGAGGCCTGGGATAACACCCTTAGAACACCCTAAGTCTCTTCCCCCCAAAACACCATTCAAACCAGGACACCCTTTTGTGTCTGTCTGATTTTATCCATATATTTTGGATTATGGTTCCATTGACTTGGGGGAATTTATTAAGATAGGCCTAAACATAATTATATTCCATAATAGGATGTTACTAGTTCGGAGTGAGGTTGAAATATGACATGTTTTGTGTGGATTTTTAAAAATGTTTGTTGCTATGGAATTCCCTTAGTTCTAAGGCTGAAAATCTGAACCTGTATTTATAGTCCTATGCTTCCACACAACATAAGTGTACTGTAACAATAAAAAAAATGTAATTCAACATTTGTGTTAACAGGTGTAACAAAGTAACAGAAAGGGTTTGTTACCGTTATAATTTGTGTGTCCACGTGTTTTGAAGTGGCGTTCCACTAATTACCTTTTGGCGAATTTTGGAAAGGCGCATGGAGAGCGCGCATTACGCATGCATCATTAACATATCATTAACTCTATCTAAAAGAACAATTGAACGGTGGCTCTAAAACGTGTCATGCATCCACATAGCCTATGTGTGCGCCATGGCATATGGCAGTGTCATGCGCATTGATTTTTGTTAATTATTTTTATGCAAGAAAATAAACGCTAGGTTTTTCACATCCACTGACATATCATATACGCTCATAGGATGTTCTCTTTTGATGCAATCTCAGACTGAAACGTAATTTGCCCTGCTACTTTCTGTTCAGACTGAAAATGGATCTACAATGCTGAAACTAGAATAAGGGGTATCATGCCCGAGTCAAATTATTTAAACAAAGGACATTTGGACATAGTTTAGCCTAAATTATATTTTGTATTAGCTGTTTTAAAAAAATAGTATTTTTATTCCTTGACCCGTCTAATTTCCAATCAGTGGCTCACCCATTATTTTCCCCAAAGTTAGTTTGTAGGCTATATCCAAATGAGCGGTTACGCACTGAGTAAATTATACATATGAGAAGCAATAATACTGGGCTATATGGTTAACTAATTGTACAACTTCTTGACAACGTTTGGCTTATTCATGCAGCCTATCGACCGAGACGCTCTAATTTAGACACTTACACAGTAAAAAAAAACTCCCAGAGTCAGAGACATGCGTACACCCATTTTCAAGCTATTTCCCATGAGTGGGAAGTCAATATGTACCTAAGTTTATCTAATAATTCTAGACACAACATTCGAATCACCCACACTAAGTCACATAACATAACAACATAGGCCTATAGGCTACGAGTTGGGTTTTCCCTCAACTGGGAATCTTGTTTTTAGTTTTAAGAACAGAGGAAGAGAGAAAAAAATTGTAATTTAAGTTTTCCCATGGAGTGCAGCCCCTCCCCTAAACCCACCCTTCAGGTGGAAAAAATCTTTAAAGATTTTTTTTACTCTTTTGTGTGATAACATCAGAAGGGTTTGTCTAGGCGAACCAATCAGGTCCCTCCCCTGCCATAGATCGGTGCTATAATACATAGCAGTAAACGCGGTCTGCTCGCACAAGCCGCTCTAGCTCGACTACGCAGAGATTCCGTGGTTAATTTTCTCACTTTTTACCCACGCAGCAACGTCTCTCCTTCGATGTGTTCCGTTATCATTTTGCAGAGGCGTTCATTTACGCACCTGCCACGGTAGTGATCGGGGGGCACGGTAGCCTACAGACGAACTAGAGGAGGAGACAAGGACATTGTGGAAGCAGCTGCGCGAGAGGGAGGGGAGATATAGAAACAAACGGCCGCCGGTTGATAACACACTGAGGCTCCGAGTAATTTAGATTTTATGGACGAAATGCTGCTGTTGACAAGAATCGTTCTGTTCGGGTTGATCTGCTTGTCCTTGGTGTCCTCTGGGATGGGCTGTGGACCGGGCAGGGGCTACGGGAGGAGAAGACATCCGAAGAAGCTGACACCTCTAGCGTACAAACAGTTCATCCCAAACGTCGCGGAGAAGACCCTAGGGGCCAGTGGCAGATATGAAGGCAAGATCACACGGAACTCCGAGCGATTTAAAGAACTGACTCCCAATTACAATACTGACATTATCTTTAAGGATGAAGAGAACACCGGTGCGGACCGGCTCATGACTCAGGTAAAATGAATAGCCTACCTTTTTAATGCCGCGCATCTTTTAGGACACTGTGTAACATAACCTTTCACATTGGATGCAGATTGCGCACCACAAACAAATGCATATTTACGTCTCAAGTCTGTTTTTATTTTTAAGTAGATGTGTGAAAAGGTTCCGTTTCAATCTCAGAGCATTGCACTTTTGATTAGGTCCTGCATGGGTAAGGCTTTCATAATAAAATCAGAGACATGACATAGGCCTACTGGCAGACCAGTAGGACACTCGGCCTTCACGATTGTGGCAGTTTATTTGAAATATTTATGTGGTCCTCTCCTCATATCTATATTTGTATCAAGGCCTTGTGGAGACGCACATCGGTTGTCTATGCAATACTATAGCATTAGGATATTCCGCTATTGCACCGTTAAGATTTAGATTACATCTTGTTTTAAATCTTTAATTTCAGTCATCTGATCTGACCTATGACTAAAACAGCGGCCTTATTTATGCATGGTTGGCGCATTCAGACATTTTCTTGCATACTGTTATTCAGCCTTTCGCAGTATAGTGTTTATCGGCGCATGAAGACATTGACATTTCTTTGAGAATGTTCTGAACACTATCACTACTTCATAAATGGGTGGGACGCGGCCAATTAGTGCAATGATATAGCAAGACGCACCGACTGCGCCTCCGGTAATGCATTTGCTTTGGAAAGACTGCATTAGTGGCAAACAAGCATTGTAGTTTCTGTGAATCAGATTTCCCTCAGTCGAATGCTAGTCTGTGATTTCGTTATACGATTCTGGGTGGCTATCTTGCATGCATTGTCCATAAAAATATGGGTCAGAAATGCAGTCTGGAGAGCATGTCACTCTCACCCATGAGGTTACTTGATTTCCAGCTGCTGTAGCCTATATTGGGTGTCTGTTGCACGTATTTTGCAATTGCTGTGTTGCTATTTTAATAAGAACGTCTATTAGTTCAGTCCGGCCACCTTAAAATGCCACTGAACCTGAAGTAGTGTGATGATGGAGGCGCGCGCGCCGGACTCCCTGAACCGTATACCGCGACATGGGCACGAGCTTAGATTAAATATTCACCCTGCCCTGCGTGCAGTCTCAACATATCTCTTAAATGCTCCCTTCCCTTCCTCCAATATAGCCTATTCGTTATCACACTTCAAATGGAGGCTAGAGTGAGATATATAACCTTCTATTCTGTCTATAGCCCTCGGCCACTGCCAGTTAAAGCTGTGGTTGAACAGAGAATTGTGCCAAAGACTCCGCTTTTTGACACACTGTGCGCTTTCATCTCCATTTACCGTCCTTTATTGGTCTGAAAGTAGAGGATGTATGTTGATTTTATTATGTTATCACTGCATAAAAAAATTCGCCAAACCATTTCCAAAAACAACAACAAATTAATGGCATTGTGAGTGACAAAATAAGCTCACTGTTTTATGCTTTGTGCTAGGCTATAATTCGTAGAAAGGTGAAATATTTAAAATATGACATATTTGCTATAGATATTGACCAGGCAAGGCAAAAGGAGGCTCATAGATAAACATCCCCGTGGGAATATGCCCCCTCCCTCCCTCCATTCATTTAACACGACCTGCCATCCAGTCTACATTATGCGGGAGTATTTGAATTTATGACCTTTGGTCAATGAGAAGAGGAAGCATAAACAAAGTTCAACAGACAATACATGTATTAAGTATGGAGTACTTACAGTATTTGCTGTTTAGTGGCGTACTGCGTAGCCCTATTGACGAGATGCACCTGCAACCACATCACGAGTTAGAGATAGACTGTTACAGCCTACAAACTTAATATCTGAATAATATGAAGAACTAATGGTTAGCATCTAGAATATGTTTGCCATCTTCTATATTGTATGATTGTTGTGCGTAATGGTCAATCCAGTGGGCTGTGGTGGGGACGGCGCTGACTCACTGTGGGTGCGCAGGTGCACTGAAAGTTGTAAACTATGGGATGGATTCCTAGCTGGAATAGAGCTCAGTCTCACAATTGTTTAAACAAAGTGTAATTTCAACGGAGATTAAACGTCTGTCTGTTGTGGTTTCCTATGTAAATCAAACTCCATTTAAAGTGATGATGACTATAAAAGCGTGATGCCCCCTGGCTGCACCAACTCATTTTGAGTGAGCGAGTTAACCAAGCAGCCCCCTCAACTACAAAGACAGTTCGTTTCGAGGAAAGTTAACGAGGTCATAGCTTTACAGACATTTTTAGCGCGCAGCCCAGACGTTTCTGTCGCGAATAAAAACATCACATGGTCGTCTGTAGCGAGCACAGCTTAATGGAAACTGAATATGGCCACTCAAACGACGCGAAATTGAGACGGACCAGCGGGTTGTTTGCACTGACAGGTACCTGATAAGTGTTTCCTCTAACCAATTCATTTGTGAGAAGATTAAGGGGCAGACTGCGGGCGAGGCTTGTTGAAAAACTTTCAGTCTGAGGACAAAGCGCCGGCGGAGGGATCCTGCTGGGCTTCACGGTGGTTGAACAGAATTTGGCTGGATTTGCGGCACACGACCCAATGAATTAATAAATAGTTTAGGCTTCACGGCTCTTGGCTCCAGCAATCCTACTCAGAATGTGCAGGAAAAGGTTTTGGCATGGCCACTTTGCATTTTTTACCCACTGCATGCTACAAGTGCGAGTATATTGTTGGTTTGTTTTGAGGTATCGCAGGAAAGACAGGTTAGGCTAATTGCGATATGAGGTAGGCTAACCGTATGACCAGCATTGGGGATCCTTACCAACAAACGGAAGAGGATGGAGAGTGGCCCATGCGTTAGGGATGTGTGTGTGTGGTGGGGGGGGTGGGCCTTTAGGGAAGAAAACCAAAACACCTCCAGTTGAGTAGTCCTGTCACGTCCCAAGAACTTGCGCGACAAGAATAATGAAACTTTCCCTCTGGTTGCGGTGAAAAGACTCTTTGTAATGTTTTATTTGACATATTGGTTAAGTGTAGAGAAGAGTTGTCTTGGAGAAGGCCAAGCATCTCCACTAAGGGTCCTTATATAGGTTAGGAAGTGCAACATTCCAATTATAAGACAACTATTTTATAACTCAGTTATTCCTTTAGATTATCCTCAATATCAATTATTTATTAAAAGAAAACACACGTCTTACTCTTGGTTTCAATATAGTTATATATTTTTTCAATTTTTTCAAATATATAATTAATTCCGGCATTTTCTTTTATTGGACAGAGTCTATCACGTTATAGCATCTTGAGAGAGAGTACAAATAGGCCATTGAGCGGTCGCACTTTTCCAAGGACCAAATCTATATGTTTTAGGCCAGTGAAGCGAATGCAATGGCTTATCAATTTTTAATCACAAGCTTCTCTATCTGACATGTTCCCTCAGACGCTGCTCGTCACACAGAATATTCGAGTTTATTCAAACAAACCATTCACATTGTTGTGTGTAGGCATATATCCCATAACATCACTCTCTAGAACAATAGATGGGAGGATATTGATTGAATCTCAATTAATCTTTAGTGTGGAATATCGGAGATATTCAGGTTCACCAGATGTAATGGAATGTGAAATGTTAACTATTTGAGTGATTTGTATTTTGTAATCCATAAACCTGTAGGGTGGTGTGTGTGTGTGTGGTGTGTACCTTGTTTCAGATCATAAATCCTGGTCTCTGGTCCACAAAGTGCACATATGAAGACGAACTATATAATGTCAACTCTATAGGATCATTGTTTTGGCCTCCAACCATGCATCTACAAAATCACATACCTTCAGGCGTGTGAATTAAGTTTAAGATTAAGAGCCAATAATGAATATACACTGTCTGGAACATAACACTTAATATCATATATCAAATATGAGCCTAATGTAGGCTTAATACCCAGGCCTGATATATCCTACATGAAGGAATTGGCATCTGGTGAGCATGATTAGTGAATTTGATATATCTAAATAGATGACTAACTGTTCCATTTTCCTTCCCCCAGAGATGTAAAGACAAGCTGAACTCCCTGGCTATCTCTGTCATGAACCAGTGGCCAGGGGTAAAGCTCCGCGTCACCGAGGGCTGGGACGAGGATGGGCACCATTTCGAAGAGTCGCTACACTACGAGGGAAGGGCAGTGGATATCACGACCTCCGATAGAGACAAGAGCAAATACGGCACGCTGTCAAGACTAGCAGTGGAGGCTGGGTTCGACTGGGTCTACTACGAGTCCAAGGCCCACATCCACTGTTCCGTCAAAGCAGGTAGGGTGTCAAGTCAAAAAGCTGTTGGTCGCCATCACTGACATCAAAAACGAATGTGAATGGGAAAGATACAATATCTTGGAAAACGTGATAATAACCTTTCCCCCCTTTTATTGATGATGCAACTTTTATTTTATTAATTTTTTACAAAGTACGCTACTCGAGCTAGATAATTAATTAACATATTATTGGGATGAAATAAACAACGTTTCTAGGATATTATATGATTCTATCTCGTTAGCCAACCCCCTTCTAGTTCAGAGTTCTACACAATGTGTCCTCTCGCTATTCTCTTGTTATTCACACTCGTTATACCGTGATCTTTTACCCTTTCATATCCATATTTAATATATATCTATATATATGTATTTCATAGTAGCTGTGTTATTTATATGGGTATTTGCTGCCTGTTCATGTTTAATGCATATCAGACTATTTCATGATCTTATATCGCCCCACACTGTCTCTTCGATGGAACCACGACCTTTTATTACACAAAACCTATTCCCACACTCATAAAATGCCATTGCCTATATGGAAAAAAGTTCCTGTACGCTAACTGATAGGCTATGGAATTCAAAATCACTGCACATCAAGAGAAGGCTATTTGATTTGTATTATTTGGCGATCGAAATAATCTATTCTAGGCCTATGTTTGCATCAGTGTTGGCCGTCCAAAATGTGTAGCCTAATTGATTTTACCAAAGTAGGTCTACTTTAGACAAATCTTTTGGGTTAAAATCATCTCTTGATTTTCCCAAAAACCTTATGGAAATCAACGTAGGCCTATTCTTCCAGTGGATCACATTTTCGTTTTGAATTTAATGGCAAATCTTATATTTAAAATTCAACACACACACGTGTTGAGATCATATAGTCCGTGTCATTAGGGGTCATGTGACTTTACTAAAGAGATTTGGACTTAGCAATGTTTAATTCGTTTGGGGCAAATCCGGTTTTCAATTGTCACCTTATTTCATGCCCCGGAATCTTAAAAGATTAGATGCAGAAATTCAGAGCGGGACGGTTCTATTCTGTGGCTGTGTGTGTTTACTGACTGTGATCCTGGAGATCGGAATGTGAAGAGTTCTCCCAAGACCCGAATTATTGTCACCAAGATTGACAACAAAGCGGGGGAGAAGTGGTAAAAAGAAGGGACATTGATGTTGGTCGACTGCAAGCATTTAGAGTCTGGGCCCTCATTTAAATTCAAATCTACATCTTGAGAGGCTTGGAAAAGTGGCTCCACTGGGTAAATAGTGTTTGCGGCGCTCTTGTTTTTTTTTTCTGAGTAGGCTATGTGTGTGAATTGTCACATAGAGGTTTCTGCACCTGAACAAATATGGGAAGAGTAGCTGGGAAAGGCGTAAATGTTCTTTTCCAAGAGTGGCTCTGTCCACAAGCTGATTTAGAATGACAATGTCCGCTCTTTATTGGTTTTTAATTAACGTTAGAGGAGCCAGGGCTTTCGGTTTTCTCATCTCACACAATGAGAAGCAGCCAATACGGCTTTTTGTGAAGGAGTTCCACATTCACATTATGCCAAATGAAAGCATATGGCACCATGTTTTATATGCGGGAAAATACAATGCAACCTCTGATGTTGAGTTAAAATTCGTTTTAATGAGAGATATGGACCAATTCGCCTAAAATCACAATGTTCATTCCTCTTTAAAACGTGTGGATATAGCCAATAGACTTATATGTGACAGTGGTTCATTCATAGGCCTATAGGCTGCACATGTTCCAAAGTGCTGAGCCCAAAACTTGTCCTGCTTTCACTGAGAGATCAAATAGCCTATATGGATATACTGTATATTCACAATCATATTTACAATCACTAATACAATCTTCTATTTCAACAGAAAACTCAGTTGCTGCCAAATCAGGAGGCTGTTTCCCAGGCACCGCTTCCGTGACTCTCAAAGATGGAAGCAGGAAGGCAGTGAAAGACCTCAGAGTTGGCGACAAAGTGCTGGCTGCCAACAGTGATGGGGACCTCGCATACAGTGACTTCATCATGTTCATGGACCAGGACTCGTCAACTAGACGAGTGTTTTATGTGATAGAGACTAAAGAAACGACCCAGAAAATCACCCTTACTGCTGCACATCTCCTCTTTGTGGTCAACAACTCAACGGATGATCTCCACAGCATGTCAGCAGTATTTGCGAGCAAAGTCAAACCTGGACAAAAGGTGGTTGTCTTTGATGATTTGCATAACCAACTGAAGTCGGTCACCGTGGGACGGATTTACATGGAGGAGCACGAGGGGTCCTTTGCGCCAATGACGGTTCAAGGAACCATCGTCGTAGATCAGGTGCTTGTGTCATGTTACGCTGTAATTGAAGACCACAATCTAGCGCACTGGGCGTTTGCACCTGTCAGACTGAGCTACTGGCTGTCCTCCTTGCTATCCCTGAAAGACTACTCCATGCCCAACGCCACCTTACATGAGGATGGAGTGCACTGGTACTCCAAGATTCTATATCAATTAGGAACGTGGCTCTTGGATAGCCACGCGCTTCACCCACTGGGGATGTCAATAAACTCAAGTTGAAGCAAAGCAAAATAAGACTAATCTAGGACAATAAACAATAGTAGAATGAAAAATACAAAGGCCCCAGCGATGTTGGGATATTTATTTCAGTGACTTTTACATGTGTGTCCCTTTTAAAGAATGAATGGAGCCTTAAAAGTTTTCTTTGAATAATTTATTCTCATGTGAACTGGCTGGTATCACACGGATGGATCCTAAAACGGTGTGACCAGCAAATTGTGCAGAATCTATTTTTGTATATCTCCAAGTTAACCGCAAAGAAAAATAAGATTATGTAAAAAGGAGCAAACTTCTTGTTCTGTGCATATTATGTGCAACTGACTGTTATATTTTGGGGATAAACAAACTTCGTGGGGTCCATAAATTATATTTTTATACACAGAATTGTACATTTGATTTTGACAGATCGTTACCGAATCACATTTCGTTATTTGAAATAGTGTAAGATACGAGAATATATTTTAATTTAAATAGTTGGGAAAAGTCTTGGAAATCTTGTACTGTTTTGTTTATTAAGAATTCTATTATTTTGGAAACGTTTCATTTAAGTTGTCAGATTGGGACAGATATTCTGCCTCGTATAATTATTGCCTCTGCTTTTGTTGTATTTCTTTTTTCTATTTTTATTTTAGAAAATTTGAAATGCACATTCTGACAATTCAGTAACAGTATAAGTAGTACAGAACAAAACGTTTCGTTGAATAAATTAATAAGTAACTCCTGTAAATGTACTAAAATGTATTTTTTCTTTTCATATTTTGTAATAGGGAAATAGTTTTATAGAAATAACATGCGGCAGATGCACAGTTTGGATAGTATATAATAGCGTTCCAGTTAACTTTCATAACAGGGCGATGTGTCAAAAATGTCTAGAGTTTATTATTTATATGTTTATTACAAAATGAGATAAAGAAAATATTAAAACCTGCAGTTGTTACATGTCTTTTTCCAATAGCTCTTGTAAATTGACATTCTGGGTCCATAAGGGAACCTAAAGACTACCAAAATGAAATGAATATTAGGCCTACTCAAAATCAGAATTCGAACTGCTACTTCAATTGCATAACTTTGGCGCAAATCTCCTTTTGACACCATGCATTTGTGTCTAAAATGCGAGTTATGGGCGTTTTTGACTCAACCCGTTCGATATAGCTATGAAGTACGTTTGATTTTTTCTCAAATGAAATGTGAAGTTTAACGTATTGAGGTAAAAGTGCAGGGTTTCCTCTGCTTTGAACTGCCCAATGTCTGCTTGCGAAATGTAGTGACCCTATGTCAAATTTAACGAGGTTAGCCTTTCGCAAATAACTTCTGAAAAACTTGCAGACAGATTAAACAGAACCGTGTTTGTTAGCCCTAAATCTGCTTTCAGACTGTGAGCATAGTGGCAAATCCGTTTACAGGAAACGTCGTTAAATCAGATATTTGCTCAATCACCAGACTGCTTATGAAGATTTCACTGCCACACAATACACAAATGCCTGTCAATTCAAGAAACAGCGACAGTTGTTCTCAGATAATGGCGAAGTATTGGAAGTCCTTCTGGCTGCAGCACCCGCATGCCCACTAATGCTTGGAATACAAGTCTACATCACGCAGAATAACCCAGTCTACCCACTATTTAGCAGTCAACACTTACTTCACACATGGTCATACAACTGAAAGAAAGGCTGGCAAATGATTTAGCTAATATTTAGGGTAAAAGCTTTTGAACATGTCTACCTTCAAAGTCTCAGTCTTCTGGTCATCATGACCCATTTGATTTTCGATATCCATCAAATCGATATGATTGAGCACCGACTGATAGGAATTAAATCCGCAGATTTTGACTCGACACAATAAAAACGGCCTCTAGTCAATCTGTTAACATGTGCAAGTGCGACACCATGTGGTTCAGGGATTTGAAATGTTTCCGTACACAGGCGACAGACAGAGCAACGGGGGAAACAAGCGTCATCGCTCCATGATTTAAATCTGGGGTGCAACACCATCACGATTAAAACATCACATTGACCTTCTCAATTGTCTAAATATTATTTATTTCATATTCCTATAAAGGAGTGAGTAGAAAAGATGGACCAGCAGCATACAGTGCCTTCGGAAAGTATTCAGACCCACCACAGTTTGTTACGTTACAGCCTTATTCTAAAATGGATTTAATTCAATTTTTCCCTCATCAATCTACACACAATACCTTATAATGACAAAACGAAAACAGGGTTTTATACATTTTAGCAATTTTATAAAAACATAAAAACATAAATACCTTATTTACATAAGTATTCAGACCTTTTGCTATGAGACTCGAACTTGAGCTCAGGTGCATCCTGTTTCCACTGATCATCCTTGAGATATTTCTACAACTTGATTGGAGTCCACTTGTGGTAAATTCAATTGATTGGACATGATTTGAAAAGGCACACACCTGTCTATATAAGGTCCCACAGTTGACAGTGCATGTCAGAGCAAAAAACAAACCATGAGGCCGAAGGGATTGTCTGTAGAGCTCAGAGACAGGATTGTGTCGAGGCACAGATCTGGGGAAGGGTACCAAAACATTTCTGCAGCATTGAAGGTCCCCAAGAACACAGTGGCCTCCATTATTCTTAAATGGAAGATGTTTGACCACCAAGACTCTTCCTAGAGCTGGCCGCCCGGCCAAAATGAGCAATTGGGGGAGAAGGGCCTTGGTCAGGGAGGTGACCAAGAACCCGATAGTCACTGTGAAAGAGCTCCAGATTTCCTCTGTGGAGATGGGAGAAACTTAGAGAACGACAACCATCTCTGCAGCAGTCCACCTATCAGGCCTAGAGTGGCCAGACGGAAGCCACTCCTCAGTAAAAGGCACATAACAGCCCACTTGGAGTTCGCCAAAAGGCACCTAAAGACTCTCAGACCATGAGAAACAAGGTTGTCTGGTCTGATGAAACCTACGGTGAAGCATGGTGGTGGCAGCATCATGCTGTGGGGATGTTTTTCAGCGGCAGGGACTGGGAGACTAGTCAGGATCGAGGAAAAGATGAACGGAGCAAAGTACAGAGAGATCCTTGATGAAAACCTGCTCCAGAGTGCTCAGGACCTCAGACTGGGGTGAATGTACACCTTCCATCAGGACAACGACCCTAAGCACACAACCAAGACAACGCAGGAGTGCCTTCGGGACAAATCTCTGAATGTCCTTGAGTGGCCCAGCTAGAGACCGGACTTGAACCTGATCGAACATCTCTGGAGAGACCTGAAAACAGCTGTGCAGCGACGCTCCCCATCCAACCTGACAGAGCTTGAGAGGATCTGCAGGGAAGAATGGGAGAAACTCCCCAAATACAGGTGTGCCAAGCTTGTAGCGTCAAGCTTGTAGCGTCATACTCAAGAAGACTCGAGGTTGTAATCGCTGTCAAAGGTGCTTCAATAATGTACTGATTAAAGGGTCTGAATAGTTATGTAAATGTGATATTTCAGGTTTTGTTTTTTTGCCAAAAAAATCTAAAAACCTGTTTTTGCTTTGTCATTATGGGCTATTGTGTGTAGATTGATGAGGGAAAAAAATAATTTAATCAATTTGAGAAAAAGGCTGTAACAAAATGTGAAAAAGTCAAGGGGTCTGAATACTTCTAGGAAGGTATACAACTTTTGGTAAATTGGTAGGATGCCCCAGGAGACTAAACTTTAGGTGAGATTGCTGATGCTAAATTGCTGGTCATGTACTATAAAAGGCTCTAGCTGGGAAAGTGGTGCAATGGTAATGTCGCATACATCATATCTGACATATATTTGACATATACAGTGCCTTCAGAAAGTATTTACACCCTTAAAAAAAATTTATTTATTTTTTTAAACATTTTGTTGATACACATTGGATTTAAAATTGATTTAATTGTCTTTTTTTAACCAATGATCTAAACAAAATACTCTAATGTAAAAGTGGAAGAAAAATTCTAACATTTTTTAAAGATGAATGAAAAATAAAACACTACTATATCTTGTATTCAACCCCCTGAGTCAATACATGTTAGAATACACTTTGGCAGTGATTACAGCTGTGAGTGTTTTTGGGTAAGTCTCTAAGAGCTTTGCACAACTGGATTGTACAATATTTGCCCATTATTCTTTTAAAAACTCGCCAAGTTCTGTCAAGTGGTTGTTGATCATTGCTAGACAGACATTTTCAAATCTTGCCATAGATTTTCAAGCCAATTTAAGTCAAATCTGTAACTAGGCCACTCAGGAACTTTTCAGTTATTGACCTGCTGAAAGGTGAATTTGTCTCCCAGTTTCTGTTGGAAAGCTCAGCTCAGGTTTTCCACTAGGATTTTGCCTGTGCTCAGCTCTATTCTGTTTATTTTTATCCTAAAAAAACTCCAGAGTCCTTGCAGACGACGAGCATATCCATAACATGATGCAGCCACCGCCATGCTTGAAAATATGAAGAGGGGTACTTAGTGTTGTCTTGTGTTGGATTTTCCCCAAACATAATGCTTTGTATTCAGGATAAAAAGTTAATTTCTTTGCCGCATTATTTGCAGTATTACTTTAGTGCCCTGAGTGGTTTCTTTCCTCTCCAGCAACTGTTAGGAAGAACGCCTGTATCATTGTAGTGACTGGGTGTATTGATACACCATCAAAAGCGTAATGAATAACATCACCATGGTCAAAGGAATATTATTAATTGTCTGCTTTTCTTATTTTTAAAAATAACCTGAGTATGTCTACCTCTGCTAAGCTTCCCAGTAAAGCAAGAAAAATAATCAAGCATCCCAGACATTTTTTAAAGATAGCCCACGTTAACATATGTAGCTTAAGAAACAAGGATCATGAAATCAATAATTTGCTAATAACAGATGACATTCATATTCTGACAATCTCTGAAACTCACTTAGATAATACCTTTGATGATACAGTGGTAGCAATACAAGGTTATAACATTTACAGAAAAGACAGAAATGCCAATGGGGGCGGTGTTGCGGTCTATATTCAGAACCACATTCCTGTAAAGCTTAGAGAGGATCTCATGTTAATATGACTACAGGTTCACCTGCCTCACCTAAAGCCCATTTTGGTGGGAAGCTATAGACCGCCAAGTGCTAACAGTCAGTCTCTGGATAACATGTGTGAAATGTGTTATAATACACAGTGGGGAAAAAAAGTATTTAGTCAGCCACCAATTGTGCAAGTTCTCCCACTTAAAAAGATGAGAGAGGCCTGTAATTTTCATCATAGGTACACATCAACTATGACAGACAAATTGAGAGAAAAAAAATCCAGAAAATCGCATTGTAGGATTTTTAATGAATTTATTTGCAAATTATGGTGGAAAATAAGTATTTGGTCACCTACAAACAAGCAAGATTTCTGGCTTTCACAGACCTGTAACTTCTTCTTTAAGAGGCTCCTCTGTCCTCCACCCGTTACCTGTATTAATGGCACCTGTTTGAACTTGTTATCAGTATAAAAGACACCTGTCCACAACCTCAAACAGTCACACTCCAAACTCCACTATGGCCAAGACCAAAGAGCTGTCAAAGGACACCAGAAACAAAATTGTAGACCTGCACCAGGCTAGGAAGACTGAATCTGCAATAGGTAAGCAGCTTGGTTTGAAGAAATCAACTGTGGGAGCAATTATTAGGAAATGGAAGACATACAAGACCACTGATAATCTCCCCCGATCTGGGGCTCCACGCAAGATCTCACCCCATGGGGTCAAAATGATCACAAGAACAGTGAGCAAAAATCCCACAACCACACGGGGGGACCTAGTGAATGACCTGCAGAGAGCTGGGACCAAAGTAACAAAGCCTACCATCAGTAACACACTACGCCGCCAGGGACTCAAATCCTGCAGTGCCAGACGTGTCCCCCTGCTTAAGCCAGTACATGTCCAGGCCCGTCTGAAGTTTGCTAGAGTGCATTTGGATGATCCAGAAGAGGATTGGGAGAATGTCATATGGTCAGATGAAACCAAAATATAACTTTTTGGTAAAAACTCAACTCGTCGTGTTTGGAGGACAAAGAATGCTGAGTTGCATCCAAAGAACACCATACCTACTGTGAAGCATGGGGGTGGAAACATCATGCTTTGGGGCTGTTTTTCTGCAAAGGGACCAGGACGACTGATCCGTGTAAAGGAAAGAAAGAATGGGGCCATGTATCGTGAGATTTTGAGTGAAAACCTCCTTCCATCAGCAAGGGCATTGAAGATTAAACGTGGCTGGGTCTTTCAGCATGACAATGATCCCAAACACACTGCCCGGGCAACGAAGGAGTGGCTTCGTAAGAAGCATTTCAAGGTCCTGGAGTGGCCTAGCCAGTCTCCAGATCTCAACCCCATAGAAAATCTTTGGAGGGAGTTGAAAGTCTGTGTTGCCCAGCGACAGCCCCAAAACATCACTGCTCTAGAGGAGATCTGCATGGAGGAATGGGCCAAAATACCAGCAACAGTGTGTGAAAACCTTGTGAAGACTTACAGAAAACGTTTGACCTGTGTCATTGCCAACAAAGGGTATATAACAAAGTATTGAGAAACTTTTGTTATTGACCAAATACTTATTTTCCACCATAATTTGCAAATAAATTCATTAAAAATCCTACAATGTGATTTTCTGGATTTTTTTCCTCATTTTGTCTGTCATAGTTGACGTGTACCTATGATGAAAATTACAGGCCTCTCTCATATTTTTAAGTGGGAGAACTTGCACAATTGGTGGCTGAGTAAATACTTTTTTTTCCCCACTGTATGTGATATCAATAGAGAGGTATACATTCTGGGTGGTTTAAATATTGTCTGGCTTTCATCAGGCTGCCCACTTAAGAGAAAGCTTCAAACTGTAACTAGTGCCTGCAATCTGGTTCAGGTTATCAATCAACCTACCAGGGTAGTTACAAACAGTACAGGAATGAAATCATCAACATGTATTGATCATATCTCTACTAATGCTGCAGAAATCTGTTTGAAAGCAGTATCCAAATCCATTGGATGTAGTGATATAGTAGCCATATCTAGGAAAACCAAAGTTCCAAAGGCTGGGCCTAATATTGTGTATAAGAGCTCATACAAGAAGTTCTGTAGTGATTCCTATGTTGTTGATGTGAATAATATTTGTTGGTCTGTGGTGTGTAATGGTGAGCAACCAGACACTGAACTTGACACATTTATGAAATTGCTTATCCCAGTTACTAATAAGCATGCACCCATTAAGAAAATGACTTGTAAAAAATGGTTAAATCCCCATGGATTGATGAGGAATTGAAAAATGGTATGGTTGAGAGGGATGAGGCAAAAGAGATGGCAACCCGATTGGCAAACGTACTGCAAATTGAGAAATCATGTGACTAAACTGAATAAAAAGAAGAAGAAACTACACTATGAAACAAAGATAAATTACATAAGATAGATAGTAAAAATCTTTGGAGCACCTTAAATGTTATTTTGGGCAAAAAGGCAAATTCCGCTCCATCATTCATTGAATCAGATGGCTCATTCATCACAAAACCCACTGATATTGCCAACTACTTTAATGATTTTTTAATTGGCAAACTTAGGCATGACATGCCAGCAACAAACACTGACTCTACACATCCAAGTATATCTGACCAAATTATGAAAGACAAGCATTGTAATTTTGAATTCCGCAAAGTAAGTGTGGAAGAGGTGAAAAAAGTATTATTGTCAATCAACAATGACAAGCCACCGGGGTCTGACAACTTGGATGGAAAATTACTGAGGATAATAATTTGCCATATTTTCAATTTAAGCCTACTAGAAAGTGTGTGCCCTCAGGCAAGCAAAATTTATTCCCCTACCTGAGAATAGTAAAGCCCCCTTAACTGGCTCAAATAGCCAACCAATCAGCCTGTTACTAACCCTCAGTAAACTTTTGAAAAAAAATGTGTTTGACCAGATAAAATGCTATTTTACAGTAAACAAATTGACAACAGATTTTCAGCACGCTTATAGGGAAGGACATTCAACAAGCACAGCACTTACACAAATGGCTGATGATTGGCTGAGAGAAATTGATGATAAAAAGATTGAGGGGGCCTTCTTTGTTCTTCAGTGCGGCTTTTGACATTATTGATAATAGTATGTTGCTAGAAAAACGTATGTGTTATGGCTTTACACCCCTGCTATACTGTGGATAAAGAGTTACCTGTCTAACAGAACACAGAGGGTGTTATTTAATGGAAGCCTCTCCAACAAAATCCAGGTAAAATCAGGAATTCCCCAGGGCAGCTGTCTAGGCCCCTTACTTTTTTCAATCTTTACTAACGACATGCCACTCGCTTTGAGTAAAGCCAGTGTGTCTCTGTATGCGGATGACTCAACACTAGACACATCAGCTACCACAGCGACTGAAATGACAGCAACACTTAACAAAGAGCTGCAGTTAAGTTTCAGAATGGGTGGCAAGGAATAAGGTAGTACTAAATATTTCAAAAACTAAAAGCATTGTATTTGGGACAAATAATTTACTAAACCCTAAATCTCAACTAAATATTGTAATGAATAATGTGGAATTGAGCAAGTTGAGGAGACTAAATTGCTTGGAGTAACCCTGGATTGTAAACTGTCATGGTCAAAACACATTGATACAACAGTAACAGTAGCTAGGATGGGGAGAAGTCTGTCTATAATAAAGCACTGCTCTGCATTCTTACATTTACGTCATCTAGCAGACGCTCTTATCCAGAGCAACTTACAGTTAGTGCATACATTATTTTTTATTTATTTTCATACTGGCCCCCCCGTGGATATCGAACCCACAACCCTGGCATTGCAAACACCATGCTCTACCAACTGAGCTACCTCCCTGCCGGCCATTCCCTCCCCTACCCTGGACGAATTGTGCGCCGCCCCATTGGTCTCCCGGTTGCGGCCGGCTACAACAGAGCCTGGATTCGAACCAGGATCTCTAGTGGCACAGCTAGCACTGCGATGCAGTGCCTTAGACCACTGCGCCACTCGGGGGGTAACAGCACTATCAACAAGGCAGGTCCTACAGGCCCTAGTTTTGTCGCACCTGTTCAGTCGTGTGGTCAGGTGCCACAAAGAGTGACTTAGGAAAATTGCAATTGGCTCAGAACAGGGCAGCACGGCTGGCACTTGGATGTACACAGAGAGTTAACATTAATAATATGCATGTCAATCTCACCTGGCTCAAAGTGGAGGAGAGATTGACTTCATCAATACTTGTATTTGTGAGAGGTATTGACATGTTAAATGAACCGAGCTGTCTGTTTGAATTACTGGCACACAGCTCGGACACCCATGCATACCCCACAAGACATGCCACCAGAGGTCTCTTCACAGTCCCCAAGTCCAGAACAGACTATGGGAGGCGCACAGTACTACATAGAGCCATGACTACATTGAACTCTATTCCACATCAAGTAACTCATGTCAGCAGTAAAATTAGTTTTAAAAAACAGATAAAAATACACCTTGTGGAACAGCCGGGACTGTGAAGCAACACAAACATAGACACATGCATACAAACACACGATAACATACGCACTATACACATACGTACACATGGATTTTGTGTTATAGATATGTGGTAGTAGAGTAGAGGCCTGAGGGTACACACTTAATATGTTGTGAAATCTGTTATGAATGTATTGTAATATTTTTAAAATGTATAACTACCTTAATTTTGCTGGACCCCAGGAAGAGCAGCTGCTACCTTGGGGATCCATAATAAATACAAATACCCATCGGTGCCCTTCTTTGCGAGGCATTGGAAAATCTCCCTGGTCTTTGTGGTTGAATCTGTGCTTGAAATTCACTACTTGACCGAGGGAGCTTACAGATAATTCATTGTATGTGTGGGGTACAGAGATAAGGTAATCATTCAAAAATCATGCTAACCACTATTATTGCACACAGTGAGTCAATGCAACTTATGTGACTTAAGCACATTTTTACTCCTGACCGTTTTTAGGCTTGCCATAAAAAAGGGGTTGAATGCTTATTAACTCAAGACATTTCAGCTTTTAATTTTTTATTAATTTGTAGACTTTTCTCAAAACAAAATTCCACTTTGACATTGTGGGGTATGTATGTGTAGATCAGTGTCACAAAATCTAAATGGAATCAATTTTATATTCAGGCTGTAACACAACACAATTTGGAAAAGTAAAGGTTGTGTGAATACTTTCTGAAGGCAACTGAGTTTACAAAACCTTAAGAACACCTGCACTTTCCATGACATAGACTGACCAGGTGAATCCAGGTGAAAGCTATGATCACTTATTGATGTCACTTGTTAAATCCACTTCAAATCAGTGTAGATGGGGAAGAGACAGGTTAAAGAAGGATTTTTAAGCCTTGAGACAATTGAGATATGGATTGTGTATGTGTGCCATTCAGAGGGTGAATGGGTAAGATGAATGATTTAAGTGCCTTTGAACGGGGGATGGTAGTTGGTGCCAGGCGCACCGGTTTGTGTCAAGAACTGCAACGCTGCTGGGATTTTCACATGCAACAGTTTCCTGTGTGTATTAAGAATGGTCCACCACCCAAAGGACAACCAGCTTGAAACAACTGTGAGAAAGGTAGGTAACACTTGTTTACATGAAAGTGGTATGCATAAGGCATTCATAACACATTTTATGTTGCAGTTTCATTCATACAATATTCATAACACATTTATTCAACATCATTCATAAAGGGTCTTGAAAATAAAAGTCCCTTTTAGTTATAGTACAAAAAGTTCTGTAAGTAAACAAATCTGGTAGGATTAAGTCAGATGGTTGCTGGTGTTACTGACTAGGTTGGTTCAAGCCCGGGTCTCCTGCGCACCACAAGACTGTATTAGCCTGCTGAGCTCAAGGCTAGGGTTAAGCATTAGTTTGTGGATCTAATATAAGTTTGCTTACCACAGCATTACAATGGCAAACAATTGCTCCGGTGGCATCCAGACCTGGGATCAAATATTATTTGAAATCTTTCAACTACTGGGAGCTTTTCCATGAACCTGCCTGGAGCGCCAGAGGGTCGGGTGGGGTTTGCACTTTTGTGACTATTCCATTGCGCCAGACAAGCTCAATCAAGCACAGCTAGCTTATGTATTTGAAAGATACTACACCTAGGGCTGGTGCCATCCCCTACTGCCATGGTGGCCTTTAGCGAGGCATTCAACCCTCTTAACTGTTATAAGGGTAATGTCTTTAAGGGATACTTCAGGATTTTGGCAATGAAGCCCCTTTATCTACTTCCCCAGAGTCTGATGAACTCGTGGATACTATTTTTATGTCTGCATGCAGTTTGAAGGAAGTTCCTAACTAGAGTTAGCGCAATTGCTAACTAGCGTTAGCACATTGACTGGAAGTCTATGGTAACTGCAAGCATGCTGGTAGATACCACAGACTTCCAGTCTGCACGCAGAGACATAAAAATGGTATCCATGAGTTCATCCGACTCTGGGGAGACAGACAAAGGGCTTCCCGTGTAGCTCAGTTGGTAGAGCATGGCGCTTGCAATTCCAGGGTTGTGGGTTCGATTCCCACGGGGCGCCAGTATGAAAAATGTATGCACTCACTAACTGTAAGTCGCTCTGGATAAGAACGTCTGCTAAATGACAAAAAATTTAATTGACCGTATATCTGTGCTGCTCCTAACTGATTATGTGAAGTGTGTCAGGAGGTTGGGTATTGTGACACTAAAAATACACATTTTTGAAAACTCCTTATGAATTATGTTGAATTAATGTGTTATGAATTAAACTTGATACTGCAACACCCAAAGGTGTTATTACTGGTTTCATATAGGTGTTATGTATACCCCTTCATATAAAGTGTTTAACCGAAAGGGAACAGACAAGGAATGATGACTTTCAGAGGCTGATCACTAATACTAACCTTAGGCATCATACTCTCCTGAATAAAGTGTGGTAGGCATATTAACCTGAATGAACTGTAATACAAGGTCTATATAGTCACATTATGGTAGAAGGTTGATCAATGTGTAACGCTGCACTACTGAGTAGCTCCCTACATCTTACACTGGGCAGAGTACGAGCAAACGAAGACTCAATTAAAATATGTGTGTTGGGGGGGCGGGGAAGGGGGGGGGGGGGGGTACAGAGTAAATGCCCCCTAAGTCTCCAAAAGAGGTAGGGCCACTGCAGGGTTTCTGAAGTCTGAACACTGTTGCAACACGACTAGGAATTCCACTTCCTTCTCTCTTGAGTTGCCTACATTGTGTGTTGTTGTTGATATTGTGAGGTGGAAACTTGGGAGAGACAAAGTGGCACGTCTCTACCAGAGCGTTGACCTTGGGTCTCTGGAAGACACAAAAGCGACCGAGCGAAAGCATTCCACAGAGCAGGTAAATAAAGCTCTCTAATCCCTGTGGGGGCCTCATGTCTGACTGCTGCCTGCTACAGTTTGAACAACCGTTTAAACAATTGGTGACATTTGCAAACATGAGCAATCATCTGGCATTTTGGAAAACACAACTTGGTTTCATAGGGGTTATGTTGCCGCAATGGCAGGGTAAATGATGGCTGTTGAAAATTTAAGTTTCCATACAAATGTTAGTGGAAAGTGTTTTGATGGGTTGCATCTACTGTTTCCAACAACCACTAGGTGTCTCTGCAACACTGTAAATGGTTAGTAGTAACTTGGAAAAAGCTACACAGCCTCAAAAGAGCACACGAAAGAGTACATAACTACATTCTTCAAAGGAAGTGGTAATAACATATAAATATGTTTAGAAGCATAACTTGATCATTTTTCTTATCTGCTTCTAGTAAGCTCTTAATACTAGATCATCACACCATCTTCAATTCCAAAGTTACTTCAAGAAAACCAAAAGGCAAAATACATTTAAAGTGTTTATTTAGGTAAGAATCACTTAATTATTCAACAATGTACATTGTAGCTTGTATATTTTGTAAAATAATTAAACTGTTCAACATGTTGCATCAATATTCAGTGCACAAACGCATCACAAGCAAACATTTCACAGACAAACGCTGAAGTTCTTAAACAACAACATTGCATCACAAACTTTGGGTTGTACAATCTTGATGGATCAACATGTCTTCCAACACAAATGTGAAACATACATTTAGGTATTTTTTCAACAATTCAAGTCAGTTTTTTCAGTGCTTGACAATATCACACCGTACACGGTATAATAAATCAATGTAGTATCTTTTCACGATCCAACCAAACATGTGAATGCCGAGCATTGCTGGCATGAGTTGGGTGGAGTGGAAGCGAGTGGCTTTAAGTGTGTCTGATCTGTGACCCCGGGTGTCGTCACAGAGATGTTAACCTCCATCCATTGGGTTAACAAACAAAGGTAATCCAGGCAGGGCCCCTGCTTGATACAGAGGGTTAAGAGCAGCAACAGCAACCATGATAACGACACACCTCAACTGAGTCAATGCCAACCTTGGAGGTTGGGGGGGTTGGGAGGATAAGGTTACAGGGAAAGCGGTTGGAAGAAGCAGAAGTCTGGCCAACGGTGTTTGAGGTCCAAAACCATGCTACAAAATCGACTGAATTATCAAGATGAGGAAAAAGTAGTCAATTGTGTTCTCACAGGACCTGCAAATCAAACAAACAGTGTTAGCATTGACGTAAAGTGTCAGACGGCGGGATCCAACCTATAACGGAGAGAAGGAGTCAACTATGGTTATTCAGCCGTGGTTCTGCAAAACACAAAGCGCTTCTGGATCCCATCCAAAACACCTGTGAAGAATAAGAAATGTTAGTCGTTCAAAGTTTGGAGATCTTTTAAACTTCAGGGGTGCCTTCAACGCAACTGTCTTAATCTTGTTTTGACCATGATAACATTTTAAGCAGCATAGTAGTTCACTGGATGTTCCAGGTCGAAAACCATTGACATTTAAAAGTAAATAATCAATAGCAAAAACAATTAGACAATATGAGCAGATCAGTCAATCAGTAAGACACTATGTAGCATCCTGTTTAAAATCTAAATTCGTGCAGCTTTAAAAAAATTATCAACATGGAGTGCTCCAAACCTGATGACATAAAAATCATAAACGTTCATCATAAAGTTCATGCAAGTACATTGGCAATAAAAACCTTAGAAACAAGGTACAAATAGGTCCAATATGAACCTGTTCTCTGTTACCAGACATAACTTATGTCGTATACTAATGTGACTTAAATGGCATTGCCGATACTTTTTAAAATCCATAGGATTCAGAATTAAAATTCAATACAGTTTAAAAAAAGCAAACAAAAGGAACAAAAAAAACCAAAATCATTAGAGTCAAAGTGAAACCACGAAAGGGGAACAGTGACAAACAAAACCACTTCAATTGTATTCAGCATCATGTGCCCTTCTGTCTTACAGGAAACCGCAAGATTTCGACATACAGCTAAGACTATCGGCATCTAAAATACTTTATAAATGATCAGTGCTGAGTGTTGGAGGGATGAGGGTGATTAAATATATACTATGAATAAGTATGCTCAAATACTTGACTACAAATGGTAGATTCCTTGCCACAAATAATGGCATATTATTGTACCAAATTGGCATGTAATGGAAATATGTAGCCTACGTTAAAAAGTACCTTAACTTAATGCTACACCTAGATCACAAGTTCCATTGTGCAACAGGCAATTGTTAAAGGATTTGGTCAAACACAGAACAGGGAGGGGAGTCAATGCAAGAAACAATACCAGGGGGGAGAAAAACGAAACAATACCTTAAGAAAGATATTAGATCACAATGAATGACAGCTTGTTTCAGAATTGAGCTTCATCGTAAAGCACAAGACACAGACATTAGACACACAGACAAAGTTGTGGGCTAGAAAAGTTAATCGGCTTCACATACCCATATCTTCATGGTATATATAGGCCATATTTTATTTTATTTCCCCTTTAAAAAGTATTCAAATATCTACAAACAGAAACGGGGTCCAAGGTCTCTTTAGTTTTGGTTCTACATACAAATGAAACACTAGTAGAATAATTGAAGTCTGGACACATCAGTTTTTATATATATCTATATATATAAAAAAAGTTAACTTGACAACAAAGCACATAATGAGAACTCAAAAAGTTCGGAACAGTGATAAACATTCGGTGAAAGTTCTACTTGTTTGGTGTTATGTACATGATTTCTAATACACTGGTAATGGTTGCCCCCACACCTTCCGAAGCTGAAAATGTTTTGCTCTGAACGACTTGAACAAAATTATACAAAATAATGTAATTATACTGCGACTGTTCTATTCTGATTTCTTATTGCTGAAGGTTTGTCACTTTTGGAAGCAAGGAAATGTCAACAATATTTTGAAAATAAAAACCTCACTAGACCTTGATCCAGCAACACAGAAATGTACTATGTTGTCTTCTGATGTAAATGGGACTTTGATGCACCAGATACCAGGTTTTAGTAAACCTGAAATCCATCAATACTAAATAAAATGAACTACTGAAGGGAAAATCTTCATGACATCAAAAATAAATACTGTGTGTGTGCGCGCATATATGTATGTATGTATGTATATGTGTATGTATGTATGCGTTCATTATCTAGATAATCACTCAGTATAGAATGAGTTTGTAAATCAATTTGTTCTTGGAAGTAAAACAAAATACAAATGTCATCTTTCCTTTTGCAGCTTGGTGTTCTTATCAGAATGCTGAACTACAAATAGATTGGCAAGACTGCTACATTTTTAATTGTGGCCAAACGCAAAAACAACAAACCAGTATCTTTGTTTTACCATTAAATCAAAAGTAAAGTTTACTACTAAATTAAAGTTCTAGCTCAGGTAAGAGTACTATATGAATATCAGCTTGTCAGAAAATCATGCCAACCAGACCAAAACAGGCTTCCAACTGTTCCTAAATGACCCATATCAACAGTTTTCATAATATATCGGCCAACAATATGGCAAAAACATTCATCGTATCAGTAAACCAATACAAATAAATATGAATTTATGGCAACTTAAACAAATCTGCTTCAATGTAAAATTGTACCCTGCAAAAATTGGAAGCTTCAAAAGGTCTTTCTTTTTCCAATCAATCTGTGAAAGATATTGTCGACATAGGCTATAAAAGTATCAGCCATACTCAGCATTTCAATCATTATCCCAAAGGAGCATGACAATCAAACATCTTTAAAATAGAACTTGTAATGATAATTTATTATGGAGCACAGCTACTAACTGTGACATGTACCAATGAAATCAGAATATGCTAAAAAATATACAAAACTAAAGTTGAGTGCATCAGAAAAGTAAAATAATGTCTAAATCGCATTCCGAGATCGCACAAATGTAAGCGGCCTATTCATGTTTACCCAATTAAAAGACTAAACAAACAGCTCAATGATCAAGTAACGCTACCGGCCAAAATTGACTCTTTAGAGTGAGAAGGAAAATTAAACCAGTCTTCCAGAGTAACATCAATTAACTTAAAAGTGCAGAAGAAAACCTAACAAATACACACTATTATCCATGTTATCCTGTCTTAATGTTAGGAATAAGATCTTACTATATTTTGCATGGCCAGTCAATCTAGATTATATTCGAACAAAAATCATTGGAACCATTACCTGGTGCAAGGGCAAGTTTGAATCATCAACATACCCTCAAACTGCATTTGAGCAGAATTTTTTGAAATGGCTTTAATATGTTCCTAAATGTTCTCAACTAGGCAGTGCCATTTACCCAGAAACTAAATGCTCCTTGAGGAAGGGCCCTACCCAAAAAGCCACCCCATAGTGTCCAATCCAAAGACCACAATCATTATCAAATGCTGCCATCTATAGGAGGAAAACGGCAGTGCCAGAAGGGAAAATAGGTAGTGGCAAGCCTCGCTCCTTTCCACACCTGTTTCATTCAGTAGCTTTCCTCGAATCCAAAACACCTGTTCAGATAATGAGCAAAATCTTGAGGTACAACTTAAACAATAGCCTATACAAAGACAGATGTCCAAAACTCTTCTCCCTAATTGTTGATATCGATGGTGTTCACAACTGAGCCGAGGATGGGAGCAACCATTATCCAGTGTCAACTACTACTACTTGTTGTTGTCGTTAGTGCCCAATGCACAAACCTTTTACTCAAACCTTTTCTCATATCTCACATTTCTTCTGTCACAGTTTGAAAGTCACCAGACCAGCGACTATGAACATATTGTCACATGAAACCGGCATCGAACCTCCCCCTTGACTGCAATTCAACCATCAGCAAAACATGCTGCTTTGTGCTGAGGTTTTCCACAGTAGATAGTCTGCCGGCGAGGCGGTTGAGGGTGCTCGTTGTGAGGAGGATGAGGGTGTAGGTTCTTAGTGTTCCATAGGGCTGTGGTTACATCTAGCTGAAGGAGCTGTACACGGGAGCCTCAAGGCTGAATAAGCATCTGACGTGATGTCCTGCACCGGGCGCTCGCCGCCTCCCCCTACCGCCCTCTTCAGCCGTCAATCAGTGACACGTCAATGTGGGACAAATCTATCATATGCCTGTATGGTTCCAAAAGAAGGATGTCTCGTTGAGTAACCCTTCTAATTTGGTGTCAGGTGTAGGCCCTATTCATAATGATATACTTTGGGGAGACTACCTCACTAGGATTGTGGGTTTTAAAAAGGGAGAGTGAAAAAAAGTGGTTTATTTACCTGTTGAAGCTGACTTGAAAACTCAAGGCATGCTGGGGATTGTGAAACTTGGCAATGGCTTTTCTCTGATGGGGCAGCATTTTGAACATCTGCAGCCGAATAAGCAGAACAAGGGAAGAGCAGGCATTTAGAACAGGGCAGTTATACTCTCATCTCAAGCTTTTTCATCCACATTGGGCCATGGTCAAAGGTAGCACACTATATGTGGGGAATAGGGTGTCATTTGGGACACAGACATGGGGGCAGAGAAGGCATACCTGGATGGGGCCGATGGAGTTGAGCAGGTTTCGGAGCTGCGTGTCCGTGGTGGATGTAGAGAGGCCGTCTATGGACACAGTGCAGGCCTGGCTGTCCCCCGTCCCCGCCACTCGCTGATTCTGTCTGGTGGGTATCAGGCGCCCACACCCCAGCTGACCCGCTCCTCCAGCCCCCGCTGCCCCTCTGGCTCTGCCACGCCCACACCCCAGCTGACCCGCTCCTCCTGCCCCCCTGGCTCTGCCACGCCCCGGGACAACCACCTGCACCAGGCAGAGAGGATAGAAAGGGGGGGAGAGGAAGAAAGGAAACTGCTTGAACCTCTTATGCAGGCACGTTGATGTTTTCATTCCGTATCCAGCCGAGTGGAGACCAGATGTCTGACATCTACCAGGGTCTACTGTTTTTCAGCATGAGTGAAAATGCACTGTTTTGTCTCCCTTCTATTTACACCTCCAGGCTGCTGAGCTGCTTTTGCTTGATTGACTCATCATATTTCTACATACGGCGTCAACGTCAAACCACGACGACTGCTGCCTGCGCGCTGTGTGCATCCGTTGCATCTTCATACGAGAGCGAACGAGGGAGAGACCCCAGAGTGCAGAGAAGAGAAGCAGCCAGCCAGGCATCATGGTGGCTGCCTCCCCCCCGGTCAGCGTTGCTGAGCTGAGAGCGTCCGCCGAGACGGCGGGCTGGTGACAGACGTGCAGAGAGGCCAGGGGTCCCAGTGTAGCACCCGGCATACTGGCCTGTCATATTACTAGAGCTGCTTCAAATGGTAAACCTACTAAATGGCAGGGGAATGCCAGAGGTATAAAAAAACATATAGAGAATAGCAATGTACTCAGAGGATTTCTTACATTTATATTTAAGATGAAAATTGTAGGTACCGCTCCTGTCTAAAACACTACACCTGTCCTTAACGAATATGACAGTATTAGACACTTATGTATCACGTCTTCGGAGGAAACGCATGTTAGCGAGGCTCTGTTTAGAGTCCACCTGTTCCGTCCCAAATGGCACCCCATATGGCTCTGGTCAAAAGCAGCGCATGTAGGGAATAGGGTGCCATTTGGGACATGTTGAAATGTTTATGTATTTTGTGTAGTGGTGCTAATGGTGCTAAGTGTGAGGAGGGAAAACAACCTACCCTGTTGCCCAGGCCCCCTCTGTCCCCCTGTGTGACCAGGCCCTGTATGGGCTGTCCTCCGGGGGGGTTGGCCAGGGTTACCTTCCTCACTGGGCCCTGGAGGATATGGGGGGCTGGCCTGGTGGCCTGCTGCTGCTGGATGGGGGCGCTGATACCACTCGCATCTCCTCCCTGGAGATCACACAGCACAGGGAAAATAAATAGACTGCAGGGCTGTGTCCCAAATGGCACCCTATTCCCTGCCTTCAGAAAGTATTCACACCCCTTGACTGTGTTATAGCCTGAATTTAGAATGGATTAAATTGACTTTTTTTTTGTCACTGGCCTGCACACAATACCCCATAATGTGGAATTATGTTTTTAGAAATGTTTACAAATTAATAAAATATTTAATGCTGAAATGTCTTGAGTCAATAAGTATTCAACCCCTTTGTTATGGCAAGCCTAAATAAGTTCAGGAGTAAAAATTTGCTTAACAAGTCACATAAGTTGCATGGACTCACTGTGTGCAAGAATAGTGTTTAAGGTATCAAAATAACATATAATACAATTATTGGATCAAATATTGAATTTGGCATTACAGCTATTAGCCAATAGAAACGCATTGAATAACAGATTCACTACATGGGACAACAGATAGTCCCCCCAAAACATCAAAAGGAAGTTTGTTCTGAAGTGTCTCCTATCTGAGAGATATAATAAGATCAGGAAACTATGTAAAAAAGATGATAATTGACATGTATTTATCCCCTTATTTTACCGGGGACCTTAAGACAAGTCCTGTGAGGCCCAGAGCAAAATCGTGTTCGTGAGAGTCTCATCTTTCAATAGAGTGGTCATAATAGTTTGTAGGCCAAACCGTTTGGACGCAACAGACGTTTTCGTAAGAAGAACGATTTTCAGGATGTCTCATGGTCTGACAATCGAGCAGTGAATTTCAAGCACAGAAAACCAGGGAGGTTTTCCTATGGTTGGAAAAGAAGGGCACCTATTGGTAGATGGGTAAAATTTAAAAGCAGACATTGAATATCCCTTTGAGCGTGATGAAGTTATTTATTACACTTTGGATGGTGTATCATTACACATATTTTCAAGCATAGGGGTGGCTGCATCATGTTATGGGTATGCTTGTAAATGACTGGAGAGTTTTTCAGGATATAAAATTAACGGAATGGAGCTAAGCATAGGCAAAATCCTAGAGGAAAACCTGGTTCAGTCTGCTTTCCACCAGACACTGGGAGACAAATTCACCTTTCAGCAAGACAATAACCTAAAACACAAGGCCACATCTACACTGGAGTTGCTTACCAAGAAGACAGTGAATGTTCCTGAGTGGCTGAGTTATAGTTTTGACTTAAATCTACTTGAAAATACCTGAAAATGGTTGTCTAGCAATTATCAACAACTTGAAGAATTTTGAAAAGAATAATGGGCAAATGTTGCACAATCCAAGTGTGGAAAGCTTTTAGAGACTTATCTAGAAAGACTCACAGCTGTTATCACTGCCAAAGGTGCTTCTACAAAGCATTGACAGGGCTGTGAAAACTTATGTAAATGAGATAAATCTGTATTTCATTTTCAATAAATTTGCAAAAATGTCATGTTTTCACTTTGTCATTATGGGGTTTTGTGTGTAGATGGGTGAGAGAAAAACTATATTGAATACATTTTGAATTCAGGCTGTAACACAAAAAAATGTGGAATAAGTCAAGGGGTATGAATACTTTCTGAAGGCACAGCAGTGCACTACCCATAGGGGGCTCTGGTCAAAAGTTGCGCACTTTGTAGGGAATAGGTTGCCATTTGGGACGTATACTCTGTCTGATCGACTGCCTTTTTACTAATTTCTTGGTTTTAACACATAGTTATACAGTGTATTGTCCGACCGGAGTCCTAAGTCCATGAAATCAATACAAGTGCCCGGCAATGCAGAAAACACAGACCGATCACCGATTCCAGACAGAAAATTCAGAATAGCAAAATGGCTGAAAAAGATCCTGCCGAAATGGACCGCCAAGCAATGCCTGAAGCGAGTCTGGCTTCCCCGTTCACACCTCACAATCCCATGAAGACATTAGCTTTGAGGTGGAGCAGTGTGCGCCTCATGCTGTGAATGGATACAACATGGATGGTGACACACTCTCGTTATTAAATAGAGTTACAGATAGCTAGGGCTGTACAGCCTACTTTTACCATGCTTTTACACACACACACACACACACACACACACACACACACACACACACACACACACACACACACACAGGCTGAAACAGCTGAAGGTCGTCTCTCGTCTCCCCTCTTATTCTAAATGTGACAGATCAATACTGGGGAGGGAGAGACAGACAGCAGTGATATATGACTGACCTGTCTCCTGCCGTCGTCCCACAGTAAATGGATTAATCCTCCTATAGAAATCTACAGCTGCTGATTGCACCCATCAGACGCTAAGCTGCATTACAACCGAGTGACATGTTCCCCGTCCCTTTACCCCTCCCCCTCTGCTCCCCACCCCCCTTGCTTTTGTGCTGCGTGTTGCATTGTAGGGCCCTGTTCTGTCTGATGAAAATTTAATTTCCTCCCTTATCTGCGCTGCCTAAGCTATACAAATCCAAATCCCTCAAAAGTGGCGACTCTTTCTTACACAGGTATTATGGCGCAGAGCCGCCCTGTTAAAGGAAGATTAATTGCCACGTGTCATGGGTTGACGCTTGACGTTTCTATGGCTCACACACCTGAGAGACGGCTGATGGAGAGCACGAGAGAGAGGGAGGGAGGGAGGGAGAGAAGGAGAGAGCGAGGGAGAGAACATTGTCAGGCTGCCGTCGATGACAGCGGAACAATGTGGAAGAGAGAGCATTTGGAGAATCTGCTTTTCAGTACAGCTATGGGCTCCCTCTCTCTCCCTCTCTCCCTCTGAGATGCAGCACTTCAGATAGCCCGGCATAGGTTTCTATTAACGCGGCTGACACCCAGTTATCTTCATCTAAGGCAGCAGAGAGAGAGAGCCTGCGATTCAGCCTTTATCCTCTGGGATGGGAGCAAAGCAGCTTACTCCAAAATACTATCACATCTCACAAAGGCCTCATCAACAACAGATATGAATGTTTTAACACAAAGCCATTTCCAATTTACAAACAAGTTTAATTCATAATTAAGGTGGCGGCAGTGACTTGATCAAATGAGAATAAAATGATCGACGCTGACAAAGGAGGGATTGAATCTGGACCCAGTTGGCTTATAATGGTATTTTCTGTTTTACACTTCAAGTTCCCTTGTCTTTATCTTTTGGGCTTTAAAAGGACAGACACCAACCTTTAAGGGCAGTGGACTGGTGTCACCAACACCAAATAAATGCTATAAATGTCAGATAAATGCCAGACAGTTCACTTTATTGACTGGTGCCTTTCAGTATTTAAAGGTAAGATGGGTGTGGAAGCACCTCATCTTCAATACCACCACTCAAACAAAAGGAATCGGACACTTTATGGATCAATTTTGCCAAAATAAAACAGACAGACAGAGAGCCATATGTCATTCCGAATAGGTTACAAAACATGTGGTCCTCCTAGGGAGTGAGTGACATTTAAAAGTATCTGGAAATTCTTGGGTTGAATTCAAGGGAACAATGGAGTCTGGACGGACAAAGGCACTAACCAAACAATAAAGATACTGTTTGTCTAAGGTTGCAAAATTCCAGTACATTTTCCCAAATGTCCATGTTTTCCAGAAATCCTTCTTAAAGGATTTCAGATTTCTCTCCTGATTCCGTGAATCTCAGGGAATTTTAAACCCTATATTTGTCAGTCTAAAAGCAAATGACCAAACAGGCACTCACCCCTCCTATAAGCTTGACAACTCTGACTTTCTGTGGGATGTGTGGCCCCGCTCGGTCTCCACTATTGGCTCGCTGCATCACAGTTCTCTTCACCCCTGACTTAGGCCCAAGAGCCTGGGCCTGGTCTGGACTCAGACCTGCCATCAGGGCTCCCTGCATGGGCATGCTCCCCAGGACAGTGGGCCCCCCTGGTCTGATAGGGTTCAGCTGGGTAACGTTCCTCCTCTGCTGCTGCTGTTGTTGCTGGGCCTGCTGGGTAGGGTTGGGACCGGGGCCAGTGTTCTGCCCCTGTTGGCCCCCCTGCCAGCCTGGCGCTGGGGCTTGCTGACCCTGGCCCTTGGTCATCTGCAGGCGGGTCTTCACGTTCTGGCGGAGCGCGGGGGGCGTCGGTGGGGTGCCGTTGGGAGGGAAGGCAGTAGAGCCTTGCTGGGGCTGTTGGGGTTTAGGGGGAAACTGCCTCTGCTGCTGTTGTTGTGGTGGGTCACCTTGGCCGATGATGCGCTCCATTAGCTCCTTCTTGCGGACGCCGGCTTGCATCTGCCTCCTCATCTCCTTCCTCTTCAGGATCTCCTCCCGGAGACGCTTCTGCTCCTCGATCTTCAGACGGTACTGCCGCGTCTCTTCGTCCTCGTCGGGATCCTACAACCAACCAGACACTATGAGAAACATCACACTCACACTCTCCATGAGCTAGTAACATGGGCAGCATCCCCAATGGCACCCTATTCCCTATATAGTGCACTACTTTTGACCAGCGCCAGTGCACTATAGGGAACAAGGTGCAGCCACAGAGCTGCAGTAACTACCATTGGAACCGTCTAAATTGGCGTGACATTCACAGTAGTAATGAGAAGCGATACCCCAGAGAAATATACTATGATGGTATTGATCCCTTTTCCAATGGACTCCCCGGTGAACGAGTCTCATCTAATTTATAACCTTATGATTGGGCCATTAATTAATAGAATAGCATTCACTGCCCCATCTAACTGAACACGGCGGGCTTAGCACTGCTTATTATCTCAGGTTACTGAATTTTACAGGCACAATGTCTGTCAAAATAATAAAATATTCTCAAATTATCGCCATGCCTTAAATATGTGATGATGGTATAAAAGAGAAAATGATTGGTGAAATAAAACTGAGGCGGCCACTTTCGCAATTATTTCTATATTGAGTCACACGCGAAAATCCAAGCCGTTTGCCTTTGTTTCCCTGTTTTGGCCATGATTTCAACACAGTTTTATTTAGACACTACTTTTGTGTGCATCCCAAATGGCACCTTATTCCCTACATAGTGCACTACTTTTGACCAGGGCTCTATTTACACTATATAGGGAATAAGTTGCCATTTACATGTGGTGTACATATTTATTTTACTGCTGTTCTTTAATTATTTGTTATTTTATCTATTTTTTTACATAACACGTATTTTTCTTAAAACTGCATTGTTGGTTAAGGGCTTGTAAGTAAGCATTTCACTGTAATGTCTACACCTATTATATTCGGCGCATGTGGCAAATAAAATGCGATTTGATTTGGTGCAGGACTGACCTGTACTGCTGTGTTTGGCTGAGTGTCTGTGGAATCCCTGTGAACCACCGTTCTTTCAGGTGGCCCAGGTAGCTGTGCTGCGGCCTTGTTGGCAGCAGTAGGCTGGGCTCTCCCCCGGCCACCGCCTGGGACCAGCCGAGCATTCAGGCCCGGTCGCACCCCCCCCTGCATTGCCCTGGCAACGGGCCTGACGTTGGGCGCCGAGGCGGGGCGGACATTGTTCATGTTTTGGTTGCCAGGTGCCACGGGGAGCTCGCGGAGGTTGCTGTTGCGCTGGGGAAGGACTTTCAATGCAGGAGGGTTCTGTGGAAGGAGGAAAAACTGATTTGTATTTCGTTGGTCTTTTGATCACAATCATTTTGCTTGATATACCTATATAACCAATGTGATTTTTTTTCCTGTGCATGTTGGGTTTTTGATTGAAAGCAAAGCACATCGATTCCTTCAAAATCATTTTGAACGTGCCATAAATCCAAATAGTCCTATGACCGATAGTGGCTGCTCACCATTCTGGACCTGATGGGGGCGTTACGCTGCTGTGGGTGGGGTCCGCCAGAGTGCGTCTGTCTGGGGCTGCCGTGCTGCTGCACCTGGTGGAAGAGGGGCTGCCCCTGCCCACTGCCGTGGTGCATCATGGGGCCTTGCCGCTGCTCGTTGGGGTGGAGCTGATGCTGTGGGTGGTGGTGGGGGGGCGGCTGAGACAGGTCCTGTCTGTGGTGCTGCTGCTGCTGTTGTTGTTGTTGTTGGGAGAGAGGCAAGTCGTGACACTGGAGCTGTGAGTGGGGAGGGCCGTGCTGCATCAAGCCCTAGTTTTAATTGCAACGCAAAAAGACAAAGCGGGCAGAATGAGTGATTTTGACAGATAGGGTAAAAGATTGACTGTTTTGACTTACAACTTGAAAATAAAAAAGCAGCCACACTTCTCGTATGCACGCGATTTGAGCTTTTTTTAAGGAGGAACGGTTACATGCATATGATTAACCTCCAATCGGTGTCCTCATATAGCCGCGGTAACAGAGGTAGAACAATGAGGCCTACACTAGAGGGCACTCTTGTCTGTGCCTCACCATTCATACTGCATGGGAAGGAGGTCTCTGAGAAATATTAGCTGTTTTAATGACATTTTCACTAACGTGGAATATTCAACAAGCGTTTCCAATATTTTTATAATCGAGTAAAAACTGTGCAAATTTAGAATAAGGACGGACAATATTTCACATTTGACATGTATCCCAACAGGTACTGTATAATCACTGATTGTGAAGAAGCTTGGAAAAAGCCATAGTTTACATTACAAACTGAACTGATTTCCATCCACGCCGAGTTAATACTTAACAAATAGACAACACATACCCATTTGTGGACCAATACTTGAATCATGAATCATTCCACCCGCCTCATGCACAGGCAGAGCGCAGGCCACCACCACACACGTTAACCGGTAGAAGATTCACTTACTCTCATCCGTACCTGCATCCCAAACTGGTGCTGCTGCAGTGGGAAGGACCCGGGGGGCACCTGCTGCTGCTGAAAGCCGGGCTGAATGTGGCCCATGAAGGGCCTGGTGTTGGGGGGTCCGCCGAGCCCCGTCAGGCTGGACATGCCCTGGTGGCCCTGGGGGTGGCCCTGGGGAGGCAGGTTGGGTCTGGGGGGCTCTCTCTGGAACATCCCTGGCTGGCCCCCTGGACCCTGGCCCGGCTGGTTGAACCCTCCTAGGCCTGGCTGGTTGAACCCTCCTAGGCCTGGCTGGTTGAAGGCCATGTGGCCCTGGCTGGGGATCTGATGGTTGTTACTGTTTATGAGCAAGCCGGGGTTCTGGTGATCGAACATGTGCTGCTGTTGCCCAGGGAACCGCCCTGGGTCTATAGAACAGGAGGGGAAGTAGGGGGGGGGAGGAGAAAGCCACAACAGAGACGTCAAGTTGTTTGCTGCGTCGCCGCATTTCCCACTCACTTTTAATACATCAGACAGTGACTGCCTCGAGTCTTGGCTGTACGGACTAAGGCTGGGGGAAGCACCATACATAGGCCTACATCTCTATCAACAGAAAATAACACCACACCAATATTTGATGGTATTTAATTCCACATAAGTAGTGATTAGGAAATGAGTGATATGAATGTATATTAGGAGCCCCGACTCATTCCAATGCATGTAGGTGCACATACATACATACAGTGCCTTCAGAAATGTTGTTATGTTATCCCCCAAATTAAAAATGTATTAAATTGAGATTTTTTAAAATGTCCTACACACAATACCCCATAATGTCAAAGTGGAATTATGATTTTTGGGATTTTTACAAATGAATTAAAAATGAAGCTGAAGTGTCTTGAGTCAATAAGTATTCAACACCTTTGTTATGGCAAGCCTAAATACGTTCAGTAGTACAAATGTGCTTAACAAGTCACATAATAAGTTGCATAGACTCACTCTGTGTGCAATAATAGTGTTTAACATGTTTTTTGAATGACTACCTCATCTCTGTACCCCACACATATAATTATCTGTAAGGTCCCTCAGTCGAGCAGTGAATTTCAAACACAGATTCAACCACAAAGACCAGAGAGGTTTTCCAATGCCTCACAAAGAAGGGCACCTATTGGTAGATGGGTAAATGGAAAGCAGACATTGAATATCCCTTTGAGCATGGTGAGATAAAGGTGTCCTTCCTACCTCAGGTGCCGGAGAGGAAGGAAACCGCTAAGGGATTTCACCATGAGGCCAATGGTGACTTTAAAACAGTTAGAGAGTTTGATGGCTGTGATAGGAGAAAACTGAGGATGGATCAATATTGTAGTTACTCCACAATACTAACCTAATTGACAGAGTGAAAAGAAGGAAGCCTGTACAGAATAAAAATATTCGAAAACTTGCATCCTGTTTGCAACAAGGCACTAAAGTAATACGGCAAAGCAATTAATTTTTTTTCCTGAATACAAAGCGTTATGTTTGGGGCAAATCCAATACAACACATTACTGAGTACCACTCTCCATATTTTCAAGCATAGTGATGGCTGCATCATGTCATGGGTATGCTTGTAATCGTTAAGGCCTGGGGATAATATTCAGGATAAAAAAGAAATGGAATGGAGCTAAGCACAGGCAAAATCCTAGAGGAAAACCTGATTCAGTCTGCTTTCCACCAGACACTGGGAGATTAATTCACATTTCAGCAAAACCTAAAACACCAAAAGGCCAAATCTACACTGGAGTTCCTTACCAAGAGCACAGTGCATGTTCCTGACTTAAATCTGCTTGGAAATCTATGGCAAGACCTGAAAATGGTTGTCTAGCAAGGATCAACAACCAATTTGACAGAGCTTGAAGAATGTTACACAATCCAGGTGTGGAAAGCTCTTAGAGACTTAGCCAGAAAGACCCACATCTGTAATCGCTGCCAAAGGTGACTAACATGTATTGACACAGGGGGTTGAATACTTATCTATCTAATCAAGATATACAGTATTAGTGTTTTATTTTTCATGAACTTTCACATAGTATTTTGTGTAGATCGTTGACAAAAAATGACAATGAAATTCATTAATTAATTTAGTTAATGGAACTCTGCAATTATGCTCGCAGCGTACCCTGAAGGTATACTGCTAGGGGTTGATGCCCAGAAGGGTTAGCTATGCTAAGAGAGACGATTTAACCCCTTAAAGGCAGGGAAGGACGCGTGGGTGGGTGAGGAGGGCTGTGTCCCAAATGGCACCCTGTTACCTATATAGTGCACTATTTATGACCAGAGGGCCCTGGTCAAAAGTAGTGCACTATATAGGGAAAATGGTGCTATTTGGGATGCAAGCTGTGGTCTTACCCCCAATGAAGAAGGGCTCTCTGTCCTGGGGGGCAGGGGGAGGCTGGTTCCTCCAGGGCTCCATGTAATGGGGGGGCCTCTGGGGCGGCTGGCCAAAATTACCAGGCATGTGCTCCTGCTGGAAGTCCCCCGATCCCTGTGAGGGGGGGGGTGCATACACACACACTCATACATTTCATTCCACATTGGGAACCACTGTAATCACAAACTAATTAAAACTAACGAAAAAGGTGCATTTCGGGTTATATTATTATACTACAAATTGAATGGCTAGGATCATTCTCATTAGGCACAATGTTGACCTGGGTAAAATGTACCAATGTTTACACCATTTTGAGAGGAAATACCATTGAGAATAAGTGAGAGTAAACATCTAATTCACTAGTGTTATTGGCATCCTAGCAACATGACAAAAAAATCTGCCATCTTGGCCAGGAAAACGTTAACTCGAGAAACAGTAAAAACCACACCACAGTGCTGCGTCTAGTCTACCGTCAAGGAAAAGCAGCAGATAGCGATCCCATAATCCCTCCTCGGAATAAGATCCCCCCCCATAACCTGAATCTCCTTTATTCTCTTAAACATCAGTCTGTTGAAAAATTAACCTTCAACTCAACACGTTGCACTTCCACAAATGGGGTTCTTAGACCTCCCTCCTCCTCGGCCCTTTGTAAATTATTTAAGATGCTATCTCGCTTAATCCACCTTGATTCGCCGGTAGACTGACGGCATTTTGAGCGGGATAGAGCGGTGTTTCGAATGCTGGAAGGGAGAGAGAGTCGCCAAAGTTGCTTAACAGAAAGTTAATCAACGGGGCTTAACAAAGCAGAGGAGGAGAGGGAGCGGATCATATTGTTAGTTTGGACATTATCGCTCTGTTCCAAAGGTCAGTCCGGTTTGCACAATGGAGGCTCGGTTGTCTACATAATACCTCTGGAAATTTGTATGAATTTGATAACGCGGCTCATCCGCTCTGAGTGCTAATCCTTGATAAACAGGCTGAGAGGTGCTCAATGTGTAACTGATTCTGCAGATATCCCTCTCGGAAAGAGAGAGTGCTTGCTAAGACAAATGTCATACAATGGACCGGACCATATGTCAAACCATTCAATGAGAAATGGAAATCAAGAGGATTAGAAGGGGCATTTGTTTTGGTCGGTCCTTCTTTGGACATAGTGTCTTGTACAAATGTCACATTGTTGCCACTATTGATGGAGGGATTTCATATTTCTAAGGACAATGGTACGGTTGACCAATGAGACTAAAAGATATGTTAGATAAGTACCTCCGCCATCGGACAGAAAATTAGCCTGATGTGACTTCAATGTCACCTTTTAATGTTATCTTTGTAGCTTGGACAATATGAAACCTAGGCTACTTTTATATTTTCAATATCTAACCTGATGATATTTCAACATATTCATATTTGGAACAAATGGCAAAATATATTATATTTTCAACACCAGGCCCTTGATATGCTAGATGCAAGAAATTTACATTTGGCCCGAATTACAAACCTAAAATTGTATTCTTGACTAGCAGTTTCTATCGTCATAGCCCCCTAATTAGCTCTTAATTTCATAATTATCCAAATGTTTTATCGAATGATTTTACATATGGGGGAGGGGGGCATCACCCCTCCCCTTCTTGAACAATTAAGTCTGATGGTATGATAATGTATGATAATCATCCGTAATCTGGTGCCCAGTGGTAAATGGATGTTGCTGGGTGTTTTGTCACCTGCATTTCAAATCGTGACCCTGGCAACAGCAGCCTAAACGTGAGTGACAGCTGGGGAATCCAACACTATGCTAGGCATCAGCTCAGCCTCGCTCTCTCTCTCTCCCTCCAACTCTGATAATAGTGAAAAACAGCTCTGCTACACACACTGGAGCACTCTCTCTGCTATCAATGTCCACCGCAATCACAGACTGGAAAGGAGATGAGGAAGATTGAATAAAATGTAGGCATTTTCAAAATAACAGACTCTAAATGCGAGACCCTGGCTCATTTGTTGACAAGGTTTGTAAGTATACCTTTCGCCAAATGCAATTGGAGGCAGACACTTTTCAATGGCTGATTTGCATAAATCCATATAAAACGCTCTTCCCGAGAAGGTGTCAATCAGCACCAGCGCCACCTGATGCCTGGTCATCATTAGCTTGGCACCCTGTTTTCTACATCAGTGGTTCTCAAACATCTCCTCGGGGACCCACAGACGTTTCACAATTTTGTTGTAGCCCTGAACTAGCTTGCCTGATTCACCAAATCAGAGGCTTGATGATTAGTTGATGAGTAGAATCAGGTGTGTTAGCGGTGTAATAGATGAAATACATGGAACGGCTGGGGGTACCCGAGGAGAGGTTTGAGAACCACTGCCCTACATAGTGCACTACTTTTGACCAGAGCCATATGGGCCCTGGCCAAAAGTAGAGCATTATATAGGGAATAGGGTGCCATTTGGAACACATCCTAGGGCTGGGCGATATGGCCTAAAAATCATACCTTATGGGCGAGTCACTATATATCTCAATAAATATATATATATATATATATATAAATATGGGTTGTTGTACAATTAAAGGTCAAATACACTGCATTTCAAATAGACAGCAATAATCTAACGAATTCAGAGCTTGTGAAGTTATACCTAGACTAAATATAAGCCTTCCACAACCACTAATAATGTAATTATTTTATGAAAACAGTTTAACTTTCAAGTCTGTCTGTGAAAATGCAATTTTTTCTTACAAATGTAACTAGAACCATGCATAATGCACACACACTAATAATGACTAATTTCTTGCAGCAGGCATTAGGCTATAGAAAATTAACACAGGTCTCAACAATCTCGCAAACTGTGCTAGTGATTAGCCAGCTAATCTTTATATTTCAAGTTTAGCCAACTTGGATCTATTTGCTAGCTAACAAGGTTGAACAGTTGAATTGTTATGAACACACTCTTCTGTCTGTCTCCAACTGTTTGAAAAGGATGTTAGCCTGTCCACTTTGTTCAGATGCTGAAATCAAGTGGCCTATCTTATTTCTCAGAATGACAAAGAGTTGCCAATTCCTTATTTGATTGTGTTTTATGCTTATTGCACATTTACAAAACAGAATAGACAGCTAGTATAACAGTCTTTGGCTAAAATGCTGCTAACGTACCAATTCCGCGCTCGACAAACTGAGCACTCATTTTCCAGAATCAATGTTCACTGATACTCCCGTTTTAGTAGTGTCTGTTCTGCACGCAATTTGAGTAGTTGAGACATAAAAAGGGTATCGTTTGAAAAGTGAACTTCTCTATTACAGTAAAATAACGTCTCAATGTGTTTTGGTATCCATATTACCGATTATTTTGGAACAAACCTCAAATGCAAATAGCGAGTTGAAACCGCTTGTCAGAGAGGAAGATGTGATCTGTCAACTTTGTTGGCGTGAGAGGCAGGGGGAGGGGCTTGGTGTGTGTGTAAACCACACCAAGCGGCAGGTAGCTTAGTGGTTAAGAGCGTTGTGCCAGTAACCGAAAGGTCGCTGATTCTAATCCCCGAGCCGACTAGGTGAAAAATCTGCCCTTGAGCAAGGCACTTAACCCTAATTGCTCCTGTAAGTCGCTCTGGATAAGAGCGTCTGCTAAATGACTAAAATGTAAAATGTAATCAAATCTGTCCAAAATAAGCCCAATGTGTTTCTATGGTCTTATTTTTGGACCTAAGCTTGTTGCCTGCCTTCCTGCCTTTGGGACAACGACTCCCATTGTTAGGGCGGAGACATGAGCATCTCGTCATTATATACAGATCTCAGGTGTAAATGGGGAAGGTCCACACAGCACAGAGGAGCGAAGGAGAGGAGACCCAAAATACAACATAAACGCTTATTAAAAACGCAAAATAACAAAACCTTCTTGCGATACAGGCATTTAGAATATCGCGCAAAAACATACATTCAAATTAATTCGATATATAGCCCAGCACTAACGCAACCTGAGTAACTTGAGGCACAGTTGGCTGCCTGGCCAATCCACTTCCCCGCCAGTGCTGTAATCACTTTAAAGGCATTCCTTTCCTGTCATCTCTGTAATGGGTTCAATGTTACTCTGGTTGCGTTTAGATAGGCAGCCCAATTCCGATTTTTTTCCATTCATTGGTATTTTGACCAATCACATCAGATCTTTTCACATCAGATCTTTTTCAGAGCTGATCTGATTGGTCAAAAGACCAATTAGTGAAAAAAATATCAGATTTGGGGTGCCTGTCTAAACGCAGCCTCAGAGGTTCTTCAATGATTCATTTTCTTTGACTACCTGAATATCTATTTATCCCTTAGTATTAAACCAAAATTATGTTTTTGGGTTGTTTTTCTAATTCAAAACAGCCTTCTAAAGGTCTGTTCTGCTTTGTGCCACAAACTTGCCCTAAGAAAGTGGTATTTTCACTGGCGGTAGTAGGCTGTATCCTGGACTGTGTCCCAAATGGTACCCTATTCCCATAGAACTCAAAATTAGTGCACTATGTAGGGAATAGGGTGCCATTTGGGACGGACCCCTGATTTCAGGATTCCATTGTGATGCCAACCGCATAGTCTGAGCCCCAGCACATCCAGAGAGTGCTAACTAATCTAAGCTTCCGCCACCCCAGCCCTCCAAGAAGGCCAGCCACTGCCTAAAGCCCCTATCAACCATTTCCAGTTGTGCAGACAGACTCGGTATGAGTGTTTACAGATTTGCTCTAACAGTATTTGGACCAGAGCGGGCATCTAATTGCCATAATGATATTTCCCTCACAAAGAGGCCCGCCGCTAACCGTGTGATGGGGGTGAGGTGAGAGAGGGAGTGTGAGTGGAGCAGCTGCTACTCACAGGGAACCTCTGAGGACTCGGAGCAGATCTGGGCTGGCTCTGGGCAGGAGGCATCAAGGGCACTGCAATGAGAGAGAGAGAAGGGGGGGTAAGAGCGAGAGAGAGAATGATGTAGATGGGGCAGGGGGGCAGAGAGGGGTTAAGAGAGAAATGAGAAGAGGAAGAGAGAGAGCGCAGGGGTGGGGAGAAGGAGGGATAGTCTATTTGACACCTCTGTGTGTGCTAAAGGCTGTTACACAGGCATGCGTCTTACATTTCACCTCCGAGATGGGCTCACATTTGTACACAGCTGGACAGAGGCAAAAGGGAATGAATGGATGAACATAGTGAAAGCATGCGGTTGAAGTTGTCTAATGGACCACGGGCTAAGGAGGATGGGTATATTTGGATCTGAAAGAGGCCATTTCATCATACAGTATGAGGCTTTTTGACTTCAGTAAATACTCCATGCATCTTCAATTCATAATCAGTTTGAGTTGCAACTGGTAATGGCAATTTATTTTCGACAGAAATTGAAAAGGACAATTCGTTGCAAATATGGGTTAAGGGACATATGCCAACCTCTGGAAAACACTCCTGTTATCCTATCCACCCCCCTCCCCTCAAAACACATATGCCGTCTCTCTATCTCTGTCACACACACCCCTAGTTATGACTGGAGGCAATCCCTGATCTTTCACTATCACTTCCCTCTCTGGAGCAAACCATGGCCCCCGCCCCCCAACACACACATAGACCCACACACACATTTCAGTCTGGACAGACAGAGAAGATAAACCGATCTCGAGGAATGGAGAAGAAAGGACAAGTAAATAACCCTATTACTGTCTGAAAGCCCTATTCACTTGTCATTCAACCCAAACAACAACATGACATTCTAATCCAGACACTTTTCAAAGCAGTGCACGGATAACTGCCAACCATACGGCATCGTATGCCTTTGCTTAGTGGTAAATATTCAAAACATTCAACTTAATGAAAAAGGACCCAGTGGGCCACTCGAATGACACCCTATTCCCTAAATAAAGCACTACTTTTGACCTGGGCCCAAAGGGAATAGGGTGCCATTTATGACAACATCAAAAGTAGTGCACTATATAGGGAATAGGGTGCTATTTGGGATGCAGACCAAACCCTGCAAAGATGCGGAGCAGCCCGAAGTGCAGACCTACCTTGTGCAGGGGAGGACGCTGGGCCCCTGAAATGGGGGTTGATGTGGATGTTCTTGGGCTGCTGCTGCTGCTGCTGCTGTTGGTGGGGGTGGTTGTGTGAAGGAGGGGGACTCATCATACGGGGCGGCGGGTCCATCTGTGGCCTGACTGGTGCCCTGTGTGAGGAGGGCGAGCCACGGTGGGCCGTGTGCTGGGGGGTGAGGGCTTGCAGGGGCTGCTGGGCCAGCGAGCCCCCACTGTGCTCCTGGAAAAGAGGCCCTCGGGGGCCACCGGGGCCGCCCTGGTGATGGGCCTGCTGATGAGGATGATGAGTTTGGTGGTGAGGGGGAGGCATTCTGGAGGGAGACTGCTAATTGGAGGGAAGAGGAGAGAGAGAGAGAGAGAGAGAGAGAGAGAGAGAGAGAGAGAGAAATAGAGAGAGAGAGAGAGAGAGAGAGAGAGGGAGAAAGAGGGAAGACCAATACAACAAGTCAGATATGTCGAGTGTTGGAGGCTATATACACTGAGTACACAAAACATTAGGAACACCTGCTCTTTCCATAATATAGACTGACCAGGTGAATCCAGGTGAAAGCTATCATCCCTTATTGATGTCACTTGTTAAATCCACTTCAATCAGTGTAGATGAAGGGGAGGAGACAGGTTAAAGAAGGATTTTTAAGCCTTGAGACAATTGAGACATTTGTGTACGTGTGCCATTCAGAGGGTGAATATTTAAGTGCCTTTGAACGGGGTATGGTAGCAGGCTGCTGGGTTTTTCACTCTCAACAATTTCCCGTGTGTATCAAGAATGGTCCACCACCCAAAGGACATCCAGCCAACTTGACACAACTGTGGAAATCATTGAAGTCAACATGGGCCAGCATCCCTGTGGAACGCATTCGACACCTTGTAGAGTCCATGCCCTGACGCATTGAGGCTGTTTTGAGGGCAAAAGGGGGGGGCGCAACTCATTATTAAGAAGGTGTTCCTAATGTTTCGTATACTCAGCTCAGTAAATGAGTTCAATAAACAAATCACTGGTCCCTCACATAGGCCTATACGTTAAGCTTTAGCTCCTATTGAATTACCCGTTGACCAATGTATCAATTCTAAACCAAGTTAAGATATTGTCACCCCTCCAGTCATTCCTCACACCGTAGTGATATATAGCTGCATTAAGACTGGTCCCACTTTTCATTCATAGCACAATTCGCTAGACCTGAGAAATTGAATAATTGCGATCCAGTTGAGCGTTCCCATACCTCTTAAAGAAGCATAGCCCCTTATGATTCAGGCTGTTTAAAATGATTTTCCTTTATCATATAGTGAACGGAGTGGCTGCGGATGTGACTTTTGTCAGAAGATTTTTGGTCCAGACTAAAGATGCTGACGCTTTGGGCATGTGCTTATGCTCTACTTTACAGGCTCCTCTGGCGAATGGTGCTCGTTTAATAAAGTCAGATCAAAGCTGAATCAATGTCTGCAAGATCACATATTGATAGTATTCTATATAACATAACCAAATATAATAGCATAGTATTACGTTACTCTAAAGGCGTCCGTATACATCGGTTCGGTTTGCTCCTAGCCAAACTCGGCTAGGCGACGCAAACGTCTGTGCTCCCATACTCCATAAAGACCTTCACTTGAAAAAAGTGGCAATATTACTGTTGTTTGTCCCTCTTAAGCCACCGTAACAACATAGCCAGTAACACTTCCTCAAAATAGTCAGAATTAATCTAAGATAAATCAAGAAATCTGTAATTAATTTTGATGTTTTTTGCAGAGGAGGTCTTAGTCGCGCAATTTTTCATCTAGCTAAGATGTTCGGTGCAGTTCTTCTCAAGTGAAAAAACGTGTATGAAAACTAGTAGTGGACTGCAGACAGTAGGGCCTAGCTGCTGCTGTGCTCTCTCATCTCTCTCGTTGAATGACAGCAAACACTTCATTGAAGAATCCTGTCCATAGTTCCCACCCCTACTTTTGACCAATCACCGACGAATGGGCGTAGATTTCATCTACCGAACTTAGACTTGCCTCAAGAAACAAATGTGTGCGAGAACAGCCAAAAACATTACTGCCGAACACCAAAACGTCACAAAATATGCGCAAACTGTTTCAACTGGGAACACCACTGCATTTTTCACTCATGTGAACAAAACTCAAAAGCGCACGCCACTAGGCAAAATACACAAGCAGGCTATGCTGCAGTTTGTTAACACCTTCTGCTCTAATATTCTCTCAATGTACATCATTCAAAACAACACTGTGGGCTACTTCGAAACACTGTATAACTCAAGAAAATCTAAACGCCTATCCCCGTGAAACTGATTGAGATCCAATGGTTGGTATGCCGATGCTGCATGGGCGTCTCACTGGTAAAACTTTAAGAATGATCATTCACGATTGACAGTGAGAAATGTTAATGTGTGTATAAAGTAGAGGTAGAGAAACATTGGCAGAAGCTTCGGGATATTTAGTCCGGAGAAAACAATTCTGGGAAAAGTATTATCTGCAGACATGGCCTATCCAGAAATGACTTCAAATGGATGAACAACTTAAATGAACGGATTATATGCTTCAAAATATGTCCAATAAAAGGCCACGAGAAACTAAATCCTATGCAAAGAAGAAAATTAATTTCATATAATTCTGTCTAAATGGACTACCGCCAACGTTTTTGGTATAATCCATATATCAACATTGATAAGGGGAGAAGAGAAGCCAAATGTTCACGCGCAAGTGATCACGGTTCCAATAGGCCATGGAGAGAACGGCATATTTGCGAACAATCACAAGTGGCTGTGCCTTATTAGTTTTACAGGTAAACATTAGGGCCGGGACGATACCAGTATCACAATATATTTTCCTTGGCAAAAATGAAAACATGAAGCAAACCTTTTGCATTGTGTCTGATTATTTTGTTAAGATTTACCTGCATGCCCATATGTAGTGGCATCATTGGGAGCCGCTGGTCATTCATTCGTCCTCTTCCTCCACCAAAGTCTCCCATCCCGAATCCGGGGAATCCCCCTCTTCCTCCTCGTCCTCTGAATCCTCCTCTTCCTCCTCGGCCCCCAAAGCGGCCCTGCTTCCTCTGGCGCTCCTTCTCCTCAAACTCCATCAGGTCTGCTTTGGCCTCTTCAGAGAGCTCTGGTGGGCAAAACACATCATCAAGAAGTGACCATTACAACATTCAGGGGTAGTTTCCCGGACACAGATTAAGTCTAGTCCTAGAATCTCCATTGAGCATGCTTTTTATTCTAGGATTAGGCTTAAATCTGTGTCCGGGAAACCAGCCCTCAAATACAGCCCATTTAGGAGGACTTGCTCAATATGGATTTGTTGAGCATTTTCTTTTGATCAATGTTGTGTAAATACATTTTGGAGTTAAACTTGAAATGCTCTTCAGCCATAACCAAGGCTACCAAAGAAAGCACAAACATGTTACATATTACAGTTTACAAATACGAAGCAAAAAAAAATGTAGACATTTGAATTAGTTTCCTAACTGAGTGCAAGGTTGTAAATAAATGTACCTAATGTTTCAGGAATGTTTCTTCTTTTGTTTGCTGCATCTGCCAGCCGCACAATGCCAGACGTGACGTCTTTGCGCTCAGTTTTGAATCGCAACCGGCCAGACTCTCCATCCTCATCTTCCTCTTCATCCTCATCTTCCTCCTCCTTCACTTCTTCCTCTGGCTCTGGTTCATTTTCAGCCTTTGGAAATATAGGGATCATCTTAGTCATCAATTATGAACAACCCATCAGATATATGGATAGTGTTCATCTTTTAGGCCTATAAACTGCAACCACTTCACAAAAATGATGCAGGCCTTCAGTATGGTTTAAACCATTAGAATTAGCTACACATACATAATTGATCATTTGCAACTTTTTTAGCTAGGCAACTCCTAAATCAAATCACCACAGAGCGAGCGTTAGTCAGCATAGCAGCCATTGACTCAATGCAAAGCATCAGACAGAGAGGGGCTCTGACTATTATTGGCCAGTGTCTGGGTCCCAAATGGCACCTTATTCCCTATATAGTGCATTACTTTTGACCTGAACCTCTAAGTAGTTCATTATATAGGAATATATAGGGAATAGGGTGCTGTTTGGGATACAGCCAGTGAGTGAGGGAGACCTGTTCTGCTCACACCTCCTCTGTGTCTGCGAGCTGAGAGTCTTCCTCCTCTTCGTCCCCCTCCGGTGCTTCCTGTTGCTCTGCCTGCTCCTGCTGTTCTCCATCTCTGTAGCTTGTTGAGTAATCATCCACCTACAACAACGTGGAGAGATTCAGAATCAATATTCTAAATACTAGTCAGTCATCAACATACGGTCCCTTCAGAAAGTAGTCATACCCCTTGACTTATTCCACAGCCTTAATATCAAAATGGATTCAATCTTTTTTCTCTCTCACCCATCTACACACAATACCTCATACAGATATTTTTGGATATTTTAGCTAATTTATTGAAAATTAAATACAAAAATATATCCTTTACATAAGTATTCACATCGGAGTGAATGGAGCACGGAGGCGATTACAGCTTTGAGTCAGTCGTTTTTTTACATTTTACATTTTAGTCATTTAGCAGACGCTCTTATCCAGAGCGACTTACAGTTAGTGAGTGCATACATTCTTAAATTTTTTTATATTTTTTTTATTCTTTTTTTATATATATATATATATTTTTTTTTTCATACTGCCCCCCCCCGTGGGAATCGAACCCACAACCCTGGCATTGCAAACGCCATGCTCTACCAACTGAGCTACATCCCTGCCGGCCATTCCCTCCCCTACCCTGGACGACGCTGTGCCAATTGTGCGCCGCCCCATGGGTCTCCCGGTCGCGGCCGGCTACGACAGAGCCTGGATTCGAACCAGGATCTCTAGTGGCACAGCTAGCACTGCGATGCAGTGCCTTAGACCACTGCATCGCAGTCGTCTTGGGTATGTCTGTATAAGGCTTTGCACATCTGGATTTGGGGATTTTCTCCCGTTTTTCCTTGCAGATTTTCTCAAGCGCTGTTAAGTTAAATGGGGAGTGGCGGTGAACAGCAATCTTCAAGTCTTTCCACAGATCTTCAATGGGATTCAAATCTGGGCTTTGGCTGGTCCACTCAAGGACTTTCACATTCTTGTTCTGAAGCCATTCCAGCGTTGCTTTGGCTGTATGCTTGGGGTCATTGTCCTGTTGGAACGTAAATCTTCGCCCCAGTCTAAGGTCGTTTGCACTCTGAAGCAGGTTCACATCAAGGATTTGCCTGTATTTGGCTCCATTCATTGTTCCCTCTATCCTTGCCAGTCTCCCAGTCCCTGCCGCTGAAAAGCATTCCCATAGCATGATGCTGCCAGCACCAGGCATTACGGAAGGGATGGTGTTATACGGGTGATGAGCTGTGCCTGGTTTTCTCCAGACATAGCGCTCTGCATTAAGGCCAAAGAGTTACATTTTTGTCTCATCAGACCACAAAATATTTTGCCGTATGATCTCAGTCTTTCAAGTGCCTTTTTCAAAACTCCAGGCATGCGGTCATGTGCCTTTTTCTCAGGAGTGGCTTCCGTCTGGCCACTCTCCCATAAATCCCAGATTGCTGAAGTGCTGTCGAGACTGTTGTCCTTCTGGCAGGTTCTCCCATCTCAGCCAAGGAACTCTGTATGTCTGTCAGAGTGGTCATTGGGTTCTTGGTCATCTCCCTGACCAAGGCCCTTCTTGCCCGGTTGATCAGTTTGGTCGGATGGCCAGCTCTAGGCAGTTCCATATATTTTTAATTTCCCAATGATGGAGACCACTGTGCTCTTGTAAACTTTCAACACTCTAAAAATAGTTTTCTACACTTCCCCAGATATATGCCTCATCACAAGAGATCTATGGACAGCTCCTTGGACTTCATGGTATAGCTTCTGTTCTGACATTCGCTGTCAACTGTGGGATCTTATATAGTGTGTTTCTTTCTGAATCATGTCCAAACAATGGTATTGACCATACTTGGACTCCAATCAAGTTGTAGTGACATTTTAAGGATGATTAAAGGAAATTGGATGCACTTGAGCTCAATTTGGAGTATCATATCAAAGGGGTGTGAATACTTATGTAAATAGATTTCTGTATTCTATTTTCAATACATAAAAATAAATCTCAACATTTCTAAAAACATGTTTTCACTTTGTCATTATAGGGTTTTGTGTGTAGATGGGTGAGAGAAAAACAATATTGAATACATTTTGAATTCAGGCTGTAACACAACAAAATGTGGAATAAGTCAAGTGGTATGAATACTTTCTGAAGGCACTGTAGATTAAGTACATTCCTTCTTTCTACCACCCTTGTATTGCCTCATGTTTACTTTTACTATCAATATTAGGAGGATAGTATTACACTGGCCTGAGATTACAGCCTTTGTGGGTTTAGGCTAACTAAATCCCCATGGAAATGATGTCTAAAGGAATAACGGTAGAGCCAAAAATACTGCCGTGTTTCCTTTTAATGAAAATATTAACCGCGAGCATAAAGGGGAAAACATTGAAATGTTATGAAGGGGGATTGGCAGGGAGGGGGGTGGGGTTTAGAAAGGGGGAGCCTCTTTTGAATTACCATAACAGTGGGAGCAGGCTTCATTACTATTCCTGACGGCATTTGAAATTCAATGAGATGTAAATGTTTGACATGATATACAGAAATGCGGGGGGGGGGGGGGGGGGGGGGATAAAACACACTCTCCGGATCAGTGAGGGTGAAAATATCATAGAGCTAGCTACTGACTACTGTACAAATCGCTGCTTTATTGGCCCACTTTATAAGTTCCTGACTCAATGCCGGGCAGGACCATCACACAAAAACACACACACACACATTGGGAGATGATAATAAAAAAGACATTTAGGCCTTCCATCTTTGATATACCATGTGGTCACAACTCGTGTAGTTACACTTATTTCAAAGCATATTTCCAATGAGAAGCCACTAGCTGCTTCATAACCGTCAAATGAGGTCAGTGTGTAGGTCGCAGGCCAGTGTTTGGTGTTCTGCACCATTAACCTGCCAACCCAACACATAATATTGCAGACAAATACCCTTGGCAGCAGAAGGATAGACGGACTGAGTGCCCCGAGGGGACAGAAAGGGCTTAATCCTTTAAACTGTTCCAGATATTACCTCTGAATACCACTGCAAACAGCAGTGTTTAAACCCAGGCAGTCGAGTGACCTTGTAAACATAGTTATTACACACAAAAACACAAATGTGCACCACGCACTCACTGGGGTTTTTCAAAGTAAGCATGAAGTAAAACCGTGCAACCCTACTAAGAAGGTCAAAGGCTTTATTTTCAGTGTGGAAAAAAAAGTAATACGTCTTTGTCAGACAGGTGTCAAGCGCCATCACACCTTGGTAAATCAGACATCACACATGAATCTAGTCTTATCTTTTCCCCTCTTGGCTTCGAGGTTTGGGAAATAAATAACAGGGGAAATCGCATCAATCATTTCAGGACTGTATGGGGTGTCGGGGTGTCCTTAGGAAGGTCAATAATCTTTTCACCTATGTGAGACTTTATCAGATGGAGTCGAGAGCCCGAGATAAAAGCCCCTCGCGTTAACCTCCGCCGATTGGCAGCGCGTCTTCCTCGCACAAAGCGGCTCTTTAGCCGGACAAAGATACAGGGCCCAAGGTCACAATGGCACCGGGCGTCACAGCAGACAGACACCAGAGCATTACCTACCTACCGCCAAACAAGCTGTCAACACCAACTTTGTCAGCGAAAGGAGAAATCAACTGGCGGAGAGTGATAATGAATCTAATCCCCCCCACCCCTTCAACCCCTACCCAACACACATCCCCTTTAGCGCCCCCTGAATAGATTTGATATGTGCCCCCTGAAACCCGAGACAGGGAAATCAACGTTATCTTTTCAAGATACAATGGAGTAAGACAGAAGGAGGGGAGATGGGGGGGGGGGGGGGGGGGGGGGGGGGGGGCGAGGACTCACTTGAAATTCATCGTCTAGAGGCTCATTGATTTGAATGTCTAACACTTCGTCCTGGTAAATCCCGTCGCCCTCGGCCTGTTCTCCTGAGTATTCCATTTGGCCGTCTGGCATCTCCATGTCATTGGGCTGGCTGTACTCGTCCACGTACTCTCCTCCCTCCTGCTGGTAGCCCCCCTCTACATCTCCTAGGTCGACTGTGTAGTCTATGGGGTTCGCCTGCTGGTCAAATTCGCCTAGAGTAGCATTGAGGCTAACTCCCTGGCTGCTGAAAGGCAAAAACACACAATTATATAAGGTGTTCACTCACTGCTGTACAATGTAGAGAAAAACAGGGGCAGTTCAAGAGGGTGCTACGAAATGAATGTCAAAACGTAGTTTTCTTTGCCATATGTCATTATAAATGACATAGAATGAATCATTAGATTGTTCTCTACAATATTCTGCAGAGAACAATATAGGTTGTTCTCTACAGGGTTGACGAACGTTCATTTGATAAGAACGTTAATTTGCTGTGACCGTTGCTAGTTTAGACTGTGCCACTCTTGGTTGGATCTCCTCCAAATTTGGTGTTGTGAGGTGGTACCATTTGGAGGTGTTTCCGCTGATTGGACCAATCAAAATCAACTTGATACCTTCGTCATTTTCACCTCCTGATCTTTGGCTTTCATTGCCTATATTGGCGATCAATCTACGTTGAGAGGGGTCGTTTATATGGCGTTTTAAAGGGAAAGATTCAGAAATACACAATGAAAACAGGAACAGATTGTCTTCGCGGATGGTGGATATTGAAATTCAGTCTGTCAGCTTTGTAAATAAATATATATTTAGTCCCTATTTCGTTTTGTGTTTTCACTCACGAACCTGCAGCCACTAGTTAGCTTGTCAGTTGACGTTCGAAGTTAGCGCCGTTCTGCCGCGGAGCAGTGCCACAGTGTTCTACTGAGTTGTGACCACTTTTTGATCATGCCTGTGATGACATTCCTTTCACTCTAAACATGCTAAATTCTCAGAGTACATCGTCATTAACTTTTGAACCATATATGGTAGAGACATGAGGGTTGGACTATTGTTTCTGACAGAATTTTCTATTAAACTGACATATTTGTATAAACCTTGAATTAATTAATCATTTTATGGGTGAACACCCTAAATTATAAACTAAGGAGACTGTAGCTCAAAAATGTTCATGTCAAGTGTCTATAGACTAAGTATGGAAATGCAATCAGCGCGATCAGACCACGTAGATACAATGAACTTACAAGTTTTGACCTTCTTCATCACTTTGCAGAAGGTCATCATTCAATTCCTCATCTGACGCTTCTGAGGGATTCTAAAATCAAGAAAAACAACCCAGAACAGATCAGTATGTTCTATCTCATGTTATTCATTCCTTGCAAGCCCAGGCTTTGGATGGCAAGGTCGACTATAGTACAACTACTGAATATCAAACAAAAGTGAAGTGTTCTTTAATTTCTACAAACCACATCAGATTGAATGTGTAGGCCTATGTATGTTGGAATCAGATTGCTAATCTCACATATTTTAAGTAAATACTTGAATTAATAAAATAGTTCAAATAAACATGGGGGATCGCCTTCAGTCCAAAATAATGCTTTATTCCCATGTGGTGAAGGCAATCTAGGCCTGTTAAGTGTTTTTTCACATATAGTCATCTTTAAAAGAACCAATCTCAATCTCAGTCTTCTTTAAAGTGAACTCCAGAAAAATAAAAACTCTGTTTACATTTTTTATATATTTTAGTCATTTAGCAGACGCTCTTATCCAGAGCGACTTACAGGAGCAATTAGGGTTAAGTGCCTTGCTCAAGGGCACATCGACAGATTTTTCACCTAGTCGGCTCGGTTCTCTTTGCAGTTCTCTTTGCATTCACACTGCCATTGACTTTGAATGAGGACCCAACTCTTTTGCCAGTTCACATCACCTATTTTGTGGTCCGGGTCCTCTTTGCATTAACATTGCTATGTTTAGAAAGGAACCAAGAGTTTTTTTTCCAACATTCACTCAATGCACTCTGGGACAAGCCATTTAATTAAAATACGTTATTGAACAGCTAGATACACCTACTTACATTTTGGAAGCAAATAGATTGCATTTAGTTAAAAGATGCAACAATAACTTTTATCAGAAGATACTATTAACATGTAAATATTATTGGTAACATAATAAATATCAGCATAATAACTGCAGATTAAATAATGCTGTAATTGAAAATTGTACACCCAATGTCCTTTTAAGAGCTAGAATAGATTTTGTACCCTGTTGTGATTCTCACCAAATATGTTGTCTTCTCACACTACTCAAACCCCACAACCAAATAAACAGCTTATGAAGCGTTCCGAGCCTATAGATCACATATTGCAAACAAATAATCTGAAGTAAACCTCCACACTTACAGTGAGGGAAAAAAATATTTGATCCCCTGTTGATTTTGTACGTTTGCCCACTGACAAAGACATGATCAGTCTATAATTTTAATGGTAGGTTTATTTGAACAGTGAGAGAGACAGAATAACATTTAAAAAATCCAGAAAAACGCATGTCAAAAATGTTATAAATTGATTTGCATTTTAATGAGGGAAATAAGTATTTGACCCCTCTGCAAAACATGACTTAGTACTTGGTGGTAAAACCCTTGTTGGCAATCACAGAGGTCAGACGTTTCTTGTAGTTGGCCACCAGGTTTGCACACATCTCAGGAGGGATTTTGTCCCACTCCTCTTTGCAGATCTTCTCCAAGTCATTAAGGTTTCGAGCCTGACGTTTGGCAACTCGAACCTTTAGCTCCCACCACAGATTTTCTATGGGATTAAGGTCTGGAGACTGGCAAGGCCACTCCAGGATCTTAATGTGCTTTTTCTTGAGCTACTCCTTTGTTGCCTTGGCCGTGTGTTTTGGGTCATTGTCATGCTGGAATACCCATCCACGACCCATTTTCAATGCCCTGGCTGAGAGAATGAGGTTCTCACCCAAGATTTGACGGTACATGGCCACGTCCATCGTCCCTTTGATGCGGTGAAGTTGTCCTGTCCCCTTAGCAGAAAAACACGCCCAAAGCATAATGTTTCCACCTCCATGTTTGACGGTGGGGATGGTGTTCTTGGGGTCATAGGCAGCATTCCTCCTCCTCCAAACACGGCGAGTTGAGTTGATGCCAAAGAGCTCGATTTTGGTCTCATCTGACCACAACACTTTCACCCAGTTCTCCTCTGAATCATTCAGATGTTCATTGGCAAACTTCAGATGGGCCTGTATATGTGCTTTCTTGAGCAGGGGGACCTTGCAGGTGCTGCAGGATTTCAGTCCTTCACGGCGTAGTGTGTTACCAATAGTTTTCTTGGTGACTATGGTCCCAGCTGCCTTGAGATCATTGACAAGATCCTCCCGTGTAGTTCTGGGCTGATTCCTCACCGTTCTCATGATCATTGCAACTCCATGAGGTGAGATCTTGCATGGAGCCCCAGGCCAAGGGAGATTGACAGTTCTTTTGTGTTTCTTCCATTTGCGAATAATCGCACCAACTGTTGTCACCTTCTCACCAAGCTGCTTGGCGATGGTCTTGTAGCCCATTCCAGCCTTGTGTAGGTCTACAATCTTGTCCCGGACATCCTTGGAGAGCTCTTTGGTCTTGGCCATGGTGGAGAGTTTGGAATCTGATTGATTGATTGCTTCTGTGGACAGGTGTCTTTTATACAAGTAACAAACTGAGATTAGGAGCACTCCCTTTAAGAGTGTGCTCCTAATCTCAGCTCGTTACCTGTATAAAAGACACGTGGGAGCCAGAAATCTTTCTGATTGAGAGGGGGTCAAATACTTATTTCCCTCATTAAAATGCAAATCAATTTATAACATTTTTGACATGCGTTTTTCTGGATTTTGTTGTTGTTATTCTGTCTCTCACTGTTCAAATAAACCTACCATTAAAATTATAGACTGATCATTTCTTTGTCAGTGGGCAAACGTACAAAATCAGCACGGGATTAAATACTTTTTTCCCTCACTGTAGGCTATTTGGGAATTTCTGTGCATTCTTGACAATCGGTAATCAGTATCCAAAAACAGCACAAGTTTTTTTTCCGCCAACCTGCACATCATCTTCTCTTTTTTGGGGAACCAACGTAAGGGTGTTTTCACACTTGGTCCCTTTCAGACAATTTTTGTGAACTCAGTGCGGTTCGCTTAATGTTTTATGCAGTGTGAACACTCCAAGGGAACTCAGGCCCCTCAAAAAAGCCCCCGAAGCTAAACTGAATTGAGACCATCTCAAGAGGTGGTCTGAGTTCGGTTCGCTTGAATTCCACGGTCCGGTTCCCTTTTTAAGGGCAATTTGAACACAAAGCTCCCCAGGTTCGCTTGTCATTATTCCAGTACCACACACTACTGCAACACCGTTTCCCCTGCCATAACCCTTCACATTGGTGCCACAAGAGAGAAGATGATGATGATGTGCAGGTTCGCAGAAAAAAACGTGTGCCGTTTTTGAATATTGATTAGCGATTGTCAAAAACGCACAGAAATTCCAAAGTGTGTGGTTTTTAGTTCAGATTATTTGTTTGCAATATGTGATATAATATAATAATATAATATAATAATTATAATATGCCATTTAGCAGACGCTTTTATCCAAAGCGACTTACAGTCATGTGTGCATACATTTTTACGTATGGGTGGTCTCGGGGATCGAACCCACTACCCTGGCGTTACAAGCGCCATGCTCTACCAATTGAGCTACAGAGGACCATAATAAGGACCATGATCTATAAGAGAGCTTCATAAGCCATTTATCCGATTGTAGGGTTTGAATAGTGTGAGAAGACAAAATGCACTATACATACAAATGTATGTGGACACCTCTTCAAATTAGTGGATTCGGCTCTCTCAGCCACACCTGTTGCTGACAGGTGTATAAAACTTTGCGCACAGGCATGCAATCTCCATAGACAAACATTGGCAGTATAATGGCCTTACTGAAGAGCTCATTGACTTTCAACATGGCACCGTCCTAGGATGCCACCTTTCCAACAAGTCAGTTCGTCAAATTTTTGCCCTGCTAGAGATGCCCGGGTCAAGAACTGTTCGTCAGGAGCTTCATGAAATGGATTTCCATGGCCGAGCAGCCACACACAAGCCTAAGATCACCATGTGCAATGCCAAGCATCGGCTGGAGTGGTGTAAAGCTCACTGCCATTGGCCTCTGGAGCAGTGGAAACGCATTCTCTGGAGTAATGAATCACGCTTCATCATCTGGCAGTCCGACGGACAATTCTGGGTTTGGCAGATGCCAGGAGAACGCTACCTGCCCCAATGCATAGTGCCAACTGTAAAATTTGGTGGAGGAGGAATAATGGTCTGGGGTTGTTTTTCATGGTTCGGGCTAGGCCCCTTAGTTCCAGTGAAGGGAAATCTTAACGCTACAGCATACAATGACATTCTAGATGATTCTGTGCATCCAACTTTGTGGCAACAGTTTGGGGAAGGCCCTTTCCATTTTCAGCATGACAATGCCCCTGTGCACAAAGCGAGGTTCATACAGGAATGGTTTGTCGAGATCGGTGTGGAAGAACTTGACTGGCCTGCACAGAGCCCTGACCTCAACCCCATAGAATACTTTGGGATTCATTGGAACGCAGACTGCAAGCCAGGCCTAATCACCCCACGTCAGTGCCCAACCTCACTAATGCTTGTGGCTGAATGGAAGCAAGTCCCCAGAGCAATATTCCAACATCTAGCGGAAAACCTTCCCAGAAGAGTGGAGGCTGTTATAGCAGCAAAGGGGGGGCCAACTCCATATTAATGCCCATTTTTTTTGGAATGAGATGTTCGACGAGGAGGTGTCCACATACTTTTGGTCATGTAGTGTATTTGGTGAGAATCACAACATAGGGTACAAAATCAATTTTAGCTCTTAAAAAGGGCAGTAGCCTACATTGGGTGTACAATTTTCAATTACAGCATGATTGAATCTGCAGTTATTCTTCTGCTATTTATTCTGTTACCAATAATATGTATGTTAATAGTATCTTCTGATTACAATTAGTATGCCTCATCTTTTAATTAAATGCAATCTATTAGCTTCCAAAATGTAAGTAGGTATATCTAGCTGTCCAATAACACATTCTGATTAAATGGCTTGTCCCAGAGTGCATTGAGTGAATGTTGGGAAAATATCTTTGTTTCTTTCTAAACATAGAAATGTTAATGCAAAGAGGACTCAGACCACAAAATGAGTGAAGTGAACTGGCAAAAGAGTTGAGTCCTCATTCAAAGGCAATGGCAGTGTGAATACAAAGAGAACTGAGTTCTTTAACCTTTTTTTTTTTTTTACCCTAGAGTTCACTTTAAAGAGGACAGATCGGTTCTTTTAAAGAGGACTATATGTTAAAAATAAAAACACTAAGAATTTTTGTTGCCCACTGTCCTTCCTCCTGGTTCACATCAATAAATGCCCCTGTGGTGGAGCCACCCGGCACAAGCCTACTGTTAAATGTAACATCACCGTGAGGTCTAACTCTATGGGATCAAGGCTAATTCACCTTTCCTACAGCTGGCAGGCTGCATTCTTAATATGTGTCATAGGTTAGCATGGCAGAGGCATCTATGAATGCTATGAAAGTAATCACAAACAGAGGAGACGGGAAGTCCTTTGTCTTACCTTTTTGGCTGTCAGCCAATCCTCATCGAGCAAATCACCCTCAATTTCACTGTAAGAGAAGAGATAAACCATGACGTAAAGCAAGGCAAGTCAGCGTATCTAATTTTACAATGCTAGGTATTGGTCTAGTCTCTATGTGGCTAGTCTAGAGAGGATTCTTCACTGGAGCCTAAATTCTCATGAGCAAGGCCAGCTAATAGGCTAAATTGTGCACCAATAACACAACATGTTTACGATAAGCAGATGCCAATATTCCACCAAATTTACACTAGACCCGTCTCTGCAAGGCCAGATTCTAGTGATACAAATGTTGTTCTCATAGGCTGCAGTCTCTATATTGTTCCTGGGTCATGTTCAGTTGGACCCAAACAGGAGCAAGTACTTTAAATGGAAGCTGTACCACCTCAATTTCTCTCCTACCAGGTATGCTCATAAATCTACGTCATATTCAGATCATAAGCTCATTATGTCGTCATATTGTTTCTTATATTGTTGTTGGGAAAATTGTTTTACAAATTACAATAGTATACTTTTGTATATACAGTACCACTCAGCTCCATTCATGAACAACCTTGGTAAAATGGGAAAAATATGTGGTGACATGGTGGCAAATTCTCCGCAAGAGATAGTCTCTGCCTAAAATCTATTTTAGGCCTATATTTTCTGCATTAGTTATGGGCTTCATAGTTAAGAGTAAGGAACTACTGTACTAATATTAGGCTTGGGTGGTACACTGTATATACCGTATACCGGAGTATTTGGAAATAGCCACTGGATGGTTTTCAATACAGTCAATACCGTTGAAACTATTTCTTTGAAAAAATATTTTTATCAATGTGAATATTTGTAGCTACTTTTTAAGTAAAGCCATCCAGGACCTCTATACCAGGCGGTGTCAGAGGAAGGCCCTCAAAATGGTCAAAGACTCCAGCCACCCTAGTCATAGACTGTTCTCTCTGCTACCGCACGGCAAGCGGTACCGGAGTGCCAAGTCTAGGTCCAAAAGACTTCTCAACAGCTTCTACCCCCAAGCCATAAGACTCATGAACAGCTAATCATGGCTACCCGGACTATTTGCACTGACCCCCAACCCCATCCTTTTACGCTGCTGCTACTCTGTTAATTATTTATGCATAGTCACTTTAACTCTACCCACATGTACATATTACTTCAACTACCTCAACTAGCCGGTGCCCCCGCACATTGACTCTGCACCGGTAACCCCCTGTATATATAGCCTCCCTACTGTTAATTTATTTTACTTCTGCTCTTTTTTTTCTCAACACTTTTTTTGTTGTTGTTTATTTTTACTTTTTTTGTTAAAAATAAATGCACTGTTGGTTAAGGGCTGTAAGTAAGCATTTCACTGTAATGTCTGCACCTGTTGTATTCGGCGCATGTGGCCATAAAAATTTGATTTGATTTGATTTTGATTTAAATACCTGCAGTCAACTTGTGCAATATGTTAGGAGATAAAGATCTCACTCTTCATTTCACCTGTCACATAATTTTTTTATAATAAAACTTACCAGTAGTCCCCAGTCAGGTGGTGTTTGTTTACAAGCACAGAACGACGAGAGACCAGAGCCTTGTGAGTCACTCACTGTTGTGCAGCCAGGTGATCTAGTTACAGTATGGAATTCACAACTAAATGTTTGCCAGCTAGATATATTATAACTATTAAGTTAACAGTCTAAAATGTGCTAAATACTCTGCCATTGTGCATTTGGTTTGCTAATTTAGTAGCTAGTTAGCTAAGTGGTTAACTTCAGGCCAAAATAAATAAATAAATATCTTTTAAAATCTAGTTCGCTTGGATCAAGAGCCGTGCGGTCTAATATTTTTTTGTGCGTGCAGCAAACTGAGTAGCATTTTTATGTTACTTGTATAACTTTATGAGATGGGATGTCTGTCATACAAATAATAATAATAAATAATTTAGGTCAGAGACTATAAAATGTTCGCAATGCGCTCGTTAGCATTTAATTAGCATTTTCTATGGGATTGCACATGTACTTGTTAGCATTGCTAACCTTCGGATTACAATAGCGCCCCCCTGTGTTCAGTGCCGGTTTTATCGAATATCCCAGTATGGCACAAGGTTGGTATGGAAGTATGACAATCTGGATACTGCCCAAGCCTAACTAATACAGCCTAATGTTAGAGGACAATCCTAAAACTGCCTGCAGTAAAGGGAAAAGAAGGAATGCAAAACGTTTGCTAAAGATTCAAGCATTCCCCATGACAGACAGTCATGTTACACCAAGCAGCAGATATACCTGTCTAAATCATCATCTTCGCCTCTCCTCCTGCGTGATCTCTCTGCACCTGGCTTATCATAATCTTCAAAGTCGTCATCTGAAAACAAAAAGACAAGGCTCTTAAATCTGTTTGCTGTCAGGGTCTTCAAAACCAGTCCTTGAGGGCCACAATGTTTGCACATCGTTGCTTTCTAATTGGCAAATTAAAACATGGGAAAACAGGTGTGAAGACTCTCTGGTCAATCAATAACATGAATTGATCAATTCAGTCCAGCAATTGAGGGGATTCGATTAATCTGGCCGGGCACCCGGGTAGGCGTGTCTTGCACCGGGTGAAAGTTGAATGTATTTGTTTTGGAAACCGGGCTAATTAGGCGGCAGGTAGCTTAGTGGTTAAGAGTGTTGTGCCAGTAACCAAAAGGTCGCTGGTTCTAATCCCTGAGCCGACTAGGTGAAAAATCTGTCGATGTGCCCTTGAGCAAGGCACTTAACCCTAATTGCGCCTGTATGTCGCTCTGGATAAGAGCGTCTGCTAAATGACTAAAATGTAAATGTAAGTCCCGGGCGAGGGCCAGGTGCCCCGTTGAAAGCCCATGGCTATGTCGGCAAAAAAAAAGAATTAAGCACGTGGAGTAATGAGTAGGATTCTGTGTTCACATGCAAAAGTGATTGCTTTTGATAAAAACGCTTTATCTGCCTTCCCAATGAAAACTAGTTTTAAAATTCAAACATATCTTTTATGGAAAAGAGATGAATGTTTCTGGACGATGCACCATGCTGCCTTGTTGACAACATGGCTGAGCGGTGCAGACTACTGTTCAATTTGAGAAGGGCGCTCCTCCCTCACCGCTTTTGCCCGTTCACATCACAGGCCATAGACAGGTGCCCTGCGGCTCAGCATAATCGAATCTGCCAATTGATAACCCTAGTTGTTTCATCGTTCAGCGCGTTCCCCTGCTCAGACGTTGTATGCATCATCCAATGGTCACGTGCCACGTCATTGACTGTGCAGTCGGGCACCAGATTGCTATTGGTGCTTTTAATGCCATGTTCAAAACAACTGGGAACTCAGAACTCTCCGACATCAGTGCGTTCAAGACAAGACTGGGAAAAATTGTATGAACGGTCATCCAACTTGGAAACTTTGGCCTCTTTCTAGAGCTCCGACTTTCCGACCAGAAGATCACTTACGTCATGATTTGACCTCGTATTTTTCAGACTTCTCAGTTGTCTTGAACGCACCATAAAACAACTGGGAACTCCCCCCCAAAAAACGAGGTCAAATCATCGACATCAGTGATCTTCAGGTCGGAAAGTTGGAGATCTAGAAAGATGCCAATGTTTCTGAGTTGGATGACCATTCAATACTTCTCCCCCTGTATAGCCTATAACATATGAGTCACGTTCCCCTGCTCCAACATTGCATGCATCAACCAATCGACTGACAGATTTTTTTTAACATATGTGGTTAGCCGATACATATGCCGCGTTCAAACCAACTGGGAACTCGAAAAAAACGATCTCCGACTGGGAAAAATCGATTTCAACGGTAATCCATCTCGGGAACGAGTTCCCAGTTGTTTTGAACGCGGCAATAAAATACCTATCCTAGCGTAAGATCTGGCAGAGGAACGTGCCCAATTAATTCATTAATGACTGATGTGTGGTTAGCAAGCTACAACATTTTACTAACCAACAAAGGTTTATTTTAATAGTTCCAAGTAAGGTACTGTAATAAACCTTTTTTTTTTTTTTACCATAAACCATAGCGCGACACATAACTACCATGCCTGCTAGCTAGCTAGCTAACCAGCCAGGCACTGAGGCAGCGGAGCCAACGTCATACAGTTAGCTAGTTAAGTTACAGTTAGCATTTATTTGAATCCAGGAGAAAATAGCTAGCTATATGTTTAACTTATACGGTTATGCATGCAGACACACTAGCAAGTTAACTTGCAATGACGTTATCAAAACAACCACAAAACATGGCGCAGCGAGCTAGCTTTCTAGCAAACGTTAGCTGGCTAGCTTACTGTGGACTTGGTTATAATTGGGCTTGAGATATCAGCATGCTAGACACCACCGTAACATGCACCTTCGAACTTTTGACCAATACACTCACTACACAGCATGAACTCGTATTGTGATGTATAGTTAGCTATAGATCTGTTTCTGTGAATTATTGTGTGTTAGGCCAATGATGCGGCCCAACACTTGCAAGCTGGTTAGCAAGCCCAAAGTCTACCGAAATAATTATGGTTAACATACCTCGGGGGCTGGCCGCCATTACGCAATACTGTTTCCTCAGTGTAAGTGAAATTCTATATAGTTGCAGAATACATTGAAATGTTTACTATTTTGTGTTTAAATCAAGCTAATGCTACAGCTAACGTTGTTTAGCACCATCGGCAGCGATTCAGAACATAAACATGGCTGAGTGAATGAGCTATGATGCATTCTGGGAAAGCATAAATGTTTCCCTAAAACCTGATCCGAAGTCAGATTATTTTACCTAGTATTTATCGAATCAATGGTGGATGTATGATGATAAACTGATCCTAGATCTGCTCTTTTGGTCAACTTCTTTCTGCACTTCATGAGACCCAACAACAAGTATGCAAGAGATCTAATTACATTTTTACATATTGCATGGAACCAGTGGTGTAAAGTAACTGAGTACAAATACTTTGGAGTACTACTTAAGTAGTTTTTTGGGGGTATCTGTACTTTACTTTACTATTTATATTTTTAACAACTTCTACTTTTACTCCACTTTTACTTGACTTATCAAGAGAACAAGTGGTCATCCATACTGCCTGTGATCTGGTGGACTCACTAAACACAAATGCTTCGTTTGTAAATTATGTTGATGTACCCATGGCTATCCGTAAAAAAAAAAAAACATTGTGCTTTCTGTTTTGCTTAATATATGGAATTTGAAATGATTTATAGCATTTTCTTTTACTTTTGATACTTAAGTATATTTTAAACCAGATTTTAGACTTTTACTCAAGTAGTATTCTATTGGGTCACTTTTACTTGAGTCATTTTCTAGGTATCTTTACTTTTACTAAAGTAATGCAATTTGGGTAATTTTTCCACCACCCCATCTTTTTACGCTGCTGCTACTCTGTTAATTATTTATGCATAGTCACTTTAACTCTACCCAAATGTACATATTACTTCAACTACCTCAACTAGCCGGTGCCCCCTTACATTGACTCTGCACCGGTACCCCCCTGTATATATAGCCTCCCTACTGTTATTTTATTTTACTTCTGCTCTTTTTTTCTCAACACTTTTTTGTTGTTTTATTCTACTTTTTTATTAAAAATAAATGCACTGTTGGTTAAGGGCTGTAAGTAAGCATTTCACTGTAATGTCTGCACCTGTTGTATTCGGCGCATGTGGCCAATAAAATTGGATTTCATTTGATTTGATATACATATTTTCTCAATAAGAGTAGGCGATAACATGAAATATATAATACATAGCTATACAACATCAGTCATTTGTCACACATACTGGCCCAATTCATCCCTTTATTCATAGAGACCATCCTCTGGGATTGTGACTTGGATAGGAAATGGACGATGCTTATCAGTCTCACTGGCAGCTATAGGAATTAAGAGAGGGGAAATGTCACAAAAATAATTTGTGGATAATGGGTGTGTCACAATGATGTCACAGTGGATTGTGAATAAAAAGTGAACTATTCTTAACAAAGGACTCAGTCCCTTGGGAATAACTTGAGGTTATCAATCACTCTCAGATCTATTATTTAGGCCAGAAACTGACTGGTGTAAACATGACCAATGTAAATATTTTCTATTCTACTTGATGTTTTTAGATCAACAAATGCATATTTACATTTAGGTCTAGTCATTATGCAATTCCAGAACTGGAGTTAATCTTATTAAAGTTATTCAAGTCACTCCTTTGATATATATATATTTTTTTTGGGGGGGGGGGGGTGGGGGGGGGGGGGGGGGGGGGGGGGGGGTACCAAAGCCTTTCCAGTTAACGTAACAAAGGTTTTGGCATAGCATTCTTTTTTTCTGGTGTCCATTCTAAAGTCTGGAGTCCATTAAGCTCTGAAGAAGGTATCCAAGCAGTTGTCTCTCAGACTCTACAGCCAGACTTTGGAGCGACTGGTAAAGTCTAACCCCCAAATTCCTCTAGGGCTGACAAACGTCAACAAAGACCCCTAGAGACACCAAAGAGAGGTGAGCAGTGAAGTGAAGCCTCATTGTATTGGCTCATTATGGGATCCCGCAGTGAGGAAGAAGCCATTTTGTAGCACCACAAGGTCAATATCTGAAAGCCAGAGCGATGGAGGGGATCAGCCATGAGATGTTTAATGTCAGAAGGTGGAAAGGGACTTTCCTGGTAACTGACAGTCTGTAAATCCTAATGGACTGTGGGGATTGGGAGGATAAGATGTTGAGCTGGTGAATATTTTCCTATTTTCTTGTGGAGTGGTGTATTGATAAAATATACAATATTTTCCCTATATCTCAATGACTGTAATTTTCCTTAGCATGGCATGCCATTTATTTTGGTGTTTGGAAGGTAGGCTTACCTTCTGAACACACATTTTTGGACAACATGTCGCCAATAGTGTCTGTAAATAAAGTCTTTATGCATGCAAGTACAAAAGGAAATCCTCAAGCAGTGAACAATTGAGCTAATGTTATCAAGGATAGGGTTGTTATACAGTACATAAGGAAATAACTGTCAGGGTGTCCAATGAACACAGAACAACATTAGCTGTCAGTAGTAACATGAGACCAATTATGGTAAAGATAATGCTGTAAAACATGACTTGAAAATATGATAGATAGCCTATATATACGTTTCAGTTAATAATATAATTATTTAACTAATAAGTACTTTCATCATGCTCCAATCATTACATGTTTTACCATGTTTTTCTTATGATCAACATCATTGCTATGCATATTGATATTCATAATGGGGATACCATTTTATGAAATATTAACAACTGAACAGCTGCTTTTAAGATGCTGAGAGGTTGTATATACTCTCTCGATCCTGATTCTCTTTCCCAAGAATTGTGGGGTTATTTCCAATAACAAGTTCTGAGGAGAGCTGTCACATTCTATTACGATGCCCTGAATGATTCGGTGCCCTTTTCCCAATCCAGCGGTTTTCCATAACAATGCAATTTAAAGGGTGGAAAGCCTGAGGCGACAAGAATTTATCCTCTTCAGTTAACGGACAAAAGTTCTTCCCACAACAAACCTGCCCATATGTCTTGTATAGACCCACTTGACAAAGCTTCAACCTCCTCTTTTTTATATTTTTTATGTAAGCCATTTGTATGTACAGAGAACTAATCATTGTCAAAATAATATAAACCATCCTGAGAAAGCCCAATAGCATTGCAAAGAACCATGTAAGTGAAAGGATTCATTGTAACAGAACATTCCTCTATTGAGTTGTGTGAGATAACATACATACATAAGCCCTTTAAAATAAAAAGCATACAGTAGGACCTATCTATACCATAGAAATATAATCTCATTATAGTTCTGTGATCTACACACTGTCTACTCTGATCCCCTGAAAAATACAATGAAATTGTAATGTAGGCCTACGTGACAGGATAGGACCTTCATTTTGGTCCTTGTTTCCCAGGGGACCCTAAGTTGTGGTGAACATGTAAAAGTGCAGCCCTTAGACTTGTGCAGGTGAGCGCTTTTGAGCGTGAAAAACCCAGCAGCGTTGCAGTTCTTGAAACCGGTGTGCCTGGCACCTACTACCATACTCAGCTCAAAGGCACTTCAATATTTTGTCCCCACTTGCTTCAAGATGTCCACCATTGTTCCTGTACCCAAGAAAGCAAAGGAACTCAACTAAATGACTATCGCCCCGTAGCACTCACTTCTGTCATCATGAAGTGCTTTGAGAGGCTAGTTAAGGATTTTATCACCTCCACCTTACCTGACACCCTAGACCCACTTAAATTTGCATACCGCCCCAATAGATCCACAGACGATGCAATCGTCATTGCACTGCACACTGCGCTATCCCATCTGGACAAGAGGAATACCTATGTAAGAATGCTGTTCATTGACTACAGCTCAGCCTTCAACACCATAGTACCCTCCAAGCTCATCATTAAACTCTGGGCCCTGGGTCTGAACCCCGCCCTGTGCAACTGGGTCCTGGACTTCCTGACGAGCCGCCTCCAGGTGGTGAAGGTAGGAAACAACACCTCCACTATGCTGATCCTCAACACAGGGGCCCCACAAGGGTCGAGCTCAGCCCCCTCCTGTACTCCCTGTTTACCCATGACTGCGTGGCCAAGCACGCCTCCAACTCAATCATCAAGTTTACAGACGACACAACAGTAGTAGGCCTGATTACCAACAATGACGAGACAGCCTACAGGGAGGAGATGAGGGCCCTGGCGGAGTGGTGCCAGGAAAATAACCTCTCCCTCAACGTCAACAAAATGAAGGAGCTGATTGTGGACTTCAGGAGTCAGCAGAGGAAGCAGCCCCCTATCCACATCGACGGGACCGCAGTGGAGAAGGTGAAAAGCTTAAAGTTCCTCAGCGTACACATCACTGACAATCTGAAATGGTCCACCCACACAGACAGTGTGGTGAAGAGGTGGCAACAGCGCCTCTTCAACTTCAGGAGGCTGAAGAAATACATCTTGGCCCCTAAGACCATCACAAACTTTTACAGATGCACCATTGAGAGCATCCTGTTTGGCTGTATAACCGCCTGGTACGGCAACTGCACCGCCCGCAACTGCAGGGCTCTCCAGAGGGTGGTGTGGTCTGCCCAACGCATCACTGCGGACACACTGCCTGCCCTCCAGGACACCTACAACACCCGATGTCACAGGAAGGCCAAAAAGATCATCAAGGACATCAACCACCCGAGCCACAGTCTGTTCACCCCACTATCATCCATAAGGTGAGGTCAGTACAGGTGCATCAAAGCTGGGACCGAGAGACTGAAAAACAGCTTCCATCTCAAGGCCATCAGACTGTTAAATAGCCATCACTAGCCGGCCTCCACCCAGTACCCTGCCCTGAACTTAGTCACTGTCACTAGCCGGCTACCACCCGGTTACTCAACCCTGCACCTTAGAGGCTGCTGCCCTATGTACATAGACATGGAATCACTGGTCACTTTAATAATGGGACACTGGTCACTTTAACAATGTTTACATACTGTTTTACTCATTTCATATGTATATACTGTATTCCACTGTATTCTAGTCAATGCCACTCCGACATTGCTCGTCCTAATATTTTTATATTTGATTAATTCCATTATTTTACTTTAGATTTGTGTGTATTGTTGTGAATTGTTAGATACTACTGCACTGTTGGAGCATTTCCCTACTCCCGCAATAGCATATGCTAAATATGTGTATGCGATCAATAACATTTGATTTTGATTTGTCCACTCACCCTCTGAATGGCACACATACACAATCCATGTCTCAATTGTTTCAAGGCTTAAAAATCCTTCCTTAACCTGTCTCCTCCCCTTCATCTACACGGATTGAATTGGATTTAACAAGTGACATAAATAAGGGATCGTAGCTTTCACCTGGATTCACCTGGTCAGTCTATGTCATGGAAAGAGCAGGTGTTCCTAATGTTTTGTACACTTAGTGTATACACCCTGGATTGCTGATGCTATGTATTGGCCAATGAGGGGCTTTGAAGCCACAAGTCAGCCATATTGGCACTCCCCAGAAGGAGCAGTCATCCATAGGAATGAATGGAATTCTACAGTATTTCAATTAAAATCAAGGACAGAATTTGTATTTAAGTATTTTTTGTTGTTGTAGTGGGCAAAGTAAGATTAGTACTGTATAAAAATATCTACTTTAAGGAAAATGTTTTTATATTTATTTTTATTTGTATGTTTAGCTCACATAATGTAATTTAAAAGTATGCATTAAGTTGTCTGTAATATAATATATGTGGCAAAAACGAATGTAGACATTAAAGCTGTAAAATAGTGCCACTGTTCGACCCAGGCGCATTTGTTATTGTTTTTGTTTTGATTCTGAAAAGGAGGAGCTGAGCATCCAGCAACGTAATAAAACAAAGTCGTAGTACATACTCCGCTGTTCTATCGCGCGTGCAATGATGTCCGAGGGAATAAAACAGTGTTCGTTGTTTCAAGTAACGACTTTGTTATTGTAATATCGCAGACAGACTTGGCAGTTTCACCGCAACGGATTCCAACTTTAATAAATGCATTTCTATAGCTTCAAAACTTTATTTTTAATTTTTACAATGGGGGAGTACCAAAATGGAGGTGCGGTCCCTTTAAAACAGCGCCCCCCCCTGTAAGTCATCCAGTGTATATATAAATAATTGGATCTAAGTTGGGTCAATGTGTTTTACTGTGAACCTGTTTCGCTTTCAAACAAGCAAACCTAAACATTTATCCTTTAATAAATAAACTTTGCTTGTTTTTTTATGTCCGCCTTTGACTGTTTCACTATAAATGGGCCTAGAACCTGTGACTTTGAATAGATGTTACTTACACATTGGGCCACACATAAAACAAAACCATCACAGCATCAGGCAATTGTTAGGAGCCAAACAGCTTCTACAAAAACTGAAACAAATCAAATCAATATGTCAGGGTCAGGATGTCCTGGGACACCCTCTATTGGGATTGTCAAGAATAAAATGTTTACCTTCATGATAAGCTGTGTGTGAAAGTATGTTACAGAATTCAAAACTGTGTTGAGAAAAATGGGTCTGTCTGCTGGCTGAATTATTGCATATAACATTTGCATTACGCCTACATAAACCTATCAGTTGTGGATTCATTCCGTATAGGTGCACTACATTGACAAATCTACAAGACACTTTATTTCACAAAAGATGCGCTAAGTGCTTTGACAGTTTTCACATTCATGCTATTTTCAAGTTCCCAGAATATTTATTAATTTCCACTCCCAGCATGTGGGCACCAGGGTTATCACTATGGCCTTTTGTCATTGGATGCCAGGTTCAGATTCACAATGCCATTGGCTCTCTGGCTGTCAGTCTGAAATGTTGCTGATTTTTGCGCGGGTCGTGAACGCGCAACACAGACAGGCACGTAACTGCTCTGAGACTGTCTGGAGTCTGTCTGAAACTGATAAAATTGGAGATGGAGTTAAGGCTCTAGCTATGTTAAATTGATAAGAAATCATGAATTCGAAATGGAATTTACAGTCACTCAACAATGCTAGCGATTGAATTACAACGCAATACAAATCAATATTTAGGCTCACGCTTTGAAAGTTTTTTCAATGTTTCACATCAGGCAATTCATTATGCACAGGTAAGACTGCAGTCTGTAGAGCGCGATACTATTTTATACAAGCTTACTAAATGCTATCATTCATTGCTGTTAAAAACATGTATATGTTATTATGATAAAGAATTGGAAATGTGTTATTGTAACATAAAAGTAACCAATATTACATGCTGTTTAAGTTGACGTCATTGCTGTTAATTCGTTGATATAACGCTGCATGCGTTATGTGATGTGAATGATGCTCTGTACAGACATACGCAATTGTTGCTTTTGGGAATATGTAGCCTACCAATCCCCCATTCTTCGTCCTGTAGCCTACTTTGTGTAGCCTACTTTGTGAAGATGCGCAGGCGACGCACCTTTGCTCACGTGAATACCGTTATTCTTAACCCTTTGAGCACCTCAAGAGAGTGGCGCGTACCTGTTGAGCATCTTCAGAGGATGATGATATTAGTCATTTGTTGTTTTTGGATGAAGAAACATTTACAACTTTGAATACATTTTAATTAATTTAGTGTAGCTGCACTGAGAGCGTGCATATGACCACAAGAGCCATTGTTGGCAAGTAGAAAATTAGTTTGTTTTCTAGTGTGCTCTTACCCCGCAGGTATGATCTTCCTCGGTCCTGAAAAGAAGCCTATCTGCTGAAGATTAAGCGTAATGCGTCATTTCAATGGAGCAGTTATTTGAAAGGTTGGTTCTGGTTGAAAAGTAAATCAGAGGTATTGTAAAAATGGCGTCTACCTGTTTAGGTAAGACAGGATAGCACGTGAGATAGGCCTAACCCAAAAAGTAAATTCTAGCTATTGCTCAAAGAGATCTTAGTCATGGATTGGAAGTTGGAACTGTGTGACAACATGAGGTACAGTTAGGGCTTTTCTTTATTCACACAGTCAAAGTATATAGGTCGCAAATTGTTACTTCAGGTAGGAAGGACCATGTAGCCCTGAAGATGAACCAAAACGTCACAAGTCTCAGGCAGAAGGTTTAGCCTTTTTGTCTTATGCACCTCTCAAAGGTGGTTGGTTACTGGCCATTCACTGGATATGGCATAGGACACTAGAATTAGTCGTTTTTTTGTTGAAGAGAAGCCATTGAAAAGGGTTGTATAAGAGAAAAAACTAATTGTGTAGCCTGAAACGTTTACATGGTAGATTTTTCCATTACACATACAATTCACTTCTACGAAATTGTCTTTAGATACAAAGGTTCTCTATCCATTTTTGTTTTTGTTGCCACAGTCAGAGATTCATCTTTGCATGTGAAATAGACATTTTTGCTTCGTCTTGTAGTTGTATGAAGGCACTAGTCTGATCTGACAGGGCAAGATGGCGGCTGTTGAACTCTCAAAGCATTGTTATTTTCCATCCCCTATTGATTCTTTGGCTAGTTGATGAATGTGATGAGACAAATCTTGGACGGAATAGTATAACACAGTGCGGTTATCCGTGTTAGATCAGAGAAATCATTGATTTATTTGGTACTGCTAAATGTAAAGTGAGCTTTCATTGCGCCAAAACTTATTTTAGTTTATGTGTTAATTTAACAATTTTTCTGGGCATTGTTATCCTATATTTTGCCCACATTACCCCTGTTGTTAATATGCATATTATATGAATTATCTCAGTGTCTGGGTTTGTTTCAGCAAAAATATCCATAGTATTCAGTCTCACGCCTCTCGTCGTCACAGTAGAAGGGAGTGAAAGAGTTCAGAAAATGAGCAGGACAGCCTGGAACATTGAGATCTTGCAGACACACCCATCACCATTTTTCTCATGGCACAAAATGGCTCATGTCATAATGGTTTGACATAACCAATGCATGTGATAGACAAGTCATTGATGCAGACTCTTTGACATGACAAATGTGGTTAATGGACACACGATCTCAAAGCCTACATTTAATACAGTAAAAACGGTGTAAAAGCCACAAATGATCAGAATGAGTTCTAATGACTAGCTAATGATGTACAGTAGGAGACCTCTAGAGCTCTTCTTTAGATAGGCCTAATCAGAGATCCTGATAAATGCAAGACCTCTTTGGGTGCTGTTCAACGGCCCTCGGGTGCAGTCTGACAGTGCATGTTATTTTCGCTCGGTGGCTCTGTGATGTTTATCTGTGATTCTTATCAGTGACCGGCCTGGACAGATCACTTAATTATCACCTGTTAAAGCTTGCTTTGTGTATCTGCTGTCAGACCTTGTCCTCACTGAGCCCTCATCATACTCCTTAATGGTTTTTGAGAGGTTTTAGATCGTTTTCAATGTAGCCTAACTTGGGAAGTGTGCAGCCACGCTTAAACATGCCGGCTCCTTTGATCTTTGCAGGTGTGTCCCTAACCTGACCTGTAATGGTTGACATGTACGAAATTCCAATTGCAATTAGAGAGGGAGAAAAAAAATGCTAACTGTGCTCATGTTGCTATTAGTCTGTCTGCAAGCATTTTCATGACGGTCCAGCGGAGCTGGTATAAATTCAAAACTACACAATTTGTGTACGATGACAATGTAATATAATAGACCTCCTTTGGGAAATCCGTGCCATGCTCTTCAACATATATATATATATATATATATATATATATATATTCAATTATGACTTAATTTTTTTTGGTAGCACTTTACTGAAAGCGGACCGGTACATTATGCAGTTATAATGCTTAAGAAAATGTCAGTGGCACTTAAAATAGGCTCTGTCCTTAATTTAATGTGTCCTTAATCCTATGTCTTTGTTTACAGGGGGCCCTTTTGACACCTTGAACCCTGTCTGTAGTGGTGACACTTTTCCAGGGCTGATGGTAAGATTCTTGTTGACCTGTTCGCTAAAGCACATTTGGGCATGTTGCAAGGAGAGAAGAGCAATGCTAGGAATGCTATAAGGTTTTGGGTAAAGAGAGCAAGTGTTATCGCCTTGGGGGAACATGAGTTTGCTGCACAGACTAATATGAACAGAAAATGAGTAGCAGCTTGCATCGTCAAATCTGATATGATGCTGAGAAATGGCACACTGCATTCAGCTCTGCAGTCCAATCATTTTCAGCAATCTTTTCTAATAAACTCAGATTCTTGATCTCTTCATAAGATAATAAAAAAATGTGGATCTGAAATCTGATAACTTTTCACCAGAGGCTTTTAGCTGGGAAAAAATACTGACGTATATCTCAGAATCATTTTACTGCTCTGCTATTGGTTCCCTTTTGCTTGCCTCACTGTAGTGGCCGAAGTCACGATTTATGGTCTAGCCTCATGGAAATGCCCAGAGAGAATGTGGTTCATCTTGCATGTAAAGCCGTTTGATATTTTATTTAAACATGTCTTGGGGTGTCTCTGTGTCCATACGATATATTACTGTAGGTTAAGTTCGGTCATTTAATCTTTTAGCAGTGCACCGTACAACAGCGACACCAGCCAATGCTGCTTTCTAAATGGCTGGTTTGTTTTTCCTATCCTGACTACGTAATGACGCTGCACTCTGGAAACAGGGCGTTTCCTTTGACATTGGTCTGGCATATTTTTTAAACAAGGCTCAAGGCATTCGCTGTATTTTAAGGGGTCTCCTGGCAGTCTGCCAGAATGTGGGCCCACTTGCCTCTTCCCCAATGGCTGCACAAGATCATGACTCTTTGCACAGCTGTACTCTTTGCTGGTCTTAGCTGTTGAAAGCTCAAGGCGAGCAGCCTCCATTTTATGCTAGTGGAAGGGGTAGAGTTTGCTGTTCAATGTAGCTACTGGAACAGGCTAATTGAAAATGCAGCGTGTAATCAGGAATCAGAACAATTTGTACTAAAATACTATATGCAACTGAACAATGTTACATTGTCAGTGAGTGAACCAATACAAGAGGGGTCCCTGAACATGGATTGATGTTTATGGAATTATTGGATTTTAGATTGAGACGGGGAACCATTAACTTTTTATTGGGTATCCCCAACGGTTTCTCGTCAATCTACATACAATTTTATCACATACATTTATCAGTTTGTCAAATAAAATAAAATAAAATGGTTGACTGTCCTCGACAGTTACTGTATATTATTTTACATTTGACCGCGATCCAACTTGTCCTATGATGAAACATTTATTGAAATGTATAAAATAAATGTTTATATAAAATACAAATATTTCGCAATATAAAGAAATACATATAGTTTTCTGTTTTCCGTTTAATTTCAACTGGTTATCTGTTGTTTTGTTATGTCCTAAAATAAACATTTAACCGTGATAAATACAGATAGTGGGAAATATGTAGGCCTATATATTCACTCATTTCAAAAACGTACCATATCGTGTTATCTTTAGTATCAAATATTATCAGATGGTGCTTCTATAATACATATAAAGGATATATTAAAAATAGTAGATTTGCAAACAAATATATTATTCACTTTTTCGTGAACGTGGAAGAATTGCAATCAAATTAGATTTACACAAATAAGGATACATACCACATTGTATAATATTGACTGATTATTGTAAAATATGATAGAATGATTATTTGATAGAGGAAGTGTACGTTACGTGACAAATTAATATCTTAGTATTTTATTAAATTTTTTAGCAATTTCACGTCGTTATTTGGCTGGTTTTTAAACAAAAGTTACAAAACTATTTTGTACCGTACATAGTTTGAGGTCTAATATTGTATCTTTTGTATCATTTTGTGTAACCCATTGAAATACTTATTGCGATTGTACATCCATCATTACTGCAAAACTCAAAACGGTATATATGGGGATATTATGAATATTATTTTGCAATAAAGGTAACTTTAAGCTAATGTTTCAATCAATTATTATACTATAATAGACTGGATGTTATATGAGGAATTAATTAACAAATAAACTCACCCCCTGAAGTGGACATTCGCAACTAAACCTTTAAACCTATAAGACTATATGGTGTTGGTCTTCGGGTTCATTAGGTTTTGGAATAATATTTGATGTTTTATACTCGCCCGCGTAATTTTTTAATTGCTTGGATTCACATTCACTTGTAATACGTTTTGCCAACATGCTTTTGAACAATCAAATAATTATCAGGTCTTAAATAGTTTTTCCTCTGTATAACTGAGAGAAAAAAATACTATACCAAAGAGAACCTAGAAACGGTAAATGTCCTTACATTTAAATGTCTCTCTCTGTCCTGTGTATAGTGTGGTTGAAAGTATTTAACATGTTCCCATATAGTAAAAACTGTAGCTACAAACTCCACGCATGACGAGTGACTTAATCTTTTGAATTGTGGGGCGTAGTTGACTGGTGCCTCTTACTTTCACGCTCTGAATGCTGGTCTTGGTCTACTGTAAAAAAATATATACCACATAACACAAGAATGTTTGTCAGTGACGCGTTGAGCTGCCATGCTACTCCCTCGTCACAAAGGTAGAAAGAGTGAAAGAGGACTGTGGGTTTGTGTGTGTGTTGTGGTGTGGAGGGTGGTTTTAGGGGGGGCTTTGAGGGTTGGTGGTGGTGTAGGAGAATCAAGCTTTAGCTTAATGTCAGGTTGTCTGCACTATAGTCCTGGATTTTCACTGTTCTCTCAAACTTCTTGACCTTTGGGGTGAGACAAAGCGAAGCCCAATATAGTTGAGCTGAGTTTTGTGCCGTGAGATTTCTGGGGTACATTGGGGTTTGGAACACATGGGATTAGATTCATCTACATTTTCTATTTGCTAATGACCCCAGCAAGCATTAGAGATAATTTGACATTGATGGTTGTGGCTGAAGTATTACATAACAACCAAAAACATCAAGATCTCCCAAAGTTTTAAATAAGGCACTGCATGACTGAGCTTTAGTAAAATTAGTGAAAATATATATTTCTGTACTGTACAAGCATAGAATAAAGGCTGCTTAGTTAAAAGTTAATTCTGCTGAAGAATAGTATTACTTTATTTTGTGATACTCTTATTATTATGAATACTCTGAGGTTCTAAGTAAGTTATGACAGGGTTGGCTGTGTTAAAAAAAGAACATGAGTATTACCTTCTAAGCATCTGCGATAGTCGAAAAGTGTGTTTGTTTCGATGTAAGAAAATGTGTTTTGTAGTTTAAGATAACAGTCTAGCTACCATTTAGCAGATGCTCTAATCCAGAGTGACTTTCAATAAGTACAAGTACAGTAACCTTGTCTTTACTGTTGTCTAAAGGGCTATCCATATAGGGCTATGGGTATGAAGAAAATACATGTCCCCTGACCTTATATTAGCTAGCATTTGTTTGTGTTTCTTGTCCAAATCATCCCAACCTGTGTACAATTGATTGCCTAGCTCAATAGTTACTTTAAGATGACATGAAACGCAAAAAATACTAATATCAGGGATATTTATTTTATTTGGGGGGGGATGCTAAAAAGTAAGCATTTGGAGACACTGGTCAGGTAAACAAAACCAAAGCCAGGATTGTGGTCTTGTCCATAGACTGCTCACATGGTACATTTTTGTAATTTGAGTGAACTATCCATTTTTAAGGTCTTGATATCTAGCACACTTTGTTACTCAATGTTTCTTCTGATATTTAAGGAGACATTGTAATAGACATTGCAATGAAGACATTGTAATAATGCTGTGTCATGTTTGTACAGTACAGTACACATTTCACACAACTCATCCTTTCAAGTCTGGTTTATGTGTACCAGGATCCTGTGCGAACTTCTCAGCCATAAAGCCTAGCTTGACCAGGATGTGCTTTCTCCTCACAAACTAATTCTAGAATTGATCAAGCTGTCTTGAAAGTTGTCTGCATGAGCCCCCTGTATGTCTGGGACAGGCAGAACTTTGGTTACTGGCAGTTCAAAATAAAGTCAAAGGACAAGGTTAAGACAATGATGAATGTCTTGGAGTCATCGAAGGTGCACTTTTGACTAAGTCCGTATTTGAAGTGGTGGCAAAGGTAGCCTAGGAAAGATTAGCGGGACAAAAAAATCAATGCCAATGAAAACATGGGAGTAAACAACAGATTACACTCCTAGAAAAAAAGGTGCTACCTAGAACCTAGAAGGGTTCTTCGGCTGTCCCCATAGGAGAACCATTTGAAGAACCTTTGTTGGTTCCAGAGTAGAACCCATTTGGTTGCAAGTAGAATCATTTTGGGTTCCATGTACTGTAGGACCCTTTCCACAGAGGGTTCTACATGGAACCCAAAATGGTTCTACCTGGAACCAAACACATTTTTACCTGGAAACAAAAAGGGTTCTCCTAGGGGGACAGCCAAATAACCATTTTGGAACCCTTTTTTTGAAGAGTGTACTAATGGAAGTACAGTTTTGAACATATAGTAGGTGAATGGTTCTGTGAGCATGTCAAGTGGACTGTTTGGTTTTTGTTTGCGAGCTGTTTATTTTGAATGGTAACTAAGTGAATGGTTTGTTTCAGATGTTGACTGCGGTGCTCAGTGTGAATGCTAAGTGCTTTCCCATGTTCCACTGTTCTAGATGCAGCTGCTAGTTTTAGGATGTGCATACAATAGCATGTTATTTTCCACCCAGCTGCTAACAATGACAGCTCCAGCAATTTCCCCTGTTTTCATTTGACTGCAAATCCTTCAGCCACTGCCTTTTACATGGGGTTTACTCATCTATAAAACTCTCCATAACACTTATGAAAAAGCGGTAGGGGTGGGTGAGCAATGTCTGACTTCTGACTGCAACCCCTAGCCTAGAAGACTGCCTTTACAGAAAAAACACATTCATTTCACATGATCACATGTGATCTTATGTGAAGTTAATGTAACAACATGTAAAAGCAACGTGATAAAATGAAACTACACACGTGAAAACATCTGAGCACGTGAAAACATGAACTCATGTCAAATAAATGTGACAACATGGGGATGCAAAATTTCAACATGTGATGCCATGAAACTACACATGATAACATTTGAACGTTTTTCACGTGAAAGTGCAGATTCGATTTTCACATATCTATTTCAAATGTGAAAATGCACATTTCACGTGTTTTGTTTTGTAAGGGAAGTAATGAAATGGTATGGGGGTTTTAATGTAAGTGGTACGCTGTTCAGCTAAAATACCACCTGTATATAGCCTCGCTATTGTTATTTTTACTGCTGCTCTTTAATTATTTGTTACTTTTATTTCGTATTATTTTATATTGTATTTTTTAGTGATTTAGTGGTATTCTTTCTTAAAACTGCATTGTTGTTAAGGGCTTGTAAGTAAGCATTTCACTGTAAGGTCTACACCTGTGGTATTCGGCGCATGTGACAAATAACATTTTATTTTATTTTATTTTATCTTTAATCAATATGATTACATTTGAGGTGATCACTTAGTTCTGACTTTTCAATATGACCCCACCTGGGATTTGAAATCACAACCTCTGGATTTGGGGTGCCCTGATCTTTCTGCTGGGCCAAAAAGTCTGTAGCGTTCTCAGAAGGCCCCTACAATGTCATTAACTATAATAAATCTCGGCATTTAGCAAAATAGTTCCCTCTGGGGGCCTCCCGAGTGGCGCAGTGGTCTAAGACACTGCATCGCAGTGCTAGAGGCGTCAGTGCTAGAGGTTCGTTCCCGGGCTGTGTCACAACCGGCCGTGATCGGGAGGCCCATAGGGCGGCGCACAATTGAGCCAGCGTTGTCCGGGTTAGAGGAGGGTTTTGCCGGGGGGGCTTTACTTGGTTCATCACGCTCTAGTGACTCCTTGTGGCGGGCAGGGCGCCTGCAGGCTGACCTCAGTCGTCAGTTGAACTGTGTTTCCTCTGACACATTGGTGCGGCTGGCTTCCGGGTTAAGAAGCGCGGTTTGGCGGGTCATGTTTCGGAGGACGCATGACCCGACCTTTGCCTCCTGAGCCCTTTGGGGAGTTGCAGCGATGAGACAAGATTGAAATTGGGGAGAAAAACAGGGTAAAATACCCAAAAATATATATATATATACTGTATATTAAAAAATATATATATTCCCTCTGCACTGCTATTTTAGTTATTAGTTAATCTGACTATTCTATCATCATTGATTTAATTGACTTATTTCAGCAATTTGAGGGTTTTCTGTATAGTTGTCTAATATTCTGTTTTAATGTTACTCCTGAATCACTATGATAAATATAATCGTTTTTCTTGAGTGTATTTTTAACAAAGCTGAGATTTACTTTGAATTGCAAAGTGTAGGAATACAGGTGAAATCAGTTATTGACACAGACATGGTGGCGTAGCAGGAACATCAGAATGCCGTCAACCGAGAGGTTGTGAGTTCAAATCCCAGGTGAGGACATGTTGAATAATAATTACTGTATAAATAAACATACACAATGTAATCGTGTGTAAAATATGAAAGTTGAAAACTGTGTGATGTTCCGGGGACATCCTAAAGACTCATTTTTGTTTGCAGGGCATCACCTGTGAAATCTCATGTGAAAAATATCCACGTGAAATATCATGTCATGTGAAGTGTATCAAAACCACATGATTTCACATGAAAGATTGTGATCACGTGAAAATCCACATGAAACGTAATGTGAAATATCATCACATGTGAAGTGTTCCAAAACCACATGATTTCACATGTGAAATAACATTTGACATGTGCAAAACATGTTAACATTCCACGTGAAATCATGTGTTTTCTCCGTAAGGTTGTCCAGAATGAATAGAGACTGTGGCTGGAAACCTTTGTCCAGGGATCTCATGTTAAACACGTTTAGCTTCCCTATTATGCATAACTTTCATCGTAAGATACAGTATTACACATTCATGCCATGCTGCTGCCCTGGTTACTTATTTTCTCAAGTATTCTTGGGATGAATTGACCAATGGTATAGATGGACATGGGTTGCTTCCATGCTAATCCGTTGTTGTTGCTTTGTTTAGAGGAAAAATGGAAAGTGTTTAATAAAAGAGGGACATTAGAGAAGTCTAAGGCACTGCATCGCAGTGCTAGCTGTGCCACTAGAGATCATTGGCGGCACACAATTGGTCCAGTGTCGTCCAAGGTAGGGGAGGGTTTGGCCGGCAGGGATGTGGGTTCGTTTCCCACGGGGGGCCAGTATGAAAAAATTAATAAAAATACAAATAAATACATGTATGCATTAACTAACTGTAAGTTGCTCTAGATAAGAGCGTCTGCTAAATTACTAAAATGTAAAATGTAAAATATCTGGAGTTGTCGGTTGGCAGAATAATGAAATGGACTCTTTATTCCTCTCTTCCTCTCTCTCTTCTCTCTTTCTCATTTATTTTACTACAAATTTGGTTTAGCGGTTCTTGTACTACCTGTACTTCTTGACTGACCATTAGTCAGCTGAGTTAATTGAGAGTTCATAAAAAATCTCCCTAAAGGAAATGAAATACATAGCCTAGTGTATCACCTGCATAGTTAAGATATCAACCATCCTGGAGTATTCTTTCCTGCACGCTTCCTTGTACGCATGGCAATTTTCGTCCTGAGGGTGTGTTCGCGTTTTGTCTTGATTAGGGGCTCATTCTGTTCACCTGGAATACCTGCACTCTCTCTCCTTCAGCACTGTGACCTTTCATGAATTAAGATGCCCAGGCAGAGTGGAGTTAAAACCAGTCTACCCCGCGGTTCCTCATAGCTACCATGATTAATTAGTAAATCTCACTTCTCTCAAAGGTGGAAGAAACTATTTATTGTACAGGGAGGGTGGGGGATGGAGGGTAAATACTCACCTACTGCAAACCGTGAAAATCCGTGTCAGTCAGGAGAACTTTAGGGTGAATTTCATATCTCACTGAGTGCGAGCTAGCATGCCTTCGGCCTGTTTCATATATTTGTCTCCACAGAAGTCAAAATGTGCGAAGGGGAAATGCAGACTGCACCATGTCCTTCCTCCTGTCACACAATGGTGTGGAAAGGTCAGGCCTAATGAAGTCGGTGGTGTGACCCCTGGTATTCAGTGACGGTGCGCAGGCCCCTGCCCCACCTCACCCCACCAGCCATGTGGGTTAATCCCCATTTGATCCTAATTGATAGGCAATAATACAATCCTTATCCAGGAGCTGTTTTGTCTTCCGCAGCCCAACGTGAGTGTCGGTGACACAAAGTGTGAAAGCGCTAAACCAAATGTGAAATTGATATTTTTCATGTTTATGTGCTTAAACCCTGCTGTTTTTTTTATAGACACTTACAAAGTGCTCAGTGTTCAGTTTGTGTCATCTGAGGCTCTTAGCAGGGCTTACTACCATGACCTCTAGGATCCCTCATTGATCTCAATGGTAAAGTTTGTTTTGACTTGACCTCTTTCATCTACAACACCATCTTAAGGACGGTTGTACAGCTGTAAACTGTGGGCTAATTACTTACCATTTAAAAATACATTGCTCGGTTGCCCCTATCACTTCCATTGATTGTTAGCTAGCGGTCACTAAAGTTAGCTGAAGTTTCAAGTGGCTATTTCGAGAACTGAACCATGGATTACAGTTTCTCCTGGCCGATAGACTACTTTCATGGTGATGAATCATTTAACATCAAGTTGTAAAATACTGAACCTCCCCTTTAAACAAAGTTTTTAATGAGTTGATGTCTTTGGCTGGATTTTGAGGAATCACTTAAAAATGGGGGAAGCATGAATACCATATTATATTCACTGTTACATAGGCCCTCATTTGTCAAACAATCAGAAGCTCAAACATGAATACATAGTGAATATAATTTTCATGGAATTATCAATATTAACGTGATCTTACTGTACAATAACATTTTGTGTCACCTACAGTATGCAAATGTCTGGTGGTGAACATGCAGTGTTCCGTGACATTTGTGACTGAGCAATATATTTGGGTGACTGTCATCTCAAATCAAGGGGCACAATTAAAGATGGGTTTATGTTCATGTCAAGTCTTGTGCATATTACAAAGAAGTCTGCTTTATCAATCAGGAAACAAATATACCGTAAGCTCATATCAGTAGAATACTGCAGATTGATGAGTCAAATGTGGAGTTTATGTTTGCTCCCCAATTTCAACCATTTTCATAAAACATCACATTTGATCCTCTAGTTTGCCATCTAGTAGCGTTACTTTTCCCCCTTTAAGCATTTTGCAGGTTGTTTTTTCTTTGGTGCGCTCATTGTTAAAGACTTTGGGCACTCTCATTAACTTCAGGACTGTGGACAAACAGTGGTGCCAAGGAAACCGCAGGCTATGTTTTTGGGTAGCTGTTATGCATGGGCAACTTGCGTCACACCAGGCTGCAATGAAGTTGAGCATATTTCAACTGGAAAGCTTTTATCACTGTTTTTATGAGTTACTTTTATCAGAAATTGTGTGTAACAAGAAGAAAAGCAGTTTTCAGATGTGTTTCGTCAATAAAGCCGCAGGTTTTTTAGAATGTTGTTGGGGGGGGGGGGGGGGGAAGGGGAGATTAGACTGCCATTTCCACAAGTCTCCTTCAACTACAGTGGCTTGCGAAAGTATTCACCCCCCTTGGCATTTTTCCTATTTTGTTGCCTTACAACGTGGAATTAAAATTGATTTTTGGGGGGTTTGTATCATTTGAGTTACACAACATGTCTACCACTTTGAAGATGCAAAAAAAAACAAGAAATAAGACAAAAAAATATATATAACTTGAGCATGCATAACTATTCTCCCTCCCCCAAAGTCAATACTTTGTAGAGCCACCTTTTGCAGCAATTACAGCTGCAAGTCTCTTGGGGTATGTCTCTATAAGCTTGCCACATCTAGACACTGGGATTTTTGCCCATTCTTCAAGGCAAAACTGCTCCAGCTCCTTCAAGTTGGATGGGTTCCGCTGGTGTACAGCAATCTTTAAGTCATACCACAGATTCTCAATTGGATTGAGGTCTGGGCTTTGACTTGGCCATTCCAAGACATTTAAATGTTTTCCCTTAAACCACTCAAGTGTTGCTTTAGCAGTATGCTTAGAGTCATTGTCCTGCTTGAAGGTGAACCTCCGTCCCAGTCTCAAATCTCTGGAAGACAGAATTTCCCTGTATTTAGCACCATCCATCATTCCTTCAATTCTGACCAGTTTCCCAGTCCCTGTCGATGAAAAACATCCCCACAGCATGATGCTGCCACCACCATGCTTCACTGTGGGGATGGTGTTCTCGGGGTGATGAGAGGTGTTGGATTTGCGCCAGACATAGCGTTTTCTTTGATGGCCAGAAAGCTCAGTTTTAGTCTAATCTGACCAGAGGACCTTCTTCCATACATTTGGGGAGTCTCCCACATGCCTTTTGGTGAACAACAAACCTGTTTGCTTATTTTTTTCTTTAAGCTATGGCTTTTTCACTGGCCACTCTTCCGTAAAGCCCAGCTCTGTGGAGTGTACGGCTTAAAGTGGTCCGATGGACAGATACTCCAATCTCCGCTGTGGAGCTTTGCAGCTCCTTCAGGGTTATCTTTGGTCTCTTTGTTGCCTCTCTGATTAATGCCCTCCTTGCCTGGTCCGTGAGTTTTGGTAGGCGGCCCTCTCTTGGCAGGTTTGTTGTGGTGCCATATTCTTTCAATTTTTTAAATAATGGATTAGAATGGTGCTCAAAGTTTGAGATATTTTTTTATAACCCAACCCTGATCTGTACTTCTCCACAACTTCATCCCTGACCTGTTTGGAGAGCTCCTTGGTCTTCATGCTGCCGCTTGCTTGGTAGTGCCCCTTGCTTAGTGGTGTTGCAGATTCTGGGGCCTTTCAGAACAGGTGTATATATAATGAGATCATGTGACAGATCATGTGACACTTAGATTGCACACAGGTGGACTTTATTTAACTAATTATGTGACTTCTGAAGGTAATTGGTTGCACCAGATCTTATTTAGGGACTTCATAGCAAAGGGGGTGAATACATATGCTGTCACGCCCTGGCTCTGGGGACTCTAATATGTTGAGCCAGGGTGTGTATAGTCTATGTGTGTTCTAGGTTTCACTTTCTGGTTTTGTAATTCTATGTTGGCCAGGGTGGCTCCCAATCAGAGACGGCTGTAGCTCGTTGTCTCTGATTGGGAGTCATACTTAGGTAGCCGTTAGGCATTCATTTGGTGTGGTTTCTTGTTCGTATTTGGTTTGTGTATTACCATTGACTGTCACGTCATTGTTTTGTTGTTTTGATCGTGTGATCATTCTATAAATAAATATGTTCGCCTTCAACGCTGCGCCTTGGTCCTCCTCTATGTATGACGATCGTGACATATGCACGCACCACTTTTCCGTTATTTATTTTTTAGAATTTTTTGAAACAAGTTATTTTTTTCATTTCACTGTATGTCCATTACATGAAATCCAAATAAAAATCCCTTTAAATTACAGGTTGTAATGCAACAAAATAGGAAAAACGCCAAGGGGGATGAATACCTTTGCAAGGCACTGTAGCTCAATTAAGAAGGCTGTTTCAGCTGTGTGTTCAGCAGTGTGTTCAGCAGTGTGTTCAGCAGTGTGTTCAGCAGGCTGTTCCAGCAGTGTGTTCAGCAGTGTGTTTAGCAGGCTGTTTCAGCAGTGTGTTCAGCAGTGTGTTCAGCAGTGTGTTCAGCAGTGTGTTCAGCAGGCTGTTTCAGCAGTGTGTTCAGCAGGCTGTTTCAGCAGTGTGTTCAGCAGTGTGTTCAGCAGTGTGTTCAGCAGTGTGTTCAGCAGGCTGTTCCAGCAGTGTGTTCAGCAGGCTGTTTCAGCAGTGTGTTCAGCAGGCTGTTCCAGCAGTGTGTTCAGCAGGCTGTTTCAGCAGTGTGTTCAGCAGTGTGTTCAGCAGGCTGTTTCAGCAGTGTGTTCAGCAGGCTGTTTCAGCAGTGTGTTCAGCAGTGTGTTCAGCAGTGTGTTCAGCAGGCTGTTTCAGCAGCGTGTTCAGCAGTGTGTTCAGCAGGCTGTTTCAGCAGTGTGTTCAGCAGTGTGTTCAGCAGTGTGTTCAGCAGGCTGTTTCAGCAGTGTGTTCAGCAGGCTGTTTCAGCAGTGTGTTCAGCAGTGTGTTCAGCAGGCTGTTCCAGCAGTGTGTTCAGCAGTGTGTTCAGCAGTGTGCAACAGCACACTTTGGCTGAGAAATGCCAGGTATGTTCTTGTTCGTTTCACACGGTGACTTGAGTCCCTCCCTGGAACGCCATTCGCAGGCCTCCGTAGGATTGGAAGTTGTTTTCAGCTTGTTTGTTACTAGAAGTAATGGGGAACCATAAGACCCGATAACATAATTTGTTGCTCGGAAAACATTCATATGGAACAAACGCTAATTACGAAGCCAAAATACTGTGGAGTGGGACTGTGCTTATATATTCCACTTGACTGCAGACACCTGCCCGCTTCATGCCACATTCCCCCAAGTCATCCCAAAACAGTCAGAGTGAACTGAGTCAGTCTCAGACATCCATCTGTAGACCCCACCCTAACCCTGCAGACAGACAGACAGACAGACAGACAGACAGACAGACAGACAGACAGACAGACAGACACACAGACAGACAGACAGACACACATACACACACAATCGAGATGAAATCACAACAGCAATATTGCAATGCCGTTTGGCCTTAAAGTATAATTTTCTGAGAAACAAGTAATTAAACGTGATTACAGTTCAGGATGAACTGATTATCACGGATTCAAAGTCTTATTGTTCGGCACAGGCTCAGTTCTACCTGGAGGATTATTTGAACCATGGAAAAAATCTTTGTCTAAATATTGCTTGTGTATAATCTTATCAGGATGCCTGTAGATGCCTGATGATGATAGTTATGTAATTGGCATGTTTTCTAAAATGGCTGGATTTTGTTTTCTTTCTAGTCATGGACAACAACATTTGATGAGTTCTCTTGAGATCATTTTAATTTGCAATAATTTTCAGCCTCAATAACAATACATAGAGACCAGTTTCTCTCCAGTGTCTTTTCAAAGATGGCCGCCCGTTCCTCCAATGGGAATACAATGGATAAGGTATTAAGGGGATTCCTCTCTTTGAGGAAGGTTGGCCGGTTGGATCCTCTTGTTCTCGCATTGTACCATGTCCGGAGAGATGCCATTCAAATCCCTTACACTGGCCAAGAAAAGACATGGGCCTGTCTTTGTTGAGAACGGAGCTTTGTTGAACATGTTACTATCACCTTCAGATCAACTAGAGATCATTTTGACATAAAAATAATTAACCCTCTCCTTTCTACACCATTTGTCAATTCAAATTAATAAAGAAATGTTGGATTAATTATGAATTCAAATGTGTAGTTATTAACCGATGGCTTAAGACTGCAACTACCAATTGGATATCACAAAAGTGGGGAGAAAAAGGGGAAAATGAAAAATTAACTAATATTTATATATATATAAAATAATTGATGCTCAACAGCCAAATTTCGATTTTTGTTGTTTTCTGCGGTTATGCAGCAAAAATCCATATTTGCATAAATCCTTCAACATGGATATAGCCCATCTGACAGAGCTCTACACACTGACTTTATTTGCAGATGCAGATTGGGTCCCAATCTCTGGGCTGAATGTGTGAGGCTTTACTGTATGTTTGCTTATCTCTCCAGCCATCCCATCTATTCAAATAGTATCCCTTTAATTAAAGGGAGGCGTGGCACGCCAGGCTTATTCTCTTCCTGGGACCTTTTCTCTTATTTGGGGACCAGATGGTGGAGGGGCACGGAAGCTCCCCTTTTGTGTAGACGGCCCCCTGTGAAAAGAGCCTCTCCTCCCTAATGTAATCAGTGGCACCGGAAGGGTCCATTCTGGGCTGTGAAAGGAGACAATTGGGTCTGGACATGTCCAGATTACAGAAACGCAGAGTTCATCTCCCGACCCTGCCCCCTTTGACCAGGGCTATGGCATGGAGGAGCGTCAGCTTTGATCAGTGGAGGGTGGAGGGCGCTGATCCGACCTGCCCTCTTTACCCTGTACTTGGCTGCTGCTGACACCTTCTTCCGGAAAGAGCCAGGGGGATTGGCCTGGGGTGGGGGGGGGCACCATGACCTGTCTAGACACTGTCACATGTTGCTGTGGTGTTGCCAAGGGGAAATTATGAACTCTGACCTTAAATGTAGTTGGTTAAGAGTCACTCTGGTCATCTAAAGGGATGTTTCTATTCGGGTTGGGGGGTGGGGTAAAAGGGCGGGGTGAGGATGTGACCCACATAATACACAGTCTTCTGGAAAGGATCACTAGCTTGAATGCATTGACAAAAGTTTTCCTGAAGTTTCATTTTATTTGTGTTTATTTATTACATTTTTTATATTCGTTTTTTGTGAACTCTGAACAAGAACTGCTACAAAACATTGAAGGACATGATGGCATGGCACATATGTGGCGCTAACTGCTCTGACAAGCAAACACATTTCTTTATTTCAGTTGTTTGTTAGCAGATTCTACCTGCTCACTTGGGGATGTTTGTGGAAGCATGATTGACTTTATGTTGTACGGGGACCCAGCATTGCAGATGATCTACATGGGAGCATTTCTTCTGGATTTTCAGTATTTTACAGTTGGACATCTAATTCCGTAAAGTTTTCAGTAAGTAATCATTGAAATAATTTTTGGATAAATGCATTCATTTGGTTATGTGTAAAATAACCCAACATATAATTTGTGAAGTTTTTCATTAATTTGATGTGCTATGTAATATAGGGTAATATATATATATATATATATATTTTTTTTTTATGAACAAAGCTTGAACAAAGCTTCTTAATAGACTCAAAGGCATTGCATTGTTTTTTTGCAAATTGACTCTGAAAAGCAGTGTAACTATACCTTGTATAGAATATTGCAAGGCTACTTATATTCTTGTATTGAGGGACATAAATTGCTGTATCATTTCAAGAGATATCCATTTGGTCTGTTGACCAGTTCTGACAGCTTAGCCACCCACTCGAATATATGAGAACAGAATTGATCAAATCTTGTCAAATAATGAAGTTATTACAATATATTTATTGATTGAATGTATAATAGAAACTGTTAATAAATGGTCACAAAACGAGTTTGTCTACTTTTGTTGTTCCTTGTCTAAAATAAACAAATCCGTATATTTAGGCCTACTAAGCATGTTTTCCAATATCCAAGAAGGAAAACTCATTGTATCGTTAGTACATTACCATTTATATTTTCGTCATTTAATATACGCTCTTATCCAGAGCGACTTACAATACTGGTCCCCCGTGGGAATCGAACCCAAAACCCTGGCATTGCAAGTGCCATGCTCTATCAACTGAACCACACGGGACACACATCGTACCACATAGTACCGTTCTTTTTGTATAGTCTGTGATGACCAGTGCCTATTCACCAGCACACAGCCAGCTGCAGGAAACTGTGGTTGTTGTTCCTGGGTGTTGTGATTCTTCCATCATGGCCGCCGCTGCCACCCCGCCCTCACGCCTGCCACTCAGGAGGAGCAGTAAAATGGCAGCATGCAGTGGGTGAGACTAGAGAGTGATGCGCCCACCACTCCTATGTGGCTGCTGTGGCTCACTCCACTGAACCATAACCCTTCCCGTTCACCACACCGAGCTTAGGGGCTCTCTATACGTCTTTAGGTGGTTTTATTAAACTGTTCAAACACAGTGGTGGACGAGGGAGAGTAATTATGTGAGTGAGTGCTTAGGGAAATAATCATTGCATAGGACAGCGCAGGTAGAAGGTGCTACTGATACAGATGATGGGTAGCCTAGCCTACCACCATTTTCTCCATGACTCTAGCCACAGGAAATGGTTGACAGTGCAAGCCGTTCAGAGACTCTCAATGATAGAATTGATGTCGATTCGCCATGGTAATGTGTGGCAGACCACACTATAGAAGGATAAGGATCTGGATTGGCGAGTAGTGTTATTTGCAAAAAGGACTTTACAGTGGAAGTTTTTGCATTTGTCTAGCAAGTAACTAAGTAACTAGGAATAGTCATCCCAGTGGGCAAAACTGGTTGAAATGAGGTATTTAAACCAGTTTTGCTCACTGGGATACAGTAAACATCATGCAGTGAGGCTTATCTTCATGCATTGGATATGTTTTTGTTATCGGCAGTTATCAAATGAGAGATTGAGCCAAGTTCTAATGCCCAATTTCACCAGCTCCTCTATTTAGCATAGAGGAGTCTTTATGGTGATTCATGCTTAATCTAGCAGTCAATGTACACAGTAAAAGGGCAAACAGGGATTTAGTTACATGATCATATCTTATTCCGCTTGCGTAACACAGCTGCGCTGTTTTTCTGCAGTATCATGTCTCCAATGGTGCTTCACGTCACCATAGAACACTGCGTCATTTGTCTTCCAGATTTGTACTGTACTCAGAAGTAGAATGTGTTTTTGTGGCGTAGGAAGGGCATTGGATGGTCTGAAACACGGTAACCCTTACATTTGGGTCAAATGGGTGAATATATTTGAATTTCAGTTTGTTGTGGTGATTATATGCCATTGATGCCAAATGTTGTTTTACAGAATACGATAACAAACCCCATTTGCAGTACGCTTATCCGTTTGCTTCTGCACCAGCAACTTTGAAATAGATCATTTTTTATAACCCCAATTTAATACTTTTCCTGATAAATTAATCGTTGTGATGCAGTATACAACGCTTTGCCATCCTATCTACACACAAAACATAGGAAAAAATGGATTGGATCATACAAAACAATGGTAAAATTTGGTTGGATCATAGAATCAAAGCTCATTTTTTAGGCACCCATGGTAAATATGGCAATCTCATTGGTTCACAATGTATATTTGTGTCTTTTTTTCACAGTGTGAGAGGAGGATGGTTGTGCTGTGCACCACGAAGAAGATGTCATGCTGAGGATGGGCTTCAGCACTGATGTTGTTGCTGTGATGTAGTGGCAGCTCGCTCGCTGTGTCTCTGTTGGCCATGAGGCGTAACCATAGAGAGTGATTGACAGCATGGTCCCCACACAGCAAAGGGGGCCTGAGGTGAGTAGGATGTGCCCTTGGCCCTGCTTGTATGGCTGCCTTTGTTTCCCCCAGCAACACGGATACATGTTACAAAGGACAGATATTATGGATGTGGATGTCTGCATCCAGCCAAAACGTTAGACAAATTCTGTTTTGGGGTTATAGAAAAAAATAATTAATTAAAACGGTCAGTGTTAAAACGAAGGATTTAAATATGGTATGGACTATCGGAAACCTAAACCTCTCTGGTTGTGTATCCCACGGTTTGGCCACATGAGAGATTGCTCATGACAGTACAGTATAGAACAAAAATAATGTGCTGACTCCATTTCCTATGTATATGATTTCCATGATGTTTCAGTCAGTGTTCCCAAAATGGTGGGTCAGACCCACTCACATTCCGCGGCCAATTCATACTAGGGAACATTGTTTGTGGGGTCATGAAATTAATTGAATGTCTGGAATTCACAGCAAAAAAGTTTGGGAACTGTTGTAGTGTTGCCGAGTTTAACGTTTAGATTTCCTCTGTGTTGAAAACTGCACCATGACCCAGTCAGTCTGTACTAATCACAATTGTGGTTTATTGGTCAACTCCAAATTATAGACTATTAGGTGTAGAAATGTCTGAGGTGTAATGAAAAATCTTACAGTGGAATGAACATCCTTTCATACTTCATTTCCTAATCTGTAATGTAAGTAAAATGTGAATATGCTATTCTATTCTACAAACCTTGACATGAAATAAATAAAAAATCACCTAGACTGCTATTGTATTTCACTGCAGCATTTATAAACATTTAACAGAAAGTTTTTATGTGGGTTGTTATGTCATATGTGGACTTTAAGAAAAGTGTTTGGGCATGAAAATTAAAGAATTGAGGGGAAGTGGAGCTGTTGCTTTGTAGACGTTATGCCTTATAGTTAATTGAGTTGGAAATGTAGTGAATCTGAATATGTCATATTTAATTAAGTTTAGTTACTGCAATCTACCGCAACCCTGTAAATCCAAAAACATAACCATCAGAACTACTTAATGATTGATTATTTTCTTGCAATGGTACACCATCAGTCAAACTTCAAATATGTAAAATACGCTAAACTAAAGTGATGCTCTTACCATGAATTCCTGTTATGAACGGTCTTCTTCACTTCAATATTGTCGCATGTACTTTTGCCAGAGTTTAAGTCAATTTCACTTCAGTTTTAGAATAAGAATCTGCATAGATCATTTTAGACCATTTTATCTGATCCCTACTTGTTTCATTAATCGCCAGTCTCTCAACAATATCGTAGCATGGTGTTACTTTAGTGAATCAAATCGTCCATAAATTGAAATGAATTGTATGTGGTATGCATCAATCAATCAGCAACCTTATTTCATTGGTTAGTTTAGTCCAGGAAGTGTTTTCAACAAGTTTGTAGATTCTGAAAATTCATGGGATATTTTTTTTTCAAGGAAAAATACCTCCTAGGTCAGAGAATGGGTAGGGAGACCTACAACAGAAAGGGACATTGGATATCCTACATGATTATAACAGCCTAATGGAAATGGAAAGCTCCCTAAAAACGTCCAGCATTACGATGAAAATGATCCTGTGCCTCTTTTTTCAAGGGGTCACTCAAACACAGTGTGTGAAATGAGAGTTGCCTTCTGTGTGACTTCTTAGAATGCATCCGCTTCTCATTGTCTGCCCAGTCAACTTCTGCAGGCCCCAGTGCCCTGAGTCTCATACATGAGAGATCAAGGGTTACCAAGGTGCTATTGAGAGAGAGAAGGGCTCAATGCGAGAGGGGACAAACTGCACCACAAAATACTCATTTCCTTTGCATGTTAGGTGCCCTGGTGGGGATTCAGACAGGGTCACTGACACAACTGTTGCTGTTTGTCTAATCATTGTTCTTAATGAAAACGGACCCTGCTCTCTCTCTCTGTGTGTGTGTGTGTGTGGCTTGATAATACATTGAGGTGGTTACCCAAGTTGGACCTGACTATGGTCAAGCAGTGCCAGAACCTCATCTAGAAAGGCAAAAGGTCCATCTGTCCACTCGGGTTCTCGCCACAAAGTCCAGTCACTGAGCTCTGGCATTAACTTGTATTCTAACAAGATTAAAATATATTTGTCCTGGGGATTAGCACAGCTAGGTGCCCTTTTGCCTTCTTTTTGCAGTGGTGCGGTGACAGTGGGCTTTGATCTGCGTTGCATGGCAAGGGTCCTGGCTTGGGCCTGGTCATTTGAGTGCCTAGTGTGAAATTGGCCTGATGTCATCCCGTTCTCCACCTTTTACATCTTTCACCACTTTAATTATGTTTCCGCCACAAAGCCTGGGCACCTCGGAGCAGATTCCACTCAGGCTATAGGAAGCATTTAGAAACTATGGTTAAATGTCACAGTAGGGGAGGGGGAGGGCATAGCAGGATGGGTTCCTTTGTAGAAGAGGTAGACAAGGGGCATTAATACTTTTCTGTTATTTTTTCCTATTCTCTCTCTCTCTCTCTCTCTCTGTCTCTCTCGCTGTCTCTCTCTCTCTCTCTCTCTCTCTCTCTGCCTCTCTCTCTCTCTCGCTCTCTCTCTCTGTCTCTCTCTCTCTCTCTGTCTCTCTCTCTCTCTCTCTCTCTCTCTGCCTCTCTCTCTCTCTCGCTCTCTCTCTCTGTCTCTCTCTCTCTCTCTCTCTCTGTCTCTCTCTCTCTCTCTCTCTGCCTCTCTCTCTCTCTCTCTCGCTCTCTCTCTCTCTGTCTCTCTCTCTCTCTCTCTCTCTCTCTCTGCCTCTCTCTCTCTCGCTCTCTCTCTCTGTCTCTCTCTCTCTCTCTCTCTGCCTCTCTCTCTCTCCCTCTCTCTCTCTCTCTCTCTCTCTCTCTCTCTCTCTCTCTCTCTCTCTCTCTCTCTCTCTCTCTCTCTCTCTCTCTCTCTCTCTCTTTCTCTCTCTCTCTCTGCCACCTAACTGCCTGTTGGCTGTAAACTTTTGAAAAGTCCTGTGAACTTTAAAAGTGATGACTTCTATTCTCCTTTAAATTAAGAAAGCATTTTAGTGCACACATGCATGTTCATACAGAAGTTTCTTAAGGTAATTTACTCACTCTTTCAGTTAACTAACTATTCATCGCAGTGGTAACCAATAATGTTTTATTTGGATAGCTAGCTCTTAAACACAGCAAAGTTGTACAATAAGGTACCAAGTATTGTAACTATGAAACCTCAATGTATTTTACCATGCATTATAACTCTGATACAGTTCTCAAGTAAAAGCACTATGGTTTCTAAACCATCTTTTATGGTTACCTTGAACCTTTACACAACAAGCAACGGTTTTAGGGCATAGCAGTTGGTTAGTTTTTTGAAGAGTGATGGGGTTTGATGTTGGGTTTGAAACTAGGGACATTTTAATGGGAGGTTCCTGCATAAAAAGGTGCAGGAGAGTGTGTGTGCATGTGTGAGAGAGGGGGAGAACATAGAGAAGAAGAAAGACAGGGGGGAATGAGTTTGGGTGAGAAAGTACTGTGTGTAGAGAATGGGTTACTGTGGGGTGGGGGGAATTAGCCACCTGCAGCCATGACAGGAGGCTTTGACCTTCATTGGTCTCTCTCTCTCTTTCTCTCTCTCTCTCTCTCAATCTCTCTCTCTCTCTCTCTCTCTCTCTCTCTTTTATTCTTTCTCCTTCCCTTTCCCGCCTGGCCACAGAACCACAGACTCCTTTCAGAAGCAGTGAGGACTGACCGTCTGCGAGTGAGACACTGTCCTTTCTCCCATCATGCCAGTCAATGACTGTTATAGGCATTGTGTTCAAAGACTAGCGGCACAAGTATGGAAACGCAGAGAAAGCATTGTAAAAAAAAAAATATTAAGAGGAAAAAAAAGTCCAATGCCTGGAAATGGTCACAGTCCACCACTTTGCCTGGTGCATGTTCTTTTGTTTTGAAACTTTTGCTAACTTTTTTTCAGTTGTGGATGGATTGGTAGAGCGAGGGTATCCATCCACAGACGCAGATTATGTTGGCCCGCAATGTGAATAACACATTTTTGTTTTCTTTGAATGTAAGATTTTATTAACAGTAACTTGTCACAGTTTGCTGGATGTACTCTTTCAGATAAACGTTCTCTACACGGTTTGTAAGATATGGAATTATACAACTGCCATAAAATCCCACTGAGCACACACTGGTTGAATCAACGTTGTTTCCACATCATTTGAATGAAATGACGTTGAACCAACGTGGAATAGACGTTGAATTGACGTCTGTGCCCAGTGGGTTTGTATTTCTCGATTAGTTTTGCTAAATGCTATTTGGGTAATTCATAGAAGATCTGGAAGTATGTAAAACATTTCTTATTTATATTTGATCAATATCAATATTTTTGGGTCAAGGACGACATGAAACAAAATGATCCCCCAACAGTCCAAATGGAGGAATTGTCCACTAGCAGTTTTGGTTATATATTCGGCCAATTTGATTGAATTGAGTCATAGGCTGGCTCATTTTCATTACAAATGTTTAGAATCCGTGTGATGTTCTATTTTTGGGTAATGTTGTGATTATTCTAATCATAATAAAAGTGAAGAAGTACTAAAATGTGATGTCTGTGTTTTAAATTAGTATATTTGTGTCACCTTTATTGACTAACCTACAGTACCAGTCAAAAGTTAGGACACACCTACTCATTCCAATTATTTTTTTTATTTTTTATTTTTACTATTTTCTACATTGTAGAATAATAGTGAAGACATCAAAACTATGAAATAACACACATGGAATCATGTAGTAACCAAAAAAGTGTTAAACAAAGATTCTTCGAAGTAGCCACCCTTTGCCTTGATGACAGCTTTGCACACTCTTGGCATTCTCTCAACCAGCTTCATGAGGTAGTCACCTGGAATGCATTTCAATTAACAGGTGTGCCTTGTTAAAAGTTAATTTGTGGAATTTATTTCCTTCTTAATGCGTTTGAGCCAATCAGTTGTGTTGTGACAAGGTAGGATGGTATACAGAAGATAGCCTTATTTGGTAAAAGACCAAGTCCATATTATGGCAAGAACATCTCAAATAAGCAAAGATAAATAAATGACAGTCCATCATTACTTTAAGACATGAAGGTCAGTCAATCCGGAAAATTTGTGCAGTCGCAAAAACCATCAAGCGCTATGATGAAACTGGCTCGCATGAGGACCGCCACAGGAAAGGAAGACCCAGAGTTACCCCTGCTGCAGAGAATAAGTTCATTAGAGTTACAAGCCTCAGAAATTGCAGCCCAAATAAATGCTTCACAGAGTTCAAGTAATAGACACATCTCAACATCAACTGTTCAGAGGAGACTGTGTGAATCAGGCCTTCGTGGTCGAATTGCTGCAAAGAAACCACTACTAAAGGACACCAATAAGAAGAAGAGACTTGCTTGGGCCAAGAAACACGAGCAATGGACATTAAACCGTGAAGCATGGAGGAGGAGGTGTGATGATGTGGGGTGCTTTGCTGGTGACACTGTCAGTGATTTATTTAGAATTCAAGGCACACTTAACCAGCATGGCTACCACAGCATTCTGCAGCGATACGCCATCCCATCTGGTTTGGGCTTAGTGGGACTATTATTTGTTTTTCAACAGGACAATGACCCAACACACCTCCAGGCTGTGTAAGGGCTATTTGACCAAGAAGGAGAGTGATGGAATGCTGCATCAGATGACCTGGCCTCCACAATCACCCGACCTCAACCCAATTGAGATGGTTTGGGATGAGTTGGACTGCAGAGTGAAGGAAAAGCAGCCAACAAGTGCTCAGCAAATGTGGGAACTCCTTCAAGACTGTTGGAAAAGCATTCCAGGTGAAGCTGGTTGAGAGAATTCCATGAGTGTGCAAAGCTGTCATCAATGCAAAAGGTGGCTACTTTGAAGAATCTAAAATCTAAAATATATTTTGATTTGTTTAACACTTTTTTGGTTACTACATGATTCCATATGTGTTATTTCATAGTTCTGATGTCTTCACTATTATTCTAAAATGTAGTAAATAGTAAAAATAAAGAAAAACCCTTGAATGAGTAGGTGTGTCCAAACTTTGGACTGGTACTGTATGTGATGACAACACAAACCTCTGGGAACGTAAAGATATTGGATGAAATTCACTTTTTTTCACAATTTTTCATGAGAAAACATAAAACCTGTAGCTCAGTTGGTAGAGCATGGCACTTGCAACGCCAGGGTTGTGGGTTCATTTCCTACAGGGGGTCAGTATGAAAAATGTATGCACTCACTAACTGTAAGTCGCTCTGGATAAGAGCGTCTGCTAAATGACTAACATGTAAAATGAACTTACACTGAGTGCACAAAACATTAGGAACACTTTCCTAATATTGAGTTGCACCTCCTTTTGCCCTCAGAACAGCCTCAATTTCTACAACGTGTCGAAAGCATTCCACAGGGATGCTGGCCCATGTTGACTCCAATGCTTCCCACAGTTGTGTCAAGTTGGCTGGGTGTCCTTTGGGTAGTGGACCATTCTTGATACACACGACAATCTGTTGAGCGTATAAAACCCAGCAGCGTTGCAGTTCTTGACACACTCAAACCGGTGTGCATGGCACCTACTACCATACCCCGTTCAATGGCACTTGAACCTTTTGTCTTGCCCATTCACCCTCTGAATGGCACACATACCCAATCCATGTCTCAGTTGTCTCAAGGCTTAAACATCTTTCTTTAATCTGTCTCCTCCCCTTCATCTACACTGAATTTAAGTGGATTTAACAGGTGACCAATAACGGATCATAGCTTTCACCTGGATTCACCTGGTCAGTCTATGTCATGGAAAGAGCAGGTGTTCCTAATGTTTCGAACAAGCAGAGGTTGACATTTACGCATTCAGCTTTGTTGTGATATTTCTATTTTATTGTAGGCCTTGTGTCACATGAAACCAATATTTTGGTCATTGTTTGTTTGTATTTATCTAGTAGTCTCATTGGTAAGGTAACGTTGTAGAGTCAAAGGTCTTGAGAACTGAGTGTCAGTTTGGGTACTACATCTAATAATAGGCCACCACTCATGTACCCTTCTGGGCTGGACCTAAACACTCAGGGGTAGTAATAGTAGCAACAGATGGTAGGCACATTCAAATCATGTAAATATACTCCATTTTAGATTTTTTTGGCATTTTGTCATTGACCTTTTTGGTCGAAAGGTTACTACGAATGACTCTTTGGTCAGCGGTGTTGCCAAAAACAGTGACGTCATCTACAGGGCTCCACTCCTATTTGGCAATGGAGGGTCACGTTTTCTTTCAGATCTTTCTGTGTTTGCATAGAAATGCCCATGTCTCATAGGCGTTCAGTTATCCTGGACTATGGATTATAGAAAAATGATGATGCTAGTGGATCTTCAAGGTTTATTGACTTTTCTTTTCCAGTTTTTCATGAGGCAGTTAATTACACAATTAATACATACATGATAATTATGTACATTATACCAAAGAATACTTTGAACATAAAATAAAAATAGCATTCTATAATGTAATTTCATTTAAACATATTCATCTATAGATAGATATTCGCTGATGAGTAAATTCAATATGTCACACCAGCAGGTTTCATGAAGGCAATAATCTTGAATCAAATAGTCTGCATTTTGAAGTAATACTGCTTCTCTGATTCGGCACAGTTCTGTTTCATAAAAAAGTTCTCGCTTGAACTTTAAGGCAAAGTGTGTTCAGTTTGGTGGATTGTAATTCACACACACTTTTTTGCAGATACACAACAAAACAATTCAAAAGGCAAAAGTCCACAATTTGGTATGGATAGTCTAAAACTTAGCTTGATCATACTCTCGTCGACAAAGACCGAAGTTTATAAACACAGTTATTTGCCCAAGTACAACAGATTGCAGCTTTCATGCAAAGGCCCCATAAACCATTTTCAAAAAGAAGTTATTGCAAGATAAACAAGCAGTGTAAACACCTCAGAAATCTACTCTAAAGCAACACCGTTCATTGGATAGATTTTTTTCCCCTCAATATAATATATATAAATACACATATGAAATCCTTTCAACAACAATAAAAGAGATTTTCAACAATTGTTATACAGTCACTAACGGTTTCGCCTGTTTTTTTTATTATATATATGTATATTAAATAAAATGTATATAGAGAAAGAGCTCCATGGGACGTATAGTTGACAGCCTACGCCGGATACCTTGGGCCTACTTTTGATCAAGTAGGCCTATAATACTTTCAGCCAAGAGTGCGTTAAACGTTTTGTCATCATTGTCACAATGCTACAGAGTTGTCTCTCACGTTATAGGAAGCATTATAATCATTCAAAACAATTTGCTACAAAATATTATTTATATTGCTCTTCAAAAACTATTTATAGAGGCCTTGGTACATTGATATAACACAGAACACACCATTTTTTTCATGGAAATGAACTTGGCTTAGATGTAGTTATGAGACTAAACTAAATGTTCATCCTACCTACTAGCAATGTATGTATTATGTCTGATAACCAAAACATTGCTACCCAATCACTTCTGTGGTTATACGAATTTTCCAAAAATAGTATTAAAATCCATCTACTTTTCAATTAAGTCTGCACATCACTGACACTCAAAACCCTTGCTATGTCCTTTTTACACTAAACCTCAATAAAACCATAATAACCATGGAAATAAAATATATTGTCAGCAAATGTATTAAGATTCACAGTTGCCTGGATGCAGCAGAAAATATTCTTTGGACTTAAGCAGGTTGTTTTTAACTTCACTGACAGATCTCAACGTCAAGTGCCAGATAAAAGCGATATATAATGTTAAAAATGACAATGAATAGCAATATAAAATGAAGTGTATAACAAGAATGTATACTTTTCCTGGAAGAAAAACGACACACGTTACAGGAGATTGAAAACATACCTTTTTACAACATATTTTAATAGACATGATATTTCAGAAATATCTCTATATATTTATCAATTTATGCTGGTATATTCTATACACTGGCCCTTTATTCGGTGTAATTATTGCATTGTAAATATACTGATCTGTATCTCTCGAAATCAATCGCTGTCTGATTTGTCATCTTTTGACGTCGTAGCATGATTGTACAGTCCCTGTGCCATCAGGTGCAAGGCTAGGGTGTTTTTTGCGCCGGTAGCCTTCTTGATTTTTGCCCTTTTGTTCTGGAACCAGATTTTGATTTGAGATTCGTTAAGGCCGAGTTCTTGCGCCAGGGACTGTCTCCTTTGTTCGGTTAGATACCGGTTCGTTTGAAACTCGGTTTTTAGTCTTTGTAGCTGTTCAGCTGTAAAGGCCGTCCTTGGTCGCTTGTCCTCTTTGCTGGCGGTGGTTTTCTTCTTTGGTTTTCGAGATCTCGGTCCTGTGTTTTAGAAAAAGTATTATTATTAGCTAAAGCAATCAAAATAGGAAATGTGAAAGCTTGGTGTAGCCTATTGGATATAAGTGTTCCAGTTACTACAACTATGTAGTAATACATACATTAATTAATTAATTTAGCCCCTACTTATTTATTTATTATTACACTGTATGCCAATAACTCATACAATCTTAGAAAAAAAGGTTCCAAAAGGGTTCTTCGGTTGTCCCCTTAGGAGAACCCTTTTTGGTTCCAGGTAGAACTGTGGAAAGGGTTCTACCTGGAACCCAAAAGGGTTCTACTTGGAACCAAAAATGATTATTCAAAGGGTTCTCCTATGGGGACAGCCGAAGAACCCTTTGAAGTTCTAGAAAGCCCCTTTTTAATGCAAAAATAAGAATTTGAGTGTTCTTTTATCATTTCAACGCATACCATATCACACAATAGTTGTCAAAATAGTGAGGAATAAAGATGAATATTGATAATGTAATAATGTAACCGTTAACCGTAGTTCCGCACTTCTTTACGTAGAACAATGCATTGGGAGATATAGAGATGGTAGGTAGGCCTATACCGATGGGTAATGTCGGTTCAGTAGCGTGTTATAGTCATTGGAGGATATGCTGAGTAGACCTGAAATATATCAACACAACTGGAACGCCCATCTCAAATGCAACTTACTGAATAATATAAAAAATATATTTTTCGTAAATAATTGTTTCTATTCTACTCTTCATTTTATATACAGTTAGGCTAATAGCCTTTTGGCTTGATGATGTCTAGTGGAAAACATTGGCCTATATCGTAGCCTATTGGTTGCTGAATTCGGTCTTTGGCTGTTGTTAATTACTCCAAGTTTGAACTTTGGTGGGTAAACATGATGGGTTGTAATTGAGTAGTAAATTAATTTTGACCTCATCATTGATGGTTTTATTTCATTGTTTTGAGTGGTAGGCCTACAAGATCGTCAGCCCAACTATTTGATTAAAAAAAAAAAGTGGTGACGTCTGTTTAGGCAAGTAGGCCTGGATGACAATCAAAGAGATTATTCAATACATTTGGAGCTTGCTGGAGATGATAAACCAACGTACAACTTTTTAAGATATGCAGCCCATGGGGATACCATCGAATAGTAGTCTACTCCATGCGACCGACGTTACATAATGCATGAGGACATTTTGTACAATACGATTTTTAGAAATAAATGAAAATGCATTCAAATATTCGAGTTTTTACACAAGTAGCATATAGAATAATGATGGAAACGTTCATGTTTTATGTGCTAAATATGCTAAATATTTAGAGACCCAGGCAACTCCATTGCGAAATCTCATGCATAAACAAAAATAGTGGATTTGCATTACAGAATTGTCGAGGAAAAGTACCATATAAAGTCCTTAAACCTATTGTATTTTATTTTATTCAATAATTGAAAGACTTATTGTTTTGGTGATATGTGCGCCGATGTTTATAGTAACCTATAGTTGTAGGCTAACCTAGTATTAAATTGGCTATGATCTAGCCCAAAGCAATAGCCATCGCAATGATGGTATAATATTCGTATTATGGGGTTATAATTTAAATACTCATGAAAAAAACAAAATTGTCGGAGGCTATTCCAAAATTCGAAAAATTACTATTTATCCCGCACACTATAGGCTTTTAACATTAATGTGTAGACTTCCAATACCCCTGCGTTTGCACATTTCAGTTTTAAAGCAATGCAAGATGCTATTTTGAGCGGCTTGTTTAGTCTCGAAATTGTGCCCTTATTCAAACTCGTGGCTATAAGTTAGCGTTCTTGAATATTGATAGGCTATCGGGTCTTATGCTTTTATTATTAGTCTTATGTTTGCACCGATACACTTTGAAGATTTTGCAAGGTTAGAATGTTCTATTTTCATTTTTCACAATTTAAAACAGGCGAACACAATTTGCCCTCCTTTCCTGGAAGAACTCGGTCAAGGCGTTTGAGGTCAGTGTTACAACGGGTCGGGGTATTTCAGGTTACAAAGACGAGGGGAAATAATCGTAGCCTACCTGATGAGGGCCTGTCCGAGTATCTGGTGCAGTACACCCAAGCTGGCCAGAGCATAGGCGGTTTGGATGGTGTATTTGAGCTGGCTTGAGAACTATCCGAGTCCGAGCTTAGGCACTGATCTCCATTCTCTCCGCGGGGTTTCAGGGGCGCTTCGGTCGCTATTTCAGCCTTCTTGGCCACGCCGCCTGGATGAGGAGTGGAAGTTCCCTCGGTTGGCACAGTACTCCCCACTTGCTCCGTTCTTGGAACAGCCGGGCTATGGTTCACTCTGGTAGCGTGACTACTTTCTTCATGGTTTGTGTTTCCTTCTTTTTTCCGCCCAAAGTCCGGCCGTAAGATATTATCGATAAAGAAATTGGTGACTCGATGCGGGATCTGCTGCAGGTTGCCCGGCGCTTGTAATAGGGGAAGTATCACTCTGTTTGACTCATCCGCCGACCCTTGGCGCACCGCATCTCTGTTGCTATGATCATTTTCTTCCATACTGATACACTTTCCAGTTGTCTTTCCTTAACCCCTGTATTGCTCTCCCGCACCGAAATGAGCGCAATCCACTTCTATGGGACGCGGAGCTTTTCAAATGTTTGAATAAAGGTTTTAAAAAAAGAAAAAATAACGTCAAATCTTGTTGAGTGTGCTGGACACCATGCAACCCTTTGCGATAGTGCCCACAGACAAAAACATAGTTTTGGTCATATATTCCCAAGCTTGGCTATCCTATATTGTTGCACTGGATAGACACCATTTGTCATTTGCCCATCCAATTTGGTACTATCCGTTTTCAGTCTATCCAATACAAGTGCTTCAATTACTAAACTAAGGGTAAATATAGAGGCTTCTAAATGATCCTGAAATACTCTCACTGGAGTTTTGTTCTTATTTTCAATACGAGCCCCCAAGTGACGTTGCAGCCGTTATCCTAGACACGTGCCTTGGACCAATAGACTGGGAGAATGTTTACCACGTGACAGTGACTCGTGAATAATCGACAAACGCCTTTTTAAAGGAAAAGCGTTCTGGAATAAAACGACAAACCTACCCTAAATTTCTCTTATGTTTGATTTACTATTATATTGGTGACTTTGTGTTGTAGTCGGAGGTAAATGTTTTCCATTCATGCGTAATGCATGCTTAATCTGGAAATGGTCAAACGCCTTTCCATAAAAAGTATTATATTGAAATAGACTAATTCTAAAAATGAAATTGTAAGATTGGGCAAATATGGAGAGTCGGTTAATTGCCTGCTGTGTGAAGTCCGCATGTTATAACTATTTTGTTTCGGGCATGTAACTAGTAGCCTAGTATCGAAGCTGTAACCAACTACTATGGTACATTAGGGATAGCCTCTGCAACCAAAATTGGGTGGGGGGATACCGGAGTCTGTATAGCTCGCATTGAAGCTCATCCATATTAGTAGGCTGATGTACACTGGGTTTGGGGGTTTTAAGTTTTTGTTTTTTAACTCGGTGCGTTTTTTATTTGGGACATTGTGTACCTCTTTTACTTTATGGAGCTCTTCATTTTGAGGAGTTATTTATGATATTTAATATTGCAGATTCGTCTGGCTTGCATCATGACATTGACAGGGCATTGACCATCCCGAGTTTCTAAAGCCCCATCGTTAATGGCCAATTCATGCAATCTCCTAGCCAGTCATGCAATCTCCAACTCCTTCTCATCTCTTCATATGCCCTTTCATGATTATATAAAGGTTCAAAGCAAAAATGGGTCCCTAGCCCTTTAAAAATATATGTTACGCAAACAAACTGTTGTGTTCATGGTTGCACATGATATAGAGTCGCGCCAAAGACAAAACTTGGGAAAAACTTTACTGACCAACTCCTTGGCTGTTTTCACTTAAATCAGGATTCAGAGCGTGCCTTGCAATAGTCGCCTGAGTTAATTTGCTATTTGATCTGAAACGTCATGTTGGCTACCCAGTGCGTAAAACCGCATAGCTGAAGGTGCGCATGAGTGAGTGATGACCATTAGATGATTATCTTGTATTTAGCATTGGACCCATAGCATTAGTCAAATTTAGGTGAAAAATAACTGTGAATTGTCGAAATGTTTTCAACCTCTCCTGGGCCAGTGGGCATTAGCCTATCTGATGTAAATTATTGTCACGGTAATAATTTTAATTATTTGTAGCTAGGTAGCATAGAAATGGTAAACTTGTGGCATTTCACAATTAAGAGGAAAAAGTTGGTCTATAATTTCAACTCAGTCTCCCCAAGACGATAGGTCATTATTATTGGTCAACTCATGCGTCCGAACGTTCATGGACTATTTATTTTGGACTCCCAACAAGAGTGTTTAGGGAGGACGGTGGAATTACTCTCCAAGAGGGCGTTTTAGAATGACAGTACCTCTTTGGTGTACTAAGACCCTATAATTAGGCCACATCTTTTTAGGCATTGTCCTGCGGTAAATGGCCTAGTATTTCACTGTTTCAAAAACCAGTCGGCTGACTGTGCCCTATTTTGTGTGCGACCTATTGCATTTCTTTTGTTTGCATTTATGTACACGTTTAAAATGGAAGCGTGTCAGCTCAACAGAGAATGCATTTCGAATAGGCCTACACATTTTCTTCCACATTGTGTAGGCCTATTGGCTCATGCAAAATGGCCAAATCATGTGTACCCCGCATAGGCCTACTTGTACGATAGTCATTTTGACAAATAGCCTGGTGGTTTCTGTTAATAAATTCTTACATTTCCACCATAGAGCAATCTCCATACGTCATCCATTTTCTAGCAGTGCCTGACTTACAATAGCCTACATGGTAGGGAGCGGTGGCAGTCCTTGCACCATGCACAACCGCCATGCAGTGTCGGTTTTATCGCTCCAGCTGATGGAGTGAAGGTTCTGAGTAAAGGTTGTAATTAGATAGGCCACTCTCATGCTGTGATTGTTTCTCACTTGTGAGGGATACCCAGATTATCCCGAGCACTAATAAATGAGCAGGAGACAATGGTGGCCAGACAGGCCCGCTACCCCCTCCGCCTCTCGCTGCTCTCGCTGTCAGCCACAGCAAAACAGGGCTGGCGTGGAGGAAACCACACGATTTCAAGTCAAGAGTCATACAGACCAGACCACAGCCAATTATTAATGAGGTGCTTCAATAGGCCTATATGGTGGTATTAAAGATCGAATAGATTTAGTTTTATGCGTTTTGTTTTGCAGGCTCTTATAGACCGCATAAGCCTATAGGCCTATACATGTCAATATTGAAGGGCTACATTGGTTGTTTTTTATTGATTCTATTGGACAGTATGGCATCGTATATCCCTTAATTGGTAGACTTCGTCTATTTGTGGTGTGTCACCCTGCACCCGGTTAACAGACGTTTCTTAAAATGTTGACATAGAGGCTACCTCACATTTTCTTTCTACCTTTATAAGGTGCACATTTTCCGTTATTTGGGTTATGTTGCCTAAAGGTTAGGTTAAATTAAGTCACAAAAAATGTTAGGCTACATTTGATGTCTTATCATCCCAACATAGTTTCGTGATCCAGAATCCGTTTTTCGTTGTAGGCCTATATTGCTTGCAATTGTAGCCTATAGTTTTTTCTTGTAAAGAATGGTTACTAATTCAATGTGGATGCGTGTAGCCTATAGGCCTAGTCTATTTTTTCTGTATTAAATGCATGGCTAAGTTATACATTTAGATAGGCCTATAACATGATAATAAACGTGTATTTGGCCACAACCTTCTTAGGACAGTCTTTACCTATCTCTGCAATATGCCCTGGTATGCATTTACGCATTGTGCATATAATTTCGTTTTACGATTGAGATAGTAACCCATCTCTCGTAGCCTACGGTAGGCCTACATGAGATGTATGCTTTAGCATTGTGTCAGTTTGGCAATAACGCCCCCTTTAAAAAGTAGTGAGATTCGTAAAGGGGTATGCCACATTGACATTTTTATTATGCCTGAATGTGACATCATTATGGTTATCATGTGATGTTGTTGTTGTTGTTTGTGTTGTGCACATTGCATATAGCTTATTAGTCTGCTGGTGGTCAATGCCGCAACAGAAGAGCTCACACCTGGTTTGCAAACGGTATTTGATTTACTAAAGATTTCTTGGGTATTCGCACGTCCGCACCAGTCTAATCCCCCCAGACAAAACATCGCGCCCTGACAGCAACCCTATACCTTCCCCTGAATGGACACTGGCCCGACGAAGGAAATCAGATATTTACCCAAAGCAGTCAATTTTCAACGAATTCCAAGGGATTTATTATTTAAAACACCTACATTTTACATTTAGCAGACGCTCTTATCCAGAGCGACTTAAAGTTAGTGAGTGCATACATTTTCATACTGCCCCCCCGTGGGAATCGAACCCACAACCCTGGCGTTGCAAGCGCCATGCTCTACCAACTGAGCTACAGGAGGCCCTATTGCAATAGTTGGCAAAGAAAGAATGATGGTAATCGGCAAAGCGAAAGCCAGGGCATGTCAATTATGCCTCTTATGGGTATAGTAGTCTTGTGCTTTCATGCGTTCAGTAACCTGATAAATCTAGGCCACTTTTTCCTATGATTGTAAGTGTAGCCTCGTTAAACACTTCCAATGAAGTTTGTCACTCATAACATCAATTGAGTCTGATTATTGTATATTAACGCAAAATAAAAGACAATCCGTAGGTTATTATGAACATTCACATTTAGCTGTATCCTATCTAATTTTGTTAAAATCTGAAAGAAATGTTGCTTATGTAAATGATATTAGCCAATAACTCATGTATGGTTATGTAAAATTGATGTTATGCATTTATATATTAATGTGCTCCTTCAGGGTAGGTGGAAATATTGATAACCCTTAAGGCCATGCATGCATACAACCCAAACCTGTCACATTTCTACAGACCTGCAATGTGCCTGCTAAATGACTAATAAAATGTTATGCAAATGTTTATTGTAGACTAGCCTATAGGCCAACATGAATCGAGAAGTAAGAATTCACTGAATTCAGTCCAAGACTGTCTACTTTGGAAGATGCTGTGGCTACGTTGTTGTGTAGTCGTCGTCGTCGCCCCCCCCCAATATGAAAAAATCTGTTTTGATACATTTCATGTGTCTGCGTATACAACTTCAAGCGTTTTTCAGATAATTTTTAAATGTACATTGGTTAGGCTTGGCCTACGTGTGCATATACTGATATACTGCAAACCGTTCTGATTCCCTAACCCTATTTTTCCTGTTTTTCTTTTGGCTAGGATTTTCTGAGACGTCACAAGAAGTTACTGCCATGGATTGAGAACCTCCACTACAAAAGTTGACGACGCACAGGGAAGGATTTGTGAATGGACGCTGTGTACGGTCTGTGCCAGCTCATAGATCATATGCGCAGTGAGACCGTTGCAGATGTGCCTTATTCGCCACCCTCCCTCTCCCACCCCGGCCACCGTTCCTCCCTATGAATGGGGTCGCTAAGATATCAGCTCTGTCACCAGGGGTCGGCCCAAAGCCGCCAGCTTCCTGTGCCCTTTCAAAACCTGAAAGCACGTCTCTCGCATTTGATGATTCTGTATAATTTCTGTGGTTTGTCTCGGTGAGAGCTGCGTTTTTTCATTCTAGGTCACTCAAGAGCAGAACAGTAATATCACAAGTCAAAGGACTGATCAAATCCACACACCATCAATCCTGGCCTAAAACATCCCCGTCTTTATTTTTGCCTGTTCTTAGTAGCCTAACTGTGTTTCCAGATTTCTATGAAATATGACCTATAATTAATTACAACATGAGTGAAATAGTTTTCCTTCCAAAAATGTTTAATTAATTATGTTAAAAAGCAGTTTACTGTGTTTGAATGGTGTGGGCATACCCTACCACAACAACAGAATGATTTGGGCATATAAGCCTTCCCGTCATGAAAAAGATTTAATGCGAGTAGACCGCTGATGCAAGCTCAGCGAATAAGCAACATGAGCCGTCATGTTCTATGAGGAAATAGCAAGCATTTATATATATAATTGATATATTGCAGGTTAGCGTTTAATGTCATGAATCTTGTTCTGGAGGCAGCTCTGCCGAGTGGTCACTAGCTGGCACAGCCACAAAGTAATAAAAGCAACATTTAAATGTAACCTTAAGCACATTGCTAACCCTAATGCCTAACCATAACCTTAAATTAAGACCAAAAAGCTAAGTTATGTTTTCATGCATTTTTACAATATATCCAATTTTGACTTTGCAGCTTGCCCATCTAGCGGAAATCGCTCAGTTCTGCCTCAAGGACAAGACTCATCCCAATAAACGTCAATCTGCCTTTGAGATAGACGTTTATGGTGATGTTTTTAAAGTTTTTTTTTTCTTCTTCAATTTATGTTTTGGCCACAAAAACTACTATAGGACGAGTCAACAACATTATTTGCGTATAAGTTCACAGAATGTTAACTTTTAAAAGTGAGATTTTCACTGGACAGTTACTTTAACTTAAAGTTCATCAAAGTTGGAGTGTAGTCTATGTGACGGGACCAGAGGTTATAGCTTATATTGAAGCTCCAAAATCCAGCTTTGATTCTTTACCTTATATGTAGGCTAAATTATTGAGGGGTGTCCCATCCCCGTCCATTGTTTTAGGATAAATGTTTCCTCAAGCACACAGACCGCATCACCGTCGGGGTCTTGCCTACCGAATGGCCACTTGAAACTGTTGGGTGGAGATCATTTATAGGTTTAATAACTCTGCAATGCTATGTTGACTGATGCGATCAACGAAGTTATTTATTTATTATTGACACATTTTATTTAGGTTGCTTTAGATTAAGATGCAGACAATTTTGTGGGGAAACAATTTCTAGCTTTGGTAAAGTCAGTGTACTCCATTTAAAGTTTAGAGCCACAAGAAACACAATACGTATGGTAGTAATATGGCCTATATTTGAAACGTACACACTTTCGTTCCTTCCTTAACTGAAGTAGGCCAAGGCTATCCTAAAAAGTGCCATGGATGTAGGTCTAAAATCGATTCCAAATAATTGCCGACCATGAAATTATGTTCTAGGCCTATATGTTAAGAGGGTCAGTATGCTGCTAACAGCTTAGTTTCCTCCACTGTCCGACTGCCCCATACTGGTCTCGAACCAGTGATCCTCTGCTTGACAATGTTCCAACGGGTTGAGCCACCCAAATGGTACCAAATGGACGGCTCCATCCGCAATATTTGTGGAGTGAGCTTAATGTACATTTTTAACTCTGTTACACATGCCCCTATACAATTAATTTAAAACTGACATCAAACGCATTTTTCACTGTCAATCAATAGTCAACGCAAAGACAACATGCTTGTATTTCTAATTGTTTGCAAAAGCATCAGGCTATGATTTCTGGTCTAATGTGATATTCTTCTAATGTGGTCAGAAATCCTGTTAAAGTTGTGAAAATATATTATCACAAATGTGTTCCAGAAGAATACAGAAGGCTGAGCTGTCATTGTCATCCACGTTTCTATTTATGACAATTGAACCAAGAACTTTTGATAATTATTTATAAAATAAATGGAGCTTATTTCAGTATAAACAATGTTGTATTCAATCGACGTATATCATACCACAAATATGCCTATATGTAAAAATATAGGATTACATTGACTAATTAAAGTTTTAATGTCAGTGTCAAATGCAGGTAACACTTTACATGCAATTAGTCTATTGTGTTTTTCGTCCTGATTCAGAATATAGTTTTTGTTACAGTGCAGTTTGGTAATCAAGTATATATCAAACTTATCAGTTAATAGTTTGAGTTCCACTCATAGCCTTTAAGGAAACTTTGTATGGGCCATAAATGTTTGGGCGAGAAAAAGCAACCTACAAGTCTACAGTGTAGCCTAATGGAAAGGTTTAGGATTCGCTTGAGTGCTATGTAGTTTACTGTTAGTAACATTTGACGAAATTGCTTTTTTAAATTAAAGTGTTATTGGACTTCATATTGTAGGCCGATTTCACCACCACTCTTGGAGCCTTGCCATGTTGACGTTTTTATTCACCAATGGTAACATATAGGCTTACCTACCTCGTCATATTGATGAACACCAAAGCGCGCATATACACATCTACGTTTATACAGCCGGTCAGTCAGACGTTTCACGTGTCACGACGACTTACTTGTGACAGCAAAGAATAAACGCCACGTGGGGGCTATTTCCATGAGGTTTATGGCTTTAGACTGTCATATAGAACAAATATCATGCAAGGGGACGGGGCACTTTATGAACTTGATGAATGGCAATTTGCACTGAAAATCTGCCCGCTAATAAAACCACGTCGAGCTGAACAATATACCCATGTATTGTAAACATGCTGAAAGGTCGACTGCACAAACGTCCAACATCAATAAAGTTGAGGTATGTTAGGCTACCTGTTCCAACTTCTATAACTTCTATTGCGGGCCCCCGCCCACGCATATGGTCCTTGAATCCTTGCCTGTTATACTGCAGTATCCCCGATGCCTCGCGCGTTTTAGATGATCGAAATGCCTCGTGCACCTGTCCAAGGGGGTCTGCAATTAATTACGAGGGACCACGACAAGTAGACAGCTGGGAAGCACTTGTTACTCAAAAGCCACTTCCACAAGACTATTAACTCAATGTATTGGTAACTACAACTCCTTAAAGTTTGCAAAATGGTGTAAAAAGTTGTAAAATCAATTTTATAAAATAATTAGGCCTATGCATAAAGGATTTGCGTAAACTATTACGTAAACCATTATCATAGGTTATCAATAATGGTTATGCGTTAAAGTTATTGGCGACTATCGAATATGTGCACTGAGAGTTCCGCTATAGGCCTACTCAGCTGTTTTGCACCTGGCCTGGCCATTTGACATTATATGTGTTAAAACGTTTGCAATAGTAACTCCGACACATCAACAATAAAATACCAATGTTTTTTTTATATTTTCACTAGAGATATCTTTTTGCTTCAAGCTCAGGTATAGCCCTATATATTTATATTGGCCTAAACTCAAGTTAATGAATTAGCCTAAAGTATGTGTAAAGGTTAATGTAACAGCACTGTGGAATCAGAAAATAAATATAGCATAAAGGGACAATTTTATCCCAACCTTATTAGTGCGTCCGCTTCTGTTTTGGGCAAGCACTCTCTCATCGAATGTCTCCTCCAGTCACAAATGTGAGTGGCCAGTTGCGATATGCTTTTAGGTCCTGCTTACTTGAATTTAGGAAAGAGGTCAATCGTTACGAGAGGCTATTCGACCCCTCTTCTTGTGTGGCATCATGCCCTTGCACTGTCCCCAGTTTTAACTTGCCAAAATAGTGCTGCAGGATCTCATGAAAGCACATTGCTGGATGACGCACCTTTCACCCCTCTCTCCACCCGAATGGTTTTTACCCCCAACGGTGAAATGTGGTGATGGTGACTGTTTCATCGACAGGTGGTATTCGTAAATGACCTCATTTCACAACGATGTTTCATTACACTGGTGTCAGAAGTGGGATTATTATTGTCTGATTTATAACTCTTGAGTGACTTTAAAGATGATTTTCTTGATAATAATATATGCCTAATCCGTCTGATTTTGCAGGTGATAAACTGGGTAACATATACTATTCTTGAACTTTTACATGTGTTGCATATAGGCCTATATGTTAATTCTGTATGTCACACTTTAAACAAACTATAACTCAAAAAGCTTTACAGGGCATAACTTCTTAAGAGCACATCATAAATGTTTTACAAATAATACACATTGACTTAAATTGTTTATTTAGGTCAATGTGTATTAAGCAGAGAGGGGATTGGAAGTTAGTTGTCTATGCTGCTTTGGGGTCCAAAAATAAACCATTTTGAAGGTTTTGTTACTAACACGATCGGTGCTGAAGTAATTCTGAAACTTTTAGAAACTTTTTAGGGGTGTTTTTATGGTGAGAACTCGAGTGAGATTTCTAATCCATTAAACATGGCCAATAATGTATTCGTTAAATGCCCTCTTAATTCTGTGGTGAAATTCGTTGGACAATATCACTTCATTTATATGCATGAATTTCAGCCATATCTGTGGCCATGTGAGCTGCCGAACACCCACTTTCACTACCATGACCCTTAGGCCTATATCTCAGTCTCAACATGTGTTTCTCAAGTTGTTCGGGGTAACCTGCACTTTTTTCGTCTGGTGCTCTGTTCTTGCATCCTGTACCTCGAACGTGAATATGTAATTCGTATTGAACGAATGTATATCAGATTGAATACTTGTAATATAGGGTAATGAATATTTTTGCTAACTTTCTGCACTGGTGCATGCTAGCCGGTCGTGTGTTCATTATATCGATGACCAATAAAATATAACTCCATTATGAATTCAGACAGTTCTTGTCCTTTTTTGTTGTGGTAAATCTATTTTCTAACTTTCTAATATTTTTGGAAAGTGGAAGCCCTATCACATGATAGTTGTGTTTGCACAATGCTGTTTTTGTGGATGATATCTGCATGCCTTTTGTGAATTATATTTACATGAATATCATTGTGCATCGATTATTCAAAACCCTGCAACGAAAGGCGCACATTGATGAATTCTATTTACCAACGCAGCGCTACGTTTAAACTTCATTAGGTTGTTATATGCTGGACCGGTTTACCAGACGCTAATCCGCACCGTAATATGAGATGTGTGTGTGCTTTGTGTTTAATTTGCACTCTAAAGGATTTGTTTGGATGAAATGCATAATGTGGCATCACCTGAGGTTTTTCATGTACAACGCATGATTGTCCTGTGGCGGGAAAATAAAAACGTCAGAAGCAGCATACAGCACATGGGATAAAGACAGAGCAGGCAAAGAAAGCCCTTAATCTCCATTTATGCATGTTTTCTTTCCTATTCCAATTGTAAGGGATATGTTGAGTTAAAATACATGGTAGATATTTACATTTCTATTCTATTCACTTCCATCACTGCCATTCTTGTGGTATATTTTCACATATTTGTATACTCACAGCACTTGCTTGAGGGTTCCACTTAATTATAAAGTAGTTATATACACTGAGTGTACAAAACATTAGGAACACCTGCTCTTTCCATGACATAGACTGACCAGGTGAATCCAGGTGAAAGCTATGATCCCTTATTGATGTCATCTATTAAATCCACTTCAATCAGTGTAGATGAAGGGAGAAGACAGGTTAAAGAAGGATTTTTAAGCCTTGAGACAATTGAGACATGGATTGTGTATGTGTGCCATTCAGAGGGTGAATGGGCAAGACAGAATATTTAAGTGCCTTTGAACAGGGTATGGTAGTAGGTGCCAGGCTCATCAGTTTGAGTGTGTCAAGAACTACAACGCTGCTGGGTTTTTCACACTCAACAGTTTCCCATGTGTATCAAGAAAGGTCCACCACCCAAAGGACATCCAGCCAACTTGACACAACTGTGGGAAGCATTGGCGTCAACATGGGCCAGCATCACTGTGGAACGCTTTCGACACCTTGTAGTCCAGGCCCTGACGAATTGAGGCTGTTCTGAAGGCGAAAGGGGGTGCAACTCAATATTAGGAATGTGTTCCTGATGTTTTGAACACTCAGTGTATTCATCATAGTTGGAATGCTTAGATGTCAATTTTCTGCTTATACCATGGTATATTTTCAGATGTTTTAAATGATTAGTTCTATTAGCTCTGCTGTTGTGATATTGCAACCAGACATTTATACAGAAGGTGCAATATTATACTGAATTGGCCTCTGCACTGGTCTATTCAAGTTCTAGGGGGCATTGACCACCATAAGCCAACTACAACACTGATTACAGTCTCCTAACTAAATTAATTAATAGTGAAAACAGTCAGAGTGGATCAGATATCAATCACATTTATTTTATGAAGCCCTTTTTACATCAGCAGTTGTCACAAAGTGTATATCGCATTAAGAAGAATGTGTGGAAGATTGGAGAGAGTGCAACATTAACGACTACCATTTGAATGGGATCTGCAAGGTAATTTGACCTAAAATGGAGTTCATTTGCGGCAGTTCAGTCAGCTCCTTTGTGGCATCCACTGTAATTCATTATTCCATGCTGACCCAGACAGGGAAGGAGAGATGGGACTGAGAAAGTGAGGCAGGACATGATTGACTCTGCTCTTATGTGCGTCCCAAATGGCACCCTATTCCCTACATAGTGCACTACTTTTGACCAAGACCTGCTCACCAAAAAAATGATGGCTCTATATAGAGCCAAATAAGGGTTATTTGGCTTCTAACCATAGTGGATCCCTTTTTGGTGGTGTATAGAACCTTTTTCTTTAAGGTTCTATAAAGAACCATGCTCATAAGGTTCTAAATGGAACCGTATGGTGCTATAAAGAAACCTTTCCTAAGATTATATAAAGACCCATTAATAAAAGGTTCTATATAGCACCAAAAAAATGGTTCTGCTATGGTTACAACCCTTTTTGAGGCTATATAGTGTAGAACAATTTTTTATGGTTCTTCATAGAACCTTTATGGAGAATGGTTCTATAAAGAACCTTCCTTAATCTTCTTTGTAGATCCTTTTGAAGAACCATACAGGGTTATCATTCTGGTTAGCCTTATTATATTGTTAAAATTCCTTAGGTGTTATTATGTTAATTGACAAGTTAAATTAGGTGTACTAGCTCGGGAACGGCTGGGGGTCGCTAAGGAGATAATTTAGAACCACTGAGTTAGACAACAGTTCTCAATTGACAAAAGGTGTCACGCCCTGGCTCTGGGGACTCTTATATGTTGAGCCAGGGTGTGGAGTTTCTATGTGTTATTTTCTATGTTGTGTTCTAGATCGTGTTTTCTATGTTGGCCAGGGTGGTTCCCAATCAGAGGCAGCTGATTCTCGTTGTCTCTGATTGGGAACCATACTTAGGCAGCCTTTTGGCACTAGTTTATTGTGGGATCTTGTTCCGCAAGGTTTGTGTATTTAACCTAGGACTTCACGTATCGTTTATTGTTTTGGTTCGTTGTGTGTACACTAATAAAAGTATGTACGCCTATCACGCTGCGCCTTGGTCCGCTTCATCATGTGTCAACGATCGTGACAAAAGGCCTTACGTGTGTCTTTCACAAGACATCGTCACTGGCCATAGTCATTTTTAACATGTAATCGCATAACTCAACAGATTAGATCAACTTGAATGACACTGTCACTTAAGGTTGCACAAACAGAGCTGTGAGCAAACCATGTCCCAAAATATTTGAATAAGTCGCCTACCCTACATATTAATTATCACCAAAAGAGGAAATAACTATTTTCTGAACTGCAAACAACCATTGAAGGGCTCAAAGGGTTCATTAGGATTCCACAGAACCATCACGACTCAAATAACCAACTCATCATCAAGCTTTGATTATTTGAATCAGCTGTGTAGTGCTAGGGCAAAAACCAAACGTGCACCCTGGTGGGGCCCCAGGACCGAGTTTGGGAAACCCTGCGTATAGGCCCTGGTCAAAAGTATCGCACTATATAGGGAATAGGGTGACATTTGGGATGTTGATCTAGTGTAAGGAAGACTCAGTAAACCTGAACGGCCCACCATCACTGAGAGGAGGACATTTAAAGCTCTTTAAGAACCATTTGCAGAGAAAAAGCTGCAAGTTTGCTTTGTTGTTCTTCAAACTCAATCTTTTACTTGACCTTTTTGAGATGTGTGACTCACTGGCTTCATCTAAAATGCACGCTATTCTCAATCTCTATGGGCCCTGTTCAAAGGTAGAGCACTAAAATAGGGAATATGCTGCTATTTGGGACGCAGGTATTGTTTTTGGGTGTTCCCTTGAATGCATTTGTATTCCTCTTGAATTGTGACAGTAAATTGTAAAAACTGGAGTTGCTCTAGTATTGGGTTCCATTAATGAATTGTGGGTTTCCTGGAGCCATTAGTGGTGATATCTGTCCAGCTATACTTTTTAGTATGACTTTGTATGCCACTGCAAACTCACTCACTGACTGAAAATTAGCTTCTGTGTGTAAAGCATGCTTTTCTTGGATATGATGGAATCCTGTTGCCCTTTACTTTTGCAGTCCACTTCCTGGTCTTCATCGGTTCATGTGATTCACTAGTAGATGTCTATGGCTGTGTCCCAATCCAAACGCAGCTGCCTGCTGCCTACCTGCCCCCAAAGGCACCTACCTTTATAGACAGCACTTTTCCAGTAGGTAACTGCCATTTGGGATGGGATTAGAAGGCAGCATCACATAAGGCATTTGGGTTCCACTGAGTGCTAGACGTTTCTTTACATTGTAGCCAGTGTAGCGAGAAGGGTGCAATTGCGGCCTGCTATTTTGGGCGTTCCTGCATGTGGCCATTCCTGCATCTGCAGGAACCCCTCTTTATACTTATATTGGTCCATTTTAAGCTAGGACTCTGTTACTCAGGGGGTGGTGGGGGCGCTCCAGTACAGTAGGTGGCGGTAATGCACCATAACGTTAGACGCCAGCCACCGATAAACCCCACAGAAGAAGAAGCGGCGGGGGTGACAACGGTAGCTAGCTAGTACATCAGTAGACTGTGTCCTTCGCCCTCGCCTGTCGGTCACTGCTTTACCGCAGTTCTGTTAACGACGGTGAGGGCAGGCATTCGGCAGGCGTTAGCGAAGGACACTGTGTGAAGGACTAGCAAGGAGGACACCGGTACACAGCAGGCAGGAGGGACACCGGTAGCTAGCTAACTAGGACACCGGTAGACTGTGTCCTTCGCCCCCCCAAAATCTGATAATACTTTTATTTCCCTTTTGACCCACAAAAGGGAAATAGCGGTAGGTGGGGTGACACCGATAGCTAACTAGCTAGTTAAGGTACTGGTAGACTGTCCTTCGCTCCCGCCTTTCGGGGACTGCTTTCCCACAGTTCTGTTAATGACAGCGAGGGCAGGTGTTCGGCAGGTGGGAGCACACTATTGACTGTTGCAGCGTGAGCAACTAGGGCTAGTAATTCAGTGAACAACTATCCCAAAATGGAAATACCTGTCGCAAATAACAAGACAAGTAACAGAATCGATCTCCTCAGTACCTGTTAATGAATTAAGTTGACACTGAATCAGAATAATTATCCTACGGTATAGGGTCTTCCTCTCGCATATTGCTTGGTCTGCTGCTCCATCGTTATGGACATGACAGGTAAGCCTGCATGCATACAGGCTACTATTTTTTGAGGTAGCTAAATAAGCTATTTTACTGACTGTTGAAGAATGATTAATAGCCAAATAGGGGTCTTTCACTGTGAAGCTAATACTGCATTAAAGCTGCTAATGTTTTTTTCTGAGTAGGCTTGCATTGTGATTAATTCATACAACTATCACACCTGTGCATATTATTAAATGACACTGATGTTCAAGATAACATGGTTTTATATTAGTTTATAAATTATATTGAAAGGTGATATGATGCAATCCAACTATGTAGATTAGAAGGCCAATGCTACTTCATCCTAATGTAAGCTAAATGCATTGAATACAAAACAAATACTGGCATGTGATAAAGGATAACATGTCCAATATAAATATTCTCTTAATTTGAACAGTTGTCCAATTTCTTTGATTTGTTAGATTTTATAGTGAACTGTGTCTGTCTGTCTGTCTGTCTGCGTGTGTTTGGGCTAATACCTTATCACAAAACGAAGAAACAATTCAGTCATTCTTGTCCAAGTTGTAATCGTCCCCACCAAATATTTGTTGAATCAGTACAGAGAGACAGTTGACTCCTTGTCCTTTCTCCAGCCAAGACATTGGTTGATATTATCAGTCTTACCACTAGGAGGTCCACAGCTGTCAAGTCTAGGATGTCTAGGCAAACAGGATGAATACTGTCATCTGGTGGTAACCAAAGCAATCACCACTGAATTGTTATTGTCTTTTGCATATTAAGGGTACATAGGCCACTGCGCTCTCACACACACACATTTAATGGTATGCTTTTCCCAGTGCAGAGGGAGAAATGTCTTCATCTCCATTTTTTAAATGTAGGCCACGAATACATCCCTTTAATTTGAAAACATCAAAAAATGCATTTGGAGAAAAACTCCCATGTAGCGAGACCAGCTTCAGTTAGAAGCACTTAGAGCTTACAGAGAGAGAGGGAGCATTGAGAAGCATATCAAAGAGGGTTGTCAGTGTATATGACAGGGCCTGGGAAAGTTATATGTGTATCACAGGCTGAGCGGGCTGACAGCAGTCCCCGGGCCAGGCTCTGTTGTACAGAGGCCCCTGTAGAGAGATGGGAGGGGGAGACAGGACAGGCCCTACTGACGGGCCCCACACCCGCTGAGCCAACTCCAGGTGAGGGGGTACATCCACTCTAGTGTGCCACGGGCAAAACACACATGTGCGCACGAGCGCATATAAGCTTACACACACACACACACACACACACAAAGAGCATCAGCTGCCCCACTGCACCACAAAATATACTTTAGCCTAAATTCGAAGCAATGCCTATTTTCAGAATCAGAATCTCTATAATAGAACCTATGTTTTTTTCTGCTTTGCTGTTATAACATCTTCAAATCCTAAAATCGTTCTGCTTTGCATAACATATAACATCTACTGGCATGAAAGTTGAACCCAATGTGTTTGTCCTATGTCAAAATAACATCCCAAAGGTCTTCATGGTGGTTTGACCTGCTAACAGCCATAAACAAAATATCCTTTACAGGGGGGAAGTGTGTTGATCTATCCAGTAACCCAGTTGAATTAGAAATGGCTGTGGGGTGGGTATGTGCCAGTTTCAGGTTGATACATCGAATGAATTCACTAACCCCTCCTGGACTGTCTAGGGATCCTGTCTGGATTTCAGATCAAATAGACAGTGTTGGTGCTTCGCCAAATCTCTCAGCAAATGACTACCTACCCCTGTGGAGAATCTGTCCTGTAGAGAAAACAGTATTTGCATCACAAATGGCACCCTATTCCCTACAAAGAGCACTACTTTTTAGTGTTTTAGTGAGGTCTGAGAAATTTGAATAAAGTTAAAGCTCTTTTACTGCATTTCTGTATAATTTAAAAACTCTAAAATGCTATTTGAAGAACAGCAAAAACAAGCAAAAATGACCCCAGCCATTGTCACATTGGTTGCTGTAGCTTGATTCACCTCAGTCAATCTACAAACACATAGCCGATTAGCTACAGTATACTATTAACAGCTACACATTAATTCACATTAACGCAGCACTGGGATTAAAAACTATAATTTAATACGTACAGAGGGATCTGTTAGCAGAAAAAGTATTTTATTAACAAAAGGTAAACAAATAAGTTTGCTTTACAGAACAACTTTTGTTGCAGTTTTACAGCTATTTTCCTGCAATTCTACACATTTTGCCATGGGGTGGGGAGAAGTTGCCATGGCGCCTAGTGGCAGCCTTGGCAGAGAGCTCATGTAAATTCTGTACATACAGTGGGGGGAAAAAGTATTTAGTCAGCCAACAATTGTGCAAGTTCTCCCACTTAAAAAGATGAGAGAGGCCTGTAATTTTAATCATAGGTACACATCAACTATGATAGACAAATTAAAAAAAAATTTCCCAGAAAATCACATTGTAGGATTTTTAATGAATTTATTTGCAAATTATGGTGGAAAATAAGTATTTGGTCACCTACAAACAAGCAAGATTTCTGGCTCTCACAGACCTGTAACTTATTCTTTAAGAGGCTCTTCTGTCCTCCACTCGTTACCTGTATTAATGGCACCTGTTTGAACTTGTTATCAGTATAAAAGACACTTGTCCACAACCTCAAACAGTCACACTCCAAACTCCACTATGGCCAAGACCAAAGAGCTGTCAAAGGACACCAGAAACAAAATTGTAGACATGCACCAGGCTGGGAAGACTGAATCTGCAATAGGTAAGCAGCTTGGTTTGAAGAAATCAACTGTGGGAGCAATTATTAGGAAATGGAAGACATACAAGACCACTGATAATCTCCCTCGATCTGGAGCTCCACGCAAGATCTCACCCCGTGGGGTCAAAGTGATCAAAAATCCCAGAACCACACGGGGGGACCTAGTGAATGACCTGCAGAGAGCTGGGACCAAAGTAACAAAGCCTACCATCAGTAACACACTACGCCAACAGGGACTCAAATCCTGCAGTGCCAGGCCCATCTGAAGTTTGCTAGAGTGCATTTGGATGATCCAGAAGAGGATTGGGAGAATGTCATATGGTCAGATGAAACCAAAATATAACTTTTTGGTAAAAACTCAACTCGTCGTGTTTGGAGGACAAAGAATGCTGAGTTGCATCCAAAGATCACCATACCTACTGTGAAGCATGGGGGTGGAAACATCATGCTTTGGGGCTGTTTTTCTGCAAAGGGAGCAGGACGACTGATCCGTGTAAAGGAAAGAATGAATGGGGCCATGTATCGTGAGATTTTGAGTGAAAACCTCCTTCCATCAGCAAGGGCATTGAAGATGAAACGTGGCTGGGTCTTTCAGCATGACAATGATCCCAAACACACCGCCCGGGCAACGAAGGAGTGGCTTCGTAAGAAGCATTTCAAGGTCCTGGAGTGGCCTAGCCAGTCTCCAGATCTCAACCCCATAGAAAATCTTTGGAGGGAGTTGAAAGTCCGTGTTGCCCAGCGACAGCCCCAAAACATCACTGCTCTAGAGGAGATCTGTATGGAGGAATGGGCCAAAATACCAGCAACAGTGTGTGAAAACCTTCTGAAGACTTACAGAAAACGTTTGACCTGTGTCATTGCCAACAAAGGGTATATAACAAAGTATTGAGAAACTTTTGTTATTGACCAAATACTTATTTTCCACCATAATTTGCAAATGAATTCATAAAAAATCCTACAATGTGATTTTCTGGATTTGTTGTCTGTCATAGTTGATGTGTACCTATGATGACAATTACCGGCCTCTCTCATCTTTTTAAGTGGGAGAACTTGCACAATTGGTGGCTGACTAAATACTTTTTTCCCCCACTGTATTTAATCATATTTAAACGTTTTTATAAATTGTTTATTTTTCAATAGCTAAATGAGTGCAGATCAAGTCTTGATATCATGAATTGGACTCCTGCCCGTAAATTGATGAAAATCAGCATCGTCAACAAGCTAGTTAATGCTAGCTAGAAGGTGTGCGTTTTCATTTGAATTACACCTACTGACTTTGAGTTGTTTTTCACCATCGGTGACCCAAGAGTAGTCTATGCATGCAGAGTTGGCAGTGGGCCAGCTATTTCATTGCTCAGGAGGATACTTCTGAAGTACGGAGTGGGCTGTACTATGTGGGGAGCTAAAATTTCATCAGAGTCCCAATACAGAGAATCTGCAGACGGCGGAGACGCCCTGATGACCTCGAGCTGCCTGCCTACCTGCCCTTGGACATGCTGACCTGACCACCACCTCCGACCACCACCTCCGCTGACCATCTAGTTTTGAGCTTCCAGATCCTCTCATGACCGCGGCTGCCCACCTGCTGCAAGAAGCACTCAAACAGACTTGATCTAGATGATCTAGCCTATATTTAATTTTAAATGAGTTCTTGTTGTTTTTTTGTATTATTATTATTTTTTATTTTTTCTAGGGGGTAGATCAGCTTAATGTTGCAGATAGATTGTAAATTACATCAATGTAATTGTCTGCATCACTTCCAATCCCCCATGTTTATATATATATACAGTGAGGGAAAAAAGTATTTGATCCCCTGCTGATTTTGTACGTTTGCCCACTGACAAAGAAATGATCAGTCTATAATTTTAATGGTAGGTTTATTTGAACCGTGAGAGACAGAATAACAACAATAAAATCCTGAAAAACGTCAAAAATGTTATCAATTGATTTGCATTTTAATGAGGGAAATAAGTATTTGACCCCCTCTCAATCAGAAAGATTTCTGGCTCACAGGTGTCTATAATACAGGTAACGAGCTGAGATTAGGAGCACACTCTTAAAGGGAGTGCTCCTAATCTCAGCTTGTTACCTGTATAAAAGACACCTGTCCACAGAAGCAATCAATCAATCAGATTCCAAACTCTCCACCATGGCCAAGACCAAAGAGCTCTCCAAGGATGTCAGGGACAAGATTGTAGACCTACACAAGGCTGGAATGGGCTACAAAACCATCGCCAAGCAGCTTGGTGAGAAGGTGACAACAGTTGGTGCGATTATTTGCAAATGGAAGAAAAACAAAAGAACTGTCAATCTCTCTCGGCCTGGGGCTCCATGCAAGATCTCACCTTGTGGAGTTGCAATGATCATGAGAACGGTGAGGAATCAGCCCAGAACTACACGGGAGGATCTTGTCAATGATCTCAAGGCAGCTGGGACCATAGTCACCAAGAAAACAATTGGTAACACACTATGCCGTGAAGGACTGAAATCCTGCAGCGCCCGCAAGGTCCCCCTGCTCAAGAAAGCACATATACAGGGCCGTCTGAAGTTTGCCAATGAACATCTGAATGATTCAGAGGAGAACTGGGTGAAAGTGTTGTGGTCAGATGAGACCAAAATCGAGCTCTTTGGCATCAACTCAACTCGCCGTGTTTGGAGGAGGAGGAATGCTGCCTATGACCCCAAGAACACCATCCCCACTGTCAAACATGGAGGTGGAAACATTATGCTTTGGGGGTGTTTTTCTGCTAAGGGGACAGGACAACTTCACCGCATCAAAGGGACGATGGACGGGGCCATGTACCATCAAATCTTGGGTGAGAACCTCCTTCCCTCAGCCAGGGCATTGAAAATGGGTCGTGGATGGGTATTCCAGCATGACAATGACCCAAAACACACGGCCAAGGCAACAAAGGAGTGGCTCAAGAAGAAGCACATTAAGGTCCTGGAGTGGCATAGCCAGTCTCCAGACCTTAATCCCATAGAAAATCTGTGGAGGGAGCTGAAGGTTCGAGTTGCCAAACGTCAGGCTCGAAACCTTAATGACTTGGAGAAGATCTGCAAAGAGGAGTGGGACAAAATCCCTCCTGAGATGTGTGCAAACCTGGTGGCCAACTACAAGAAACGTCTGACCTCTGTGATTGCCAACAAGGGTTTTGCCACCAAGTACTAAGTTATGTTTTGCAGGGGGTGAAATACTTATTTCCCTCATTAAAATGCAAATCAATTTATAACATTTTTGACATGCGTTTTTCTGGATTTTTTTGTTGTTATTCTGTCTCTCACTGTTCAAATAAACCTACCATTAAAATTATAGACTGATCATGTCTTTGTCAGTGGGCAAACGTACAAAATCAGCAGGGGATCAAATACTTTTTTCCCTCACTGTATATATATATACAGTGGGGAGAACAAGTATTTGATACACTGCCGATTTTGCAGGTTTTCCTACTTACAAAGCATGCAGAGGTCTGTAATTTTTATCATAGGTACACTTCAACTAGCCTTAGACCGTAGCGCCACTACCAAGTTTCGAAATGGCACCTTGGGTATTCTAGTGCTCTAACGCTCAACAGTAAGTTAAGACCCCGACTGAGTTCCTAAACATTTTATGTCGAGATGCGGACCTCGATGTCCTTATACAGTGCATTTGGAAAGTATTCAGACCTCTTGACTTGTTCCACATTTTGTTACGTTACAGCCTTATTCTGAAATGGATTAAATAGTTTTCCCCCCTAATCAATCTACACACAATACCCCATAATGACAAAGCAAAAACAGTTTTTTTTTTATGTTTGCAAATGTATATAAAAAAAAACAGGAAATATATTAAAAAAAACAGGAAATATCACATTTACATAAGTATTCAGACCCTTTACTCAGTACTTTGTTGAAGCACCTTTGGCAGCGATTACAGCCTCGAGTCTTCTTGGGTATGACTCTACAAGCTTGGCACACCTGTATTTGGGGAGTGACTCCCATTCGTATCTGCAGATCCTGTCAAGCTCTGGCAGGTTGGATGGGGAGCGTCGCTGAACAGCTATTTTTAGGTCTCTCCAGAGATGTTCGATCGGGTTCAAGTCCGGGCTCTGGCTGGGCCACTCAAGAACATTCAGAGACTTGTCCCGAAGCCACTACGGCGGTGTCTTGGCTGTGTGCTTAGGGTTGTTGTCCTGTTGGAAGGTGAACCTTCGCTCCAGTCTGAGGTCCTGAGCACTCTGGAGCAGGTTTTCATCAAGGATCTCGCTGTACTTCACTCTGTTAATCTTTCCCTTGATCCTGACTAGTCTCCCATTCCCTGCCGCTGAAAAAAATCCCCACAGCATGATGCTGCCACCACCATGCTTCAACACCAAGACTCTTCCTAGAGCTGGCTGCCCGGCCAAACTGAGCAATTGGGGGAGAAGTGCCTTGGTCAGGGATTGATTATATAGGGAAGTGATTATACATGTAAGAAATATATAATTATGTACAAGTAATAAAACTGAACTGGTATAGTAGTGACAAAAGCACTCAATTATATAATACAAAGGCAATCACAGATTGCAAATCCTCAAGGCCATAGTAAAAATATCCAGTCTACTTCTCTTAATGTATGTTCCTAAACTTTAATGCCTAGTCTGGAAAATAGGAAAATCTGCCATTCATTTGAGGGGTCATAGGTCACCTCCATGTTGCACACCATGTCCAGGAAGTCAGCCAAGAAGTGAGCTTTCACACCCGATTACATTCAGGTGCCTTTTTGTTATCATTACTGATTTCACTGCAACCATGAATATGCTTACTTATTGTAGCATCATGGTACATCATTCAAAACATGGTCACATCATCTGTGATCTCATGTATATTTCGTTTGGGGTTATAGGTGTTGGCTTTCTAATTTCTCAGAGATAAATACTTCTCTTGGTTAATTACAATATTGTGAACACACAATACATGTCATCGGTGACATACTGCTGGTCACTGACATTTTTGCACAGCTCTGAAATGTTTCCCTTTTACGGTCATTTTGTACTCAGGCATAACAAAAAAGCAAACATTGTAGCACCACCTTTTCACCTCGTCTTTTCTGTTAAGACCTGCACAAATCCACACGCACACGTGCACACACACACCTGCAAAAAGCGAATAGTTCACTCTTACACTGTAAAACTGAAACCAGTTAACTTTTCATTTCGAAGAACTGGAAGGGCAAATACTGTCCTGCCATAGTGAGGGAGGAGCTAGTGGCTAGAAGCTAGCCTAATGGTATATGGACCCAAACGGGGATAGCCTAGCGGCTAACTGCTAGCTTAATGCTATTTGGACCCAACAGGTATAGCCTAGTGTCTAACTGCTATCCTAATGCTATATGAACCCTAACAGGGATAGCTTTGCGGCTACCTTCAGGACTAATGCTATATGGACCCTAATAGGGATAGCATAGCGGCTAACTGCTAGCCTAATACTATAAGTTATTTTGGCCACCAGGAGGTGCAGAAGTCATGGCACGTTAGGTCAAGGGTGTTTACATTTACATTTACATTTTAGTCATTTAGCAGACGCTCTTATCCAGAGCGACTTACAGGAGCAATTAGGGTTAAGTGCCTTGCTCAAGGGCACATTTACGTCATTTAGCAGACGCTCTTATCCAGAGTGACTCACAAATTGGTGCATTCACCCTATAGCCAGTGGGATAACCACTTTACAATTTTGGGGGGGGGGGGGGGTAGTGTTCTGGCTAGCTCTTTGTTATAACGCACAGAAAAGTAGTAACAAAATAATAAGAGTCTATTTTCTTTCTAATTTAAATGTCTCTCCCCATGACGGCAGACTTGGTTCCGTTACGCCTGCTCTCCATATTGTCAGCCTTCCTTCTTTCTCCTCTTCAGCTGATCTCTGTTCAGTCGTTGTGGAGTTTCTCGACACCACCCTGAAGGGAGAGAGAGGAAAGCCCATGTTCATATATCATGCTCAACATCTGAATCAATATCAGCAAACAACAGACATCTTCCTACAGTGGTAACATCCACAATGGGGATCGGAGAAGAACATTATTGACGACTTTAACATAAGGCTGAGTTCTGCAGTTCTTGACAGTAGACTATAGGGCTATTATACAGTGGACCATGGTGTCCAACTGTGAAAAGATTATCTAAAACTGGGGTTGCAGTAAATTGTGATACCCCTTCCTCAAGGCCTCCCTAATCCCCCTAAATGGTATACGTGTCTAGAAGAGAGAGTTCTCCCTCTCCCTCTCACTTTTCCAGTTTCTCCTGATTTAGAACATCCTGTCAGAGCCCTGAGTCATGTGTTAAGCACCACCGTGCCTCACCGTAGGGATGGTTCCAGGTTTCCTCTAGACGTGATGCTTGGTATTCAGGTCAAAGAGTCAATCTTGGTTTCATCAGACAAGAGAATCTTGTTTCTCATGGTCTGAGAGCAAGGGCGGTGTGTTCATTAGGGCGATATGGGCGACGCACTGCCAAACGGGAAAAGGAAGGGATTTTTTTCTAATCAATTATATCACGGCAACAGTAGTTATCAGTGTTCTAATCTAGATGTCTGATCTGCCACTAAATGTCCAATCAGGCTAAAGTTGTGCTTCAAATGGCCCCGCCCCTTTTGGGGCGATTTCAGTCAGGTTGAAAATCGCCCCAGAAGTCTCTCATAGACTCTCATGTAAAATCTTTTTTTTTCAAATATCAGAGCTTTCAATACAATCTCTATGGGTTCCGGGAGGGCTTGCACTTACGCGCTTTCGTCATACGTCGGCGAACAAATCAAGATAAATTGGCAACGAAACAATTAGGACCTCCCAGACCAAATTTAATAATTCAACAGGTTTCTACTAAAGGGGGAAAGTCCTACACCCGAGGATTTTCCAAAAATTGGTGCGAACGAAAAACCTGGCTAGCAGGCTGCGATGTAGCTAATGCAGTCTTCTGCTACCCCTGCTTACTCTTTCACCCTGAAGGCGGCACGGCAGACAGCACCGCTTGGACAGCGACTGGTGTAACGGACATGCACCATCTTTCAGAAAAGATTAAGAAACATGAGCTGTCAAAGACCCACATGGATAGCTGTTTGAGATTGTCTGCTTTTGGGAGAGTGAACATTGCCACTCAACTGGATGAGGGATACAGGCTAGCTGTCCGCCACCACAACGATGAGGTTAGCAAGAACCGCCACATCCTCAGCCGGCTAATCCAGTGTGTGAAGTTTTGCGGAGTGTTTGAGTTAGCTTTGCGAGGCAAAGATGAAACTGAGGGCTCCACCAACCCTGGTATTTTTCTTGGACTTGTCAACTTTGTGGCACAATTAGATGAGGTGTTTTATGGAAATGCATATTGTTTATGCAGTGTTGAGGAATGTGAAAGAACACCCTTGATTATTTTTACTGTGATAACTTATTTTGCTTTTGTAAGCCAACACTTTTGAGATCAGTCAATAAATGCTTCTGGTATTGACTTATATGCTGCCCCTGTCTTCATGTTGTTGCTGGACATATCTTTTTTAAAATGTGTGTAGGCCACCTAAATCATCAGAAAAATTGCCCCCCCTGAGAATTTTTTCAGGAGCCGCCACTGTCTGAGAGTCCTTTACGTCGCTTTTAGCAAACTCCAAGCGGGCTGTCATGTGCCTTTTACTGAGGAGAGGCTTCTGTCTGGCCACTCTACCATAAAGGCCTGATTGGTGGAGTTCTTCAGAGATGGTTGTCCTTCTGGTAGGTTCTCCCATCTCCACAGAGGAACTCTGGAGCTCTGTCAGAGTGACCATCGGGTTCTTCGTCACCTCCCTGACCAAGGCCCTTCTCCCCCAATTGCTCAGTTTGGCCGGGCAGCCAGCTCTAGGAAGAGTCTTGGTGATTTCAAACTTCTTCCATTTAAGAATGATGGAGGCCACTGTGTTCTTTGGGACCTTCAATGCTGCAGAAATGTTTTGGTACCCTTCCCCAGATCTGTGCCTCGACACAATCCTGTCTCGGAGCTCTACAGACAATTCCTTCGACCTCATGGTTTGGTTTTTCCAAATCATGTCCAATCAATTGAATTTACCACAGGTGGAAACATCTCAAGTATGATCAATGGAAACAGGATGCACCTGAGCTTAATTTCGAGTCTCATAGCAAAGGGTCTGAATACTTATGTAAATAAGGTATTTCCGTTTTTTATTTTTTTTATAAATTCGTAAAAATGTCTAAAAACGTGTTTTTGCTTCGTCATTATGGGGTGATGTATGTAGATTGATGAGAATTTTTTTTATTAATTCCATTTTAGAAGAAGGCTGTATCGTAACAAAATGTGGAAAAAGTCAAGGGGTCTGAATACTTCCTGAAATAAAAATCTAATCAAATTGTATTGGTCACATACACATATTTAGCAGATGTAGCAAAATGCTTGTGTTCCTAGCTCCAACAGTGCAGTAGTATCTAACAATTCACAACAATACACACAAATCTAAAAGTAAAAGAATGGAATTAAGAAATATATACCGCCGCTCTGATATCCAAAAATTATTTCCGGCTGTATGTAATAACACAAAAAAAGTTCTGGGCTAATAATGTATGAAATAACACACACAAAAAACAATACTGCAAAGTTGCTTAGGAGCTAGAAGCAGAGCTGCCATGTTTGTCGGTGCCATCTCTATTACATACACTGTATGTAGCCATGTAGCTCAGGCCCTGTGTACTGTACATAGACAGGTACACAATCATATCATATCACACTCACAATGATTAGAACTAGCACAGTAAGGCTCCCTAGAGCACACTGACATGATAACATGCTGTTGGCTTTGACACCACCTGAGGTGGATGGAAAATAATATGGTACCATAATACGTACAGCCCAACTGTCAAGTGTTGGGTCAAGTTGGCCCACAGGGCACTGTATCAGGACCTGTGTGGTTTTCTAACTGCTGATGTATGAGAGGAGGACGTGATGCAGAGGAGAGAGGGAGGCAGAGGAAAGAGAGACAAGGGCAGAGGAGAGAGAGAGAGATTTGTGCTGGCTTGAGCGGTTGTCTATTGGAGTCCTTCAGTCAGCTCTGGGGGAAATGAAAAGGGTTGAGGCCTCGCCAATTATTCTGACTGAGTGGAGGAGGAGATATTAAGAGGGGGAACGTAGCCGTGGCATGTGGCGCTGGATCGCTGCCCTGTCGGGAGAGACCCAACGCTCTCAGAACGAGGGCTGAATCCGGCCTGAAAATTGGCCTCACTCCCAGAAATGTCCCCAGTGCAAAAGGTTAACTGTCAGTCCCCTGCTAGGTATAAATAGAAGACTGCTCTCCAGAAAGGCGTGTCACGAGGGGGGAGCAGATTGGGTAGGGGGTGCTCCTCCTCTTATGATAGTGATCCTAGTGACAGGCAGGGGTATATAAGTTCAACGAGGGGGAGGGTTGACAGGGAGTGAGAGAAAAGGGGAAAATAGATGAGTACATTATAATGGTAGTCGAGACTGTGACAGGGGCCTCAGACAAAAGACTGTCCTGCTCTATTCAGCTTCCCCTGCCACAGACACAACAATAACAAGCCGGGCTAATCGAGCTTCCAATGGAGCTGCGCTGATGCCCCAGCACTTTTGGACACTATTGCTTTGTGGAAGCCATCTTGACACGTAGTAATTAAGTGGCAGGAATTCCTGTTGTCATCCAGTCTTGTAAACAAACGTGGAGTTCAATGGCAGATCGAGTTAGAATTAGGACAGTGATGAATAAAATGGATGAGAAAGAAATCCATTCTCTAAATGAAAACGGACAAAGTATTCTTTTTCCTCTATAATACTGCAGTTTGTCCTAATAATCCTCTAACTATGCTGTAGCTTGTGCCTTTAATAATCGTTGCCCTTGCACACCCAGAGAGAGCGATGACTCACTAGGTTACTCAGCAACTGTTGAAAGCATCAGCTTAGCAAGTAAAGGTTGAAGGGCAGCACCATGGGAGTTATTCATAATAATATGTCCCGAATGACACCCTATTCCCTATATAGTGCACTATATAAGGCAGGGATGGGCAACTTTGATGGGGGTGAGGGCCACAAAAATAATTTTAAGCCCTACCCTACCCAGGCCCAATTGCTTCTGCCAAATTTAAGGCCCTGCCCGAAACCTGAAATCACTTCCTACGTTAGTAAATCCATTAGCTGCTCCTCTCTGTCTGTCTGTCACTCGCTCCTTACGCTCAGCTCGCTCTGCATGTACTCTGCTCATGGCGCTCTGAGTATGTGAGTATCCATAACAACGGCTCCGCTTGGGCTGCTCTGCTCTCAATAAAGTGTCATGACAGCAGTTTGCTGTTAGCTAATTTTCGTAACTCTAAACTACGACAAAACTCAAAGAACATTATTATTTTCTGTGAAATAATCTCTCCTGTTTTATAGTTGATGAGGTTGATGCACTTCTGACACCATGTTATGATCTTAGTCAGATATGAATGTACTGCGCAGCAGAGCACGCGCAAATGGCTCAGTTTCAAAATGTTAGTGATCAATTAGTAATACCCGAGCCCTGCCAGTACCCTAGTTATTAATGAAAAAACAGGCCTTACCCGGCTCTAACCCGATGTATAATGTCAGGGCTGTTGGGCTCGGGTCGGATAGCAGAGCTCTGGTCTGCATACACCCTGACTTAATACTGTTTTGCTGACATGGGCTAATTGAGTGACTGTCACTAACCAGGTTTCCATCCTACCTGTTTATGCGCGTAAAGTACATGTCGGAAAAAAAAAATGAAGGCCTGATGGAAACAGCAAATTTGTCGGTAAACTTGCCAAATGTTGCCAAAACTAAATACACTAGACAAGGTGGGATCCTTTTGTGTCAGTAAAATGAATTAATGCGAGAAATGGAGGTGGAAACACTTTTATGCGCAAATATTGATATGATAACCATCATATCGAAGAAAACTTGGACTCACACGATGACATGTTGTGTGGTCCTCCCACTACGACTCAGGAAAGCATGCAGTTTATTAGGCTACAGATGAAATAAATGACGATGAACTTCACAGGGTGGTGAAAGTGCACGGTGATGAGCTTGATGCTCCTTTCCAATAAATATAGAGGGTGTTATTATTCTGGTGACATGATGATCGATGCTTGGCTGCCTTTGACAAATAAAAATAATCTTGCTCTTTTGTCCATAATAATCTCTTCATGTAGGCTATACCTGCACTGTTTCTGTGAGCAGTTGGCTAGAGCGCACATGCCAATACCAGAGTGGTCATTTATTTTGTGCACCATGTCATTGCGCAAAGACTTTTATCCGCAACAAGTCAACCTAGCTATTAACTGACATAACAAAATAAAAACTGATGATGCACAACCAAATGTCTAAATTGCACCTTGTGTATTCTACTATTCTAAAGGGGGAAATTGTAAAGGGGGAAATTGTAAAGGGGGAAATTGTAAAGGGGGAAATTGTAAAGGGGGAAATTGTTCCGTGGGCCTACAAAAGAAGGGGCAGCCGCCAGTTGCCCATCCCTGATATAGGGTATAGGGTACCCTTTTGGACGCAGACAGAATCTCCACTATACCTCCTGCGTTTTCCAAGACAGAATAAAACAATTTATTAGTGATCAAAATTCTGAATAAAATAGCATCTATATTTTTGTTATGTCTCATTTGCATACCTTATGTGTTTGTATCAATTACATTTTCAGATGGCAAACTTACCAATGGGGTAAACTCTCATACAAACACTTCATGCATTGGGCTCAAAATGATGTGCACACAAATCTTCTTGTATCTGTATGTTTGACAGAACTATGTAGACATAATGTAGATACGCACACGTCATTAGGAGTTCCTTTTTATTTTCCAAGGTAATAAAAATGATGCACAGCTGAAAACACATACTCACACTCTCTACACATTGAAATAATAGGTGTTTCAACCACCCCAATAATAAAGCTTCCTTTTCTCCCAGCAGCACACCTGGAGTGCATCCAAAATGGCACCCTATATAGTGCACTACTTTTGACCACGGCCCATATGTATATAGGGAATAGGGTGCCATTTGGGACGAACACCTGAAATTGAGCAAAGATTCACACCGAACCAGGCGTACCAACCAACCCCTCTGTGATCTATACATCACAAAACATAACACATAATAATCTGTATTCCCATTTACTAACATTTTAACTACTAGGAGAATTTACAAACAGTTTGACACAATGTTTTTTATCTTCTCACGGTGAGAATAGTCATTGGTATACAGTCATCTCAGACATACTTTTTGTTTTTTTTACAAAAACTGCTGTTATTGCTTATTTTATGCACCTTTTCTATATCCACACTGCATCTGAGTCCACAGAGTCTCATCTCTTAACCTTTGTCAGAAATAATAAATAAGAATAGTCGGCTCAAGTATATATGTGATTGCACTTTTATTCGTTAGCCCCCCAACTATTGAACTAACTAGGTCTAGTGTGGTAATACCTGTCTGATTATATAGGGAAGTGATTATACATGTAAGCAATATATAATGATGTACAAGTAATAAAACTGAACTGGTATAGTAGTGACAAAAGCACTCAATTATATAATACAAAGGCAATCACAGATTGCAAATCCTCAAGGCCATAGTAAAAATGTCCTGTCTCCTTCTCTTAATGTATGTTCCTAAACTTTAATGCTTAGTCTGGAAAATTCAAAATAGGAAATCTGCCATTCATTTGAGGGGTCATAGGTCACCTCCAGGTTGCACACCATGTCCAGGAAGTCAGCCAAGAGGTGAGCTTTCACACCCGATTACATTCAGGTGCCTTTTTGTTATCATTACTGATTTCACTGCAACCATGAATATGCTTACTTATTGTAGCATCATGGTACATCATTCAAAACATGGTCACATCATCTGTGATCTCATGTATATTTGGTTTGGGGTTATAGGTGTTGGCTTTCTAATTTCTCAGAGATAAATACTTCTCTTGGTTAATTACAATATTGTGAACACACAATACATGTCATCGGTGACATACCGCTGGTCACTGTCTCTGTGAGTATCGGACATTTTTGCACAGCTCTGAAACGTTTCCCTTTTAAGGTCATTTTGTACTCAGGCATAACAAAAAAGCAAACATTGTAGCACCACCTTTTCACCTCATCTTTTCTGTTAAGACCTGCACAAATCCACACACACACCTGCAAAAAGCGAATAGTTCACTCTTACACTGTAAAACTGAAACCAGTTAACTTTTCATTTCGAAGAACTGGAAGGGCAAATACTGTCCTGCCATAGTGAGGGAGGACCTAGTGGCTAGAAGCTAGCCTAATGGTATATGGACCCAAACAGGGATAGCCTAGCGGCTAACTGCTAGCATAATGCTATTTGGATCCAAACAGGTATAGCCTAGCGGCTAACTGCTAGCCTAATGCTATATGGACCCAAACGGGGTTGGCCTAGCGGCTAACTGCTAGCTTAATGCTATTTGGACCCAAACAGGTATAGCCTAGCGTCTAACTGCTATCCTAATGCTATATGAACCCTAACAGGGATAGCTTTGCGGCTAGCTTCAGGACTAATGCTACATGGACCCTAATAGGGATAGCATAGCGGCTAACTGCTAGCCTAATACTATAAGTTATTTTGGCCACCAGGAGGTGCAGAAGTCATGGCACGTTAGGTCAAGGGTGTTCTGGCTAGCTCTTTGTTATAACGCACAGAAAAGTAGTAACAAAATAATAAGAGTCTATTTTCTTTCTAATTTAAATGTCTCTCCCCATGACGGCAGACTTGGTTCCGTTACGCCTGCTCTCCATATTGTCAGTCTTCCTTCTTTCTCCTCTTCAGCTGATCTCTGTTCAGTCGTTGTGGAGTTTCTCGACACCACCCTGAAGGGAGAGAGAGGAAAGCTCATGTTCATATATCATGCTCTACATCTGAATCAATATCAGCAAACAACAGACATCTTCCTACAGTGGTAACATCCACAATGGGGATCGGAGAATAACATTATTGACGACTTTAACATAAGGCTGAGTTCTGCAGTTCTTGACAGTAGACTATAGGGCTATTATACAGTGGACCATGGTGTCCAACTGTGAAAAGATTATCTAAAACTGGGGTTGCAGTAAATTGTGATACCCCTTCCTCAAGGCCTCCCTAACCCCCCTAAATGGTATACGTGTCTAGAAGAGAGAGTTCTCCCTCTCCCTCTTCCTGTTTCTCCTGATTTAGAACATCCCGTCAGAGCCCTGAGTCATGTGTTAAGCATATGTAGACCATACCAGAACATAATGTACGTCCCAGAACTTAGTTGGTCTTATACAGGAATATTTCTTGCATTCAAGAGCGCTAAAGACAAAATTAAACCATCAACATTTACAGACAAAATGACATACAGTGGCTTGTGAAAGTATTCACCCCACTTTTTCCTATTTAGTTGCCTTACAACCTGGAATAAAAATTGGGGTTTGTATCATTTGATTTACACAACATGCCTACCACTTTGAAGATGCAAAATATTTTTTGGGTGTGAAACAAACAAGACAAAAAAACAGAAAACTTGAGCGTGCATAACTATTCACCCCCCCAAAGTCAATACTTTGTAGAGCCACCTTTTGCAGCAATTACAGCTGCAAGTCTCTTGGGGTATGTCTCTATAAACTTGGCACATTTAGCCACTGGGATTTTTTCCCATTCTTCAAGGCAAAATTGCTCCAGCTCCTTCAAGTTGGATGGGTTCCGCTGGTGTCCAGCAATCTTTAAGTCATACCACAGATTCTCAATTGGATTGAGGTCTGGGCTTTGACTAGGCCATTCCAAGACATTTAAATGTTTCCCCTTAAACCATTGCTTTATCGGTATGCTTAGGGTCATTGTCCTGCTCCGTCCCAGTCTCAAATCTCTGGAAGACTGAAACAGGTTTCCCTCAAGAATTTCCATGTATTTAGCGCCATCCATCATTCCTTCAATTCTGACCAGTTTCCCAGTCCCTGCCGATGAAAAACATCCCCACAGCATGATGCTGCCACCACCATGCTTCACTGTGGGGATGGTGTTCTCGGGGTGATGAGAGGTGTTGCGTTTGCGCCAGACATAGCGTTTTCCTTGATGGCCATATAGCTCAATTTTAGTCTCATCTGACCAGATTACCTTCTTCCATATGTTTGGGGAGTCTCCCACATGCCTTTTGGCGAACACCAAATGTGTTTGCTTATTTTTTTCTTTAAGCAATGGCTTTTTTCTGGCCACTCTTCCGTAAAGCCCAGCTCTGTGGAATGTATGACTTAAAGTGGTCCTATGGACAGATACTCCAATCTCCGCTGTGGAGCTTTGCAGCTCCTTCAGGGTTATCTTTGGTCTCTTTGTTGCCTCTCTGATTAATGCCCTTCTTGCCTGGTCCGTGAGTTTTGGTGGGCGGCCCTCTCTTGGCAGGTTTGTTGTGGTGCCATATTCTTTCCATTTTTTAATAATGGATTTAATGGTGCTCCGTGGGATGTTCAAAGTTTCTGATATTTTTTTATAACCCAACCCTGATCTGTACTTCTCCACAACTTTGTCCCTGACCTGTTTGGAGAGCTCCTTGGTCTTCATGGTGCCGCTTGCTTGGTGGTGCCCCTTGCTTAGTGGTGTTGCATACTCTGGGGCCTTTCAGAACAGGTGTATATATAATGAGATCATGTGACACTTAAATAAAGTCCACCTGTGTGCAATCTAACTAATTATGTGACTTCTGAAGGTAATTGGTTGCACCAGATCTTATTTAGGGGCTTCATAGCTAAGGGGGTGAATACATATGCACACACCACTTTTTCGTTATTTATTTTTTAGAATTTTTTGAAAGAAGTTATTTTTTTCATTTCACTTCAACAATTTGGACTATTCTGTGTATATCCATTAGATGAAATCCAAATAAAAATCAATTTAAATTACAGGTTGTAATGCAACAAAATAGGAAAAACGCCAAGGGGGAGGAATACCTTTGCAAGGCACTGTAGATGACAACAACCACATAAAACAGAAAGGTAAAGCTACATAACCAGTTATACGTAGGCTACTGAAGAAGGATTAAAGGAAAAGCGCTTTCAATATTGTTATTTATTAAGGCAATATTTCTGTCATTTCAAACTTTTGGAAGCACAAAAACTTGAGTCAGCTTCTCAACAGTTCAATCGCTGGCCTGATTTCATACTATACTACAACTACAAGTATAATGAACAAAAGCTCAAATTAACACATCACTAAAAATGGCTTCTAACTGTGTAATTCCTAACCACTACTCTTTCTTAATGGCCTTTAAAATGCTACTCCAGCCAAGCCCCGATCAAATATTAGCTACAATAATCAGGGTCGTTTTTATTAGTGCAAACTGTAGCAAAATGTTTTGCAATGAAAAACCAAAATAACCGTTTCATATTGGACAAGTTCTTGTAGTCCCTCACTGTTTCAGTCCATTTTCTTCTGTTTCGTGCCTAGTGAATGCAACCCAGTTGACTGAACTCTAGTGCTAACGCGTTCCTGCCACAACCAAGCTGGCTGCTTTGTTGAGAAACACAAGATGCAAGTTTGAAAACAATTCAAAGGCAACTCTAAAAGACTGAATGAAAGGTAAACAGTCTTAATCCATCTCAGAGAGAGACAGAGTGAAAAAGAGTGAGAGAAAAATAAATAAAAGAAAGCAAGCTCGTGCCAACTGCCAACATTTCAAACACCATCAATCAAAAACAACAAGCAGCAAATGACCCTTTGGTACATTTAGCTCTAGGACTCGCTGTAAGACTGGCTTGTTACTGTGAAAAACAAAACAACATGCTTAATTTTGTTTTCACACTTTAATTCAGTCGAACCGTATAATGGACGTGACTGTGAAGAACTCTACACAGAATAAGGACAGACTTCGGGCGTACACCTGATGAAGGCATTATAGCCGACATTGTGTTGTGTCAGGCCTTTTCTCTCACAAACGTTCGTACCACATGAACATGTCAATGCGCTGTCAATGTGTTAATGTGCTTACAAACCAGCAGAATTTGACTAAGAAAATAGGGGACAGGACTTACCATGGCTAGCTGGCGTCCTATGTTCCCCACAGTCACTCCTCCTGAGAAGAATATGCATGGAAGCCAAGAGCGCACATACAGAAAGTCTGGATACGTGTATCTATAAGAGAGGGAGAAAAATACATCAGATTAAATTAAATATCTGCCCCAATAGTCAAATCTAGCCCCAAATAAGACATGTCGAGACAAGTCTTAAAAGAGGAATGGCAACTTAAACACAGTTTCAAAAACAGATCTCGGAAGGGGGAAGGCAGCATTATTAAAGTTTAATGCAGAAATATAAAATCCTCTCCCTCTCCATTTCATCTCTCTCTTCCCTTCAGTCAACAGAAGCTGTGAGGCCTTTTGAACACAGTTCTTTGTAAGCCCCTCACTGAAGCAACAGAGTGCTCCTTCTCCCCAGGATGTTTTTGAGGAGGTGCCACAGAGGCAGGTAGGAGGGCCAATAATTGGGTGTAGAGGCATGGGGGAATCCGTATCACCAAAAAATAATTGCTTTCATTTTCATGTCTTATCTGTCAGATCATCTTTACTGGAATCAGGTGACTGAGACCAGTTCCAGAAAATACACTTTAATAATACGTCATTCACAAAGGAGATAGACATCTTTTCTCAAAAAACACCTTATTTGATTCACTGGCTGTACTAAAACTTTAAGGTAAGTAATGATACCATAACATCCACCAAAATATAATAACATCATAATATGGTCATGGCAGCACAGTTGGTAGAGCATGGCACTTGCAACGTCGGGAATATAGGTTCTATTCCCGCTGGGGCCACCCATACAAAAAATGTATACTTGCAGTACTGTATGTCACTTTGAATAAAAACGTCTCCAAAACGGCCTATCTTATTATCTTATATCTTGTGAATGCATTTTTGACAGTTGGTCTGCACGGTTAACCCCAATGTGCTGTCATTACTCAAAACTTTTGAGGAAACCCTTTGCACTTAATATATCTGAGTACAGTTACTTAAAGTGATTTTGTAGTTACTCCTCAAACCGATAGTCACTGTGACCCTGTAGGTGGTCCAGATTTGAGTTGTAACGCCCCCACTAAGCCACGCCTCCAATATAATTTCCCAGTGTGCTTTGCATTTGAGTGAATTGTAGAGTTACCACCCATGACTGTATTTGTTAGTGACAGAGAAATGGTTGTTGAATTCGTTCATTTTCAGTCCTGTGGCCTTCAAGTGAGTTCCTAGGTGAATATTATAACTCTTTATGACATTACATTTCTCATAAGGCCTTATTTTGAGGCCTAGCTTTACCCTAATACAGTGGCCTGAAACTCATGGTTTACAGGCCACATCAGGACTGCAAGTACGGTTGCAACATTTTGGTAACTTTCCCAAAATTCCCAGATGTAAAAACATTCTTGGTTGGAGGATTTCCAGGAATCTTCCAACCGGGATTTCTGGAAAACCTGGGAAATGTACCAGAATTTTGCAACCCTACCTGCAAGTCACATTTTGCTGGCTTGCAAAGTGATGAGTAATTGAAAAATAAACATTTGAAAATATATGGCACATGGAAATCATAAGAGGGCAGTTTACGGAGATCGGTGGGATGGACAGAGTAGCTGAGGGGTGAATTTAAAATCATGTTCAATAATAGTTAAGACTGAAAACGCGATGTATAATGTATAAGTACTATCTATCCAGATGTAATGTATATCAAATTACTTTATTCTTGCTATGCAACTACTGTAGTAGAAAAATAAAAGTGCCATGTATGTAAAATGTGTGTAGAAATACATGTAACAATAAAATAAAAAACAAGAGTTAGGATATCCAACAGTTTACATTTTTATTCACCCGCAACCTGCATACATAATGACTGTCAGGGTTAGGAACAGTGGGAGGACACTACCTAAGCCATTTAAACTGGAACAACCATTTCAGCAACGGGTGCAAAAAATCCAACTAAATGATTGGATTAATTTAGAAAAATTGATGATATTTATCTTTGTGTAGCAGAAGATTAATCAAAACAAAATCAACCTGCAGTAGAGCATGCTGGGTAAAAAGTTAATTTGTTATCATAACTTTTAAAATGTAGTTGAAGTGACTTGTCATTTAGTTTTGAGTCAGTACCACAAATATTTTAAGTAATTACTTTTCATTTACTTTGAGTTAAACTTACTAGAAGTATTTGAGTTAAAAATGCCTTGGGATTTACAGTGTGGGGTTAACTTCTCAGTTAGCGTGACATGGTAAAATAAAAGCGTGACTTGACTTACTGATAGACGCCGTTGTAGACCAGCAGCTGTGTGATAACGGTGGCAAGGAATGCCGTCCCGATGCCCAGGCCGAAGCCACTCCTCGAGCGGTCAAACGTCCACCACAGTCCCAGGGACAGGGCAGCCAGGGTCAGGGACAGCTGGGCATTATTGGCAAAGTGTAGTTTCTGTGAAATGGAGCAGTTAAGGACAAAGACTGTATTTGTTTGCATAGGTTCGAATCCAGGCCTACTACCCTTTGACACAACCTCTCTCTTCCCCACAGTCATCATCTCTTAGTATCTCTTCAGTAAAAAAATCCCTTCAAATATGTTTATAAAATATAGTATTTGTTTGACTGTTACATCAAAGCATTACAGTGTGGTTGGCACAAGCTGTGTATATGTTTAAAGCAACTATCTGTTCCATACATACTTGGAAGGTATGTCAAGGAATCAAAACAAGCAGGAATGCTGTGGGGAATTCCACCCACTGTCCCACTGACACTAGCTGAATTGCCTTCGGGGCTGTAAAAGTAGTAAAACAACAATATAATATATCAAACTAATCACAGAATGTTACTCAATTATTAATTACACATTTAGTAGACCCTCATCCTTGTTTAAGCTCTGGATGTGATAAAATTACTTTGGTGTAAATATGTGTCCGTCCTTTTCTAGATTGGAGGTAGCCAACATGAGAGCGTGCACATTGTGAAGTTGTTGTTGTTTAGAAAGGATACAGCACTGGCATGGTTGATGCCAACGAACACTGCGATGCATCTCATGACACTGGCCCATTCCCTCTTGAACTTGTGGGGCTCTCCTAGATGGCTGTCGATGCAGGGGTATAGCAGGCCAACAACAGCTGCAGAAAGGACAGTTGAGTTAGTACATCACTAAATAGCCTACATACAAATCAAACTGACTCATATTGTTCTATGGGCTTGAAAATGGTATTTCTTTGAGTTTCAATTTGGGATCAAAATAGACAGAAATGAAACAAACAACAAGATTGCTTTCTACTTTCACTTTCAGGGACACTTTATTATTTCCCGCCTATCAGTCATTGCAAACATGTCTGTAACCTGTGAAAAGACAAGTCTGGAACATTGTATCACTAAAATAAAAACGTTACATCATTGTCTCCAAATTGAATTGTAACATTCTTATTTCTGTTTTTTTGTGAATCACTACTTCTCAAGAACATGAGGGAGGGGTTGGTGGTGAAAATTATTTATTTATTTAATTCTGACTGCACACGACTTCCTTGTTTCTCTTTTTCTGTAGTGGCATGTTCGAGGCAGCAGCCAATTATGGACCACCTCCACAGCTCACCCGTTATGAAAGCAGCCAATGAAAAAGAAGCACAACCCTAATGACCCTCCATATCCGGCTGTTTCTAGGGAAGCCTATTGGAGCATTGGAGGGCAATATAAATACTACTGTATGTTTTCCCCAGACAAAACACTCACCATTATGGGCTCATGGCTGCGAGAACACTTACACAATGACTATATAGAACAATAACAATGATGGAATAAACGGTAAATGATTATGTAGCCCAGGCTGTAGTTAGCTGCCTATAATGGCATCATGAAACACACAAGCTGACCAGCCCCATCCTATCCCACCCCTCCCCCCTTCAAAGCCCAATTCACATTCCTTGATCCATATTTAAAGTACATATAGCAACCTCATTCATTCATACAGAATGATTAACTCAAGATATAGGTTTAAAAGTGACAACTCACCAGCTGCCGTGCCGCAGCAAGGGGGAATCCACCACGCTGATGAAAACAAAGTTGCCATCACCTCTTCGGGAAACAAAGTCACATTTCTTTGTAACTGCAGCAAGTTGAGCACCAATGCAAGAACTACTCCCACGGTGAAAAGGACGAGACCCCGTCTGATCAAGTTTGCTGTTCGCACACTGTGCAGCGAGCCATATGCATTGCTGAGCACTGTCGTGACAATGGACATCATTTCTTCAGCTCTCGATGCGACCCAGTTTCCCCCAGAAAAATGATTAGATTCCACCCTCGATGCACAGGATCGACTCCAAAAGTGTTCTTCTAGTCTTGGCATTTGGCACTTAAGAGTGCTGGAAACAACAAAGATGCGTTAATACATCGTAGCTAACACAGATTTGCATCAATACGTTATATCTAATCTAAAGGAACACCGGCAACAATGTTGCAAGACCACCACTAAGCTAGACAGACATCAAATAAAAGAGGTGTCTAGCCTGGCCTTTGTAGATCATGTTTTTCTCAAGCAGTTTTACCACTACATTTCAATTTGCCACAATCTTACTATGATTATCAATTGACAATAGCAACGCAGAATGAATCGATCTCTTCTAACCTTGATCTCCAGACGTTCCAACTGTATGATCTAACGAGAACCGACTTTGTTCATTCGCACCTCGACAATGATGAAGCTGTGAGTTGTACTGCTCTAAGACTGTTATCACGTTGTTAGATCACATCACCGTTGGGAGAGAGAGGCAGAAAAAAGCTGCAATTTCATTCCTGAGCGCAGACCTCATTCCAGAGACAGACTTCCTCTGCAGAAAACAGTCACAGCTGTGTCGGGTGAGTCGCGTCGGCCAATGGGAGCTAGGCGAACGATGTGACGCGACGCCACCCCACTGCCCTGTTGTTCAGGACAGTGAGACGACGTCACACGAGTCTGGCGCACGTTCATACAGTCTGTCTGCATTCGTGGAAGGTTGGAGTAGGATACGCAAACCAGTGATCACTTCAAATAAAGTGAGCAAACATCCAATTGAAAAACTAAACAAACTTATTCAAAAGTCATTCCGATGAAGCAGGTCCGATACATTGGTCTACAGTAGGCCTATTATCTTACAAATAAAAATGCCGGATCAGCTGTGTTATCCTGGGTCCATATAACATTAACTTTTTCCAACCCAAATATTTGAAATAGCTTACTGACTACTAGTTTTTGAGCATTTTCATATGTTTCAACAGGCAGGCCTAGTTTGATAGTTCTTAAAGACCATACCCAACATAAACTCTTGAATTCTGGCAGGTGGTCTTTTAAAGACCCACTCCAGCACACACCTTCCAGGCAGGTTGGTGAAAACCCGGTCAGCAGAACAGCTTCAGCCAATGACTGTTGACCGAGCCCAACCCAGCTAAAGGCCAGTGATAACATCACCAAAGGGGGTCAATGACTGGATAACCCCCAGGTCTCAAGGTACTGATACTGACAACAACAAGGAAACATGTTTTGCAGGTGTCATGTGACCCAGTATTCTGAGTGGTTACACAATCCACATGCATCAGGTGATGTGTAGATGAACAAATACTGTATGGCACACCGGCATCATCCGATACATACAGTTGAAGTCGGAAGTGTACATACACTTAGGTTAAAACTCGTTTTTCAACCACTCCACAAATTTCTTGTTAACAAACTATAGTTTTGGCAAGTCGGTTAGGACATCTACTTTGTACATGACACAAGTAATTTTTCCAACAATTGTTTACTGACAGATTATTTCACTTATAATTCACTGTATCACAATTCCAGTGGGTCATAAGTTGACTGTGCCTTTAAACAGCTTGGAAAAGTCCAGAAAATGATGTCATGGCTTTAGAAGCTTCTGGCTAATTGACATAATTTGAGTCAATTGGAGGTGTACCTGTGGATGTATTTCAAGCCCTACCTTCAAACTCAGTGCCTCTTTGCTTGACATCATGGGAAAATCAAAATAAATCAGCCAAGACCTCAGAAAAAAAATTGTAGACCTCCACAAGTCTGGTTCATCCTTGGGAGCAATTTCCAAACGCCTGAAGGTACCACGTTCATCTGTACAAACAATAGTACGCAAGTATAAACACCATGGGACCACGCAGCCGTCACACCACTCAGGAAGGAGACGTGTTCTGTCTCCTAGAGATGAACGTACTTTGGTGCAAAAAGTACAAATCAATCCCAGAACAACAGCAAAATACCTTGTGAAGATGCTGGAGGAAACAGGTACAAAAGTATCTATATATCCACAGTAAAACAAGTCTTATATTGACATAACCTGAAAGGCCGCTCAGCAAGGAAGAAGCCACTGCTCCAAAACCGCCATAAAAAAGCCAGACTACGGTTTGCAACTGCACATGGGGCCAAAGATCATACTTTTTGGAGAAATGTCCTCTGGTCTGATGAAACAAAAATAGAACTGTTTGGCCATAATGACCATCGTTATGTTTGGAGGAAAAAGGGGATGACTTGCAAGTCGAAGAACACCATCGCAACTGTGAAGCACGGGGGTGGCAGCATCATGCTGTGGGGGTGCTTTGCTGCAGGAGGGACTGGTGCACTTCACAAAATAGATGGCATCATGAGGAAGGAAAATTATGTGGATATATTGAAGCAACAACTCAAGACATCAGTCATTAAGTTAAAGCTTGGTCGCAAATGTGTCTTCCAAATGGACAATGACCCCAAGCATACTTCCAAAGTTGTGGAAAAATGGCTTAAGGACAACAAAGTCAAGGTATTGGAGTGGCCATCACAAAGCCCTGACCTCAATCCTATAGAATATTTGTGGGCAGAACTGAAAAAGTGTGTGCGAGCAAGGAGGCCTACAAACCTGACTCAGTTACACCAGCTGTCAGGAGGAATGGGCCAAAATTCACCCAACTTATTGTGGGAAGCTTGTGGAAGGCTACAAGAAACGTTTGACCCAAGTTAAACAATTGAAAGGCAAAGCTACCGAATACTAATTGAGTGTATGTAAACTTCTGACCCAATGGGAATGTGATGAAAGAGATTAAAGCTGAAATAAATAATTATCTCTACTATTATTCTGACATTTCACATTCTTAAAATAAAGTGGTGATCCTAACTGACCTAAGACAGGGAATCTTTCCTAGGATTAAATGTCAGAACTGAGTTTAAATGTATTTGGCTAAGGTGTATATAAACTTCAGACTTCAACTGTATAGGCTACATGCACGCGCACACACACCACACACACATCAACACCATTATCCCAGAAACCCTAGACCCACTCCAATTTGCATACCGCCCCAACAGATCCACAGATGTTGCAATCTCTATTGCACTCCACACTGCCCTTTCCCACCTGGACAAGAGGAACACCTACGTGAGAATGCTATTCATTGACTACAGCTCAGCATTCAACACCATAGTGCCCTCAAAACTCATCACTAAGCTAAGGATCCTGGGACTAAACACCTCCCTCTGCAACTGGATCCTGGACTTCCTGACGGGCCGCCCCCAGGTGGTAAGGGTAGGTAACAACACATCTGCCACACTGATCCTCAACACGGGGGCCCCTCAGGGGTGCATGCTCAGTCCCCTCCTGGACTCCCTGTTCACCCATGACTGCATGGCCAGGCACGACTCCATCACCATCATTAAGTTTGCAGATGACACAACAGTGGTAGGCCTGATCACCGACAACGATGAGACAGCCTATAGGGAGGAGGTCAGAGACCTGGCCGTGTGGTGCCAGGATAACAACCTCTCCCTCAACGTGACCAAGACAAAGGAGATGATTGTGGACTACAGGAAAAAAAAGAGGACTGAGCACACCCCCATTCTCATCGACGGGGCTGTAGTGGAACAGGTTGAGAGCTTCAAGTTTCTTGGTGTCCACATCACCAACGAACTATCATGGTCCAAACACACCAAGACAGTCGTGAAGAGGGCACGACAAAGCCTATTCCCCCTCAGGAGACTGAAAAGATTCGGCATGGGTCCTCAGATCCTCAAAAAATTATACAGCTGCACCATCGAGAGCATCCTGACTGGTTGCATCACCGCCTGGTATGGCAACTGCTTGGCCTCCGACCGCAAGGCACTACAGAGGGTAGTGCGTACGGCCCAGTACATCACTGGGGCCAAGCTTCCTGCCATCCAGGACCTCTATACCAGGCGGTGTCAGAGGAAGGCCCTCAAAATTGTCAAAGACGCCAGCCACCCTAGTCATAGACTGTTCTCTCTGCTACCGCACGGCAAGCAGTACCGGAGTGCCAAGTCTAGGTCCAAAAGACTTCTCAACAGCTTCTACCCCCAAGCCATAAGACTCCTGAACAGCTAATCATGGCTACCCGGACTATTTGCACTGCCCCCCCACCCCATCTTTTTACGCTGCTGCTACTCTGTTAATTATTTATGCATAGTCACTTTAACTCTACCCACATGTACATATTACTTCAACTACCTCAACTAGCCGGTGCCCCCACACATTGACTCTGCACCGGTACCCCCCTGTATATATAGCCTCCCTACTGTTATTTTATTTTACTTCTGCTCTTTTTTTTCTCCACACTTTTTTGTTGTTGTTTTATTTTACTTTTTTATAAAAAATAAATGCACTGTTGGTTAAGGGCTGTAAGTAAGCATTTCACTGTAATGTCTGCACCTGTTGTATTCGGCGCATGTGGGCAATAAAATTTGATTTGATTTGATTTGATTTGAAATGGCTTTTATACTGCATTTGGCATTAGATCTCAAAGTTACTTGCGTAACCCAGGTTCTCTGATATCTCAACTTTAGTGATTGAGTGAGATACTGTATCTCACCTGCGGTGACAATCATTCTTCCCAAGTCAATATTTGGTCACACATCAACGTTTTAAAATCTCAATTTACACATACAATTTCATGCCAAGTCAATTTGCATACTGCCAACAACAGGGAAACATTTCTGAGTCATCTGCATGTTATGTGTAGTGTGACAGCCACAATATTTGGAGCCTACTCAGTTGTCCCTTACTGAAAAACCACATGATTACGTGGAAATTAAGTTTTTGTTTTTTTCATAAGGTGAAAATGTACATGTGAAATCATGCGAAACCATGTGGTTTTGGAACACTTCACATGTGATGATATTTCTCATGAAGTTTCACATGGATATTTTGACATTTCACAGGTGATGCCTGCAAACAAAAGTAAGTCCTTAGGCTGTCCCGGAACATCACACGGTCACAGTGTTTTCAACTTAAATATTTGACACTCTTTGACATACCTGATTACATTGTGAATGTTTATTTATACAATAAGTGAACTCACAACCTCTTTGTTTACGGCAGTCAAGCATCGATCATCATGTCACCAGAATAACACTCAATATTTATTGGAATGGAGCATCAAGTTCACCGTGCACTTTCACCTCCCTGTGAAGTTCATCATAACTTATTTCACTTGTAGCCTAATAAACTGCATGCTTTCCCAAGTCATAGTGGGAGGACCACAAACCATGTCATTCCGTGACTCCAAGTTTACTTCGATATGATGGTTGTTATATCAGGCGTTTCCACTGCCATTTCTGGCATAATCTTTTTACTAACACAAAAAGATCCTACCATGTCAAACAAACAAATTATAATAATAATAATATGCCATTTAGCAGACGCTTTTATCCAAAGCGACTTACAGTCATGCGTGCATACATTTTTGTGTATGGGTGGTCCCGGGGATCGAACCCACTACCTTGGCGTTACAAGCGTCGTGCTCTACCAGCTGAGCTACATTTACAATTTATGAAATTGTACCAAAACGTCCGGTTTCCATCATTAGCTAGGCTTCCATCCAATTGGCGACATATTTTCATGTAAATATTCTAAAATCTGCATGGCAAACAAGCTACATACACATCCGATAGCCTATGTTTGTCTGCAGCAGGGCCTTTTAAACTCTTTTTTTTGGGGGAAATATTGATATTGTTCATAACACACCCGCATACACACACACACACACACACACACACACGATTTTCCTGTGTTCTATATATTTATATATATTTCCACACTATGAGGTTGGAATAATACTGTGAAAATGATGATAATGCACTTTTAGTGTAAGAGCTGTTTGAAAATACCGCCTGAAATTTCAGCCTGTTTTGGTGGGATGGAGTATTGGCCTTCCATGGTGACATCACCATGCGGTAAATTAGACCAATAAGAAAGAGAGTTCCAAACCTCTCTGCCAAAAACAGTTAATTTTAAGTTTTCCCCTCCCTGCTCAGAACACTCCCAGACAGTCCTAGCAAAATTCTTGCTTGAGAAATTGCTCTTCGTTAAGAAGCAATTTTTTTCTTATTTTTGACAATTTTAATTGAAAACAATCACATTAAGGTACTTAGTTGTTACCCAGAAATGATTTGAAATTGAGATCAACGGCTGCATTGGACTTTTAAAATTAGAGACAATTTCATGCAAGTCAATTTGCAATGCTGGTGAAAGTGTATTGGATGAAATTAAGTTGTTTACAGTGGATTTATCCACACTGTCATAATATGTCTATAGTGTTTATTCACTAGATGCTGGCACTTTGTTGAAAGCAATGCCATGGGTGAATCATCAGTTTCATGCAAATTGGCTACTGAAATTAAGAGTGTGGCTTCTTGACCTAGAGCTAGTGAGGCAGGCAAAAAAAGCACATACTGTATTAATCAGACAGGAATTATTTTAATTTAAGTTCTATAAATAAAAATGTTTCAACTGATTGTTTCAGAGTAGTTCTCTCGTTTTTGTGGTTTTGGTACTACACAGAATGAGTTCATCATTAAGATGCTCATTTGCACTGAGGCTGTGTTGATTGGTGTTCTGGTTGCCATCCAAATTTCAGCTTCAAAGCACCTACTGAAACAGCCAGTGAATGTATTTATTTGTTTATGACAGGATTGTTACTGTGTGTATGCTGAAAACACTGGAGGCCCTGTTGATAGACACACCAAACAAAGGAAACATATAAAAACATTTCCATCAACCATGAGAATTTCACTCATAGAATGTTGTTATTAGCATTGAACATGTATATTTTGATGTATTTGAGTAGTTTCAAAGTATTACCCTCCTGAAACCTGGTTGGTCATCTGAAAGTTCTATGTTGAAGTCTTAAGTGGAGATTCTCATCTTCAAATTGGATTCAGGAAATAGAACCGGCCGTATCAGTCTATTACGCCTTTATAACTCAAGCAAAAAAGTATTTGTCCCGTCTCGCTTTCTTAAATACTTTGGTTATCGTGGTTGTTCTGCAGCCCATGGACACAAATACGCATACAGCATGTCTTATTGGATAAGAATTCTGTGTCAAAGAGAGGATTCCAATCTTTCATGAACTGAAATGTTTATTTTTCTCACATCCCATTTGCTATGTCTTGTAGGGCACTAAAGCTGTTTTGGAGGACAGAGCCTTATTGCGTCTTTGGAGTACAGAGCACACATGCTGTTTGTGGCGTAGAACAGACAAAGACACACATTCCCTCGCAATGTGTTGCCATGCAGAAAATTAGGTATTTGAGATTTACTTTATCAAACTTTATAGCACAACATAGAAAATGCAATGTGGTTGAAAGAGATAAACAGGCTGGGCTGCACAGTTTGACAAAGAGGAAGGAGGTCAAAGAGAGAAGGCTAGGACGTGAACAGGAACCTCCCCAAGGCGAACCTAGTGTCACAGTACCCCTATAATGCCATTGTCTTCCTATGGAGGACATGAGTACATTGTTCCTCCATTGTTGCTCCCTGCTGAGAAGGAGTATGTGCTTGTTCTCCTAAATGAATACCTCCCCTTTTCCCCTGTAATTCAGGGGTTCCTGGTGTTGGTGGATAAGGGCCTCAAGCTGAGTGTAGGAGTTTGGGGGACCTGGTCCTGAGATCACATTGTGCATAGAAAAACATCCTAACCAAGGATGAATACTACCACCATTTATTTTTAACACTAGCAGTTTTAACATAATAATATTTTGTTACAGTATGTAAATGAGGGTGAGGAGTTACAGGCCTGCTTTAACCTTTTACTGCAGTGGGCTGAAGCCAGGCTTCCCCAAATATTTGACCAATAAATAAATAAAAATCATAGTTTTCCTTCAATCCGCAAGTGGCTGAAACTCACCGGAGAAATCATCAGAACGAGGGAAACAGCGCCCCTCATTCTCAGTATGTTTAGCCCATGTATCTGATGCTGTCTGGACCACATGGTGCCGCTGTAGCATTCGATTGATTGATGCCAGCAAGCATTTGGCCTCCCTGGTGCAGCAAAACGCCCCCCAAGGGAGGCCAGTTTGGATTTGGCTTCAGACCAACCAAATCACTTCCTTTGCTAAATGTAATTTTGAGAAAAAAATGTCTGTTTCTGGTCTGCTTGTGTTCTGCAATAGCTAGTTTGCTAAATCGGCCCTGTCCTAAGCCATGGATGGAGATGGGGATTTGGACTTGTGGTTTTGACTTAATTCTCTGTACAGGCCAATGATAATGACGGCAATTCCATGAATGAATATGTTGTGCCACTGGCCTGAGACAATTGAAGTTCAATATGTAGCCTAGATGTAGCCTAGTAGGCTAACATTGACTAGCTAGCTAGCTAACTTAGCTAGTTCATTGTTTCCCATGCGAGGAAGTCAGGCTAGCACGCATTTGAGCTAGGTAGCCTATGACAACAAAAACTAAGTGTTCTGTATGACAGAGCCATATATTGTTTTGTAAACATTAAAGAGAGGAGGATGGCATTGGGATTCAACTAGTCTCTGGTATCTTTAAGTTTGTTTTCAGTGTATTAAACTAAGCATATATAGCCTTGTTGATTTGATGATGTTTAAATGTTTAAGTTGAAATGGTGCTGGAATAACGGAGGCAGTGCTCCTATTGTCTTTGTGCTGACTTGAGGTAACTCTGTGGTTCTAAATCAGTAGTTGTTTAGTAAACTGTCGAAAACATTAACTTGACCATGCTGCAGGTGATATAACTGTTTGTATGCAATATTTGCTTTGTGGGCTTCATCGGACAGATGCTGCTCTCCGGTTTTGTGATGAAACAAACTTATGTGTAGTTGAATTTATTCCACCACTGTGTGACTGTTGTCTTTTTGTTGTCATGGCCGTATTGTATATCAGGTGGCGTATGAACGAATGGGTGAAAGATCGAACAACTCAATTATCACAACATAGGTTGTAATATGGCTTTTTTTTATTGACTTCCTAAGTGATTTTACCCACACACCGCTACTGCACACATGGTTATGGGTTAAAAAAAAAGAAGACACCTGTACCATGTCAGATATAGAGTTGAAATATATTACGTTGAGTTTGCATCCCAATATTACACTTTATATACATCACAGAAGACTGAAATATAACAAAACCGTTTGACATAGAAACACCAGATTTTCAGTGTAAAATAAATATGTTTATCAATTATGAAATATATTAATAACATTCCACCCATGAGGCCACTAGGTCATTTGACTGCAGGAAAGTATTTTTAAAGCACATTGACATTAACAGGTACGTTTACGACGTGGATACTGAAATAAAAAAGCGTATGTTAATGCTCTGATAATAACCATGACAATGATTCGGAATAACAGCAAATAGCTCCTAGCAACCGGCTCTGCTCTCTCTCTCTCAATCTTGCTGCTGGTGTCTGGGAGATATCCCCCTAATCAGAAGATAAAGCAGGATGTTATAACACATCAAATGAATAGCAGATCAAGCCTGCCACAGATTATGCTGTTAGACTAAAGGGGAGGAATGGAATAGCACCATATTAAAAAGGGGAGAGAGAGACTATTAGAGCAGAGAGTAAATTGATCTATCAAACTAGCACTTCGCAATTTATACTTCAATCCTGCATGGATTTATGAAGGGAGACATCCTCATCCGTCCCCGTCTTAACCGATAAGAGATTAAGATGCAAAAATCACTTTTCATTTCTCATATACTGTGTTTTTTTTTACAGAACCAGAGGAAATGAAAGCCATGTCCCTGATGTACATTACTGTGTTACTGCCTCAGCCCATTTACAAGTCACTTCACTGCCCTGCGTTGATGCATGTGATCCTGTGTAGCTCAGTTGGTATGGCTCTTGCAAGGCTAGTGTTACATATCTTGCATTACTCATCTCAACAGACGCCTCACAGTTCCTCAACTGGCAGCTTCATTAAATAGTAGCCGCAAAACACCAGTCTCAACGTCAACAGTGAAGAAGTGACTCCGGGATGCTGACCTTCTAGGCAGAGTTGCAAAGAAAAAGCCATATCTCAGACTGCCCATCTTAATCTTTTATTTTTATTGGCCAGTCTGAGATATGGCTTTTTCTTTGCAACTCTGCCTAGAAGGTCAGCATCCCGGAGTCGCCTCTTCACTGTTGACATTGAGACTGGTGTTTTGCGGGTACTATTTAATGAAGCTGCCAGTTGAGTACCTGTGAGGCGTCTGTTTCTCAAACTAGACACTAATGTATTTGTCCTCTTGCTCAGTTGTGCACCGGGGCCTCCCACTCCTCTTTCTATTCTGGGTAGAGCCAGTTTGCGCTGTTCTGTGAAGGGAGTAGTACACAGCGTTGCACGAGATCGTCAGTTTCTTGGCAATTTCTCGCATGGAATAGCCTTCATTTCTCAGAACAAGAATAGACTGACGAGTTTCAGAAGAAAGTTATTTGTTTCTGGCCATTTTGAGCCTGTAATCGAACCCACAATTGCTGATGCTCCAGATACTCGACTAGTCTCAATAAGTTGTATTGCTTCTTTAAATAAGCACAGCAGTTTTCAGCTGTGCTAACATAATTGCAAAAGGGTTTTCTAATGATCAATTAGCCTTTTAAAATGATAAACTTGGATTAGCAAACACAACATTCCATTGGAACACAGGACTGATGGTTGCTGATAATGGGCCTCTGTACGCCTATGTAGATATTCCATTAAAAATCAGCCGTTTCAAGCTACAATAGCCATTTACAACATTAACAATGTCTACACTGTATTTTTGATCAATTTTATGTTATTTTAATGGACAAAACAATTGCTTTTCTTTCGAAAAATGTCTAAGTGACCCCAAACTTTTGAATGGTAGTGTATATACTGTATTCTATAATATTCTACTGTATCTTAGTCCATGCCGCTCTGTCATTGCTCATCCATATATGTATATATTCTTAATTCCATTCCTTACTTAGATTTGTGTGTATTGAGTATATGTTGTGAAATTGTTAGATATTACTTGTTAGATATTACTGCACAAGCTAGAAGCACAAGCATTCTCTACACCCGCAATAACATCTACTAAACACGTGTGTGACAAATACAATTGTATTTTATTTGTTTAGGGTTAGATTCTGGCTGGGGCCACACATACGAAAATGTATGCACACTGTACTGTAAGTCACTTTGGATAAAAGTGTCTGCTAAATGACATATTATATTATAAATTCATTTTATTATAAAATTCACATATGAAAATGCAAATTAGATTTTTTACAAGTGATTGTTTTTCACATATGAAAGTGAGATTTTCACATGTGGAGTTCTTACATGTGATCCTGCAAAATAGATTCCACATGTGAAATTGAGATTTTACATGTGAAACAAAACATTTGATTTTCACATGTGAATGTTTTTCATGTGAAATGTCTTACATGTGAACCTGCAAATTGGATTTTCACATGTGATTAATTTTTCATATGTGAACTTGCAATTCACGTGAGGTGAAAACCTGTTATTCTCTTCACGTGAAAAGGTGGTGTTAACATGTAAACTCTACATGTGAAAATATGGTTTCACGCGAAATTTAAGGTCAGCAAATGAAAACAGCTATTTCACATGTGAAAATGTGATTTTCATACAGGAAACTGCAATTTTGACATGTGTTTTTTTGTTATAAAGGATGCTTTAAATATGCAACAAACTATTTAGCACATTTTGGTCATTTAACAGAAGCTCTAATCCAGAATGATTTATACTCAGTGCATTTAATGAAGGTAAGTAAAACAACCACATACTGTATCACAGTCACTGTAAGTGCTGGGGGATTCAAGAGGGTTACGTTGAATAAGCTTGTTATAACACAGTGGACATTTTAGATTTTTACATAATTTTTTATTTTCCCCAGCAGTTTGACCTGTGATATTTGTAATTAAGTATCCAAAATGCAAGTCCAAAATGCATGCCACAGACCTGCCAAAGTAGCATGATCATTCTGTAATGTTGTCATTGTGATTTTAGTGCTTTCATGAGGTGTGGGCTATTACTTAACCACTAAGGTAGGTAGGTGTATCTACAATAAATTACTGACTTATCAAGCAAGATAAGTTGCATACTGAAGTAGGAAGCGTTCATTGTCCTGATACTAAGATAGGAATGAAATACTCAGTCGTATTTATTAGGCATCAAACAGGCAAAAGAAAACAGACTAAAACAGGGAGGCATTACCTGAACTTGACAAATAAGAAATGCTCATTTTCATTTTTCATTGCACATTTTTCTATGGTGTGCACTAATGAATACAACCCAGGTAAGACAATAAAAAAGTAAATCTAGTTTTATGCTTAGCTCTTCATAAAGCATGTTGTGTAATCACATAACTTCCTACTAAAGTATGAGAGTTGTTTTGTAGGCCTGTCACTTCCAAAACAAGAAGAGGCAACCTCAAGTGGCAAGATAAATAGCAGCACAGAAGCCCTGTTTATGCCTGGTGCTAACATGCGTCCTTTGTCCTGATTTTGTCTACATTCTGATTGTACCCACATTTTTAGACAGGTGTAGACAATTGAAAGACACATTGTGATCTGATATATTTTTTATATTTTACCCCCTTTTTCTCCCCAATTGCGATCTTGTCTCATCGCTGCAACTCACCAACAGGCTCGGGAGAGGCGAAGGTCGAGTCATGCATCCCCCGAAACATGACCCACCAAACCACGCTTCTTAACACCCACCCGCTTAACCCGGAAGCCAGCCGCACCAATGTGTCGGAGGAAACACCGTTCAACTGACAACCGAAGTAAGCCTACAGGCGCCAGGCCCGCCACTAGAGCGCGAGGAGCCAATTAAAGCCCCCCTGGCTAAACCCTCCCCTAACCCAGACGACGCTGGGCCAATTGTGTGCCGCCCTATGGGACTCTCTGTCACGGCCGGTTGTGACACAGCCTGGTATCGAACCCGGGGCTGTAGTGACGCCTCAAGCACTGTGATGCAGTGCCTTAGACCGCTGCGCCACTAGGGAGGCCGTGATTTTGATCAGATTTTCCTGACCACCCCCGGAGGTAGTCGGGGATGCATTGTGTCTGAACCCATTTAAATCATAATTATCCCACCCTCTAAAATAATTTACAGATAGCACCATTTACTTATGGCATCAATATGTGTCCTAAAATAATTTAATACATATTATTTAGAAAAATTATCTGTGAAATAATTTGCATACAAGGAAATCTGGTCACAATGTGCACACAGTAGACACACTGTGGACAGATAATACCAAGTGTAGACACGACAAACCTTCATCAGATAGTGATTGGATCATATTGATCAGATCAGGAAACCCACATGTTAGCACAAGGCGTAAACGAGGCTAGAGATTATGTCCCATATTAGGTTTATTCAACAGCCTGTATGTCTATGGTGAGAGAATTAGGAATCTTAACCCTTCTCTACAGTGGGATGGGTCTGTCCAACAATGAACCCAAGGTATGCTATGGTAAATTGTTATTGTTACCATTCTCACTGTTGACTTATATGCATCATACTTTTCCCTAGGCAATGTTTTATATCTCTTACTATGATATTGGGACATAAGTACTGTTGCAACTGATGCAAGGTACTTCTCCATCATTTTTAGAATTAATATTCATATAGCCCCGACAATATGTATGCATTGATTGATGGTCAATGTTATATCACGTCTAAGCCAATATGACACCAATGTCAACGAAACTTCGCAAATCAACTTGATTCGAGGTACACAACACACTCCCCACCTCTCGTCACGATCCGTTCAGCCGTTACCGAGGAACCACATACATTTTTGACAGGGTCGTTGGCATTAGGAAAAAATTAATAAATGCCACCACATAGCTCAAGTTCTAGACGGTTGGATTAAAACAAGAATATAGCTTCCATATGGTGACCATTGGATTTACCATTTGTCGGACTGAACAGTTTTTATTAAATATATGTATAATTTATCGCTCTCACGTGCCCAATAAAAACCAATGATGTGCTACCTTTTTTGTAGAATTTCTGACAATGCTAACATCTATTTCAGCAAAATCTCTGATAAGTTGCGTCAATTCAAATCTGGTATTGGAACAAAAAGAGGTCAATACACGTCTTCTAAAATAGACTAGTATTTTCATTAATGCAAAACACTTCAATGGTAAATATGATGTTCGTATATACGGGTCCACTGAAATACCATGCAGGGCAGACAGAGAACTGGTCCATTGTTATGAGTTCTTCTTTAAATACTCTGACAGAGATAGTTCCCGCTCCCTGCTGGCCTATCAGAGTAGAGACTGAGCGTGGTTTAGACTTACTCAGCCTATCGTTGGCGCAGAGGCTGGTCCCAGTCCCTTGGCGCTTCACTGTTGCCAGGCATAAGTTGTTATCTGCAGCTTGTCCAGAGAGTCAGAAACCTCAGACATCTTTGTAGCAGAACACATGTCCTTGAGCGTTCTAACAAAGAGGCAGTGTTTGTGTCTGTGTGAGACACAAGCCTTATCTCATCCTACTCCCTAACAGTTCCCCACATTAATCACAGCTTGTTATGTTGACCAATCTATATCAGTACAGTACAAACCTATTATGTTTAATCATTAATGCTTTCTTATTAAGCTAACAGCACATCTAAAATATAAGAGAATAATTTCCCACATCTCCTAGTTCTAAAATCGGGTCCAGCAACTCGGTTGCTCAGCAACTCAACAACACAGCTGACCGCCTGCACTTGGCAGCCAGTCATAAGAAATGGTTGAGAACAAACCTAGGCTACTGTAGATATATGTTGGTATTCAAGCTGAGGTTAATCAATAAATGCATACAGATAATTATCCAACATAAAATAAATGGGTCGGTTGGTTGTAGTGAGCAGTTTCTGATTTGATAAGCCAATGAATGTGGTTCTGTTTTGATTAGCTAGGTAGCTATCTAGCTAGCCAGCAGCTGTAGCTAGCTAAGTTAGCTAACATAACATTATACTAGTCAGAGGAGAGCTAACGTTGGCTAGCTAGCTAACCAACAAGCGAGGAAAGTTAGCTATATTTAGCAAAGGAAGGTTTTTCATATAAGGCTAAAGTAATCTGTGTAAACTGCTGACCTCGACACTTGCGTGTAATCAGAGCACAAACCGCGCTTCAGCACTCGGTGGTCCCGTCGTTTGTTGCTCCTAGACGTTTCCACTTCACAATAACAGCACTTACAGTTGACCGGGGCAGCTCTAGCAGGTCAGAAAGGTGGAATCCTAGGACGATGCCACGTTGAAAGTCACTGAGCTCTTAAGTAAGGCCATTCTACTATCAATGATTGCGTTATTGCCATGCTGTGTGATCGATTTTATGCACCTGTCAGCAACGGGTGTGGCTGAAAAGCCGAATTCACTCATTTTAGGGGGTGTCCACATACTTTTGTATAGATAGTTTACCTAGCTAACATTAGGTAGCTCGACATGTAGCCTAATGGAGGCAAACTGCCATGCTGCTCACATTAATTTACTTCGCTAGAGAGCTACAATGAGTGTTCTTCTCCCTACATTCTCTTTTCCCTCCGTTAGGCTACATGTCGCTCACTCAGAAATGACTGACTATAAAAACATATGTAACTGATGCAGTGTTGCCAACTCAACAGTAAGTAAAGGATCTATTGGCTGTCCTAAAAGTCGCTAGAAGTCGCTAAATGACGTCATCACCTAATTTGTATAATTGGCCATGTGCATGGAATTGTGATGGATGCTGTAGGAGAGAGGAATAACGTTGTGGGAGAAACAAAAAGTGAGTAAAAAACACCCTACATTTACATCCCGCCCTGCCAGGGCGGGATCAGCCAGCGGCGGCTTGCCGCATGCGCGATTCATTTGCAGTCTGGATGCGGAGGGGTGAACATCTCCTGCTCTGACTGCAGCTGGGAGGGACTGCTGCGCAAGGACTGGACCGCCTGTGAGTGCTTTGGGATAGGGGTGGGGCCCGGGGCCCACGGCAGCACCTGCTGCTCATTGAGAAGAGTAAGAACGATACGTGCTTTCACGTCAGAGTCTCCAAAAGTCTCCAATAACACCAGAAAAAGTCGCTAAATTTGTTGCTAGTCGCTTTTTTGAAAATGTGTCGCTAGAGGGGTCTGAATACTCGCTAAATATAGCGACAAAGTCGCTATATTGGCAACACTGAACTGATGGGATACACAAACAAGACAAGCTACATTCCTTGCCACAGCTTTATCACAAATTCAAAATGGACTGGTTAATTAAAGTAGGGAAATATGTGTTCCAACCACGAGCTGCAGTTTTGGAATAATAGATGCTGAAATGTACTTTACTTATGTCCAAGGTAAAATCAGTTATTGACACAGTCATTGTGGCGTAGCAAGAAGATCTGAATGCCGTGACCCAAGAGTTTGGGAGTTCAAATCCCAGGTGTGGACATGTTGAGTAATAATGACTGTGTAAATACACATACACAATGTAAATATGTAAGTTGAAAACACTATGTTAAAAGCATTGTTTGTGTGTGTGTCCTAATGACACATTTTTGTTCGCAGGGCATCACCTGTAAAATCTTTTGTGAAAAAAGGTTATATGATCACGTGAAAATCCACATGTGAAACTTAATGTGAAATATCATCACACGTGAAGTGTTACAAAAACACATGGTTTCACATGTGAAATAAATATAAAGTAATGTGTTTTTTCCGTAAGTGTTATGTCAATATTACACAGGTAAGCTAACAGTTACAGAAAACTGTTAGCTTACAGGCTCTATAGACCTCTATGTCTATATGAGTGACTGTGTCCAACACACCACCACCTGTTATGTTGGGCACCTACTGACCAAAAAATATGATATGAAATGTATATTCTCAATGACCTGTATTGCTAAAATAAAGGTTTAAGGAAAACAGGCAGGCACCACATTACTACAAGACAAAACAGCTCACTCAATCAAGCCTGATGGTCTTGTAAGTATACAAGCAAAGCTTGCTTTCATATGATAAAAACAAAGCTTGAAAAGGTAGTGGAATGGGTTAATGTCTTAGGTTGCGTTGACACAGGCAGCCCAATTCTGATATTTTTTCCACCAATTGGTCTGTTGACCAATCACATCAGATTTTTTCACATCAGATCTTTTCCAGAGCTGATCTATTTGGTCAAAAGACCAATTAGTGAAAAAAAGACCTGAATTGTAAACAGCCTTAGAGGAGGTGCTCTCACAATAATGTGATTTATACTGCATACAAAGTAATGTATTGGATTCTTCACACACCACACTATGGCTGCATTTACACAGGCAGCCCAATTCTGATATTTTATATCCAATGTAGTAGGTCAAAGCTGTGTGCTTGAAACCCTTGGTAGAGCATGGGTGAAGTAGGCATTGTGGTGCTCGTGAATTTCCTTTCTTTTTCGGCTTCAAACCAATGCCTACTTCTCACTTAAAATGTATTTTTTTGTTTTTAATAACCATATGGATATGCATAATAAAGTTGACAGGATGAACAGCAGAGGGCACTAAAACGTCAAAATTGAGCACACAATTTTTATTTTATTTTTATTTCACCTTTATTTAACCAGGTAAGCCAGTTGAGAACAAGTTCTCATTTACAACTGCGACCTGGCCAAGATAAAGGGCCTGGACAAGCCCTGTTGAATGATCAAGACCTGTGAATAAACATAAATAAACAGTAATCTCATTACTGTACTTGTTGGTTTGAGTCTGTCAACAAAATGATACCTCTAGTGTTGACAGGTTCACCTCTTGAGTTGCTCAGTTGTAACCAGCATTCTGAATACATTAAGGGAAATTGTATAATAATGCCAATGCCACATTTCAACACAGTATTCTTTGAAAGTGTCCTTAGAAAATCTTTATTTCGTCATTATCTTTGTGAGAGCACCTCTTCTTTCCCTCTTTTGTCCCCCTATTCTTACCTCACGTGAGAGTAGCATTTTACAATTTTTCTTAATACTTTTTTCTAAAGACCTCCCCAGATTACCACATAACATTTCCTCTTGCCGTAGTAGCAGGACAAAGCAACGTGACTTTCGGGTAATATCAGAGTTCATTACTTATAATAACTACAACTCTGTATCTGGATATATACAGAACAGAAATATAAACACAACATGTAAAGTGTTGGTCCCATGTTTCATCAGCCAAAATAAAAGATCCCAGAAATGTTCTATACGCATAAAAAGCTTATCTCTCTCAAATTTAGAGCACAAATTTGTTTACATCCCTGTTAGTGAGCATTTCTCTTTTGCCAAGATAATCCAACAGCATGATCATTACACAGGTGCACATTATGCTGGGGACAATAAAAGGCCACTCTAAAATGTGCAGGTTTGTCACACAACACAATGCTATAGATGTCTCAGGTTTTGAGGGAGTGTGCAATTGGCATGCTGACTGCAGGAATGTCCACCAGAACGTTTGCCAGATAATTTAATGTTCATTTCTACCATTTCTCTACCAACGTCGTTTTAGAGAATTTGGCAGTACGTTCAACCGGCCTCACAACTGCAGACCATGTGTAACCACACCAGCCAAGTACCGCCACATCCGGCTTCTTTACCTGCGGGATTGTCTGAGACCAGCCACCCGGACAGCTGATGAAGCTGAGGAGTATTTCTGTCTGTATTAAAGCCCTTTTGTGGACAAAACTCATTCTGATTGGCTGGGCCTGGCTCCCCAGTGGGTGGGCCTGGCTCCCAAGCGGGTGGGCCTATTCCCTCCCAGGCCCACCCATGGCTGCGCCCTTGCCCAGTCATGTGAAATCCATATATTAGGGCCTAATTAATTAATTTAAATTGACTGATTTCCTAATATGAAGTGTAACTCAGTATAATATTTGAAATTGTTGCATGTTGCGTTTATATTTTTTGTTCAGTATAAAATCAACTGGACAAAATCTGCTCTATTACCCCTGAATGAGGCAATGTGTAATTCACAGCTGCCCTTATACATTCCCAGAGTCCAGCATTTCTGCTACCTGGGGATATAAAGCTTTCCTTCTTTGCAATCAATAGTAAAAAACAACTTCAACACCATCTTAAGAAGCATAGAGTCTGATTTGGAAAGATGGGAGCAAATCCCAAACTCTTTCCAGGCTTGAGTCTCGATAATTAAAATGAATATATTGCCAAGAATCAATTTTTATAGTTCCATGATCCCTCTTTCTCCACCAGCAGGATATTGGGATAGGCTACATTCATTACTTGCCAAATTCATTTGGAAGAGGAAACACCCTCGTATTACGTGTTCTACCCTTCAGTAGACAAAATGTGATGGTGGCCAAAACCTCCCAAATATCAAGTTCTATTTATGGGCTTTTATTTTATGCCCTGGTTAAATCCTGGTACAGCTTTATCCTAGTGCCCCCTGGAGGAAAATCTAGTTGCCCCTCACAGACTCCAAGACATAATCCATTCTGATATTCCACTCAAATACTGTCACCAGGCAGGCCAAAACTCCATCCCACCAAAACAGGTTGAAATTTCAGGTGTTCTTTTCAAACAGTTCTTATACTGAAACAGCATTATCATCATTTTCACAATTTCACAGTGTTATTCCAACCTCGTAGTGTGGAAATATATATAAAACACAGGAAAATCACATTTTTGACTGCACTGGGCCTTTACGAATGAGATACAGGAAGTGATCTTATACCTGCTCATACCTGCTCTACTGTTGGCCCAGGAGGCCTGTTGTCCCAGGAGGCCTGTCTGCTTGTGTGTCTTTATCTGTGGGGACAAGGGATTCTCACAGATCCATTACTGCACTGAAGTGTATATAACTGGGAAATGACAAACATTCAACTGTGATTGAGATCAAATGTTGCCGTCATTGAAGAGGATGTATCCTTGTGTAGCCTCACTTATGATGTTATCACTCTTCAATCCTAAAGTAAACCATAACCACTAACCCTCAAGGCACTGTCATTCAGTGCGCTCCACTGTGGCCACCTAGGCCTCTTTTTCCTCCACTTGTGGCCTCAGTGTTCCAGCCATTTTGTAAGGATTCTTCTCTGTGTGTAAGAGCGTGTGAATTGTGTCTAGTTATTATGTCCATTTTCAAAGCAATTGTTCAAAATAGATCTAATGCATTTGGCAGTTTATGGAGCATTTTTTAATCCCGAACAACAGAAATGCTAATTGTCACAGCCATGTCATAATTGCAGGGCAATTATTTTAGAAGTTCTCTTGTCTCGTAATTGCAGCCCTCTAATGAAATCACGACATTGAAAAACAAAGAGGACAATTTGGGGAAATATCCATATCAATAAGGACACCTTACTAGACTGTCAGGAGAATTAAACTGTCTGACGTCACCGTGTTTGAACCTTTTACTGATGTGGGCTAAATCAGTGTCAAACAGAGTGATTCTTGGTAGTCTTAAACAAATCTACTTTAATACAAAAATATACACCTCACACACATGGTTATTGGCTTAAAAAAAGAAGACATCTGCACCATGTCAGATATTGAGTTGAAATGTATTCAATTTTGAGTTTGCATCCCAATATTACACATGATATACAGTACAAGTCAAAAGTTTGGACACACAAGGTTTATTTTTTATTTTTACTATTTTCTACATTGTAGAATAACAGTGAAGACATCAACACTATGAAATAACACATATGGAATCATGTAGTAACCAAAAAAGTGTTAAACAAATCAAAATATATTTTATACTTAAGATTCGTCAAATAGCCACCTATTTGCCTTGATGACAGCTTTGCACACTCTTGGCATTCTCTAAACCAACTTCACCTGGAATGCTTTTCCAACAGTCTTGAAGGAGTTCCCACATATGCTGAGCACTTGTTGGATGCTTTTCCTTCACTCTGCGGTCCGACTCTTCCCAAACCATCTCAATTGGGTTGAGGTCAGGGGATTATGGAGGCAAGGTGGTCCTCTGTAGCTCAGCTGGTAGAGCACGGCGCTTGTAACGCCAAGGTAGTGGGTTCGATCCCCGGGACCACCCATACACAAAAAAAATGTATGCACGCATGACTGTAAGTCGCTTTGGATAAAAGCGTCTGCTAAATGGCATATTATTATATTATATTATATTATTATATTATTATATAAGGTCATCTGATGCAGCACTCCATCAATCTCCTTCTTGGTAAAATAGCCCTTACACAGCCTGGAGGTGTGTTGGGTCATTGTCCTGTTGAAAAACAAATGATAGTTCCACTAAGCCCAAACCAGATGGGATGGCGTATCGCTGCAGAATGCTGTGGTAGCCATGCTGGTTAAGTGTGCCTTGAATTCTAAACAATCACAGACAGTGTCACCAGCAAAGCACCCCAACACCATAACACCTCCTCCTCCATGCTTTACGGTGGGAAATACACATGCGGAGATCATCCGTCTAATGTCCATTGCTCGTGTTTCTTGGCCCAAGCAAGTCTCTTCTTCCTATTGGTGTTCTTTAGTGGTGGATTCATGCAGCAATTCGACCATGAAGGCCTGATTCACACAGTCTCCTCTGAACAGTTGATGTTGAGATGTCTCTGTTACTTGAACTCTGTGAAGCATTTATTTGGGCTGCAATTTCTGATGTTGGTAACTCTAATGAACATATGCTCTGCAGCAGAGGTAACTCTGGGTCTTCCTTTCCTGTAGCAGTCCTCATGAGAGCCAGTTTCATCATAGCGCTTGATGGTTCTTGAGACTGCACTTGAAGAAACTTTCAAAGTTCTTGACAATTTCCGTATTGACTGACCTTCATGTCTTAAAGTAATGATGGACTGTCATTTCTCTTTGCTTATTTGAGCTGTTCTTGCCATAATATGGACTTGGTATCTTTCCAAATAGGGCTATCTTCTGGATATATTGCAGCAATAGATTTTTAATTTTTTTGCCCCACCAAGATTTACATGCTAAAATCACCACTGATAAAGTATAATGAAGATGATTATTCTACTTAATCAACGTAGGGCTGATTAACAAACCTGCAAGTTAGAACTTGTTAATTGTGAAATTGATAACAAAAGTCTGCTGTAATAGCAGTGTTTTGGGGATCTGCATGCCCTGACTGTATCACGCAAACAATTACATGAGTCTTCATGACGTCTCATCACATTTGATGTAGCCTATGCTTGGTAAATCCAATGCACGCACACACACACACACACACACACACACACACACACACACACACACACACACACACACACACACACACACACACACACACACACACACACACACACACACACACACACACACACCCTTGCTGAGCCAGTAGTTTGATTGCCTTCAATAGTACACCACTTCTCACCGCAATGAACTCAACAAACAGGAGTTACATAAATGATACAGAGATATCAGTTTGACCCTGACCTCTGTAGGATGGCGTGGGCCTTATATCATGGTGGAGGTGTGCTGCTTTCCTGCCTGTGTGTGTGTGTGTGTGTGTTTGTGTGTTGCATGTGGTTGATACTGAACAGGAAGCACATGCCCCACCAAGCGCCTAGGGAGACGGTGCCGGCAGGTGCAGTGATTTGGTACTTTTGATCTCTCCTCAGCCCACCTTCCTACTATGACACTGTGATTATCCCGTGCACTGAACAACCTTCGACTATACGTGCTCAGAGTATGTTCATCAGAATGATCAGAAAACTTATATTACTGGACACGTTGTCAAAATTGTGAAAAATTACCAGGATCTTAGGATCTGGGTTAAGCAGGCAGTGTAAAGCCTAGGCAAACAGAAAAGGACAAGCATAATATTGTACAGAGGTTGCCATTATATGCCTACCCATGAAGCCAAGTCCATACAATGCCAACAAAGTCCATACATACAGATTATATTTACATTTTAGTCATTTAGCAGACGCTCTTATCCAGAGCAACTTACAGTTAGTGAATACATATCTTCTTTTTTTTTTTTATACTGGCCCCCCGTGGGAATCAAACACACAACCCTGGTGTTACAAATGCCATGCTCTATCAACTGAGCTACATCCCTGCCAGCCATTCCCTCCCCTACCCTGGACCAATTGTGCACCGCCCATGAGTCTCCCGGTCACAGCCGGCTGCGACAGAGCCTGGATTCGAACCAGGATCTCTAGTGGCACAGTTAGCACTGCGATGCAGTGCCTTAGACCACTGCGCCACTCAGGATATTATATGATGGTTAACTGGGGTGATAATTCTGCATGACAAGGAAGCTGAGACCAGATCTGAGCTGAGGAGAAGGCTCATTGTGCCAAAAGCAGCCCATACACAAAGCACTGATCCACTCTCTTTCAGCACCTGTCTGTTTTGGGAAGAAAACAAACACTTGGTTGGATGGCCATAAAAAAAAAAAACGGCAACTTATCCAGAACGCTGCAGCCCGCCTGTTGTTCAGCCTTCCCAAGTTCTCTTATGTCACCCTGCTTCTCCGCACACTCCACTGGATTCCAGTCGAATCCACTACAAGAACATAGTACTTGCCTATGGAGCAGCAAGAGGAACTGCCCCTCCCTACATTCAGGCTATTCTCAAACCCTACACCCTAACCCGAGCTCTCCGTTCTGCCACCTCTGGTCTCTTGGCCCTCCCACCCCTACGGGAGGGCAGCTCCCGCTCAGCCCAGTCCAAGCTCTTCTCTGTCCTGGCACCCCACTGGTGGAACCAGCTTCCCCCTGAAGCTAGGATAGGAGAGTCCCTGCCCATCAGCTGAAACCCTACCTCTTCAATGAGTGTCTTAATAATATCCTCTTAAGGTGACAGTCCCCGAAATCGGGCACTAGAATTACTTAAAAAAATATGTATATGTTTACATGACTTATTTGATTGATTTCCCACTGTTTTATAAGTCAGAAGACAGCCATCCAGACCTTCCAAGGACGATGCCAGCGTCCTCTGTCGAATAAATGTCTATTTACCTCCCTCTGGTGGTCGGCTACATCATTACATCCATTTATATAACTTAATTGCAACATTACGTCAAAGGGGTGGTCCTTAGAAAAACATTTATCCAGCTCGACTGCTTCATGGCACAGACAAGGCAAAGCAACGCTGAATTTGTCTCGAGCAGGCGGATCTAAATACATAACTTTCATAGCTCTACGATAAAGAATGCAACCTACATACTTCCTTAAACCTAAAATAAGTAAAGAAGTACTTTTGTGTGGAAGTCAAACATTTGTTTTATGTCGGAGGCAGACACATTGCATATGCCTAGAATGACAAAATCGAGCACTTTACATAGCCCTTCTCCCCTTGTCTATAGGAGGGAAGGATGCTGTTTAAATGGTCCAAATGTTGATTTAGACATTCACAAATGTAACAGATTTTGACTATCACTAATGTCATGATATGTTTGGTAAAGTAATAAAGATGGTGAAATATCTTGGATAGGTGTTCCTAAAAGAGATTATAACTATATATGGACATATTATAAAGTATGAAAAGGCTTATTCATTCAATTTTTGTAAATTATGTTTTATCATACCATCATATTTGTATATGTTTTATTATACTTTTATTGTGTACTAGATCATATGGGTTGAAAAGTGTTTTAAACAATTCCATGTGGAAGCCAAAGGTCATAGCTTTCTAGGGGAGGAGGGGGGACATGATTACATTAATAAAATATTGCCCTCTTGCTAGATTGATGACTAAAACCATAGTGAAACAGTGCAAAATGGCTGTCAGCTCAACTTTAAATAATCCCACAGCATCCCCCCTCCTCCCCCTCCCCCCAAGAATAAGCAAACAATAAAAACATGTTTTTAAAAAAGCCTTTCGTGATCTAACACTCGCACTTGACCCTTACTAGCTCTGACTTTGCTGAAAGCTACTTTATTGAGGAAAAATGTACTTACTATGACTGAGATATGTGGTTGAATGCATATCACATATCTTAAGATGAATGCATCAACTGTAAATCACTCTGGATAAGAGCGTCTGCTAAATGACTAAAATTTAAAAATGTAAATGGCTTCAGTACGGGCCAAGCCAAAAATCACCTCTTACATACAAGATGGCTCTCTGATGGTGTGGATGGTGGTGTGTGTGTGTGCCACAGGAGGTTGATGGCACCTTAATTTGGGAGGACGGGCTCATGGTAATGACTGGAGCGCTATAAGTGGAATGGTATCAAATACATCAAACACATAGTTTCCTGGTGTTTGATGCCCTTCCATTTGCTCTGTTTCGGCCATTATTATGAGCCGTTCTCCCCTCAGCAGGTGTGTGTGCTTCTCCCCAGAGCCACAAACCACCGGCTGGTTTCAGATGGCACCTCCACCCTGTGTGCAACTGTCAGAATCTATGTGATTATAGCTTTGCTCAATATCCTTGAAATATATACCATATTGTTACTACTGTATATTGCCATGTTTTATTTAAAGATGCAATATGCAGAAAACGCTCTGTCATTTCCTGGTTGCTAGAATCCTAATAGTTCTCTTAATTTCAGTTTATGTGACAAAACAAGCAGTTATTGTGTAGAGAATCATTGTACCATCTAAACCGCTGTGAGAAATATTTTTCATGAGTAAAAATATTTTATTTTCAGCTGTTTGAAGCTGGTGTACAAAACCAAAAGTAAAAGATGCAAAAACGAAACTTAAGAACTGGAAGCATAGAAACAGCGCACATAGAACAGATCTACCGCTTCTTAGACTTGTTTTAAATGAGAATGACAGATGTATAATTCACATTTCTATGTGAATTTGGTGGCGTTGCCCAAAAAGTTACATATTGCAGCTTAAACTTACATTGCACATGATAATTTGATGAATTTCCTCTGTTGCTGCAGTTACGGAGAGGGGTGGCGTTTTCTTTGGAGCTTGTGTAGAGATATCTACAGTATACCATATGTATAGCTCAGACCGAGCCAACTATAGCTTAGTAGAGACCAGCACTAAACTGAGGGCTAAACCCAAAGCAAAGAATAGACATCCATTCACCGCTTTGGCTCAACATCAATAATGGACCTGCAATTAATACCATCAAAAACATCCTTTGAATTGATGTACACATTTACATTACATTCTCCCCCCTCATTAATCTACACACAATACCTCATAATGACAAAGCAAAAACTGGTTTTTAGAATTTTTTGCAAATGTATAAAAAATAAACAACTGAAATATCACATTTACATAAGTATTTAGACCCTTTACTCAGTACTTTGTTAAAGCACCTTTGGCAGCGATTACAGCCTCAAGTCTTCTTGGGTATGACGCTACAAGCTTGGCACACCTGCATTTGGAGAGTTTCTCCCATTCTTCTCTGCAGATCCTCTCAAGCTCTGTCAGGTTGGATGGGGAGTGTTGCTGCTCAGCTATTTTCAAGTTCAGGTTCTGGCTGGGTCACTCAAGAACATTCAGAGACTTGTCCCGAAGCCACTCCTGCGTTGTCTTGGCTGTGTGCTTAGGGTCGTTGTCCTGTTGGAAGGTGAACCTTCACCCCAGTCTGACGTACTGAGCACTCTCTTTGCCTTGATCCTGACTAGTCTCCCAGTCCCTGCTGCTGAAAAACATCCCCACAGCATGATGCTGCCACCATGCTTCACCGTAGGGATGGTGCCAGGTAATGATGTACTGTCGTTTCTCCTTGCTTATTTGAACTGTTCTTGCCATAATATGGACTTGGTCTTTTACCAAATAGGGCTATCTTCTGTATACCCCCCTACCGTGTCACAACACAACTGATTGGCTCAAATGCATTAAGAAGGAAAGAAAGGCACAACTGTTAATTGAAATGCATTCCAGGGGACTACTCCTTCAAGACTGTTGGAAAAGCATTCCAGCTGACGCTGGTTGAGAGAATGCCAAGTGTTATTTCATAGTTTTGGTGTCTTCACTATTATTCTACAATGTAGAAAATAGTAAAAATAAAGAAAAACCCTTGAATGAGTAGGTGTTCTAAAACTTTTGACCGGTAGTGTATGCCTCGACAGAGTCTTAGTAGTTCCAAACATCTTCCATTTAAGAATGATGGAGGCCACTGTGTTTTTGGGGACCTTCAATGCTGCAGACATTTTTTGGAACCTTTAACCAGATCTGTGCCTCGACACAATCCTGTCTCGGAGCTCTACAGACAATTCCTTCGACCTCATGGCTTGGTTTTTGCTCTGACATGCACTGTCAACTGTGGGACCTTATTTAGACAGGGGTGTGCCTTTCCAAATCATGTCCTATCAATTGAATGTACCACAGGTGGACTCCAATCAAGTTGTAGAAACATCTTAAGGATGATCAATGGAAACAGGATGCACCTGAGCTCAATTTCAAGTCTCATAGCAAAGGGTCTGAATACTTATGTAAATAAGGTATTTCAGTTTTTTATTTATAACAAATTTGCAAAAAATTCTAAAAACCTATTTTTGCTTTGTCATTATGGGGTATTGTGTGTAGATTGCTGATTCTTTTTAAAAATGTTATACATGACAGAATAAGGCTGTAACGTAACAAAATGTGGAAAAATAAAAGTGGTCTGAATAGTTTCCGATGTCACTGTACATCAAGGTCGTAAATAGCTTTCATTAATGTATATCAAATTCAGTATTTTTTGCTCTCCTACTGTACGATGAGTGTCCCTATCAGCCTTATGTTTTCAGTGTTAATTAAATCCAGTAGTTTTGCATTCCTGGGTTGTCTTTGAAATTCAGCTGATTTGAGTGCTTACTCTGTCTTTGCCGCCTAACAGTGAGCATGTCACGCCCTGGCTCTAGGGACTCTTTTAAGTTGAGCCAGGGTGTGTAGAGTTTATGTTTTGTGCTCGTTGTGTCTAGTCTAGTTTTTGTATATCTATGTTGGCCAGAGTGGTTCTCAATCAGAGGCAACGAGTATCAGCTGTTGCTGGTTGTCTCTGATTGGGAACCATATTTAGTCAGGTGGTTTTCCCACAGTGTTTGTGGGATCTTGTTCCGTGTTGGTTTGTACCTGTTACGTATCGATTTGTTGTTTTGTTCGTGTATCATTTAATAATTAAGTATGTTCACCTTCCACGCTGCGCCTTGGTCCTCTATGTCCGACGATCGTGACAGAGCAAGAGTCCCTCTCATTTCTTCACTCAATATTTATTGATGGATTCATTCATATCTAAAACACATGCACATCCTGAGACTAGCTGAATGTCTGCTGCCTCCTGGTCTCATGTTGCCCACAATTACACTTCCTTGTTTATTTCTATTTCCATGTTATTGCAAAGTGTGTGTGTTTTGAATATTTGTGTGTGTTATGTATGTTCTGTGAGCCGTGAGAATGACAACAGTGGCAGTGTATGCGTTTGATTGTCCCCTCACATTGGGCCAGGATAATCATTAACCTTTTCCTCATACAAATTCACCATATTGGCAATAGCCAGCCAAGATGACACAGTCTTTCTTTTTATCCTGGAACATTTTGTTGTGTCCAATAGTCGGTGGGGCAGACACTCAGTCCTCAGTATTATTTAATCTTAGTCATTCCAAATATTGAGCCCAGTAAATAGGCTATATAATACAGGGTATAACTGTAGTCCCATTTCAGTGGATGGGACAGGTTAATCATTAGGAACAGAGACTGTAGCCAACCCCATCATTACATCACCCAGCCATCAGGCCTTAGGGAATTGAGCTTGACTGACTGGTCCTACACCAGGAGATGAAGTCAGTGACACCAATTCACCTTGTGTTGGGCTGTCACATCTACACCGCTGGAGGTGTGAAAAACAGCTGTATGAAACCAGACAATACAGCCAGCTATAGCATCAGGTACACAAAAAAAACACACACACACACACTCTCAGTCTGGTATCTCCACTTTCAGAGAGCCATCTTGTATGTGATTTTTGGCTTGGCTGGTTTTTGCTGGATTGTCACGATTGAGTTGAATAGGTATTACTGCATATGTTAACCTAATCCCAATTTGCCCCCTCCATAAAGTTTTTATTTAGCTGGTGACTAGGGAGGATAATTTGCAAAGCAAGCAGTATGGGGAATATATCCTAAGGAATAAAGTTATTTCCACTATGCTTCCTTATCACACTGATTAAATTAGCAATAAAACAGATTAATGCCAAAACATCTTACTTTTTATTGGTAATTTAATTATTCATTAGTTCTAATTAGCATTTTCTTCTAATTCAATCAATGATTCATGAATAATGTTATTACATAGTTGTTACGTTGTCATAGATCTAGGCTGTTTTTTGCGCTTAGCAGGGCACTCATTAACTCTTGAAACGGAAGCTGCCAACCAACTCACTTGCAGCACTTGTCTCGGCAAAGTCAAGGACATTCAGAATGCCAGGTTGGGCCAGCACCTTTAGAAATGGAAGGCACCCGCTAGACACACACTGTTAACTGCCAAGAAACCCACAGACATACACAGACACAGACACAGATGACTGTGACCAAATAATGGAGCCTTTAGGGATATAGTGTAATCAGTAGGCATTATTCATGCAATTACCCTGGTGCTTGCCTACAGAGCAACAAGGGAAACTGCCCCTTCCTACCTTCAGGCTATGCTCAAACCCTACACTACAACCCGAGCACTCCGTTCTGCCACCTCTGGTCTCTTGGCCGTCCCACCCCTATGGGGGGTCAGCTCCCGCTCAGCCCAGTCAAAACTCTTCTCTGTCCTGGCACCCCAATGGTGGAATGAGTATCCCCCTAACGCCAAGACAGCGTAGTCCTTGACCATCTTCCGAAAACTGTCTGAAACCCTACCTCTTCAAAGATATCTTAAATAAGACATCTCAGTCTTACACCCCCCCCCGCCAAAAAAACAAAAACATTTTTGAAATAAACCTGCGCTTATCTTTTCCTACTAGCCCTGACTTTGCTGATAACTTCTTTATTGAGGAAACATGTATTTAATACGACTACGATATGTGGTTGTCTCACCTAGCTATAAAAAGATGAATGCACTAACTATAAGGTGCTCTGGCTAAGAGTGTCTGCTAAATGACTAAAATGTAAAACGTAGATGATGGGGTGAATCACATGAATGGCACATCTCAAAATAGCATAGCATGTGGTTGACAGGTAGCACTCCCGGCATCTATGATTCCTCACCGGAGACTGTGGTTCAATCCCTGTGCCCGCCCTTCCCACTCCTTCTCTCACCTGCCTGTATCCCATCTGATTTCCACCCTGTCTAAAAAGAGGTGTCAAAATACCATAAAATATGTATTTCAAATGGCGTATCATAAAAGGTGTTTGTTGTGTTGGTCCTGTTTTCATCATACAGCACACAGTACTGGACATTTGAACTGGAACAGCCAGATGCATGAATATAAGTCGTGCTATAAAAAGACTGGGATCTTTTTACTGGGTAGAGTGAGCTGTCAACAGCAGAAAGCAGCTGTGAGATGGCAAGTCAGGACAGAGCACGGTGGGGGTGTGATGTGTGTGTGCGACCGACTGATTGTACGTGTGTGTTTGCGGTCCATAAATAAACCTGCAGTCACTGAGGAAGAAGGGTTCATCTGGCTGCAGAAAAAAAGGAGCCTGCTAGAGATGGAACCAAACATGCCCTTGTAAAACTGACTATACTACCGATCCTTGACTTCGGCGATGTCATTTACAAAATAGCCTCCAACACTCTACTCAGCAAATTGGATGTAGTCTATCACAGTGCCATCCATTTTGTCACCAAAGCCCCATATACTACCCACCATTGTGACCTGGACACTCTCGTTGGCTGGCCCTCACTACATATTCGTCGCCAAACCCACTGGCTCCAGGTCATCTATAAATCACTGCTAGGCAAATCCCCACCTTATCTTAGCTCATTGGTCACCATAGCAACACCCACCCGTAGTATACACTCCAGCAGGTATATCTCACTGGTCATCCCCAAAGCCAACACCTCCTTTGGCCGCCATTCCTTCCAGTTCTCTGCTGCCAATGACTGGAACGAACTGCAAAAATCTCTGAAGCTGGAGACTCTTATCTCCCTCACTAACTTTAAGCATCAGTTGTCAGAGCAGCTTACCGATCACTGCACCTGTACACAGCCCATCTGAAATTAGTCCACCCATCTACCTCATCCCCATATTGTTATTTATTTTGCTCATTTGCACACCAGTATCTCTATTTGCACATCATCTTCTGCACGTCTATCATTCCAGTGTTAATACTAGATTGTAATTATTTTGCACTATGGCCTATTTATTGCCTTACCTCCATAACTTACTACATTTGCACACACTGTATAAAGATTTTCTAATGTGTTATTGACTGTACGTTTTGTTTATCCCATATGTAACTCTGTGTTGTTGTTGTTTTTATCGCACTGCTTTGCTTTATCTTGGCCAGGTCGCAGTTGTAAATGAGAACTTGTTCTCAACTGGCTTACCTGGTTAAATAAAGGTGAAATAAAATAAATAAATAAACGCTGAGTCTATCTGTATCCCAAATGGCACCCTATTCCCTATGTACAGTACACTCTTAGAAAAAAAGGTGCTATCCAGAACCAAAAAGGGTTCTACTGGGAACCCAAAATGGTTCTCCTATGGGGACAGCCGAAGAACTGTTATGGAACCCTTTTTTCTAAGAGTGTAGTATACTACATTTGATCAGGCCCATAGGGCTCTGGTCAAAAGTAGTGCACTATATAGGGAATAGGGTGCTAGTTGGGACACAGCGCATGTCTCTAATACTGCTGAGTATTATGGAAACCATTTACCCCCACTCATCTCGTTACACGGATGGAACAGACCGAAGAAGATACAACTTTTTCAGAAGCCAATGTCTGATTATTTCCATTACTATCAACACTGCCAGCAGGCGTCCATACCAGATAAGTCCATGAGAATCCACTATATGACTGAACATTAGGACACAGAAGCAATGTTAAGACTGCAATCTTGGGTGCTATTTCAAACGAACAAGAGAATCCCATTTGATACTGTATATGCATAATTCTACTGCATGTCAGTTGCACAAATAAAAGGCCAATCATGCTCATTAATCATGCAAACTATTGAGAGCTCGGCAAGAGGACATGATTTGTCCAACAACCAGGTTCAACCTCACAAGATCACAACATGACTGTAATGCTCAGCTATTGTAAGAGACAGGCTTATGTGAAGTAGCCACGGGGTAGCAGCGCAAGCCTAGCACCTGGGTTCAAAGACTATTTGAAATATTTCTAATACTTTTAGCATTTGCTCTAGTCTGTCAGATGGGCAGGATTTGCAACTATTCTACTGATACCATTTGCGCCAGACACGCTTACTCAAGCCCAGATGAAGTATTTGAAATGATATCAAATGCTATTTGAACCCAGGTCTGTTAGCACTCTGTCTTTATGCATACAAGAAAAATAGTGTATTATATACACTACCAGTCAAAAGTTTGGACACACCTACTCATTCAAGGGTTTTTCTTTATTTTTTCTATTTTCTACATTGTAGAAAGAAATTCCACAAATTAACTTTTAACAATGCACACCTGTTAATTGAAATGCATTCCAGGTGACTACCTCATGAAGCTGGTTGAGAGAATGCCAAGAGTGTGCAAAGCTGTCATCAAGGCAAAGGGTGGCTATTTGAAGAATCTCAAATATATATATTTTTGTTACTACATTTCATAGTTTCGATGTCTTCACTATTATTCTACAGTGTAGAAAATAGTAAAAATAAAGAAAAACCCTGGAATGAGTAGGTGTGTCCAAACTTTTGACTGGTACTGTATTTAAAATGTTACTACAAAATGTATTATTATAGGATAGTGTCTGTGCACACTATGCTGTCACAGTTTGGTCGGTCTAATATTTGCACAAGGTACAGTATGAATAGATCATCTGTAGAAGTTTATGAAGTCTTAAAGATTTGAGACTTAGCCCAGATAGCACATTTGGTTCCTTGGAAGTTGTGGGAACATACGTTTTTGGTTTCCCATTGGTTCTAGGAACGAAGCCATACGTTTCCTGACCGGTAAAACTGAAAGGTTTTTAAAAATGTAACCTGTTCCTGTTCTTTTTATGTTGCAGGGAGGTTCTGAGAACGTTTTACTATGTTTCCCTGAAAGGTTCCCTGGGAGGTTTTTATTAATTTTCTGAGAAATAAAATTGTCGGTTATTAAATAAAGTTCTGAGAACATGTTTCAATAACACTGCTAACTTAGGTTACCTGTTCTGAACTCCAAGCACAGATAGAAATTCATTTTGAAATTAATTTGCTTAGGCATTAATCATGCAAACAAAATTATTTTTTATAGTGGCACAGCATCAGGGAGATTCAAACCTATGACCTTCTGCTCTCTATCCATGGAATTAGTCCACTGCGCCACCAGGATGGAGCTAGAATGCCACGTTTTTGTTACTCATACAAGGCTGTTCATTTCATTCTATTCAAACAGACCCCATTTTAAAGAAAAAGAGGACTCATTACCTGTGTCCAATTAGTGGTCAATGCCAACACACCTGAACACACTTAACAAGATGGAAGATATAGAGAGTGTTGTTGATGCTGGGAATGGAATGTATATGTTTTTAAATAACATTCTTAGAATGTTCTTTGAATGGTACTGTGTTCTTGTGGTTTTTATGGAAAGTTTTCTTAATGTTCTGAGAGCACGAATTTAAATAGAACCATGAGGAAACCTGTCGGAAACGTTATGCTGAAGTACTGAAATTCCCACCTAAGAAACATACAGTATGGCTCTCAGAACGTTATGTACTAGCTGGGTATCCTGCGCCATTCCCAAAACCTTGTGGGAAGGTTGTATACAAAATAACCATAAGACAACCACCTTCTCACCAAGCTCTAAGAAACATATGCTTCTCAGAAAGTTATGTGCAAGCTGGGAGGGGACAATGCAATAAAATAAAATAAACTCTGTCAGTGGACAAAATTGCTTATTTCAGTTTCACAGTTCTCTAGTTGGGTAGGAAACGTCACAGACTTTCCTCTTGTCACAGACTTTCACCTTACCTAGAAGGGAAAATGACAAGGTGGCAAAGAAATTATAACCCACTGGTTTCCCGGACCCAGCTGGCGCTAACATTGGGCTAAAAGCATTCTCAATAGAGAATCTATAAAAAGTGTGATTCGACACACCAGACATGTTCAGTGAAATTCTGGACAGGTGTCGAACAAGTTATTCACTTAAAGTTGTGCTCTATTTTCCAGCGTTTTTCCTGTAGTAATAATGAGGAGCCTGGGGGAAAGGCAGAGAAAAAGTCTGCGTGATAACATAACCTTGATCTCTGGGCACCTTCAAAGTGTAGAGTTGGCTGGAGCCAACTGTGGCTAAAGGCATCTGGCATACATAAGTTCAGTTTGATCCTAGCAGAAATCAGCTAGGTGAAGCGAACGTCTGCGCTTGCATACTCCCTAAAGACCGCTTGAAAAACAGAAAAAAGTAGCAATATTACTTGTCCCTTTTGAGCGACCGTAGCAACAACATAGAGAGTAAGACTTCCTCAAAATAGTCCCCCCCAAAATAAAACAGTTGGTCATTAACCGAGGCAGGTCTTAGTCGCGCAATTTTTCATCTACACTGAACCAAAATATAAACGCAACATGCAATAATTTCAAAGATTTTACTGAGTTACAGTTCATATAAGGAAATCAGTCAATTGAAATAAATTCATTAGGCCATAATCTATGCTTTTCAGATTACTGGGAATATAGATATGCATCTGTTGGTCACAGATAGCTTAAAAAAAGGTAGGGGCGTGGATCAGAAAACCCGTCAGTATCTGGTGTGACCACCATTTGCCTCATGCGGTCTCCTTCGCATAGAGTTGATCAGGCTGTTGATTGTGGCCTATGGAATGTTGTCCCACTCCTCTTCAATGGCGAAGTTGCTGGATATTGGCGGGAACTGGAACACACTGTCGTACATGTCAATCTAGAGCAGGGTTCTTCAATTCCAGTCCTGGAGGGCCGAAACACTTCTGTTTTGTATTTCTACCTGGTAGTTAATTGCACTCACCTGGTGTCCCAGGTCTGAATTAGCCCCTGATTAGAAGGAGAGGATGAAAAACAGAGGTGTTTTGGTCCTCCAGGACCGGAATTGAAGAACCCTGATCTAGAGCATCCCAAACATGCTCAATGGGTGACTTGTCTGATGAGTATACAGGCCATGGAAGAACTGGAACATTTTCAGCTTCCAGGAATTGTGTACAGATCCTTGCAACATGGGGCCATGCATTATCATGCTGAAACATGAGGTGATGGCGGCTGATGAAAGGCACGACAACGGGCCTCAGGATCGCTTCACGGTATCGCTGTGGATTAAAATTGCCATCGATAAAATGCAATTGTGTTCGTTGTCCGTAGCTTATACCTGCCCATACCATAACCCCACCGCCACCATGGGGCACTTTGTTCACAACGCTGACATCAGCAAACCGCTCGCCCACACGACGCCATACTGACTGGTACAGTTGAAACCGGGATTAATCCGTGAAGAGCACACTTCTCCAGCGTGCCAGTGGCCATCGAAGGGGAGCATTTGCCCACTGAAATCGGCCAGGTCAAGACCCTGGTGAGGACGACGAGCACGCAGATGAGCTTCCGTGAGATGGTTTCTGACAGTTTGTGCAGAATTTCTTTGGTTGTGTAAACCCACAGTTTCATCAGCTGTCCGGGTGGCTGGTCTCAGACGATCCCTCAGGTGAAGAAGCTGGATGTGGAGGTCCTTGGCTAGCGTGGTTACACGTGGTCTGCGGTTGTGAGGCCGGTTGGACGTACTGTTAAATTCTCTAAAACGACGTTGGAGGCGGCTTATGGTAGAGAAATTAACATTCAATTCTCTGGCAACAGCTCTGGTGGACATTCCTGCAGTCAGCATTCCAATTGCACGCTCCCTCAAAACTTGAGACATCTGTGGCATTGTGTTGTGTGACAAAACTGCACATTTTTTTATGGTATTTTATTGTCCCCAGCACAAGGTGCACTTGTGTAATGATCATGCCTTTTAATCAGCTTCTTGATATACCACACCTGTCAGGTGGATGGATTATCTTGGCAAAGGATAAATGCTCACTAACAGGGATGTAAACAAATTTGTGCATAAGATTTTAGAGAAATTAGTTTTTTGTGCGTATGGATGATTTCTGCGACTTTTTATTTCAGCTCATGAAACATGGGACCAACACTTTACATGTTGCATTTATATTCTTGTTCAGTATAGCTAAGATGTTTGGTGCAGTAGTTTTAAAGTGAAAAAATTTGCATGAAAACTAGTAGTGGACTGCAGACAGTAGGGCCTAGCTGCTGCTGTGCTCTCTCATCTCTCTCGTTGAATGACAGCAAACACTTCATTGAAGAATCCTGTCCATAGTTTTCAGTTGATCAATCACCGACGAAGGGGTGGAGATTTCAGCTACCTGACTTCGTCTTGCCTCAATAATGTTTTGTAAAGTATAAATAATGTTTAGCTCAGCTGGTAGAGCACGGTGCTTGTAACACCAGGGTAGTGGGTTCAATCCCCGGGACCACCCATACGTAAAAATGTATGCACGCATGACTGTAAGTCGCTTTGGATAAAAGCGTCTGCTAAATGGCATATTTATTTTTAAAAAACCTGACGAATATCAAAACGAACAAAAATGTCACAAAATATGCCCAAACTGTTTAGACTGGGAATCATGCGACAGGCTTAACTGGACACACACATCAGCAGGTGTTCAAATCAGTGCTGGATACAGCTTGCCCACTTAAACTGCATGAAAGAGACGCTTGATGACAACCTCATTTATCTATGGCTGATTCCCAAATGGCACCCTATTCCATATGTAGTGCACTACTTTTGACCAGGGCACATAGGGCCCATAAGTTGCCATTTGGGACAAAGACTGGTATATGTGGTATATGGCCAAGCATGATCATGATTCAAGTGATATTCTGGTCTGTAAAGAGCTGTATTTTTTGGCTGGTATGAATTCAAATGACTCAGACAACCTGATGGTTTTGATCCCTAGAAGTTTGCTCTTCTTTTCACCATCTTGCCTTGTATACCCCAGGAGGTGTATGTTAAAAATCATAAGATAAAAAAGTAAAAAGAGAAGAATCGTAGAATCCCTTTGAGTCTGGGAATCAAACAACAACAAAGCGGTCTGTTACGAGATGTCTCCAAGCCAATAGATGGCGCTGCTGTTATGTGTATCTGAGTGTGATACTATATAGTACCAGTGAGCCAAGTTAGGCATTACTTACTATACACTGAATGGAGCTGTATGCACACTAGAGAGTGATGCTGAAGTAAAGACTTTCTAACAACATTACCTTGTTCTTGTATAGAATAAACACCATACAAAACATGGTGTCAGGAGTCAGAACCAAATAGGTACGTCCTTGGTGAATCAAAATATTAAAACGACACATAAATGCACAGTAGGAAGGGATGCGCTAACTAGCTAACCAGCTACACACAATCATAACAACGACAACAACGGCTTACCCGGTACCAGTACCAGAGCCTATGGACATGAAGGGTACCAGTACCAGAGCCTATGGACATGAAGGGCGATACATACATCAACTGGACATTTTTTCAAGCACAATGGGAAAACTATGAGATAGCTACCGGTCTGGATGAAAAGGAAGCAAAAATCCGCACAGCAACTCTGCTAACCATGATGGGAAAGGAATGTCATCTCTTACAGCGGCATCTTCATATGCCTGAAGCAGAGAGAAATGACCCGGTAAGAATTATAGAGGCGCTACAGAAACACTTTGAGCCATCCAGGAACGTGATCTACGAGAGGTACATGTTTAATGCTCGTCAACAAAGTCAATGTGAAACATCAGAGCAGGACATTGCAAATCTGAGGAAGCTAGCAGACACTATTTGGCGCATTAGGAGAGGAAGTAGTCCGTGACAGGCTTGTCATAGGCACTAAAGATATAGCATATGCTCAGAGAACCCAACCTCACACTGAACAGTGAATAAGCACAAATGCAAATCAGGAAAATTGGTGGAGGTGAACCAGAGACTGTACATTATACCTCCCGTGAGTGACGTTCAGAATCAAAACGCCAAACATATGGTCGTAAAGAGACAGAGTTTACAGGGGATAATAACAAACATAGAATGCCAAACGACTTACCTTGTCATTACTTTGGTTCAGTACATTCCAAAGCCAAATGCCCAGCATACAGTGTCACCTGTAAAGCATGTGGCAAATGAAACCACTTTGCCAGAGTTTGTAAACAAGCACAACACAAACCTCAACTCAATCTATTAGAGGAAGATCCAAATAGGTCAGATCAGGTTTGCAATGAATAACTTAAATCAGACCCCCTCTCACCTGTAGAGGGGGGTTAACAGCTCACACCCTGTTGTAAATCAACAAAGAAGGCCCTCCCTTTCAAGATCCCCCAAAGGAAAGTCTTTGTTTCAACAGACCTTTTCCCGCTGAAACTTTAACACGTTCAAAAGCGATTACTGGAATAATATTCCTGACGTAGAACGTGGGGAATGGTCAGAGGCGATCTATTGGACACTAAGGTAATTTTGTTTGTTATTTTGTGATGTCATTCAAAATGTTATAAAGGAAATACTGTAACTTGGAAAGTATACCCACTACATGTATGAAGTGTCCAACCTATACGTTGTGCATGTAATATGAAAAATGATGAAAGCATTTTTGTTAAGAGAGGAATGTGTTTTGAGAAGCTATAAGAGATAATTGTTTTCCATAAGCTTTGCACAGGGACAAGTCACGCCCCGAGTGAGGTCAGAGAGCGTGTCAGCCTGACGTAACCGCCTCTTTCGACCAGAGTGTATAAAAGATGGGTTACGAATTAACACATTAGACCAAAAAAATGTGAAGTGGCCGCTACACATTGAAATTTGTTGGAACTTTGAATCTCAACACGAGGTGAGGAGAATAAACTCCCCTCCCGGACAATCACTGGTACGGCTGTATAAACTGTCCTAAGTAAAGTATCTTTGAAAGCGGATTTAAGTAGGCCCATCCTATTACTCTGCTCAAACCATCCTGTTATGCTACGCCCATCACCCCACTGGGAATCATCGATGCGGCTGGCTAGCTTATCTTCAAAGAAGCATCTTCAAGAGCGGATGGAAGGAAAATCAACTTTGTAGTTCTGTTCAGGACTACACGACAAGTCATCAGAGACCGAACAACTACGAAGAAGAGAACAACAGTAGAAGACTTGTTGGAACCTTTTTGGACAATCAGAGCCTTACAAGCATGCCGCGAGATGGTCCAACTCCCTTTTCAGGGTGGTCATGTCCACTGAAAGAGACACACGGCGAACCAGACATTTCACGTAAATACATTCATGATTTCTTACTCAAAGAGGGCGGCGGTTGGTGTGCAAAGTATATGGTTACTATAGAGGAGAGTTGTTTCCGAATGTGGCAATGTTAAGCGTCTCTCTCCCTCTTCCTCTCTTCTTTAACAAGCATCAATGTTGTTGTCATTCCGCTAGGGACCTGTTTTCATCGGATTACGTTTTCTTCAGTCAATAACCGGTGCATGTTTATCCTGTGTTCCCATTTAATTAGCTAGTAAATAATTAAACCAGTTTGTGTAGTACTGAATCATAAGTAAGGCTTTGGTTTTTGCAGATGCAAGGAGATTACGACTGTTCAGAATGATGATATGATACGAGGTTATGATTAATAAGTTGACTGTTTATAGATGTGATACTGGTCCCACGGGGGGCCAGTATGAAAAATAAAAATGTATGCACTCACTAACTGTAAGTCTCTCTGGATAAGAGCGTCTGCTAAATGACAATAAATAATAACAGTCTTCAGATTAACGTTAAAGTCAAGTCACGACAAACATAATGAGTCAGATGACCAAACAACAGATGCAATGTGGTACATCTCACAGGTTAATTCTATTGAAGGCAAGGCAAAAATAAATGTCATTAACCTTAAGCTAGCTCCACTCAGTAATGAGCCATTGACATATGACACCAGCCATACAATTAAATGTCAACTACACACAGGATCAACAGTGAATGTCATAAGCTATGGGGACCTACAGCGAGTCATGCAAGACGGCAATCCAGTTCTCCTACCCAGCAATGCTACACTCAAGCTATATGACGGCACACTGATAAAGCCAATAGGAGAACGCAATCTCAAAGCAGATCATGATGGAAAAATGTTTCATATCATATTTCAGGTCATGGAGACATCCCAGCTTCCTCTCCTGTCAGCTGACATGTGTGAAAGACTCAGCCTACTACATGTGAACCACAGCCATGTGTTACATCACGTTGACACCCCAAGCACCACATCCACTAAGGTCATCATGACAACTGAGGAGATCATCTCCAAGTACAAGGATATGTTTGATGGGCTTGGCTGCCTAGATGTAGACAATGCAGCCCAGCCTGTGCAGCAGCTACCAAGACAGATACCTATTCCAAAGGCCATACATTCAATGGACAATGCAGACATCGTCACGAAACTCACAGAGCCAACACCGTGGATCAGCAACATGGTTGTCATTGAAAAACCTGATAAACTACGAATATGCATGGACCCCAGTGCACTCAACAAAGCCTTACTGAGATCGCACTTCCAGATGCCCACTATAGAATAGATTCTACCAGAGATATCCAACGCAAAGGTATTCTCAGTACTTGATGCCAAAGATGGATATTGGATACTGATCTAACAACTTTCTGGACACCTGTAGGCAGGTATAGATGGCTGAGAATGCCATTTGAAATCAAGCCAGCAGCTGAAGAATACCAGCTCAGACAGTGTGAAGCACTACAGGGACTAAAATGAGTGAGTGTGATTGCAGATGACATTCTATTCTATGGATGTGGTGACACACACGAAGAGGCGATGGCAGATCATGACAGAAACCTTACAGCTCTCCTGCAGAGAGCAAGAGATGTCAACCTGAACCTGAACAAAAATAAACTCTGGTTAAAGCTACGTAGTGTGACATACATGGGTCATCTTCTCACCACAGAGGGCCTTCGCCCTGACCCAGAGAAAATAACAGCCATTCAGAACATGGGTACCGACGTCAACTCACTACAGCGGCTGTTGGGGTTTGTGAACTATCTTGCTAAATTCATGCCCCGCCTATCTGATGTGTGTGAGCTGCTCAGAAGACTGACTGACAAGGACATTGAATGGACATGGCTACCACAGCATGACACAGCAGTTGAGACTATCAAACAGTTAGTCACACAACACCCAGTGCTCAAATACTACGACCTGAATGATGAAGTCACACTGCAGTGTGATGCTAGTGAGACAGAAAGGACAACCTTTTGCATTTGCCTCCAGAACATTGATTCAGACATAATAAAGATATGCACAGATTGAGAAAGAATGTCTCTCCATTGTTTTTGCATGTGACAAGTTTGACCAGTATCTGCATGGCAGAGAGTTCATCACAATACACAGCGACCACAAACCGCTTGAGAGGATCTTCAGGAAATCCCTACTCACAGCACCCAAGCGACTGCAGGCAAACGCAATGCTCCTAAAAAAGGCTGCGATGGATGGTGAAGACCCATGGAAAGCAGTGTTGGCATGGCAGAATAATCCAACAGAGGGATTTAACATTTCTCCAGCACAGCGACTCATGTCCAGACGCAAACGCACGATCCTACCCACCATGAAAAAACTGCTCAAACCCCAAGTGGTACAAAATATAATTCCAAGAAAACAAGCCAAAGGGCTGACAGCAAAACACCACTATGACACACATGCCAGTGACATGCCCAACATCATCCAAGGACAAACAGTAAGGGTTCTTCTCCACCCCAACAACTCATCCAGCACATGGACGCTGGACATATGACCTGATCAACTCAGTGACCGGTCGTATGAAGTACTAGTGAATGGTAAAAAATACAGCAGAAACAGAAAAGACATTCGTCCAGTGACTGAACAACTCAGGATCCCCCCGAACAACAACCAAACAAACATGGATGAGGATGACTGGGGACCATGGAACGAACCTGCCATCCCAGCAGGTGGTGAACAACAGGCTGCTGATATGGAAGCAGCCCCACGGCCTGAAAATATAACTCTGAGACACACCAGAACCAGGGTAAATATCAGGCCGCCTGTGAGATACTCCAGAGACTATGTTGTTTAATATAAAAGGTTATATATTTTACGTATTTGTTTTTGTGAGAGGGAAGGGGGTAGTCTGCTTGTTGACTTTAAAGTTGATGCTTATTGAAGGTACTTTTTGTTACCAGTGTAATGTTTTCACTAGCAAGGGTCTTACCCCAGTTTTCCTGTTTATGAGTCGAGGAGGAGTTATCTTCATTTGTTGGGTAAAGGAAGATGTTACGAGATGTCTCCAAGCCAATAGATGGCGCTGCTGTTATGTGTATCTGAGTGTAATACTATATAGTACAAGTGAGCCAAGTAAGGCATTACTTACTATACACTGAATGGAGCTGTATGCATGCTACAGAGTGATGCTGAAATAAAGACTTTCTAATCAACATGACCTTGCTCTTGTGTAGAATAAATACCATACAAAACACGGTCAACCCACCTCTTGTTTTGGTAAAAAAACGGAGTGATGGGGCTGGAGAAATCTAACCAGTCTCAAATTCATACACAGAGCAATGGATGCAATGACTGATCATCCATGAGATCAAAATCATGTTTTGAAGCTATACTTTTGAAGCTATATATTTTGAGCTGCGATGGAGTAAGACAGTGGAACTAAGCTCATGATACATTTATAAGTTATCAATGGCCATATAACATCAATTAAGTCCAACAATGGATGTACCAATCCCAGATTGCCCCTTTAGTGCATGAGATCAAAGTTTAAAAAAAGAAGAATCACTTGAAGTGATGACCTACAACCGATAATTGCTGTTGACATTAAATAGTCCACATGAGATAGTTAGGCAGCTTCCCAATTCTGATATATTGCCCAATTATTGGCAAAAGAGCTGATCTGATTGGTCAGAAGACCAATTAGTGGAAAAATATCAGAATTCGTCTGCCTGTGTAAACACAGCCGTAAACAGCACATATCCATGAGAATGGAGAGAAATGATCAGATATTTTGATATTTCCACACATGTGCTGGGTTATTTTACCATGCCAAGTCTCCCCATTCTTGCTCAATTTTGCATGCTTTCTCAAACAGCTACAACAGTATATTCGCACATCAAGTCCTTTCTTGAGTTGGGCTCGGGGATGGAACATCTGAGCTTGTGGTTTTCTGTGGGGGAAGGGTGGGGACTGTGTATGAGTGTGTGTGTGTGTGTGTGTGTCTGTAGCTTTATCTTGGCCAGGTCGCAGTTGTAAATGAGAACTTGTTCTCAACTGGTTTACCTGGTTAAATAAAGGTGAAATAAAAAATAAAATAAAAATCCCACATCTGTTGCTATGGGGTAATGATGTTAGGGACAATATAGGATCAATCACAATAATTGTTTGCTAAAATAATAATTGCTTGCCAAAAATGTAATTTTTGTAATGGCAATCCTGGTTATAGGTAACAATCCTTCGCATGAACTGCCTACATTATTAGTTAATTGTGGATTATTTTATATATATACATATATATATATGTTTTTTTTGTTGTTGTTGAAATAACTGTATATAATACAATCGAGGTGAGGGAGTTGGAAATGTTATTGGCGGTTGATCGGCTTCTGTTCTGTGGGTGGCACTGTGTGCTGTTTTTGAAGGATGGGTCCCAGTCTCTCGGGGGCCCTGGGATCCGGGGGGACAGGGGTGGTCTACCGGTCACTGAGGTATTAGCGGGTGGAATAGTGGAAAAGACAATCAGTATTTACCTGGCTAAAAGATAATTAATGTAATATCTACTGTTTACAGGAAAGTCATTCAACAATTTTAAATAAAGTTGTGTGGAAAAGGGACTGGGGGGAAGAAATATACTTCTCCCATGGGCAAAGAAACTCAAAATGGGTGATGATATTAATTAACAATAATTAATATCAGACCAAGGCGCAGCGTGATATACGTACATGTTTATTAAACCAATAAACACTCAACAAAACAATAAACGAAACGTGAAGTCCAAGGTAGCGCGCACACACAACATACCTTACACGGAACAAGATCCCACAACTAGACTGTGCCAATAGGCTGCTTAAGTATGGACCCCAATCAGAGACAACGAGCGACAGCTGCCTCTGATTGGGAACCACACCGGCCAACATAGAAATACCCATCCTAGAAAAACCACATAGAATATACACAAACAAAGAATACACACACCCTGACTCAACATATAAGAGTCCCCTGAGTCAGGTCGTGACAGTACCCCCCCCAAAGGTGCGGACTCCGACCGCACAACATAAACATAACAGGGTAGGGGCCGGGTGGGCATTCCGCCTCGGGGGCGGATCCGGCTCGGGGCGTGACGACCTCTCACTCTCCGCCTCCCTGTTGCGCCCCTGGTCTGGTCTGGACCTCGGCGCGCTACTTCCCCTCTCCTTCCTCCCACGATACGCCAGGACCTGTCTGGACCCTGGTGTGGGAGACCCCGAACCTGGAGAGGGGCTGACGTCATGGTCTGGACTGGAGCCGCTGACCGGAGCTGGACTAGGCACCGGTGGAGCGGACAGCTCTGGCTCCGGAGTGGAGCAGCTGACCGGAGTTGGACAGGCACCAGTGGAGCGGACTGCTCTGGCTCTGGAGTGGAGCCGCTGACCGGAGCTGGACTGGACCCCGGTGGAGCGGACTGCTCTGGCTCCGGAGTGGAGCAGCTGACCGGAGCTGGACAGGCACCAGTGGAGCGGACTGCTCTGGCTCCGGACTGGAGCAGCTGACCGGAGTTGGATCAGGCACCGGTGGAGCGGACTGCTCTGGCTCCGGAGTGGAGCCGCTGACCGGAGCTGGACTGGACCCCGGTGGAGCGGACTGCTCTGGCTCCGGAGTGGAGCAGCTGACCGGAGCTGGACAGGCACCAGTGGAGCGGACTGCTCTGGCTCCGGACTGGAGCAGCTGACCGGAGCTGGATCAGGCACCGGTGGAGCGGACTGCTCTGGCTCCGGAGTGGAACAGCTGACCGGAACTGGATCAGGCACCGGTGGAGCGGACTGCTCTGGCTCCGGAGTGGAGCAGCTGACCGGTGCCGGACCAGGCACCGGTGGAACGGGCACGGGCCGTGCCGGACTGGACAAACGCACCACTGGTCTGGTGCGAGGAGCCGGAACAGGCTGGGCCGGACTGGCGACGCGCACCACTGGCTTGGTGCGAGGAGCAGGAACAGGCCGGGCCGGGCTGGCGACGCGCACCTCTGGCTTGGTGCGAGGAGCAAGAACAGGCCGGGCCGGCGACGCGCACCACTGGCTTGGTGCGAGTAGCAGGAACAGGCCGGGCCAGACTGGCGACGCGCACCACTGGCTTGGTGCGAGGTGCAGGAACAGGCCGGGCCGGACTGGCGACGCGCACCACTGGCTTGGTGCGAGGACTGGCTTGGTACTGTGTCTGTAAAATGTATATAGGTTCAGAATGTTTGTGAAACAGCACAGTTAAAAATATATTGCAAATAGAAATCAAACTGGATGGTCTTTAGAGATAGATGGGAGGGGTTCAGGGTAACTGAAGGATGGGATTAAAAACAACCCAAAAATAACTATTGTAAAATACATTGTGTCCGTGAAATGTATATAGTATGTATAAGCTGGAAGTAGAAGCCTAAGTGCTGTTGTCCATTAGTTCACTCCAATTAGGGGAGGGGTGGTAGGGTTAGTGGAAAATAATAAAGTAACATATATTTATATATAGATATATATTTCTACAAAAAAATGTATATATACATATTCAGTGAGGGAAAAAAGTATTTGATCCCCTGCTGATTTTGTACGTTTGCCCACTGACAAAGACATGATCAGTCTATAATTTTAATGGTAGGTTTATTTGAACAGTGAGAGACAGAATAACAACAAAAAAATTCAGAAAAACGCATGTCAAAAATGTTATAAATTGATTTGCATTTTAATGAGGGAAATAAGTATTTGACCCCTCTGCAAAACATGACTTAGTACTTGGTGGCAATCACAGAGGTCAGACATTTATTGTAGTTGGCCACCAGGTTTTCATACATCTCAGGAGGGATTTTGTCCCACTCCTCTTTGCAGATCTTCTCCAAGTCATTAAGGTTTTGAGGCTGACGTTTGGCAACTCGAACCTTCAGCTCCCTCCACAGATTTTCTATGGGATTAAGGTCTGGAGACTGGCTAGGCCACTACAGGACCTTAATGTGCTTCTTCTTGAGCCACTCCTTTGTTGCCTTGGCCGTGTGTTATGGGTCATTGTCATGCTGGAATATCCACGACCCATTTTCAGTGCCATGGCTGAGGGAAGGAGGTTCTCACCCAAGATTTGACGGTACATGGCCCCGTCCATCGTCCCTTTGATGCGGTGAAGTTGTCCTGTCCCCTTAGCAGAAAAACACCCCCAAAGCATAATGTTTCCACCTCCATGTTTGACGGTGGGGATGGTGTTCTTGGGGTCATAGGCATCATTCCTCCTCCTCCAAACACGGCGAGTTGAGTTGATGCCAAAGAGCTCGATTTTGGTCTCATCTGACCACAACACTTTCACCCAGTTCTCCTCTGAATCATTCAGATGTTCATTGGCAAACTTCAGACGAGCCTGTATATGTGCTTTCTTGAACAGGGGGACCTTGCGGGCGCTGCAGGATTTCAGTCCTTCACGGTGTAGTGTGTTACCAATTGTTTTCTTGGTGACTATGGTCCCAGCTGCCTTGAGATCATTGACAAGATACTCCCGTGTAGTTCTGGGCTGATTCCTCACCATTCTCATGATCATTGCAAATCCACGAGGTGAGATCTTGCATGGAGCCCCAGGCCGAGGGAGATTGACAGTTATTTTGTGTTTCTTCCATTTGCGAATAATCGCACCAACTGTTGTCACCTTCTCACCAAGCTGCTTGACGATGGTCTTGTAGCCCATTCCAGCCTTGTGTAGGTCTACAATCTTGTCCCTGTCATCCCTGGAGAGCTCTTTGGTCTTGGCCATGGTGGAGAGTTTGGAATCTGGTAGACTGATTCCTTCTGTGGACAGGTGTCTTTTATACAGGTAACAAACTGAGATTAGGAGCACTCCCTTTAAGAGTGTGCTCCTAATCTCAGCTCGTTACCTGTATAAAATACACCTGGGAGCCAGACATCGTTCTGATTGAGAGGGGGTCAAATACTTATTTCCCTCATTAAAATGCAAATCAATTTATAACATTTTTGACATGCGTTTTTTCTGGATTTTTTTGTTGTTATTCTGTCTCTCACTGTTCAAAAAAACCTACCATTAAAATTATAGACTGATCATTTCTTTGTCAGTGGGCAAATGTACAAAATCAGCAGGGAATTAAATACTTTTTTTTCCATCTCTGTATATATATATACAGTGGGGAGAAGAGGTATTTGATACACTGACGATTTTGCAGGTTTTCCTACTTACAAAGCATGTAGAGGTCTGTAATTTATCATAAGTCATTTATCATAAGTACACTTCAACTGTGAGAGACGGAATCTAAAACAAAAATCCAGAAAATCACATTGTATGATCTTTAAGTAATTAATTTGCATTTTATTGCATGACATAAGTATTTGATACATCAGAAAAGCAGAACTTAATATTTGGTACAGAAACCTTTGTTTGCAATTACAGAGATCATACGTTTCCTGTAGGTCTTGACCAGGTTTGCACACACTGCAGCAGGGATTTTGGCCCACTCCTCCATACAGACCTTCTCCAGATCCTTCAAGTTTCGGGGCTGTCGCTGGGCAATACGGACTTTCCAAAGATGTTCTATTGGGTTCAGGTCTGGAGACTGGCTAGGCCACTCCAGGACCTTGAGATGCTTCTTACGGAGCCACTCCTTAGTTGCCCTGGCTGTGTGTTTCGGGTCGTTGTCTTGCTGGAAGACCCAGCCACGACCCATCTTCAATGCTCTTACAGAGGAAAGGAGGTTTTGGCCAAGATCTCGCGATACATGGCCCCATCCATCCTCCCCTCAATACGGTGCAGTCGTCCTGTCCCCTTTGCAGAAAAGCATCCCCAAAGAATGATGTTTCCACCTCCATGCTTCACGGTTGGGATGGTGTTCTTGGGGTTGTACTCATCCTTCTTCTTCCTCCAAACACGGCGAGTGGAGTTTAGACCAAAAAGCTATATTTTTGTCTCATCAGACCACATGACCTTCTCCCATTCCTCCTCTGGATCATCCAGATGGTCATTGGCAAACTTCAGACGGGCCTGGACATGCGCTGGCTTGAGCAGGGGGACCTTGCGTGCGCTGCAGGATTTTAATCCTTGACGGCGTAGTGTGTTACTAATGATTTTCTTTGAGACTGTGGTCCCAGCTCTCTTCAGGTCATTGACCAGGTCCTGCCGCGTAGTTCTGGGCTGATCCCTTGCCTTCCTCATGATCATTGATGCCCCACAAGATCTTGCATGGAGCCCCAGACCGAGGGTGATTGACTGTCATCTTGAACTTCTTCCATTTTCTAATAATTGCGCCAACAGTTGTTGCCTTCTCACCAAGCTGCTTGCCTATTGTCCTGTAGCCCATCCCAGCCTTGTGCAGGTCTACAATTTTATCCCTGATGTCCTTACACAGCTCTTTGGTCTTGGCCATTGTGGAGAGGTTGGAGTCTGTTTGATTGAGTGTGTGGACAGGTGTCTTTTATACAGGTAACGAGTTCAAACAGGTGCAGTCAATACAGGTAATGAGTGGAGAACAGGAGGGCTTCTTAAAGAAAAACTAACAGGTCTGTGAGAGCCGGAATTCTTACTGGTTGGTAGGTGATCAATTACTTATGTCATGCAATAAAATGCAAATTAATTACTTAAAAATTATACAATGTGATTTTCTGGATTTTTGTTTTAGATTCCGTCTCTCACAGTTGAAGTGTACCTATGATAAAAATTACAGACCTCTACATGCTTTGTAAGTAGGAAAACCTGCAAAATCGGCAGTGTATCAAATACTTGTTCTCCCCACTGTATATACAGGACCAGTCAAAGGTTTGGACACACCTACTCATTCCAGGGTTATTATTTATTTATACTATTTTATACATTGTAGAATAATAGTGAAGACACCAAAACTATGAAATAACACATATGGAATCATGTAATAACAAAAAAAGTGTTAAACAAATGAAAATATATTATATATTTGAGATTCTTCAAATAGACACCCTTTGCGTTGATGACAGCTTTGCACACTCTTGGCATTCTCTCAACCAGCTTCATGAGGTAGTCACCTGGAATGCATTTCAATTAACAGGTGTGCCTTTTTAAATGTTAATTTGTGAAATTTCTTTCCTTCTTAATGAATTTGAGCCAATCAGTTGTGTTGTGACACGATAGTGGGGTATACAGAAGATAGCCCTATTTGGTAAAAGACCAAGTCCATATTATGGCAAGAACAGCTCAAATAAACAAAGAGAAACGAGAGTCCATCATTAGAACTTTGAAAGTTTCTTCAAGTGCAGTCGCAAAAACCATCAAGCGCTATGATGAAACAGGTTCTCATGAGGACCACGACAGGAATGGAAGACCCAGAGTTAACTCCGCTGCAGAGAATAAGTTCATTAGAGTTGCCAGCCTCAGAAATTGCAGCCCAAATAAATGCTTCACAGAGTTCAATTAACTGACACATCTCAACATCAACTGTTCAGAGGGGACTGTGTGAATCAGGCCTTCATGGTCGAATTGCTGCAAAGAAACCACTACTAAAGGACACCAATAAGAAGAAGAGACTTGCTTGGGCCAAGAAACACGAGCAATGGACATTAGACCGGTGGAAATGTGTCCTTTGGTCTGGAGTCCAAATTCGAGATTTTTGGTTCCAACCCCAATGTCTTTGTGAGACGCGGTGTGGGTGAACGGATAATCTCTGCATGTGTTTTTCCACCATAAAGCATGGAGGAGGAGGTGTTATGGTGTGGGGGTGCTTTGCTGGTGACACTGTAAGTGATTTATTTAGAATTCAAGGGACACTTAACCAGCATGGCTACCACAGCATTCTACAGCGATACGCTATCCCATCTGGTTTGGGCTTAGTGGGACTATCATTTGTTTTTCAACAGGACAATGACCCAACACACCTCCAGGCTGTGTAAGGGCTATTTTAACAAGAAGGAGAGTGATGGAGTGCTGCATCAGATGACCTGACCTCCACAATCACCCGACCTCAACCAAATTGAGATGGTTTGGGATGAGTCGGACCGCAGAGTGAAGGAAAAGAAGCCAACAAGTGCTCAGCATACAGTGGGGGAAAAAAGTATTTAGTCAGCCACCAATTGTGCAAGTTCTCCCACTTAAAAAGATGAGAGAGGCCTGTAATTTTAACCATAGGTACACGTCAACTATGACAGACAAATTGAGAAAAAAGAATCCAGAAAATCACATTGTAGGATTTTTTATGAATGTATTTGCAAATTATGGTGGAAAATAAGTATTTGGTCAACAACAAAAGTTTCTCAATACTTTGTTATATACCCTTTGTTGGCAATGACACAGGTCAAACGTTTTCTGTAAGTCTTCACAAGGTTTTCACACACTGTTGCTGGTATTTTGGCCCATTCCTCCATGCAGATCTCTTCTAGAGCAGTGATGTTTTGGGGCTGTCGCTGGGCAACACAGACTTTCAACTCCCTCCAAAGATTTTCTATGGGGTTGAGATCTGGAGACTGGCTAGGCCACTCCAGGACCTTGAAATGCTTCTTACGAAGCCTCTCCTTCGTTGCCCGGGTGGTGTGTTTGGGATCATTGTCATGCTGAAAGACCCAGCCACGTTTCATCTTCAATGCCTTTGCTGATGGAAGGAGGTTTTCACTCAAAATCTCACGATACATGGCCCCATTCATTCTTTCCTTTACACGGATCAGTCGTCCTGGTCCCTTTGCAGAAAAACAGCCCCAAAGCATGATGTTTCCACCCCCATGCTTCACAGTAGGTATGGTGTTCTTTGGATGCAACTCAGCATTCTTTGTCCTCCAAACACGACGAGTTGAGTTTTTACCAAAAAGTTATATTTTGATTTCATCTGACCATATGATATTCTCCCAATCCTCTTCTGGATCATCCAAATGCACTCTAGCAAACTTCAGACGGGGCTGGACATGTACTGGCTTAAGCAGGGGGACACGTCTTGCACTGCAGGATTTGAGTCCCTGGCGGCGTAGTGTGTTACTGATGGTAGGCTTTGTTACTTTGGTCCCAGCTCTCTGCAGGTCATTCACTAGGTACCCCCGTGTGGTTCTGGGATTTTTGCTCACCGTTCTTGTGATCATTTTGACCCCACGGGGTGAGATCTTGCGTGGAGCCCCAGATCGAGGGAGATTAATAGTGGTCTTGTATGTCTTCCATTTCCTAATAATTGCCCCCACAGTTGATTTCTTCAAACCAAGCTGCTTACCTATTGCAGATTCAGTCTTCCCAGCCTGGTCCAGGTCTACAATTTTGTTTCTGGTGTCCTTTGACAGCTCTTTGGTCTTGGCCATAGTGGAGTTTGGAGTGTGACTGTTTGAGGTTGTGGACAGGTGTCTTTTATACTGATAACAAGTTCAAACAGGTGCCATTAATACAGGTAACGAGTGGAGGACAGAGGAGCCTCTTAAAGAAGAAGTTACAGGTCTGTGAGAGCCAGAAATCTTGCTTGTTTGTAGGTGACCAAATACTTATTTTCCACCATAATTTGCAAATAAATTCATTAAAAATCCTACAATGTGATTTTCTGGAATTATTTTTCTCAATTTGTCTGTCATAGTTGACGTGTACCTATGATGAAAATTACAGGCCTCTCTCATCTTTTTAAGTGGGAGAACTTGCACAATTGGTGGCTGACTAAATACTTTTTTTCCCCACTGTATGTGGGAACTCCTTCATGACTGTTGGAAAAGCATTCCCGGTAAAGCTGGTTGAGAGAATGCCAAGAGTGTACAAAGCTTTCATCAAGGCAAATGGTGGCTATTTGAAGATTCTAAAATATAAAATATACTTTGATTTGTTTAACACTTTTTTGTTTACTACATGATTCCATATGTGTTATTTCATAGTTTGATGTCTTCACTATTATTCTACAATGTAAAAATAGTAAAAATAAAGAAAAACCATTGAATGAGTAGGTGTGTTCAAACTTTTGACTGGTAGAGATATCCAGGTATATATAGCTTCCATCAATGTAATTGTCTGCATCATTTAAAATACACCATATATTTTTTTGTAAATATATATATAAATATATACAAAAAATATATACAATGTATTTTAAATGATGCAGACAATTACATTGATAGAAGCTAAAGTCTATCTGCAACATTAAGCCTACCACCTAAAAAAAACAAAAAACAGAAGGACAATTATAAAGGGAAATGGTAAGGTACAGTATTCTGTAGGGTACAACATTCTCACTCATGGGTAAAACAAATATAGCCTCTTACAAGGCACGCCTCAAAATATGTTAATGAGCCAGAGATTCTTTCACCGCACACAACATTTTCCCACAATGTACCATAATTCACAGTATGCTGCTGTAAATATACAGCAAAACAGGTAATACAGTACTATACTGTAAAATTGTATTGTACAATTATTTTACAGCAGTGTATTGGAATGCAATTGAGCCCCCATATGTGTTGCTCTTTACAGTATTGTATTGTAATATAAAATTACTGTAGCTAACTGAAAATGTTGCTGTAAATTTACAGCAAATAGTTACAGTGATTCAAACGTATTTTTAGCTACATGTCACTGCTGGTTATCCATGTATTTACAGTTTTTTTCCGATTGCCAACAAGCATGGTTCAATACTGCGGATACATGTGCAAAACTCTAAATAAAGTCATCAAAACAACATGCAACTAGGCAATGCACATCCTGCAGGTCTGAAAAACAAATATTTTTACCAAATGAAAGCCAATAGTCTCTCACGACATGCACACGTTGTCATTCATAGTATCATGACCTACAAAACTCTAAAAACACCTACCACTTGAAAATGTGTCAATTTGTCTTTAATATCATATTTTTTTAGATGAACCAACAGTCATTTTTACAAAAAAAGAGTGGCAAACCTGTACTGTATAGAATGTCCTGCAAGATATGTAAAGAAATAAAGCAGAAAGGCTGCAATATACTTCAATACAATTTACTGTATTTTTGCAAATTACCGCATTTTTCTTTTTGCAGAGTAATTCCAAAATACACAAAAATAAATAATTCCAGTGCTGTTAAACAAACAAAACATTTATAGACACTATGAATATGCATAGCATATTGTCCAAATGAAACAGATATATAACAATGCTAGTCAACCCTGTCTGCTACATTGGGCAACAAGTTCTCATCCACATCACACCATATGGCCTCTCGCAAAATACATCTGGGAAAGAATCTCTTTGCATGCCTGATGCATCCCTGGCAATCTTCTGCAGAGATATCCAGGCATCCTGCATTCATTGCTTCCAAGAGTGACATTTGATCATGTGGATGGTGGTCATAAACATAAACTAATTATTCTATGGGGTTGAGGAAGGGAGAATAAGGGGGGAGGAAAAGTGACACCTTCCCGGGATGGGCTGCAAACCACTCTGTGACTGCATGAGAGTGGTGAAATGCCACATTGTCCCATATAATCACCCAGGTTTCCATATTTCTTCTGACTTGCCCTCTTTCTTCACCTGGCAAAAGCCTTCCATAGAGGTCATCCATGAATGAAATGAGGCTCTCTGTGTTGTATGGCCCAATTAGTGGTTTATGTAACAGCAATCCTTCAGAGGGTATTGCAGCACACATTGTGATGTTGGCACCCCTCTGGCCCGGGACATTCACTATTGCTCTTTTCCCAATCAAATTCCTTCCACGTCGGCGTGTTTTGGCCATGTTAAAACCAGCCTCATCCACAAAGATGGTGGGGTGTTGGCCTGGCTTCAAGCTCCATGACACTCTAAAATATTGTAAATCCACAGGGCAACGTAAGAGTTATTCTTGTAACAGTAGTTTACATTACAGTATACTGAAATCACTGCTGAGTGTGCAGTGCTCTGGTGGGTTTTGTTTACAGTAAAAACAGTACTGTATTACAGGATATAGACATCTTACCTGGACATATTGGTACCGGAGTTCCTTGACACGATCAGAGTTCCTCTCTAAGGGAACAGTGTACACCTGCTTCAAGCTGATATGATGCTTTGTCAAGACTCTAGCAAAGGTTGTCGTGCTTACACTTTCAACATTTTGAAATGTATTATTGTCTGCCAACACTCTCTCTTGAATTTCTCTGAGTTTTATGGCATTGTTGCTAATGACCATGTCAACAATTACAGCTTCCTACTGAGCAGAGAAAATCATACATCTCCCCCCTCCATTTGGTAACTGTTGGGTCCTAAAACAGAAATACAATTACACACAAGTAGTTCAGCGAGCTTTTGCTCGATTTACTACTCTACAGTAATATTCAGTACAGTTAGATGCCCATGCAGAATGCATATCTTACTTGTTAGTTTTCTGGAAGATTCTTATAATAATAATAATATGCCATTTAGCAGACACTTTTATCCAAAGCGACTTACAGTCATGCGTGCATACATTTTTTTTCGTGTATGGGTGGTCCCGGGGATCGAACCCACTACCTTAGCGTTACAAGCGCCGTGCTCTACCAGTTGAGCTACAGAGGACCACAGATGACACAGTTGAGCGTTGCAAATTTGGCTGCACACTGAGACCAGCATCTCTCATTGATAGACCATGATTGACAACATGATCAATGATTGTAGCCCTAATCTCATCTGACACTACAACTCTCCCGGCAACTCTTCCACCTCTGGCTGGGTCCATGTTTATGTAAAATATATTCCAAAGATGTCCCCTATTGTAGAGATGGTAATGACATAAAAATGGAAAACTATTTTAGAATTTCTATTTTGCTTTTAATGTAAAAAATTGCAGTCTAATTCATTTTTCAGTAGCTTTTGAACTTGAGTTTAACCGTTTTGATAAGGGTATCTTAACATTTGCAAAATGGTCTGTAGATACATAGAGTTTTGTTGGTAAATGTGTTTTTGTGAGACAAGTATTTATGTAATTTGAAAGATGTTTTCATTGAATGCATTTAGTGTCAAAGCAATGACAAATGATCCACAGGCTGCCACATAGTGTTGTTGTGATAACTGTATTTAGAGTTTTGCACATGTATCCGCAGTATTGAACAATGCTTGTTACCAATCGAAAAAAAAAACTGTAATTGCTCAATCACTTGTTCATTAACCCCTTCAGTATTGTGTAAGTGTATTTTTTCTGTGTGTGTTTATTGTGATATGCTTGTGTCTGAGTTTGTGTGTCTGAATGTGTGTGTACTTAGGCTTCCGGACGTCCCTTATATGGTTTCCCCTGAGATGCCGTTCACTTATCCATATATAACCATTGTGTGTATTTGTACATGTGTGTAAATGTGCACGTGTAATTCCATGTGTGTGTACTGTGTATGTACTGCGTGGGTGTTTGGGCATTAGCCTGTGTGAGTGTTGTCAGCTGTGACCTTGAGTTTGGACCTTCAGCTGTGACCTTGAGTGTGCGTGTGAATCTGCATGTGTAATTCTGTGTGTGTGTCTATGTACTGCATGGGTGTTAGCTTGCGTGCGTGAGTGTCTTTGAGGATCCCTATTCACAGGCAACAATCGCCTGAAGTTCCTTGACAGGCAAGAGTTCATTACTCCAGGGAAATATTTATTGTTTTCTCTTATGTTCTTTCTCTTGGCAGAAGTCCAAATCCACCAGAGACTTCCCCACAGAAAGTCTCCAAGATTACAGAATAACAGAGCCCAATTATGAATTATTATTAGAATTATAGTCTTATTATTATGAATGATTATTGGGATTACAGAGTCTTTTCAACACTATTCACTCATCATTGATTTAGTTTATTTACTTCAGCAATTTTAGGGTTTTCTGTATAGTTGTCTAATGTTGGTGGGGCATATTATTCTGTTTTAATGTTACTCCTGAATCGCTATGATAAATATAATCGTTTTTTTTTTAACAAAGCTGAGATTTACTTTGAAGTCCAAAGTGTAGGAATACAGGTGAACTCAGTTATTGACACAGGCATGGTGGTGTAGCAGGAAGATCGGAAATCCGTGAACCAAGAGGTTGTGAGTTCAAATCCCAGGTGAGGACATGTTGAATAATAATTACAGTATAAATAAACATACATAACTTCATCATGTACAGTGGGGAAAGAAAGTATTTAGTCAGCCACCAATTGTGCAAGTTCTCCCACTTAAAAAGATGAGAGAGGCCTGTAATTTTCATCATAGGTACACGTCAACTATGACAGACAAATTGAGATTTTTTTTTACAGAAAATCACATTGTAGGATTTTTAATGAATTTATTTGCAAATTATGGTGGAAAATAAGTATTTGGTCACCTACAAACAAGCAAGATTTCTGGCTCTCACAGACCTGTAACTTCTTCTTTAAGAGGCTCCTCTGTCCTCCACTCGTTACCTGTATTAATGGCACCTGTTTGAACTTGTTATCAATATAAAAGACACCTGTCCACAACCTCAAACAGTCACACTCCAAACTCCACTATGGCCAAGACCAAAGCGCTGTCAAAGGACACCAGAAACAAAATTGTAGACCTGCACCAGGCTGGGAAGACTGCATCTGCAATAGGTAAGCAGCTTGGTTTGAAGAAATCAACTGTGGGAGAAATTATTAGGAAATGGAAGACATACAAGACCACTGATAATCTCCCTCGATCTGGGGCTCCATGCAAGATCTCACCCCGTGGGGTCAAAAAGATCACAAGAACGGTGAGCAGAAATCCCAGAACCACACGGGGGGACCTAGTGAATGACCTGCATAGAGCTGGGACCAAAGTAACAAAGCCTATCATCAGTAACACACTACGCCGCCAGGGACTCAAATCCTGCAGTGCTAGACGTGTCCCCCTGCTTAAGCCAGTACATGTCCAGGCCCGTCTGAAGTTTGCTAGAGTGCATCCAGAAGAGGATTGGGAAAATGTCATATGGTCAGATGAAACCAAAATAGAACTTTTTGGTAAAAACTCAACTCGTCGTGTTTGGAGGACAAAGAATGCTGAGTTGCATCCAAAGAACACCATACCTACTGTGAAGCATGGGGGTGAAAACATCATGCTTTGGGGCTGTTTTTCTGCAAAGGGACCAGGACGACTGATCCGTGTAAAGGAAAGAATGAATGGGGCCATGTAACGTGAGATTTTGAGTGAAAACCTCCTTCCATCAGCAAGGGCATTGAAGATGAAACGTGGCTGGGTCTTTCAGCATGACAATGATCCCAAACACACCGCCCGGGCAACGAAGGAGTGGCTTCGTAAGAAGCATTTCAAGGTCCTGGAGTGGCCTAGCCAGTCTCCAGATCTCAACCCCATAGAAAATCTTTGGAGGGAGTTGAAAGTCTGTGTTGCCCAGCGACAGCCCCAAAACATCACTGCTCTAGAGGAGATCTGCATGGAGGAATGGGCCAAAATACTAGCAACAGTGTGTGAAAACCTTGTGAAGACTTACAGAAAACGTTTGACCTGTGTCATTGCCAACAAAGGGTATATAACAAAGTATTGAGAAACTTTTGTTATTGACCAAATACTTATTTTCCACCATAATTTGCAAATAAATTCATTAAAAATCCTACAATGTGATTTTCTGGAATTTTTTTTCTCATTTTGTCTGTCATAGTTAACGTGTACCTATGATGAAAATTACAGGTCTCTCTCATCTTTTTAAGTGGGAGAACTTGCACAATTGGTGGCTGACTAAATACTTTTTTCCCCACTGTATGTCAAAGTGTGTCAAATATGTACGTTGAAAACACTGTGACCGTGTGAAGTTCCGAGACTTCCTAAGGACTTACTTTTGTTTGTAAAATATCCATGTGAAACTTCATGTAAAATATCATCACATGTGAAGTGTTCCAAAACCACATGGTTTCACATGAGTTCATGTGAATAAAATTGTACATGTGAAAAACATGAATATTTCACATGTGAAATCATGTGGTTTTTCCATAAGGGAATGCAATTCCCTCTCCCTATAAGTTCCATAAACAATCCAGAATAGTTATTTAATTTAGAGTGAATTCAACTAATCTCGAATTCCAATTCTAAGTAATTTCAAAACTACAATTCCTAATTGAATATTCTGCCACAACAATTCACATAATTCAATTAATCTCAAATTCCAATTCTAAATAAATTCAAAAATAAAATTCCTACTTCAATATTCTGCCACACCAATTCCCTCTATAGACCAATTCCCTGAATTTAAATTCCTTTACTTCTTTCAGCTCTTGCCAATCTCAACCCAACTACATGAACACATGGCAGATTCCAAAGACTAACTTTACCTCTTAATGAACTAAGAGGGGACAATTTCTGGTAAACCTCCAAATGTTCCCTGAATTCTGAAAACTTTCAGGAGTTTTGGGAATTATCTTAACAGGTAAAATATATAAAATAATACAATAACATTATTTTCATATTAAAACATACAATCATAAAGATATAAAACATTATCCTCAATATAACTCATCCAATTAGTTAATATTGTAACCAGATTTCCATCCAACCTTTTTATGTGAGTAAAGTACATTAGATAAAAAAATGTCATGACAGGCCTGATGGAAACAGAACACTTTTCGGTAAAACTTTCCAAATGTTGACAAAACAAAACACACTAGACAAGGTGGGATCTTTTTGTGTCGGTAAAATGAATAATGCGAGAAATGTCGGTGCAAACGCTTTTATGCGCAAATATTGATATAATAACCATCATGTCGAAGTAAACATGTTGTGTGGTCCTCCCACTACGATTAGTCCGGAAAGCATTCCGTTTATTAGGCTACAGATTAAATAAATGATGATGAACTTCACAGGGGGGTGAAAGTGCAAGGTGACGAGCTTGATGCTCCTTTCCAATAAATATCGAGGGTCTTATTCTGGTGACATGATGACCAATGCTTTGCTGGCGTTTTACAAATAAAAATAATCTCGCTCTTTGGAAACATAATAATCTCATCATGCAGGCTATACTCGCATCTGCGAGCTGTTGGCTAGAGCGGACATGCCAATACCAGAGTGGGCACATTCGCTATATAACGCAATTTATTTTGTGACAAAACCATCAGTAGAGTTGAAAATGGGATGGAACCCCATTTAACTTGTAGTTGTTATTCTGTACATGGGAATTTAACCGCAAATGTCAATTCAATGTATACACATCTCTGGTGGGAAAATGCATCATATTTTATTCACGCAGATTTGAGAATATTTGCAAGAAAATCTGTCGCCAATTGGATGGAAACCTAGCTACTGTCACTCACTGTGAGGACAAAGCTTAACAATGCTAAACCACTGTGCTTTAACACTCACACAACACTCATAACACTCACAACACTTACAACATACACTGACAACACTCACAGTTAATCTATCATTAATTGGGGTATTATTATACACAGAGTTTACAAAGCATTAGCTCTTCGACTGCAGTTACAGCACTTTTACTGAAGTTTCAAAACTGCAATCTTTTTTTTTTGTGAATCCAGGTGAAAGCTATGATCTCCTATTAAAGTCACTTGTTAAATCCACTTAAGTCAGTATAGATGAAGGGGAGAAGACAGGTTAAAGAAGGATTTTGAGACATGGATTGTGTATGTGCCATTCAGAGGGTGAATGGGCAAGATTTAAGTACCTTTGACGGGGTATGGTAGCAGGCTGCTGGGTTTTTCACGCTCAACCGTTTCCTGTGTGTATCAAGAATGGTCCACCACCCACAGGACATCCAGCCAACTTGGCACAACTGTGGGAAGTATTGGAGTCAACATGGGCCAGCATCCCTGTGGAATGCTTTAGACACCTTGATGAATTGAGGCTGTTCTGAGGGCAAAAGGGGGTGCAACTCAATATTAGGAAGGTGTTCCTAATGTTTTGTACACTCAGTGTACATTTCTGAGTAAAATTATACTTATTTAATGATACTGGACATGTTGACCATGTTTGACCATGTTTGTGTCCAGACCTGCTGGAAATAAAACAAGTAGCATGACACCTTATTTAATTTCTGTACCACAGATGTTCATCAATCCCCAACAACAGCAAATAATTGGCTGAATATGAATATGAATACGATATAGCAGAATGTTGCTTTCTTTATGGATTAGTTGAGCGATTACATTTTTGAACAGTTCATTTTTTCTGCTTCATGTCTGCCAAATTTCAGAGGTACTCTGTGGTATTTTATACGTCTAGCCCCAAAAACTAGAATCATATTATATTTATATGGTCTAGCCAGTGGATATAGTTCCAAGGCTGCATAGTAGCTTGACCAATCACATTTGCGACAGTATTATCTATCTACCTCAGCTTCAGGACCACTTGTGTATCTCTAGCCACATTCATTTCAGCATTTCACCATCCACGGGCAATGCAATCAACACATACATTTTAGTCATTTAGCAGACGCTCCAATCCAGAGCGACTAACAGTAAGTTAAAGTTTCCCCCCGTGGGAAACGAACCCACATCCCTGCCGGCCAAACCCTCCCCTACCTTGGACGACGCTGGACCAATTGTGCGCCGCCCATGGGTCTCCCGGTTGCGGACTCGAACCAGGATCTCTAGTGGCGCAGCTAGCACTGCGATGCAGTGCCTTAGACCACTGCGCCACTCGGGAGTCACTAGACTTTATAATTTTCAATGGATCCTATTCATATTCTAGTGCTGAGCGATTTGTGTCTTTTGAAGTCGGTTCGGTTTCGGTTCATTATTTAAAAATTATCACGGTTTTTGATTTCGGTTTCGATAATATAAAAAAACATTAAATGCACTATGCATTAGCCTATGTGGGTTGAATGCTGTAACAACACAGAATAAAACATGAATAAAAGTTCAATGATGGTAGTGACTGCCCATTACTGCTGATCACTTATTACCCATCCTTTATTCACATTAATTTGCTTTAATAAAATATTTCAGTTGTTGTGTATATTACATTTGTTTTATTTTATGACTTTATTATTTTATTCCAAGTCATCATCTCATCTCTATAGAGCTGTCTGACAAAATCACTAGTAGTTCTTCAAAGTAAATAAGTCATACTTTTATGACTGCTGAATACCAAATATCAATCACTTAGATCATGTATTTTCAGGTAGAGATCCCTCGCCAAGCAACTGCAATCCCTCTCGATTGCGCATTCTTCTGTCTCTTTTACATAGCAGGCATAAATGAAACAGAGACCGGAGAAGTAGACGCACAATGGATTATGGTCATTGTAGTTAATTACCACGTTTTCTGTGGTAAACTATTGTCGTGACGTGACTTACTTTAATGTATTGACTGTTATTTATTGAATCACCTAACTATGTTTAATTGTCACTCGATTAAATTAAACATGTAACAATTAACTCATTAGAAATTTGGAGCACCACGGAAGAAGTTGTTTAACGAGTTACCATCTCCCGAATTACACTCTTAGAAGATATATGTTATATATCGATAACAGTCACTTATTAAATAATTACCTCTTATCAGTCTCATTCTGAACGTTGCATAATCCTTGAACCTGCAAGAACGCTAACCTTATTGATGAATCAGCAATACACACATTGTCTTAATTATTTATTTACTAACTAATTAAATAATAACACAGAATACAAACACACACAAACACACAGGTTATTGATTACTAACGAAATACAATGAGAACAGGCCCCTAGTGGACTTTGAGGTAGGAATATTATTTCATTATCCACTTTTGGATGTTGAAGTCTTGGCGGGAAGACTTCCTTTGTTCCACAGGGAAATTCCCTCTCCCAATACTGCATGGCACGGAAGAGAATGTTTCTGCAAGGAATTTACGACCGGTCATAAAACTGTCCCCCAGGAGATGGGGTGTTCAAACCTTTGCCTAGCCGGCATCTTTGATCCTCAGCCCATGCGGGCAAGTCATGACACTATGTAGAATATTAGCCTGTTGGAAACTGCAACTCCCTACTACAATTCAGTTTCAAGATTCAAGTTTCAAGTATTGTGAAATGCCTTTCTTGCTAACTCAAAACCCAACAATGCAATAATCAATAACAATGTAATAATAGAAAAAACACACGAGAAATTAGAAGAAATATGAAGAACACAATAAGTAAGTAAGTAACCATACTATACTGAACAAAGATATAAAAGCAACATGTAAAATGTTGGTCCCATTTTTCATGAGCCGAAATAAAAGATCCCAGAAATCTTCCATTCGCAAAAAATATGATTTCTCGCTAATTTTGTGCACAAATTTGTTTACATTGCTGTTAGTGAGCATTTCCCCTTTGCCAAGATAATCCCAAGTGGGTGGGCCTATGCCCTCCCAGGCCCACCCATGGCTGCACCCCTGCCCAGTCATGTGAAATCCATACATTTATTTAAATTGCCTGATTTCCTTCTATGAACTGTAACTCAGTAAAATCTTTGAAATTGTTGCATGTTGCATTTATATTTTTGTTCATTAAACAGTGCCTTGACTTTTTCCACATTTTGTTATGTTACAGCCTTATTCTAAAATTGATATTTTTTTCTTCATCAATCTACACACAATACCCAATAATGACAAAGCAAAAACAGGTTTTTATAAATTTTTGCTAATTTATCAAATATAAAAAACAGAAATATCACATTTACATAAGTATTCAGATCCTTTAATCAGTACTTTGGTGAAGCATATATGGCAGAGATTACAGCCTTGTGCCTTCTTGGGGATGATGCTACAAGCTTGGCACACCTGTATTTGGGGAGTTTCTCCCACTCTTCTCTGCAAATCCTCTCTAGCTCTGTCAGGTTGGATTGGTAGCATTGCTGCACAGCTATTTTCAGGTCTCTCCAGAGATGTTCGATCGGGTTCAAGTCCGAGCTCTGGCTGGGCCACTTAAGGACATTCAGAGACTTGTCCCGAAGCCACTCCTGCGTTGTCTTGGCTGTGTGCTTAAGGTCGTTGTCCTATCGGAAGGTGAACTTTCGCCCCCAGTCGGAGGTCCTGAGCGCTCTAGAGTTCAATCTTGGTTTCATCAGACCAGAGAATCTTATTTCTGATGGTCTGAGAGTCCTTTAGGTGCCTTTTGGCAAACTCCAAGCGGGCGCTCATGTGCCTTTTACTGAGGAGTGGCTTCTGTCTGGCCACTCTACCATAAAGGCCTGATTGGTGGAGTGTTGCAGAGGTGGTTGTCCTTCTGGAAGGTTCTCCCATCTCCACAGAGGAATTCTAGAGCTCTTTCAGATTGACCATCTGGTTCTTGGTCACCTCCCTGACCAAGGCCCTTCTCCCCCGATTGCTCAGTTTGGCAGGGCGGGCAGTTCTAGGAAGAGTCTTGGTAGTTCCAAACGTCTTCCATTTAAGAATGATGGAGGCCACTGTATTCTTGGGGACCTTCAATGCTGCAGACAATTTTTGGTACCCTTCCCCAGATATGTGCCTTGACACAATCCTGTCTCGGAGCTCTACAGACAATTATTTTGACCTCATGGCTTGGTTTTTGCTCTGACATGCACTGTCAACTGAGGGACCTTATATAGACAGGTGTGTTTCTTTCCAAATAATGTCCAATCAAGTTGTAGGAACATCTCAAGGATGATCAATGGAAACAGGATGCACCTGAGCTCAATTTCGAGTCTCATAGCAAAGGGTCTGAATACTTATGCGATAGAGGGCGGTGCTATTACCATACCAGGCAGTGATGCAGCCAGTATATATGCTCTCAGTGGTACAGCTGTAGAACTTTTTGAGGATTTGAGGGCCCATGCCAAACTTTTCCAACCTCCTGAGGGAGAAGAGGCGCTGTCGTGCCTTCTTCACGACTCTGCGTGTGTGTTTGGACCATTTAAAGTCTTTAGTGATTTGGACACCAAGGAACTTGAAGCTCTCGACCTGCTCCACTGCACCCCCCCCCCCCCCCCCTTTCCTGTGGTCCACAATCAGCTCCTTGGTCTTACTGGCGTTGAGGTTGTTGCTCTGGCACCACACTGCCAGGTAACTGACCTCTTCCCTGTAGGCTGACTCATCGTCGTCGGTGATCAGGCGTACCACCGTCATGTCGTCAGCAAACATGATTATGGTGTTGGAGTCGTACGTGGTCACTTAGTCGTGGGTGAACAGGGAATACAGGAGGGGACTAAGCACACACTCCCTTGGGGCCCCAGTGTTGAGGGTCAGCGTGGCGGAGATGATACTACCTACCCTCACCACCTGGGGTCGGCCCGTCAGGAACTTCATGATTATAGAAGTGAGTGCTACAGGGCGGTAGTCATTGTGGCATGAAGCCTTAGAGTTCTTGGGGACAGGAATGATGGTGGTCAATCTAAAACATGTGGGGATTACATACTGGGACAAGGCGAGGTTGAAAATTACCGTGAATGTGCCTGCCAGCTGTTCTGCGCATGCTCTGAGAACGCGCCCTGGAATACAATCAGGCCCCGCGGCCTTGCGGGTGTTGACCTGATTAAAGACCTTTCTCACTTCGGCCTCGGAGAGCAAGATCACCCAATCCCAATCCTCTGGGTCGGTGAAGGCCCTCACACCTGGCACTATGTTGTTGTTGTCAAAACGTGCATAAAATGCATTGAGTTCGTCTGATAGAGAGGCATCATTGGGCAGATCACGGTTGGGTCTTCCTTTGTAAACCGTAATGGACTGTAGCCCCTGCCACATGCGGTGGGCGTCGGAGCCTGTGTAATATGATTCCACCTTATTCCTATGTTGTCCTTTTGCTCATTTGATAACATCACACTGTTCGAGCTTGATCTGATTTACCTCCAGAGAAACTGCGCAATGTACACATTGAGCTCACAGAAATAAACCTCACGAAATGGAATTCAAATAATTGAACCGGTCTATTTGTAAAAAATATACAAATGGGTTAATTGCTCAGCACTGTCATATTCTAATGCTTTCAGATCTTCAGGGGAATTTAGACTAAAATCTATCACTTCAACAATCCATAATGTATTCGATGGTTAAACATCAAGAGGTGCACATAATCAGACATCAAAGTGGCCTACTTGATAAATAGGCCTTCGGGCTGACTGATTTATTCAAATGTTGGATGTTTAGGGAGGAATAGAAAAGAGAAAGAGGAAGAGACACGGCATGCTAGTCCCTACTGAGATATTACCCTGCTGCAACCACATCACGATCACCTTTATTTGAATCACCTTGCCCTTCTAAAATATATATACTGTACCAGTCAAAAGTTTGGACACATACTCATTCAAGGTTTTTTTTTATTTTTTTACTATTTTCTACATTGTAGAAGAATAGTGAAGACATCAAAACTATGAAATAACTCATATGGAATCATGTAGTAACCAAAAAAGTGTTAAACAAATCAAAATATATTTTAGATTTAGATTTTAGATTCTTCAAAGTAGCCTTGATGACAGCTTTGCACACTCTTCTATATATCCATTATAGCTTGAATGGAATGTTCGTATCCTTTATATTTAACTCTGATATGTGGTTTTCTCATCTAGCCATCTTAAGATTAATGCACTTACTGTAAGTCACTCTGGACAATAGCATCTGCTAAATGTTTACACACAGATCTCATATTATTATTATTTAATAATTGTTTAAAACATTTTTGAAATAATTGATGTCACAAATGTATCATTTGTACATTTCTTTATTACAAATGTTAGAGAGTGAGGCGGATATGTAGCATTTAAAAAAAAAAAAACATGATTATTTGTCCCTCTGAAATGAAAGCATCAAGGGATAGATTTGAAATAAATACATGTCTGTCTTTGAACAACCCCATGCCATGATTAGATAGTGAAAAAACACACCAATCTCTCATAATTTATTTCAAGAATAAAAGCTAATTCACAAACATTTCTGAAAATGGACATATAGCATTTTGGAATTAAACTCTTCATTTAATTTCCACACATGGGTTCGATAGTATGATTGGGGCTAGCAGGTGAGGGCATGTAACATATTGCCTTTGATCTGAAATTGCTTTTGAACTATCTTTGCCTTTGAATAATTCTGCTTCATATCAATGACATTTAAACTTCACCATTTTCATTTCAATTATGCAATATATTAAAATGCAAATGCAGTATACTGTATGTCACTGAACAGTAATTGAGATACAGCCTTTGCCAGTGTACTCCCTTGTATTCCATATTTTCCTCCACGGATGAGAAAGAAAAAGGATAGTCAATTCTTTCTTGCACAAGTCCTGTAGTCAACCTCATATATCTCCAATGACACCAAACAATAAATCTCAGGATAACCAGATATTTTTAAAAATTATCTAGGTGACCTTGGCTGTAGAACTAAAAATGAAAGACACTTTAGATATATCATGACTCCTTCCATGCTTGCCAATGCCTTCAATGATTAGTAAACAGATTTAACACTGACAAGCCCGGTTCCACTAAAGTAATTAAAAAGAAAGATGGTTCATGCTTTAAGGGTCATAATAAGGGCAGCTTGTTGGAAGGACAGCAGAGAGAGATAGAGAGAGAAAGAAAGAGAGAGAGAAAGCGAGAGAAAGAGAAGGGGATTTATCAAATAAAAAAACCTGAACAAGGTGTGTACATGTTCTGGCATCAGAGTGATTACAGACAGATATCCTTGACTACAGAGAGTCATGTCAGTCTCCCTGACCATGACACACATGCAGATCTAGTGGTCTGGGGATCTAGTGCTAAATAGGAATTAGGGTGATGTTTGAGACGCAGAGAGAGTCCTCTTGGAGGCAGGCAGATGTCAGAACTCTCATCCTACTGCTCCTAATTGCCCAGTTCAAGCAATCAGTGCACTGATTGGTTCGGGCCTGATTTTCTCTGCTCTTGAAATAACCCAGACAGTGGGAACATCTTGCCATGTGTCTGTCAATTCAGAATCAGCAATGCATATCATGTTTATTTTCCAATGTGGTTTTCTACCATTTCCAGGGGAAATACTTTGGTTGATGAGGCTGCACACGTTGGGCTTTTATATCAAATGTCACACAGCCAGGTTTACCTGATTCGCAAACACAGTGGTGGCATCGGCTGAAGCTCTTTGAGGTACACTACACATGCATTAATATTCATTGTTTGGTGGGTATCATTATGGAGAATGGCAGTCATACAGAATGCCCAAAAAAACTGGAGGTAAAATGTAAAAGAACACTAGATAGGTCATGGGGGGATGGTAGCTAGTCATTATCCAGTAGTCGCTACTGAATGACAGCGGTGGGTTGTGAGTTTCAAAATGGTGATGTCAAAGACTCCCTACAGAATGTGGTTGCATTCCAAATGGCACCATATTTCCTATTTGGTGCATTACTTTTGACCAGCGCTCTAAAGGCCCTGGTCAAAAGTAGTGCACTAAATAGGTAATAGGGTGCCATTTGGGATGCAGACTGTGTGTAGGAGGAGTACTGTACTGCGGATCAGAATATTCTAGTGTCTCCACCATTTCAGTGATTCCAAAACATGACCAAGAACAAGACAGAATATCTACAAAAGAGCTGATCAGAAACCAAAACTGTACTGTCTGTTCGCTGGAAACAAATTTCATGTTATTCACACTGCAAAAATACCTGCATTCAATATCTTGCAGTTTCCTCTCTGCTGTGAACTGTCACAGGTTGGCATTTATTGGGATTTTTTTATTTGTTTTATTTATTTAACCTTTATTTTATCAGGGAGTCACAGTGAGACCAATGTCTATTTTACAGATGAGCCTTGAATTACAGAAATTACAGAAAATACACACATCAAAATATAAATACAAAATGCTAAGACAAACATGGTCATAAAAAACAAACACATTCATCAGTAATAAGATCCTCAATCAGCTTTTTGAATTGCCCTACAGGCACCAGAACATCACATTTAAGAACATTTAGAAGATTGTTCCACAAATAAGATGCAAGAAAACTAAAAGCTGATTTACCTAACTCAGTAGATGCCCAAGGAATTTCCAGAGTTAGCCATCCCTGAGATCGGGTGTGGTAACTCGTATATCCAAAGTTTAGTAATGATGTTAGTGGGACATCACTCTGTAGGCCTTGTTCTAAGCTTCGTAACTAACTAATCAATATGCTTTTTAAAAGACAACTTTTCATCTATCCAGATGCCCAGATATTTGTAAGCACGGACACGATCAATATGAACACCATCCAAAGTGCATATGCTTAGACTTATTTTTATGCTCTCTAGAGAACAACATATACTTAGTTTTACCTGCATTCAGTACTAATTTCAGGTCAATAAAGTTGATCTGTAATACAATGAAGGCAGACTGTAGTTCAGATAGAGCCTGGTCAACCATGGGGGCAATAGCCTACACAACAGTATCATCGGCATACAAGAGTAGGTTACAATCTTTTTAAGTCGATATTGTTAATGTAAACAGTAAAAAGTACAGGACCCAGAATCGACTCCTGCGGGACACCTTTCGTAATAGGAAGGAAACCTGATTTAACACCATCAGTAAATATACATTGAGTTCTATCTGTCAAGTAATTTTTTAACCAGTTACATGAGTCCTGGTCTAGGCCAAATAAGGAAAGCCTCTGAATTAGCAGTGAGTGATCAACAGTATCGAAAGCCTTTGACAGGTCAATGAAGAGGGCAGCATAATGTTGCCTTTTATCCATACAGTGAACCACATAATTTATAACTAGGGATGTAGCAAAGATAGTGCTATGACCTGGTCTAAAACCCGACTGATGTACATTTAGAATACATTTCAAAGATAAGAAAGATCTTAGCTGAGAATTAATCAAGAATTCTAATATTTTAGCTATGCAAGAAAGTTTAGAAATAAACCGATAATTATTTAGGTCACAAGGGACACCACCTTTGTGAAGGGGGAGTACATAGTCCGCCTTCCAAACCTTGGGGATAGTACCAGATATTGTCGTCAGGTAAACATATGGGTTAATGATTAAGCAATCAGGGGGGCAGAGAGCTGCAGCAAAAATGGATCAAGCATATCAGCTCCAGTGGATTTTCTTTTACATCAATCTTAAGCAAGGCATCTAGCACATCACAGACAGTAAATTGTTGAAATAAAAACAAAGATTCACTAGAAGTTGACGGTTTAACTGTCGAGTCAGCTAGAGGCTGGCAGAGGGAAGAGCAGTCAATTGACTGACCAGGGTCAACTACATCACTATTTCTATTAAAAAAAGGCTGCCGAGATAATTTTTTTTATTAAAAGCATCACTTATCCCATTCTTCTCAGTTATGATGCCAGAGTCAGACAGAACCTACGCAGGGAAGAAGATTAATTTGTAGGCTTCAGTGCATTTACTGTTTTGCAAAATTTAGAAGGATCACCAGCAGAGTCAGAGATAGTATATATATATATGTTTCTCAATTGTCTGAAAGATTGCCAGTCCACTACAGAGTCAGTTTTCCTTGCTTTGGCCCAGGCCTGAGCTCAGGTAATTCTGAATATAACCAAGAGTTCGATCTATCTTTGACTCTGAATTGTTTAAAAGGGGTGTGTTTATATGCCAGAGGAATAAATATAGAGGAGACATTTTCTAGAGCCAACTCAGGGATGACTCATGTACTAGAGGCTGCTCTGCAGAGTAATCCCTGGTACAGCCACAGTGTACCACACTGCTACCCTAATGCCTAACCCTAACCTTAAATTAAAACCAAAAAGCTGATGTCTGTTTTCATTAACTTTTATAGCAAATTTTGACTTTGCAGCTGGCCCTAGCGGAAACTGCTCAGACTCATGGCAATAAATGTAAACTGGAACTGTCTTGGCCTTCCCAATGTATAAAAGAAAAGAGATCTGAAAAGAGAATGGCAGAGAACATATTGTATTCACATAAAAATCAATCAAACCCTGCTGTTAAAGATGATTTGGGCCCAGTGGGAGTGGGATTTTTTGGAGAGAATGGATCCTTGCCATCTGGCTGATCCATACGTGGTGTCAGGTAGGGTGGAGAAGAGTTTGGGCACTGAAGATCCTCGGTGTCTGTGATGCCCGTCGTTTGGTGCGACGCAGACCCAGTGGAGAGCATGGTGAAACAGAGAAGACACTTTCTGTCCTGCTGAGTTTTGATGCAGAGTCTACCCGACAAAGTCAAATTAGGATGTGTCAGTTATCCTGTGAGAACTTTTTTCCTGAACCCATTATGGCGTTTCAGGTGCCAAGCTTATGGTCATGTTGCAGCAGTGTGTAGGAGACAGATTCCTAGATGTGAGAAGTGTGCAGGAGGGCATGAGACAAAGGAATGTGTGGGTAGGAGCGGTGGGTAGGAGAATATGGCCAGGAACCGAAAGGTTGCTGGATCGAATCCCCGAGCTGACAAGGTACAAATCTGTTGTTCTGCCCCTGAGCAAGGCAGTTAACCCACTGTTCTCCAGGCACCAATGATGTGGATGTTGATTAAGGCAGCCCCCCGCACCTCTCTGATTCAGAGGGGTTGGATTAAATGCGGAAGACACATTTCAGTTGTCCAACTGACTAGGTATCCCCCTTTCCCCATCGGTGGAAACAGTTGTGTGCGTTAACTGTAGGGGTACCCATCATGCTGGAGATCAGAAGTGTCTGGTGAGAGAAAGGCAGGTTGAGGTTGCCAGGATCAGAGTAGTATAGAAGGTGTTGTATGCTGAAGCAGTGAAGAGAGGAAGATGGGTACAGAGCGAGGGATGCTGAAAGGATCCCTGTGAGGAGGCAGAGGCCAATAGAGAGTGATAGGAAGAACATGTGCTTCAGTAAGGTTGGTTTCATAGCAATGGTTATCAACTGCAGAAATGAATGTAAATCACAGAAAATAGATGTTGTGGTGGCAGCTGCAGAGAAGTATTTGGGTGTATGACATTTTACTGTAGAAAAGTTAGAAGTAGTGGAATAGTGGTAAGGTTTTTTTAATGAGTGTATTGTTAGTTGGTAAGGCAACACAGGGATAGATAAGAGAAGAAGGTGGTGTATGCACCTTTCAGTTGGTTGCGATCCGCCAAAACAAATTTAAAGAAGAAGAAGAAGCAGAAGAAGAAGAAGTAGGTTGAGCACCTCATTTGTCCACTCCCAGTTCTACAATCTTTGTAACGACTCTGGTTTCACTTCATTAAGCACAAACCAGCACCCAGACCAGCACCCAGACCAGGACCAGCCAACCATCCAGAGCAGTTCAACTGAAGGAGAGACCAGACCAGACATAGAGAACACCACCACAACCAGGGCGTGGAAGAAGGAACTCTTTTAAAGATATCAACCTACGCATGGAGTGAACAGACCACAGGGGAGTGCCTCCATTGACATCCGGGTCATGCAACCTGGTCTCAGAGCATTTTGTATTATTCTGTACGTAAATCTGAGTCACTCCATTTAGTATGATATGTTAAGTTTCATACGGTATGTATTAATTTGTGGATGTCCAGCACCCATTCTGTATAATATGTTACGAATTACAATTTGTACAATATGTTACGAATTTGCAAAACATATAATATCTTACGAATTTGTAAAATGTATGATATGTTACGATTTTCTAGCTAGGTGGCTAAGGTTAGCAAGGCTAGGGGTTAGGGGTTAGGGTTAAGTTTAAGAGTTAGGTTTAAGGGTTAAGGTTAGAGTTAGGGTTAGGATTAGTTAACATTCTAAGTAGTTGCAAAGTAGCTAAAAAGTAGTAAGTAGTTGAAAAGTTGCAAATTAGCTAAAATTCTCAAGTTGTCCATGATGAGATTCCAACTTGCAACCTTTGGGTTGCTATACACCCACCCATCCACCTTTCGTTTTTGCCTTTAGTAGCCATCTGTCTTACGTAAGCATACCAAACGTAACATATCATACTAAATGGAGTGTCTCGGATTTACATACAGAATAATATAAAATACTCTGAGACCATGTTGGGTCACTGGCTTCCAGGTGTCTGCTCGCTCTGAGTTTGTCCTTCCTCCCCCTGCAGGACCAGAGTAGACCAACGACCAGACTAGACATCATCAAGAACAGAACCAAAACCACCACCCTCACCTGAACAAGATGACTGGGATGAACCCAGGATCGATGCGCCACTACAACACGGTGAGGGTGACGATAATCCCCAACAAGGAGGCTGCCAAGGACGGAGCCAGCCAATTGCCGGTGATCAACAGGAGCAGGAGCAGGAGCAGGAGCAGCAACAACAACTGCCAGACCGGAAACCATGACCCACCTGGAATTCAGCAGGGCAGTTCTCCAGAGAAGTATGGGCCTTGTGCCGTCTGACCTGAACAGGAATCATTTGAAGCCAGTTTCAAGACCCCACAGTTACTAGAACAGTTTTGGTTAAAATACAGAAACTGCAAAGATTCAGCCCTTTAAAAGATTCAGGGTATACCCACTTTCCAAAACATAATCCAAGGTAGTTACAGTACAGCTTCACAATGAACGCATCCAGGACTATGACATACAAGTTTGGTTAAGCAGGTTTACCACCCTCAAGTCAGCGGCTAGGAGGGTCCTGGATGAAGACAATTTCTGGACTGTGGCACGACAATGGCTGGTCCAGTTAATTAAGACGGAACCAAACCTCCCCAGCACCATCACGCTGGGGAACAACATGGGCTCCGTCCACTACTACGGCATGCCCAAATGGTGCAGGAACTGCAGCCAACTGTCCAACTGGCCACAGCCTGCACAGCCATCATCTGTAAAGACAACCATCCCACCTCGGACTGTACCTCCACTTCACCCTGTAACCTGCGTGTGAAAGGGGGCTACTCTTCAGAACATGCCCCAGTTCCTACACCGGCAGGGAATGGCCAACACCACCAAATCCCCTAACCCAAATCCCAACCCCTCCACCAGACAACAACAACGAAAACCCAGAACCAGTCCCAAAACCAGACCCAAACCTTTCCACAGTCACCGCCAACCCACCAACCAAGATGTTCCAGAAACAGCCCCCACCCCTGCCCCCACCCAAGATGCCCCAGAAATGACACCCATCCCTGCCGGTGCCGCTGATGTGTTTTTTTGCATTGGTGTGTTTTATTTGGATTGGTGCATCGCTGTTGCTGGGCAGGAACTGAATTGGTTCCTCTCACTTGGTTTGTGTGTGTGTGAAATGGGCATCTGACCTGTGTTTGGGTCAGATTCTACAGTTGTCTTATCTTATCGGTGACTGAAACCAGACCATGACCTTGTGGCTTTTCTTAGGCATATCCAGGGAACGAGCGGGGGTTGAACAGAGTTTAGGCTAAACCCTTTGTCTCTCCTTGGGCATCTTCTTGATTAATTACAGCATGACGGGAGGGGAGAGAGGGGTTGGGCTTGAAAATGTTTGAGAGATTAATTGTGGACCTGCCATGTCCAACAATCAATCTCCAGGTCAAGACAGGGTGAGCCGGGGTTGAACAGAGTTCATACTGAACATGATTAATTTTGCATGACAGGGCTTGATTGATTGCATCACCAGATCAGATTTCACCACTATCATGGACTAGGGAGGTGGGCAGAGTGGTCAGGAGGTGGAAACTGGAGACAGTGGTGGGGGGCAGGTAGCTTAGTGGCAGGTAGCTTAGTGGGTAAGAGCGTTGTGCCAGTAACCGAAAGGTCGCTGGTTCTAATCCCCGAGCCGACTAGGTGAAAAATCTGTCGATGTGCCCTTAAGCAAGGCACTTAACTCTAATTGCTCCTGTAAGTCGCTCTGGATAAGAGCGTCTGCTAAATGACTAAAATGTAACCCAAGAGGGAGGGGTTTTAGGCTGGAATGTATGTAAAATTACTATATAAACTGATAGCTGGGGGGTGGAGAGGGAGATGCTTTGCAAACCACCTCGGCTCTATTGCTTATGTAATAAAGTCTATCTTAATTCAACAAAAACTCTGAAATACTTTGGTTCTTTCATCAGTACGAATTTGCCACATCATAATTGGCGACCACGAAGGGACTGGAAAAAGAGACCATAGGGGTGCTGCGCCATCTGGAGAGGCTGAACGAATCACACACACACACACACACACAACAGTGGCCGCTGTAACAAGAGGTAAGCAACGTTTTTACTTTAGACATAGAAATTGTGTGATTCGCTCAGCTGATTCTGAATGTCAGGTACCGGGTCTCTCCAGTATTAAGGGCTAAATTTAGGAGAAGTACAGAGTTTTTGTTGGAATGAGAAATAAGCATGCAATGTTGTTGATCATTGATTTTTAAGCAGGCTAGCAGACAGGCAGGCTAGTAGACAAGCAGTCTAGCGGACAGGCAGGCTATTTTTTTATTTTACCTTTATTTAACTAGGCAAGTCAGTTAAGAACAAATTCTTATTTACAATGATGGCCTACACCGGCCATACCCGGACGACACTGGGCCAATTGTGCGCCACCCTATGGGACTCCCAATCACGGCCGGTTGTGATACAGCCTGGAATCGAACCAGGGGGTCTGTAGTGATGCCTCAAGCACTGAGATGCAGAGCCTTAGACCGCTGCGCCACTCGGGAGCCCAAGTAGACAAGCAGGCTAGCGGACAGGCAGGCTAGCGGACAAGCAGGCTAGCGGACAGGCAGGCTAGCGGACAGGCAGGCTAGCGGACAGGCAGGCTAGCGGACAGGCAGGCTAGCGGACAGGCATGCTAGCGGACAGGCAGGCTAGCGGACAGGTAGGCTAGCGGACAGGCAGGCTAGTAGACAAGAAGTTTAAAAGAGTTCTGCTCATCTGGCGTAGGCGATCAGAAACTGAATAGAATAGCCTAAAGGGCTGCGCTACATAGAAAGAGCGCTAGGTGGAGTAGTAGGTCTGCTCAGCCCGTGCGGATGGATAGTTTGCTTGGGTGACTGTGATTCATTCAGTTTGATTAAGTTGGGTTGTTCATTTGTCTCATTCAGGTTGCTCAATTGGTCAGTTTGATCAATCTGTTTGATTCGATTGTTTTGTCTGACTTGTTTTGTACAAGACTAGTTTTATTGGACCCGATCGAGTTTGCGAAAGCAATCCGTTCATCTTGATCAACTGGTCTGACTCAATTCGGGCATTCAACTAATCTGATTCATTTGTTCGTCCTGCTGGCCATTCTGTTTGATTCAAGTCGGCACGAGCAGCTGCTCATCTGTACCGGTGTGGTTATATGAGATCTAGACATTGTATTTCGGCCAATCTAATATGGGTATGGTTCGGCCATTATATTTGAAAACCTTAAGAAGAGATTTAGGATTATGGTAAAATTGGTTGTAGTAAAATGTTAATGTGATAGATTTGACATTCCAAGTTTGAGCCCGTTAATAGAAGAAAATATACCTGCAGGTTATACAAATAGCATTGTGTGAATGTGATATGAGAGTTGTGTGAATATGGGAATGACTTTTAATCTGTAGTTTGGATAATAACATATAGAAACATGTATAATAAAATGGTTGGGATTTGGATAATAAACTTTTGATATAACATTATTTTGGGGTTCCGTACGTCGCTGCCCATCATAGAATATCACAGGGAGGTATCGAGAGTGGGATGTTATTTTAGAGAGTAGCGGAAAGTCTGCATTTTCTGGGAGGATCCCATGACAGGCCGGGCAGTGTCCGGGAAACTAAAGTCTGTTTTTTGGTTCCGCTGGGAGTATGTTTGAAGAAGCTGATTTGTGTCAATTGAGAATCATTAAAAACGCGAATTGATTGGTTGATGTGAATACAGTGAGGGAAAAAATATTTGATCCCCTGCTGATTTTGTACGTTTGCCCACTGACAAAGAAATGATCAGTCTATAATTTTAATGGTAGGTTTATTTTAACAGTGAGAGACAGAATAACAACAAAAAATCAAGAAAAATGCATGTCAAGAATTTTATAAATTCATTTGCATTTTAATTAGGGAAATAAGTATTTTACACTTGGACGACCTTTAAGGCTATTTTCTGGTAATTGTGTTATGTGACAGATGTTATGACTACAAACCATTGTAATTGGGATATACAGTAGTGGATTACGCAGTGACAGCAAACATACAAATAATAACGTATGATATAGATATACTGAAAGACAGGAAAATAATGTATAGGAATTTAGATACGAAAAACCTAGATTAAGAAAATGAAAATGTAGGAATATTAGAGAAAATAGTAACGTGAATATTATTAGGGGGAAATAGGGGGGGGGGGGGGTCTAGTTACCTGAGGCTGAATAAATCATTGGGAAAATACCTAAGCACAGGAGAGGAAAGTGGTTTTATAGGTTTGAAATAAGATAAGGGAACAAAGAAAAATAAGAATATAAGGAAAGTGAGTGTGTTATCTTAATGAGAAGTGAAGCAAGGGGACAAAGAGAATAAAAATAGTATTAAAAACACAAGGGATAAAAACGCATTGTTGGAAAGAAGCAGAGTATGAAGATATATTAGGGAGAGAGATACCATTAACTGAGGGATATAAAAACTTTTAGCTGAGAAAGCTAACAGAAATAATTTACCTTGCATCCTAACATAAACACTGAACCAAACATAAGGAACACCAGTAGAAATCATGAAGGGAAGGTTCCCAGTGTGTAAAGAAGAGATTGGAAAAATCTCAGATAGATGGGGAAAAAGAACCAGAAAAATGGCAACTAGATCGCCAAAGGAAGGGACGTTTGATGTGACAGTGTGTGAGGAAATGGATACCATAATAAAGAACTATAGAGCAGGAGAGAAAGGGGAAAAGAGAAGGAAGAAGAGAGGGAAAGAGGATGGTGGGAGTGGCCAAAATGGAGGACATGATGCTGATGAGTGGCCTTAGAAGGGCGATGCAAAGTGTGATGCTGGATGGAGAGACATTTGATAATTACAGGCCACGACTATGGCTAACTCTGAGAACAGAGTATCTAGCCAAAATAGACCCTAAAGCACTGAGAGGGAAACCCGGCAAGTTACCTGGACGACCAGCTGAAAAGGTGGTGACAAGAAACAGAAAGAGACCCAGAGGGGGATCCACTGATGACAACACTGTTCAGGACATCATTGATGGGAGCGATGCCAACGCCTGTCAGAAGCAGACTGGAAGATGTGGTGAGACTAACGTCAAGGTCACGCAAGGAGTTCTGTGACCATGTTATCCACGCAACAGAAAAATAAAGGAAGGACGAACAGAAACTGACAGAGCAGGGGAGAGACATTCAGAGAAAACTGAGACAGATGCAGTTGGAAGAGCTGATAAGAAAGGATCAGACATACCAAAATGGTGGACCAGGAAGATTTCTAGGTGTCTGCTGGGGGTGCAATCAATCAGGACATACAAGAAGGGATTGTCCTACCAACCCATGGCGGCCTAGGATAACATAGTAATTAAAGTGGCCTCCCTGTGAATAGATGTTTTGTTTGTTTGTTTTGAGTATAATTAAAAAAGAAAAAATTGTTCACCTGTTAAAGTAATGATGGATGGAAAGACAGAGGTAGAGGATGATAGAGATTGTAGAGGGTTTTCTGGGTTAAAAGGAAAGTAGGTTAATTGGGAAATGAGAAATGTTGAATTGAATTGTTTGAGTAGACTGGAATTAAAATAATGCCTTATAGTAATATGTTATTAGTTATTGGTGGTTTGTGGATAGACTTTACTAATGCCATGATTTAATCCGCGGGTGAAAGAGAGTCGTGCTATATAGAGATGTAAGGTACGCAGTGGGATATTTGAAGCAGAGGTCTGAATTGTCACGGTTTCGGCCGAGGCTGCTCCTCCTCCTGGTTCGGGCAGGCTTCGGCGGTCGTCGTCTCCGGAGTACTAGCTGCCACTGATCTATGTTTCATGATCGTTTGGTTTGGTCTTGATGTTGTACACCTGTGTCTAGTTAGTCCTCGTTAGTGTTCTATTTAGTTCTCGTTGTGTGTGTCTGTGTTTGTGTGTTATTGTTTCGCTGTCGTGTTTTGTGCGCTACTGTTTGCCTTGTGCATTTCATATTTTCCTCCTCTGTGTTCGGTGGTTATTTACGCACTGTTTTGTGCGCCTTTTGGTTTTCGCCTGTGTGCGGACTTTCTCGCCTCCGGGCGTTTGACTCGTGAATTTGAGTGTGCTGTTCACTAAAGTCTATTGGACTTATTTTTCTGCGTCCTGCATCTGATTCCTGCACCACACCCACCTACAGCAACCACTGACAGAATAACACACCATTATGGAATCAGCAGGATCGGCTGTGACACCTGTGTCGCTCGAGGAGCATATCCATTGGCAGGAGGGCCAGATAAGACAACTGGAGACCGCTCTACAGGACGTGATCAACACCCTGCACCGATGGGAAGCCAGCAGGGTACCCACACCTCCACCTACCCTGTCCACCCCATCGGCCGGTCCACCAGCCCCAGGTCCGGAACCCAGGAGGATTCGGCTCTCGCTCCCGAGGGCGTATGACGGAACAGCTGCCGGGTGTCAGGGGTTCCTCCTGCAGGTGGAGCTCTACCTGGCCACTGTACACCCGGTGCCCTCGGGACACGAGAGCGTTTCCGCCCTCATCTCCTGTCTCTCGGGAAAGGCGTTGGAGTGGGCTAACGCTGAGTGGAGGAAGATGGACGCCAACACCATCTCCTACGCCGAGTTCTCCCGCCGCTTCAAGGCCGTGTTTGACCATCCACCTGAGGGCAAAGCGGCGGGGGAGCGGCTAGTCCACTTGAGACAGGGGAGGAGGAGCGCACAGGCGTTTGCTTTGGAGTACCGGACTCTAGCGGCGGATGCAGGGTGGAATGAACGGGCTCTCATTGACCATTTTCGGTGTAGCCTCCGGGAGGACGTTCAACGAGAGTTGGCCTGCAGGGATACCCATCTGACTTTCGACCAGTTGGTTGATATGTCCATCCGTTTAGACACCCTGCTGGCCACCCGTGGACGTCCCGAGGGGGGTCCGTCCATTCCGCCCTTCGGCACCTCCGAGCCGAGCCCTATGGAGCTCGGGGGTGCCGGCGCTAGAGAACGGAGTAGGGGGAGCCCGAGGGGGCCTGTCTCCTGCACCAAGTGCGGTCGTGGAGGGCACACTGCGGCCAGGTGCTGGGGAGGGTTCTCCGGGGGAGAAGACAACAGGCCACGCACTGGGGGGGTCTCCCAGGTGAGTAGACCCCCCACCTACCCAGAGCTTTCTGTTGCGCATTTTTGTATACCTGTTGGTTTTCCACAGGTGGCACCTCATTCCCAGCATAAGGCGCTAGTAGATTCAGGCGCAGCTGGGAATTTTGTTGATCGAAAGTTTTGTTTAGAGTTAGGGATCCCTCTCCTACCCGTTGACAAACCTTTTCCTGTTCATGCCTTAGATAGCCGTCTGTTGGGGTCGTGGTTGATCAGGGAGGTCACAGCGCCACTTAGGATGTGTGCGCAGGGGGGTCATGAAGAGACTATACAGCTGTATCTGATCGACTCTCCTGCGTACCCAGTGGTGCTGGGGATTCCCTGGTTAAGCACCCATAACCCTGCTATTTCGTGGCAACAGAGGGCTCTCGATGGGTGGTCTGTTCAGTGTGAGGGGCGATGTCTGGGTGTTTCCGTGGGGGCGACTTCGGTGGAAAGTCCAAACCAAGTGCCCGCACTGCACATTCCGCCTGAATATGGGGATTTAGCTCTTGTGTTTAGCAAAACTAGGGCGACGCAGTTGCCTCCCCATAGACAGGGGGATTGTGCGATTGATCTCCAGGCAGGAGCAGCGCTCCCACGGAGCCATGTGTATCCTTTGTCTCAAGAGGAGAGAAAAGCTATGGAGACCTACATAGCCGAATCTTTGAGACAGGGATACATTCGGCCTTCCACTTCCCCCGCCTCTTCGAGTTTCTTTTTTGTGAAAAAGAAAGATGGAGGGTTGCGCCCATGCATTGATTACCGTGGTCTCAATCAGATTACTGTGAAATACAGTTATCCACTCCCTCTGATTGCGACCATGACAGAGTCATTGCATGGGGCGCGGTTTTTCACAAAATTGGATCTCAGGAGCGCGTATAACTTGGTGCGCATTAGGGAGGGCGATGAATGGAAAACAGCGTTTAGTACCACGTCAGGTCATTTCGAATATCTTGTCATGCCATATGGGTTGATGAATGCTCCATCAGTCTTTCAATCCTTTGTAGATGACATTTTCCGGGATATGCAGGGACAAGGGGTGGTCGTGTACATTGATGATATTCTGGTATACTCGTCTACCCGAGCCGAGCATGTAACCCTGGTGCGACGTGTATTGAGGAGGCTGTTGGAGCACGACCTATATGTCAAGGCAGAGAAATGTCTGTTTTTCCAGGAGTCGGTCTCCTTTTTGGGTTATCGGTTGTCCGCGTCAGGGGTGAGTATGGAGGTGGATCGTGTGTCCGCTGTGCGTAATTGGCAAACTCCAACCACTGTAAAAGAGGTGCAGCAGTTCTTGGGCTTTGCGAATTACTACCGGAGGTTTATCCGGGGTTTTGGACAGGTGGCAGCTCCCATCACGTCCCTTCTGAAGGGGGGTCCGGTGCGCCTGCAGTGGTCAGCTGATGCGGACAGGGCCTTTGGGAGACTGAAGGACCTGTTTACGTCGGCTCCGGTGCTGGCGCATCCGGATCCCACGATTCCCTTTCAGGTTGAGGTGGACGCGTCTGAGGCTGGTATAGGGGCCGTGCTCTCTCAACGGTCCGGCTCGCCACCTAAACTCCGCCCCTGTGCTTTTTACTCCAAAAAGCTCAGCCCGGCGGAGCGTAACTATGACGTTGGGGACAGGGAGCTGTTAGCTGTAGTTCAGGCCCTTAAGGTGTGGAGGCATTGGCTTGAGGGGGCTCAACACCCTTTCCTCATTTTGACTGACCATCGGAACCTGGAGTACATCAGGGCAGCGAGGAGACTGAACCCTCGCCAGGCTCGATGGAGTATGTTTCTCACCAGGTTCGTATTTAAAATCACGTACATCCCTGGTTCCCAGAATGGCAAGGCAGATGCACTGTCCCGGCGGTATGACACGGAGGAGAGGTCCGTTGAGCCTACTCCCATACTACCGGAGTCTTGCCTTGTGGCACCGGTGGTGTGGGAGGTCGATGCCGAGATCAAGCGAGCGTTGCGTACCGACCCCAGCCCTCCACAATGTCCTGAGGGTCGGAAGTACGTTCCGCTCGAGATTCGGGATCGACTCATCTACTGGGCTCACACGTCACCCTCCTCTGGACATCCGGGTATTGGCCGGACAGTGCATTGCCTTAGCACTAAATACTGGTGGCCTACTTTGGCTAGGGATGTGAGGGTTTACGTCTCCTCCTGCTCGGTGTGCGCCCAGTGTAAGGCGCCCCGACATCTGCCCAGGGGTAAGTTACAGCCCCTACCCGTTCCACAACGACCATGGTCCCACCTCTCGGTGGATTTTGTAACAGACCTTCCCCTCTCTCAGGGGAATACCACCATCCTGGTCGTTGTGGACCGGTTCTCTAAGGCCTGTCGTCTTCTCCCTATGTCGGGTCTTCCTACTGCCCTAAAGACCGCTGAGGCCCTATTTACCCACGTCTTCCGGCATTACGGGGTCCCCGAGGATATAGTGTCTGATCGAGGCCCCCAGTTTACCTCCCGTGTGTGGAGAGCGTTTATGGAGCGTTTGGGGGTCTCGGTTAGCCTTACCTCGGGGTACCACCCGGAGAGTAACGGGCAGGTGGAACGTGTCAACCAGGATGTGGGTAGGTTTCTGAGGTCGTATTGCCAGGACCGGCCTGAGGAGTGGGCGCGTTACATTCCCTGGGCCGAGATGGCCCAGAACTCTCTCCGCCACTCCTCTACTAACCTAACCCCTTTTCAATGTGTATTAGGTTACCAGCCGGTTCTGGCACCGTGGCAGCAGAGCCAGATCGAGGCCCCTGCGGTGGATGATTGGATGAGGCGCTCGGAAGAGACGTGGAACGCTGCCCACGTCCACCTGCAGCGGGCCGTCCTTCGTCACAAGGCGAGCGCCGATCTCCACCGCAGTGAGGGGCCGGTGTACGCACCCGGAGATCGAGTCTGGCTCTCTACCAGAAACCTGCCCCTCCGCCTGCCCTGCCGGAAGCTGGGTCGGCGGTTTGTGGGGCCCTTTAAAGTCCTGAGAAGATTGAACGAGGTGTGTTATAGGTTACATCTACCTGTTGAATATAAGAATATTAACCCCTCGTTCCATGTGTCTCTTCTCAGGCCGGTGGTAGCTGGTCCACTCCAGGACAATGAGATAGGAGAGACTCCTCCGCCCCCTTTGGACATCGAGGGGGCTCCGGCGTACACCGTTCGGTCGGAGTTCCACCGGGACCATCCCGCGCGCCCTGCTCCGCGTCCTCCTGGTCGTCCCCGAGGCCGGGGTCGGCGCACGGCTGGAGCCGCGCGTCAAGGGGGGGGTACTGTCACGGTTTCGGCCGAGGCTGCTCCTCCTCCTGGTTCGGGCAGGCTTCGGCGGTCGTCGTCTCCGGAGTACTAGCTGCCACCGATCTATGTTTCATGATCGTTTGGTTTGGTCTTGATGTTGTACACCTGTGTCTAGTTAGTCCTCGTTAGTGTTCTATTTAGTTCTCGTTGTGTGTGTCTGTGTTTGTGTGTTATTGTTTCGCTGTCGTGTTTTGTGCGCTACTGTTTGCCTTGTGCATTTCATATTTTCCTCCTCTGTGTTCTGAGGTTATTTACGCACTGTTTTGTGCGCCGTTTGGTTTTCGCCTGTGTGCGGACTTTCTCGCCTCCGGGCGTTTGACTCGTGAATTTGAGTGTGCTGTTCACTAAAGTCTATTGGACTTATTTTTCTGCGTCCTGCATCTGATTCCTGCACCACACCCACCTACAGCCATGAATAAGTGAATCAGAAAAGTTATTTGACAATTTCTAATTATTATTAATCAATTCTATAGTTTGCGTAACACCAGTAATTTATGCAAATAGTTAATTAATTCTAAAACGGTAATCTGTTTCTGTTACGTTGAACAGTGGATGGCAGGTAGTTTTGACCGTTACGCTGATGGGGCAGCACCAACTTTTTGAAGGTTCCAGATTTGTTAATCAACAGGTTTATATTTTTAACTAAATCAATGCAACAGGTTGCAGTGATTAGATTACCGGAAAGGGGTTATGGGTTTGTTTATTTTAAAAGGTGTTTATTCCCTTAATTGAACGTGGTATTATCTGATGTGTTTTGAGTGGGATTCTCGCTTCCAGGACTGATGGAAGGGAGACATAGGAGATCACGTTTCAAACAATTTTTATAATAGATGCCTGGGATCAAATATCACTAATTCCTTATGCGGAGTAATTGATTATATTGGTGACTGAATAAAATATGACATTTAAAGAGGTGACAGGAACAATCTGAGGTGAAACAGCTATTTCCTATGTCTTTGATCCGGTAACGATACCGCTATAATTTGACATGAGAGAAAATGGAGCCGATTTTGGGGTTGAATAAACCTTGTGTGAATTACAGCAAATGATGTCTAAAGGGTAATCAATTAAAAATACTAATTGCAAACTCAGAGAACCTTCGGTGGTTTTCATCTTGTGAGAGATTTCAGGTTATCTTATTCTGGAGTAGTCATGAGGAATTAGATTGAAACAAACGATTATTGATGTGATGTAGTACAGTGGAATTATCTGCATCATGTTTTGTGTGTAATTACTATTTTTTGGATTGCTGATTATAACTGAATGTTAACAACATGTCAACTTTCTGTTCCAGGAGAATAGGGGTTTAATTTTCTCTCTGTGGAAAGATTCCCGATTCTGTGGGCTGGGGGAGCAGTTAGTTAAATCTTAAAGGGACACACACATGGAATTTTTTGAAGTTTTATTTTCTGAGTGAGTTTTAATTAAACATATATGATTTATTTTTAAAAGAACTGTACTAAGGACTTACTGTACACTTGGGGTACAAAATGTATGAAATGTTTTGACTGTTGCTAATGATTAGTCTACTATAGAATGAAACACTTCTTTGAAGGATTTGAATGACCTCTGACCTCTGTTCTGACTTTCTAGTGTGATTTGATCACCCACACTGGAAAGCCCAGAGACATTAGATGATGAATTGAAGGTCATTTATTATACCGAGTTGAGGGTCATTTGTAAAACTGATAATTAGGAAGAAGTTTATAATTTAGCAATAGTCGTATATATGATTCAGACTATGAAAAGGACAGAGAGAGCGCGCTAGTCCTGAATGAGGGACACTTGTCGCTAGTCAATTTGACTATTCCTTGAATTACATTTTGGGATACAAATAAGTTAAGATGTTATCAGGGGGTGTCATTCTAATTTGATTTGTTATTTTGATTTAACAGGCAGTGTCATTTTTTGGGGGGGGGGGCTGCATGAAGGGGGAATTACTGGTCACCTAGGGCCTTTTGGTAAATATGCAAATTGTATTAAGAATATGAGCAGTAGTAATTAATGCGTTATGGGTTAGATGGAATGTGTTATGTGCAAATGTATTAGTGGCCAGAGACAAAGTACAAAGGGGGGCTGTATCTAATATTAATGGACTACAACAAGCTGCAGGAATGTGCACTTCCTAATCTCAGGGCTTCTCCTGACTGATGAGAAGACATGGTACAGTAGCATACTGTGTCTCACCTAACAATGTTCTTAAGACTTTCTTCCCACGGGTGAAGGCTTCTCTGCCCAACCGAGCAGGAGAATCTGAGCATTGTCTGCACCTTGGAGATTTTGTGGCGGTAAAAGACTATAGAAGAAAGAGCTGGAAAGACCTTAGGTGGAGGGGCCAGTACCAGGTGTTGTTAACTATCTCGATGACGGTAAAAGTGGCAGAGACAGATACCTGGATCCATGTGTTCCACTGTAGGAGAGTTCAAACCCCATAAGAGGAAGATGGCCCTGCCATTGGGTAGCATTGTTTTCTTTTGTGTCTGTCTGTGTCTGTGTGTCTTTGCAGTAGTGACTCTGAGCTTCCTTATTGGTAAGCTGCCAGAAGGACACTCTCCGCAGACCGATGTCGATGGATTGAGAGGGACTCTGCCTGATCCGGAGACCCTAGTGACGGAAGAAGGTCCCGAGCCAAAGAGACCATACATCGTCACCCAGGCTGCACCGACGGCTGTACGGATAGAGGGGAGCTCGACCTGGTATCATCTAAACCACTACACCAGAGTACCACAAGGAAACCGACAACCTAGAGATGAGAAAGCTGAGGATGCTGGAGCTGGCCAGAATCAGGAGATGGGGGAGGATGGCAATGGGAATGCTACTGATGAGCTACGTGCTCTGGCTGATTCCCTCGGCGGAGGGACAGACCTCCAAGAACATCCAAGACATCCAAGATCATACAAGACCTTCAAGAATTTCAAGATCTTCCAGACATTCAAGACGCACCTGACTTCCCCACCATTGATTTCTCTGTCTTTGTCTAGTTCTCCTAACAGAAATTGAGATCTAACTTGCTGATCCTGTGACTCTTCGGTGAAGTCGACAGGGTGATAAGGGGAGTATATTCGAAATTGGTATTAAGAATAATTGGTAAAACATAATAATTTGTCATATAGTCAATGCTTATATGAATTTTTTAGATTGAAAATGAACTCAACTAAACTGTTATGATCTGTCCTCTCTCGAGGTTACTACAGATGGTGTCTTGATGCATAGCAGGGATAATTCGGTCAAGAACGGTGTGAACCTCAATAAAATAAAAACTCTAACCGGCTGAAGATGAGCAGCAAAGGCATTGAATAGGGTCCTGTCCAGCACCACTTCTACCAAAAGACCTGAATCAGAACCAGCATCCAATCGAAGCTATCAACTGTATTTTCTCTCATGCCTTTTCTCTCAGGAGTGTGACAGAAGTACATGTGAAGTGGGCATGAAGAGAGATCTGTTCAAATACAACATCTCTCATGATGCTGGTATACTGGTTAGCAAATGGACAAAACATAATGGGGGTAGAGGTGGTGGCAGCTCAGGTAAGACATTGAAATTGGGACATTGTCATGGGCAATCCAAGTTGAAATATGAAGCTATCTGAAGAACATAATGAAGAGACACCGGAAGAGTGCTGGGGAAGGAAGGGGTTGTGATTTGGGGTATCAGGTTGATTAAGGAGTCTACACACTGCTAGATTTATAGTAATTTAGACTAAGAATGCATTGAGATACTGATCTGTAGTTATTCTCCTTATGAGGAAGCTAATGCTAGAATTATGGATAATTATACTGTATGTTAATATAAATGAACATTCTGCCAGTGTCAATGGGTGCTAAGTTGAGGTTTTTAACTTTCAGTGATACGACCAATGTGAATCACTAAGAATTGTCATTCTAAATTTGTTTTGGATAATTAATTTGATAATTTTTTATTTATTTTTATTTAACCTTTATTTAACCAGGTAAGCCAGTTGAGAACAAGTTCTCATTTACAACTGCGACCTGGCCAAGATAAAGCATAGCAGTGCGATAAAAACAACAACACAGAGTTACATATGGGGTAAAAAAACATAAAGTCGAAAAATACAACAGAAAATATATATACAGTGTGTGCAAATGTAGCAAGTTATGGAGGTAAGGCAATAAATAGGCTATAGTGCAAAATAATTACAATTAGTATTAACACTGGAATGCTAGATATGCAAGAGATTATGTGCAAATAGAGATACTGGGGTGCAAAATAGCAAAATAAATAACAATATAGGGATGAGGTAGTTGGGTGGGCTAATTTCAGATGGGCTGTGTACAGGTGCAGTGATCGGTAAGGTGCTCTGACAACTGATGCTTAAAGTTAGTGAGGGAGATAAGAGTCTCCAGCTTCAGAGATTTTTGCAATTCGTTCCAGTCATTGGCAGCAGAGAACTGGAAGGAATGGCGACCAAAGGAGGTGTTGGCTTTGGGAATGACCAGTGAGATATACCTGCTGGAGCGCAGACTACGGGTGGGTGCTGCTATGGTGACCAATGAGCTAAGATAAGGCGGGGATTTGCCTAGCAGTGATTTATAGATGGCCTGGAGCCAGTGGGTTTGACGACGAACATGTAGTGAGGACCAGCCAACAAGAGCGTACAGGTCACAGTGGTGGGTAGTGTATGGGGCTTTGGAGACAAAACGGATGGCACTGTGATAGACTACATCCAATTTGCTGAGTAGAGTGTTGGAGGCTATTTTGTAAATGACATCGCCGAAGTCAAGGATCGGTAGGATAGTCAGTTTTACGAGGGCATGTTTGGCAGCATGAGTGAAGGAGGCTTTGTTGCGAAATAGGAAGCCGATTCTAGATTTAACTTTGGATTGGAGATTCTTAATGTGAGTCTGGAAGGAGAGTTTACAGTCTAACCAGACACCTAGGTATTTGTAGTTGTCCACATACTCTAGGTCAGACCCGTCGAGAGTGGTGATTCTAGTCGGGTGGGCGGGTGCCAGCAGCGTTCAATTGAAGAGCATGCATTTAGTTTTACTAGTGTTTAAGAGCAGTTGGAGGCTATTGAAGGAGTGTTGTATGGCATTGAAGCTCGTTTGGAGGTTTGTTAATACAGTGTCCAATGAAGGGCCAGATGTATACAAAATGGTGTCGTCTGCGTAGAGGTGGATCTGAGAGTCACCAGCAGCAAGAGCAACATCATTGATATATACACGGAGAAAAGAGTCAGCCCAATAATTGAACCCTGTGGCACCCCCATAGAGACTGCCATAGGTCCAGACAACAGGCCCTCCGATTTGACACACTGAACTCTATCTGAGAAGTAGTTGGTGAACCAGGCGAGGCAGTCATTTGAGAAACCAAGGCTATTTAGTCTGCCAATAAGAATGCGGTGGTTGACAGAGTCGAAAGCCTTGGCCAGGTCGATGAAGACGGCTGCACAGTACTGTCTATTATCGATCGCGGTTATAATGATTAATAGTTGTAAGCTGACTGATTGATTTGAGTAAGATTAATATGTTAATAACTAAAGATGTTGACACTGCAATTAATGTATTAGATATTGATATTGATTCTCTTGATTGTTATACGGGCGGCAGGTAGCTTAGTGGTTAAGAGCGTTGTGCCAGTAACCGAAAGGTCGCTGGTTCTAATCCCTGAGCCGACTAGGTGAAAAATCTGTCGATGTGCCCTTGAGCAAGGCACTTAACCCTAATTGCTCCTGTAAGTCGCTCTGGATAAGAGCGTCTGCTAAATGATCAATTATTATTATACTACTTGTGATATGGGTAAAGAAGTTATGTGAGCTAAAGATGTTGACACTATTCTCAACATGCCCTGGTATTGCGTCGCAGGATAGCTGCCTTGGGTGGATATTATGGTTGGAACAACGCTATGTTGGTTTTGATATGTTGGGATGCACGTGTGTGATTTGTTTTGAGTAGAGACTTTTGAATCTTGCTGTTTTGGAGGTATGGTCTTGATCAGGGATTCTGCCTTGAATCATGGACATGTTGGTTTTTATGTCACTGTGTTCATGTGTTGGTCACTGTATACATTTGAAGTGTTTGGATGTGTTGGGGGGTGGGGGGGTGGGGGGGTGTGGGGGGGGGGGGGGGGGGGAATTGGTTCCTCTCACTTGGTTTGTGCGTGTGTGAAATGGGCATCTGAGCTGTGTTTGGGTCAGATTCTACAGTTGTCTTATCTTATCGGTGACTGAAACCAGACCATGACCTTGTGGCTTTTCTTAGGCATATCCAGGGAACGAGCCGGGGTTGAACAGAGTTCAGGCTAAACCCTTTGTCTCTCCTTGGGCATCTTCTTGATTAATTACAGCATGACGGGAGGGGAGAGAGGGGTTGGGCTTGAAAATGTTTGAGAGATTAATTGTGGACCTGCCATGTCCAACAATCAATCTCCAGGTCAAGACAGGGTGAGCCGGGGTTGAACAGAGTTCAAACTGAACATGATTAATTTTGCATGACAGGGCTTGATTGATTGCATCACCATTGTTTCCAAACTGAATACATAGAGGAGAGGTCAGATTTCACCACTATCATGGACTAGGGAGGTGGGCGGAGCGGTCAGGAGGTGGAAACTGGAGACAGTGGTGGGGGAACCCAAGAGGGAGGGGTTTTAGGCTGGAATGTATGTACAATTACTATGTAAACAGAGCTGGGGGGGTGGAGATGGAGATGCTTTGCAAACCACCTCCGCTCTGTTGCTTATGTAATAAAGTCTATCTTAATTCAACAAAAACTCTGAAATACTTTGGTTCTTTGATCAGTATAAGAACGAATTTGCCACATCACCTCCATCAGCACTCCCTTCCTGGCCACCTCCACCCTCCTCAAACCCCAGAGGGGAGCCGGTTCCCAAGGCCACCCGCCAAAAGAACCCCCCCTCCCCTCTTACAATTCCTTTACTCATCTGACAGCCAAGAAGAAGAACCACAATGGCTATAGCACACAAAATTCAGACTACAGACAAACATTTTTAAAAAGGAAGACAAAACAATACACCAGCAAGAGACCAGACAACAAAACAGCTCCAGAATCAAAACCCTAACCCCAAAGCAGGCCCCCCAATGTCCCCTACCCCCTCCAAAACCTTTCCCCATACCACTCCCTACCTCCCCTCTACTCTCTACCACCCCTGATCCTTCCACCCTAGCCCCTACGGGCCCAGATCCGTCCCGCATGGTCCTTACTGCACCTGACCCCGCTCCCCCCCCTTGACTCTACTGACCTTACAGGCCCAGATCTCCCCCTCCCCTCCCTTCTTCCCCGCATGGCCCCTGATACTGCACAGACAGTCTCAGTCCAGACCCACCGGACCCTCCGAAAAGCCTTCACCCATTCCAGCACCCCCCATCCCACCACCCAGAAAGATCAGGGGGCCACCAGGCAGTCAGCCAAGACCTGTGAACAGCCAGGAACCACCCAACAACACAAACGACCTCATCCACCTCTGCAACGAAATGATCAAACCATGACCTGGACCCCCCCCCCCCCAATAACCCAATAACCCATCACCATGACCCTAACAATAAACTCAGAACAGAAAGATACACTCCAGATGGCTGTTCTTGTTTGCCTCCCCACTATGGAATCTATCCATAGACGGCACAAGGTACTTACAGAGAACTGCCCCCAGCGATGTGGCATTAAGGCTGGATGCTGGAGGACTGAGGGAACAAACAGGGCCCAGACCCACCTGGCCATGTAGCACTCACAAACAGTTGGTAGGTGTGCTTCGTGGCCAGGTGGGTCTGTGCCCTGTTTGTTCTCTCCAGCATCCAGCCTTGCCGCTGCATCACTCCTCCTCCAGCCCCAGCCCAGGCCACTGGACATACCCTCCTCCCTCCCCACCCACTTCTCCATCTCTCTACACCTATCCCTCTCAGAACCAGAACCAGACCAGAACCAGGAACCATTCATCACCACACCAGAAGAGGTGTGGAGGAAGGGCCAAAGATCCACACCCGGAGTGAGCAGGCCACAGGGGAGGAGCGAGCAGACACTTGGAAAGACCATCACTGACCTCTGGGTCTTTCCAAGTGTCTGCTCGCTCCTCAGGTTGTCCTTCCTCCCCTCTGCAGATCCAACACCAGTCCCAGTTCCAGCACCAGAACACCAGACGAGGCGTGGAGGAAGGACCAAATATTCACCTGGAGCAGGCGGACCACAGGGGTGTACCACCATTGATCTCTGGGTCCAGGGCTTCCTTGTGTGTCTGAATGCTCCTCAGGTTGTCCTTCCTCCCATCTACAGACCAAGATCCTGACCCAGCACCTGCCCCAGTTTCCCAGTTCCTAGTTCCCGCAAGCTAATCACAGTGTCTTTAATGAATGCTATTTGGTAGTGTGTTATGTTGAGATATGCTTCCCAGGCTAAATGGTTGATGCTAAGGAATTGTTGAGTGAGTCCTAGCAAATGGTGTCCCTTGAGAGGGCAAGCACAAGATGTATGTTAGAAGTGCAGTATTATCATAAGGAGACGTATACTTGGAATACGGAGAGGAGTGGTGTGAAAAAGAGATGCAGAGGAGGTTGAAGAGAGAGCGGGAGGAAAAGGTTGAGCTTGAACCAGTTAAAAATTGCAGAAAAAAGGGAGATGGTTTGTTGAAGAAGAAGGGTATAAAGTGTAAGCAGAGTTGAAGACAGGAGGAGAAATGGAAGTGAATGAGGGCAAAGTATCGATGGTGGTAGGTGTAGTGAAGTTCTCGGAGCCCGAGGCTTGCACCGAGGGTCAGGATAAAGATGAGTCTGCGATGGTAGGAGTGAAATTTGGGGGAAAAGTGGACCCTTGCCTTTTGGCTGATCCATTTGTGGTTTCAGGGTGGGTGAAAACAGAGTTGGGTGCTGTGGAATCGGTGAATGTAACCAGATGCAGTCTTCTGATAGTTGCTTGTGTTTCTGCTGGTCAGAGGGAGCAGGTGCTCCACGTTGAATGGGGACAAGAGATGTGAATTGTTTTGCTCTCAAGAAAAGGGCGCCATTGAAAGGAGTGATTACTGGGGTAGCTTTAAATGTGAAAGTTGACCATCTAAAGGGTTCCCGATGTTTGTGATGCTCGTCGTTTGGTCAATACAGACAGGGAGGCGTGAGTGGTGAAACAGAAGAGTCGTTGTCTGTTCTTTTAAGTTTTGATGTTGATTCTGCCAGACAAGTGATGTTAGGATATATAAGTTATCCCGTACAAGCTTTTGTGCCGGATACATTACGTTGTTACAGGTGTCAAGCTTATGGGGATTGGTTGCCTTTTTTCTTGCCAATTTTTTATTTAATAACTTATTGATTCCGTAAGACTTAATATTTATTGAATTGATTGAATACCGTGCTTTAAACTTTTAAACTTGAATGCAATTTGAATTTTGAATTATGCATAACCAAATAAAATGACATTTGTAAGAGCTTGTGACAATCAAGAGCTGCACTGTTAAAAGTCATGAACAGTCAAAGTCATGTTTTTCAGGAAATTGGATGATATTTGGATAAAACCAGATCAAAGTATGATGACCAAAGTATGAAAAATGACATGGGGGGTCCCCTCCCCCATGTCAAACACTTGGATTCAGGAGGTGGGATTATTAAGGGGATAGGGTGACATCACCCTAACTCTAATTTTAATACACCAATGGTAACATGGTATTCTCTTACCTAATTTAAGTAAGTACCACCTTGTAACCAAAATCGGAGAGGTGTGTTTGCAGAGGGGTGTGGTTTATATAGCTAGACTGTAGGGTGTCAGTAAATATAATTAAAAGTTTACACTATTCATTTATGGCAAAGATACTTATATGTTCCCCCTTTCATTTGTGTCTGGTGTTAGATAGACCTAGCTAGCCTGTAACTTCAGCCAGCATGGAACAAAAGGGGGGGAAGGGTCGTTCAAAACTGATGCAGTTGACATAGTGCTGCTGTGAACCGCATCACATCAGCTGTTCCAAAGAGGAGATGTATAAAAAAAGGACATCATTTATGCAATTTTGATGTTGTTTGAGTTGCTGTGTGTATCACCAAATTAGCTTGAGAAAATTTTACTGCAATACTGCTCAGTGCATCCAAGTTTCTAGACATACAGTGGGGGAAAAAAGTATTTAGTCAGCCACCAATTGTGCAAGTTCTCCCACTTAAAAAGATGAGAGAGGCCTGTAATTTTCATCATAGGTACACGTCAACTATGACAGACAAAATGAGATTTTTTTTCTCCAGAAAATCACATTGTAGGATTTTTTATGAATTTATTTGCAAATTATGGTGGAAAATAAGTATTTGGTCAATAACAAAAGTTTCTCAATACTTTGTTATATACCCTTTGTTGGCAATGACACAGGTCAAACGTTTTCTGTAAGTCTTCACAAGGTTTTCACACACTGTTGCTGGTATTTTGGCCCATTCCTCCATGCAGATCTCCTCTAGAGAAGTGATATTTTGGGGGTGTCGCTGGGCAACACAGACTTTCAACTCCCTCCTGATTTTCTATGGGGTTGAGATCTGGAGACTGGCTAGGCCACTCCAGGACCTTGAAATGCTTCTTACGAAGCCACTCCTTCGTTGCCCGGGCGGTGTGTTTGGGATCATTGTCATGCTGAAAGACCCAGCCACGTTTCATCTTCAATGCCCTTGCTGATGGAAGGAGGTTTTCACTCAAAATCTCACGATACATGGCCCCATTCATTCTTTCCTTTACACGGATCAGTCGTCCTGGTCCCTTTGCAGAAAAACAGCCCCAAAGCATGATGTTTCCATCCCCATGCTTCACAGTAGGTATGGTGTTCTTTGGATGCAACTCAGCATTCTTTGTCCTCCAAACACGACGAGTTGAGTTTTTACCAAAAAGTTCTATTTTGGTTTCATCTGACCATATGACATTCTCCCAATACTCGTCTGGATCATCCAAATGCACTCTAGCAAACTTCAGATGGGCCTGGACATGTACTGGCTTAAGCAGGGGGACACATCTGCACTGCAGGATTTGAGTCCCTGGCGGCGTAGTGTGTTACTGATGGTAGGCTTTGTTACTTTGGTCCCAGCTCTCTGCAGGTCATTCACTAGATCCCCCCTTCTGGGATTTTTGCTCACCGTTCTTGAGATCATTTTGACCCCACGGGGTGAGATCTTGCGTGGAGCCCCAGATCGAGGGAGATTATCAGTGGTCTTGTATGTCTTCCATTTCCTAGTAATTGCTCCCACAGTTGATTTCTTCAAACCAAGCTACTTACCTATTGCAGATTCAGTCTTCCCAGCCTGGTGCAGGTCTACAATTTTGTTTCTGGTGTCCTTTGACAGCTCTTTGGTCTTGGCCATAGTGGAGTTTGGAGTGTGACTGTTTGAGGTTGTGGACAGGTGTCTTTTATACTGATAACAAGTTCAAACAGGTGCCATTAATACAGGTAACGAGTGGAGGACAGAGGAGCCTCTTAAAGAAGAAGTTACAGGTCTGTGAGAGCCAGAAATCTTGCTTGTTTGTAGGTGACCAAATACTTATTTTCCACCATAATTTGTAAATAAATTCATTAAAAATCCTACAATGTGATTTTCTGGATTTTTTTCCCTCAATTTGTCTGTCATAGTTGACGTGTACCTATGATGAAAATTACAGGCATCTCTCATCTTTTTAAGTGGGAGAACTTGCACAATTGGTGGCTGACTAAATACTTTTTTCCCCCACTGTAGGTGTTTCAAAGAGCTGTCAGTCAAACTCATCAATATAAGCTCCCCGCCCACCTAGCCTGTCTTTTCAAACTTCCTGTTAGTTAGCCCCCCCCCCCCCAACATATTATGGGTCATATTTTAGTCACTGAAAAGTACATTTTACCTGGGAATCAGAATGACTGTTCGGGATCTTTAAGAGGTTACTGTGCATTTTCCAGCAACTTTAAGGCAGTTGGTCATTGGGAAGTTCTTGTTTACGTTTCAGTAACTTACTGTCAGTTTGCTGCAAGTAGTTATTGTAAAATTCACAGTAACTTACTGTGGCTGATCTCTGTCACGCTCACTGACCTGATGGTGTGGCAGGAAGTCCACCATCAGTCCCAAGTGTGCTCACCACAAAGAATGCTTAATAGTTGAAGGTAGTGAGGTATTGGCAGCTTGTTCCAAGTATGTTACTGTGCATTTTACAATAACTTACTGACGGTTAGGTTGCCAGTTAAGCTGCCAGTATGTTGCTGGCAGTTAGTTGCCAGGGATTTACTAGCAGTTACTGGCTATTAGTGATGTTACGTTTGATACCGGAGCTCCGAAGCATGCATCAAAATTGCTAAGCAGCTAACTTCAAAGCAGTGTGCCGAAGCATGTATCACTTTATTAGAAGTACGTGGTCAATGACGTTAAAGCTTCGTTTGGTCACATGCATTTTCAAACCGTGTGTTGCAAAATGCGAGATCCCACTGATTTCTCTGTGGTTCCGGTACTTTCCAAGCTGCTTTCAAACACTGACCTCTACTGGACACCGTACCTACAAATGTAGGATTTTGTAAGAACATTTTAACTTAACCAGTAGTTTAGCTAGTTTAGGTAGATTAGGGAACTATAGAATATTCAGGGATGTGAGGGTATGAGATCAAATCCTGTTGAAGACACACTATTTAGATGTAAAATAAAAGTGAAACCACACTTTATGCGCTGTTGTTAAAATATTTTTTTACATTTAGTATAGCATCCTGAATAATGCCATAGATTCCATTTTTTTAAAAAGTCAACTTGAAGGCAAAAAAGGGAAGCATGATGTAAGATGCAAACCTGGTATTCCAACTGATTGTAGGCTTCTACAGCCGACGACTTACCACTGCACCAGAGTTTTGACGAAAAGAGTGGAGAAAAAAAAAGTATATCTGATAATCACATGCTGACCAGCAAATGTCACTAATGTGCATTGTGAACAGATAATGAAGCTCTGAGTAATAAACCATTTTTCAGTACAATTTCGTTAAAGCCTCAAGTTCCCATCCCTACTGGCTATTAAGTTACTGTGAATTTTACTTTAACTTACTGACAGCTGGTTCCCAATTCAGTAACACAACACTCAGGCAACAAACTCCCATGGAGTTAGTGAGAAATGCACAGTAAATTCTTAACAGTACTGCTCTTTACTGACACGCTATTGAAGACCTGACCATGTTAAAAGAGATACTCAACCTTTAATGACATAACCATCAACCAATTAAACTTGTACAATTCCACTGACAGTTGGCACAAATACACATATTAGACAATGCCCCCAAATATGCAAATGAGCCCCACCGGTACGTTGCCCCTATCTACATTTCAAAGTGCAATGATGATTGTACCTTATATTCAAAATATTGGGTAGAAAAATGTACCATTATACTAGATTATCTGCACATGTACCCTAAAAGGAACCGACCAGTACCTATGTGTACCTCTGAAGGTACCTTATGTGTACCTTTGACCTTTTTGTATCCCAGGGATCAATACTGACCCTACCCTACCCTAAATTGTTCTTGGTAATAAAGATGCACCTGGTGGCACTGCTGAAACATTAACGCACTTCTACCCAAAAGCTGGCAAGTTCAAATCCCCAAGGCATTTAGGCACACTTTACATCAAGTGTCCCTGAGCACTGCTATTTTTACTTTGGTTTTGTCAGATAATCAGACAATTATAGACTTGATTATGGGCAACTTTTAGAAAAGTTCAGAACTGTATTCTTGCCATTAAATCTGTGGCCAATCTCTGTCAAGCACAGAGATCTGATGGTGTGGCAGGAAATTCAGGTCATTAACAACCAAGAGGTTATGAGTTCAAATCCCAAGTGAGGTATAGTGTCAAGTAAACAGCATACTGTCATTTAACAGCAATAATGCCTTCATTCAGCTGTAAAAATTCAGTAACTTGTTGTTGCCTACCTTACTTTCACTGCAACCATTAGCCTCTAGTGTACAGTACAATTTCAGGAACTTTTTAACAGTGTAGTATTTCATGGCATAAAAGGAAAATATGGTGGAGAGGGAGAGATGTTTTTTCACAACCATCACAGCATTAAAGAACCCTTCCTGATATGCCCCAAAACATGGTTACACATATCACCATCACCTCTGACAAAGAACCCCTCAAGAACCTTTAAAAATAATAATGTTTTTGTTACTATAGAGCAGGGTTCTTCAAATCCGGTCCTGTTTTTTATTTCTACCTGGTAGTTAATTGCACTCACCTGGTGTCCCAGGTCTGAATTAGCCCCTGATTAGAAGGAGAGGATGAAAAACAGAGGTGTTTCGGCCCTCCAGGACCGGAATTGAAGAACCCTGCTATAGAGCCTTCAAACTCAACTCTGGACCTCTAAGTCAGTTCCACTACCTTTTTCATTGTTCCCCTCTAATCAGGGACTGATTTAGACCTGGGACACCATGTGTGTGCAATTAATTATCAGGTAGAACAGAAAACCAGCAGGCTCCGGACCTCTTAGGGTAAGAGTTGCATACCCCTGCTATAGAGTGTATGCTGGTCCAGCATGGTCTAGTGTCTGCTGGTTTTTGTTTTTTCCTTTCAATTAAGACCTAGACAACCAGGTGAGGAGAGTTACTTACTAATCAGTCAAGTCCAAGGGAGGAGAGAAAACCTGCAGACACTTGGCTCTCTGTGGAATGAGTTTTACACGTGGTCTAGCTGGTCAAGCTGGTCTGCAAAACCACGGCCATCATTATCATATTTCCCAGCACGCTCTATTGCAGTTAGATATTTTGAATGGTTTGTTTCAATATCTGTGATTTTTCATGTACATTCATCGATTAATCAATTAATTTATCTTATGCTACACAAAGATAAATAAAACATTTTTTTCTAAACTAATCCAATCTTTTAGTTGGATTTATTACACCTGTTACTGAAATGGTTGTTCCAGTTTAGATGGTTTAGGTAGTCTCATTTATTCATCTTTCTAATCCTGGCAGTCATTCTGAATGCAGATTGTGGGTGAATAAAAGTTATAATTGTTAGAAATCACGACTCAGGATGAACTCCAAAAGGAATTAGACATCAGTTTGCAAGCCAGCAAAATGTGACTTGATGCTGGTTTTGCGGGTGACCAGCATATGCTGGTACGCTGGTCACCAGTATCCAAAACACAATGAAGGCTGTAACTCTGTGTTGTTGTTGTTTTTATCGCACTGCCTTGCTTTATCTTGGCCAGGTCGCAGTTGTAAATGAGAACTTGTTCTCAACTGGCTTACCTGGTTAAATAAAGGTTAAATAAAAAAATTATTAAAAAAACAGCGAAGGCCTGTCACCAGCGAAAACACAATTAAGGCCTGTCACCAATGAAAACACAATGAAGGCTGGTCACCAGTGAAAACACAATGAAGGCTGGTTACCACCAGACTATGCTGGTCTATGCTGTTTTTTTCAGCAGGGAGGGCAGAACATTATTTGAAATTGAAGCTTTCTGTTTATTTTCTTGCCTCAGAGTAGCAACATGTCCAAATAAACCACACGGTTACGTTTCGGCTTGCCACTTCCTCAGTGTGCAAGCTGAAAAGTAACTGTGTGGTTTATTATCATTTATATATATTATCAATTGCAAATCATATTCAAGTGCTGACCTTTTATATAATTTCTGGTTCGATCCAAGCATATTTGAGATTCTTCAAATAGCTTTGCACACTCTTAGAATTCTCTCAATCAGCTTCACCTGGAATGCTTTTTCAACAGTCTTGAAGGAGTTCCCACATATGCTGAGCACTTGTTGGCTGCTTTTCCTTCACTCTGCGGTCCGACTCCTCCCAAACCATCTCAATTGGGTTGAGGTCGGGGGATTGTGGAGGCCTGATGCAGCACTCCATCACACTCCTTCTTGGTAAAATAGCCGTTACACAGCCTTGAGGTGTGTTGGGTCATTGTCCTGTTGAAAAACAAATGATAGTCCCACTAAGCCCAAACCAGATGGGATGGCGTATCGCTGCAGAATGCTGTGGTAGCCATGCTGGTTAAGTGTGCCTTGAATTCTAAATAAATCACAGACAGTGTCACCAGCAAAGCACCCCCACACCATAACATCTCCTCCTCCATGCTTTATGGTGGGAAATACACATGAGGAGATCATCCATTCACCCACACAGTGTCTCACAAAGACACGGCGGTTGGAACCAAAAATCTCAAATTTGGACTCAAGACCAAAGTTCAAATTTCCACCAGTCTTATATCCATTGCATACAGCAGAGGTAACTCTGGGTCTTCCATTCCTGTGGCGGTCCTCATGAGAGCCAGTTTCATCATAGAGCTTGATGGTTTTTGCGACAGCACTTGAAGAAACTTTCAAAGTTTTTGACATTTTCCGTATTGACTGACCTTCATGTCTTAAAGTAATGATGGACTGTTGTTTCTCTTTGCTTATTTGAGCTGTTCTTGCCATAATATGGACTTGGTCTTTTACCAAATAGGGCTATCTTCCGTATATCCCCCCTTACCTTGTCACAACACAACTGATTGAAAGAAGAGAGTAAAGATTATGAACACACCCTAATTTTCATGCATTTATTTCATTTTGATACAGTATTATCTTATTTGGATACAGCAATCTAAAACTGTACTTTCTCAAAATGGTGTAGTCAGTTGCAAGATGATCACAGTTATGTTTGATGGTTGTTAAATCGATGGTTGTTAAATCCACGGATTGTAATGTATTCCCTAGATTGTTATCTACTTTTAAAATGTATCCACCGTTTGTTGGTTATTTATCAGCGAAAACACAGTGAAAAATGGAGAACGGCACCGGAGGGGATGGCTGCAGTTTTACGGGCTCCTAACCAATTGTGCTTATATTTTTTGTAGCTGTCTATTTACCACCACAAACCGATGCAGGCACAAAGACCGCACTCAACAAGCTGTATAATGCCAGAAGCAAACAAGAGAATGCTCACCCAGAAGCGGTGCTACTAGTGGCTGGGGACTATAATGCAGGAACATATAAATCCATTTTACCAAATTTTTACCAGCATGTGCAACCAGAAGAAAAAAACTCTAGACAACATTTACTCCAATGCGTACAGACGCCCTCCATTTGACAAATCTGACCATTATTGTATCCTCCTGATTCCTGCATACAAGCAAAACTCAAGCAGGAAGTACCAGTGACTCGCTCAATACGGAAGTGGTCAGATGACGTGGATGCTAAGCTACAGGACTGTTTTGCTGGCACAGACTGGAATATGTTCCGGGATTCATCCGATGGCATTGAGGAGTATACCACATCAGTCGCTGGCTTCATAAATAAGTGCATTGACAACGTCGTCCCCACAGTGACCGTACGTACAGTACATATCCCAAACAGAAGCATGGATTACAGGCAACATCCGCACTGAGATAAAGCCTAGAGCTGCCGCTTTCAAGGAGCGGGACACTAATACGGACGCTTATAAGAAATCCCGCTATACCGTCCGACGAACCATCAAACAGGCAAAACGTCAATACAGGACTGATTGAATCCTACCACACCGACTCTGATGCTTGTTGAATGTGGCAGGGCTTGCAAACTATTATGGATTACAAAGGGAAACCCAGCCGCGAGCTGCCTACCGTCACGAGCCTACCAGACGAGCTAAATGCCTTCTATGCTCGCTTCAAGGCAAGCAACACTTAACCATGCATGAGAGCACCAGCTGTTCCTGACGACTGTGTGATCACGCTCTCCGTAGCCGATGTGAGTAAGACCTTTAAACAGGTTAAAATACAATACAAATATATTTTCTAGCACAATACACCCTCCCAGTCTACATGACAAACAGCATATGTGTGGAATGGGTCAAAAGGTGAGACTTGATATATGAGAAAGGAGTATCCCCCAGCCAGATAGCATTTGCTATGAAGACTGTTCTTACTGCATGGAAACCAGAGTTTGGCACCCAAAACAAGCTTCCTCTCATCATTATCCATACCCGAGCAATCTCTCCCTGGTACCTCATTATACACGAACACCAATTCATTCTATGGAATGCATTCTGTAGGTTTTATCACCAAACCATTCATAATTAAATTGACAGCTCCAGATACCCCTATCTTGAGTAAAACCCATGTTCTTGACCACACGCCGAGACTAGCAGCATTAGTAGAAAAGTATAGAATTGTTAACTATTAATATTAAACAAAGCAGGTAAACATGTTACATGTTAATATTTCTCTCACACCCACCACAATTTGCATACTGCCCCAATAGATCCACAGATTACGCAATTTCTATTGCACTCCACACTGCCTTTTCCCACCTGGACAAAAGGAACACCTACGTGAGAATACTGTTTGTTGACTAGGACCCTGGACCTAAACACCTCCCTCTGAAACTGCATCCTGGACTTCCTGACGGGCCACCCCCACGTAGGAAACAACACATCTGCCACGCTGATCCTCAACACGGGGGCCCCTCAGGGTGCATGCTTAGTCCCTCCTGTACTCCCTGTTCACCCATGACTGTGTAACCACGAACAACTCCAACACCATCATTAAGTTTGCAGACGACACAACGGTGGTAGACCTGACCACTGACAACGATGAGACAGCCTATAGGGAGGAGGTCAGAGACCTGGCAATGTGGTGCCAGGACATTAACCTCTCCCTCAATATGAGCAAGACAAAGGAGCTGATCGTGGACTACAGGAAAAGTACCGGTACCCCCCCCGTATAGCCTCGTTATTGTTTTCTTATTGTGGTACTTTTTATTAGACGTATATTTTATTTTTTAGCTAATATTTTCTTACTTACTTAAAAACAACTCTCTTGTAAGTAAGCATTTTACGGTAAGGTCTACACCTGTTGTATTCGGCGCATGTGACAAATAAAATTAGATTTGATAGTCCATGGTTTGTAATTGAGTCCTTTGGTTTATGAGATCCAGGCATTTATTTTGTTTTTTAGTCTATGGTGTATCTGAGGACAGTTAACCACCACCCCCTCAACACTGTTCCTGTGACATCAATTTGATAATGTGATGACAGTGTGTTCTTTCTAGAGACCTAAAATGTTTTTATCTGACATCTCCCATAAGGCCTGGAGCAAATCGGCTTTGATGCATCTGTATAAATGTGTCCCTGGAGAGAAGTGCCATTGTTATGGCTCACCTGTGTCCTCTCACTGCAATGCAGTGCTGGATTGACTGGCACTCTTTAACTCCATCTGTGATTCAAGCTTCAAACATACCCAATGCAAAAACATCATAAAAGTTCTGAAAGTCTTTGAACACGCTGCTTTGCAAGAGCTTAGTTGACGGCAGAGTTGGGATAGGTGCCGCTAAAAGAGCCTGTGCTGGTTTGTCAGATGTGCTCTCGAGCTCTGTCAGAGCTAGCATCCTGGTGTAGTGGCTGTTCGTGTGGTTCAGCTTGAGCCTCAGCCCCATTCTCCGCCTCTGCCTTATCCCCAGCCTTAGTCATGGCCACAGGAGGCTGCTGAGGGGAGGATGGCTCATAATAATGTCTGGAACAGCACGGATGGAAGGGCTGTATTTGATACCTTTCCACTTATTCCGCTCCAGCCATTACCACAAGCTCGTCCTCCCCAATTAAGGTGGCACCAACCTCCTGTGGTCTTAGCCTTAGTCTCCGACCCAGCCTCAGCCCGTCTCAGTGTCAAATGAACAGAAAATGATGGCCAATGTTCTGTGGTCAGAGACGATAGGACGGCCACTCGCTGATTTGAACCGTTATTTGGCACGGTCAGTTTTGTCCTCCAGCCCTCATCCCCAGCCTCAGTGTTGGCAGGAGAACAGGTTCCTCAGGGCGTTGTTGTAGTTCTTGTTGAAGGCTGTGTAGATTAACGGGTTGAAGAAGGAGTTGGAGTAGCCCAGCCACAGGAAGATGCTCTTCCAAATGGGCGGAATGTCGCAGTGGCACAGTGGGATGATGAGCTCTGTGAGGAAGAAGGGGATCCAGCACAGGACGAAGACACCGATCAGTATCCCCACCATCAGCGCCGCCTTCTTCTCCTTCTGCTCACGCCACGTGTCGCCGTCCATCTGGAAGGTCACCGTGGCGTGGCGCACCGTAAACACCATCTGGGGCTGCCGCGATGCCTCCTTCACCTGTCAATCAAACAATCAGTTAGTCAATCCAATCAGTCAACCAATTGATACTGACATTACTAGAAGAAGTTAAAGAACAGACCAATCAATTGGTTTTTAATTGCAGGCTTTCAGTTTTACTTTTGTTCATTTTACCATAACTTATTTTGTTCTCAGTCAATCAGTCACTTAGTCAATCAAACAATCAACCAATTGATACTCATCAGTAAAAGAACCAGCCAATCAGTTAGTTAATTGAGCAACCAGTCAGCTTGCTGAACCCTATGGGCAAGTCAATAAACATATCAATCAAAAACAAGCAAAATAGTGTCTGATGAATCAATCAGACACGTTACAAGTCATAAACTACAAGCCCAGTCAGAACTCAAGCAGGTTTAAAAAAACAAATAAAGCAACACCTAACGGCACAACACCTCTCCTTCATGTGACCTACTTGTTGTGTGTATGTACTGACATGTCTGTGTAACTGATATACGCACACACACACTACATGTTCATGTTTTTAAACATATGTAAATTGTAAAGTATTTTGTCTGTAATGTCTTTTTCGTTATATGTCGGACCCCAGTAAGACTAGCTGTCACCATTGGTGTCAGCTAATGGGGATCCTAATAAATCAAATCAAATCAAAAGCCATCAGCCTCACACAGAAAGTGCTGTTAAACAGAATAAATGGAATGAAAACACCATGCAAATACAGAGATGTATAAAGAGCTTAGTCAGAACTAGTTAGCGTAGGTGTGAAAAAGTAGAAAATGGCAGAGTAAATTCTTGGAGAAATCAATAAGTGTCAGGAGGCTTGGGAGACGAATGGCGAGAGTCATTCCATTTACAGCAGAGGATAGGGGTTAAAAGCATAATGCCTAGGGGGATGTTGCTGATGCCAAATTGAGGGGTAGAGTATATTGAACCCTGAGGTACTGTGGAAAAAGGGTTTGCAGTTTAAAGGGACAATCTAAGATTGTTACATCAATTTGTGTGCTTTAATGACATATATCCATTGATTCTTGAAGAACATAACTCATAAATGCCTCACAAACCTAGTTCAACTGTCTTACCACATCACAACCCAATATTCATTATGTACTTTTTATCTCATGCATGGCCAGTCCTTGCATCCATAGATCTGTATGGATTTGAAATTGGTTACATTTCTCTAGCCCCATCCCTCAGCTGTTTACCAAAACAAGTGTCCACTTTGTTGTTGTTCGAATCCCAGATTGCCTATTTGACAGTGTTTATGGATGTAATACTTTAAGCACAGATATCTGGGACTGTGATATATGAAAGCCTGACTCCTGTCAATAGATTAAGGTTTTCTTTTGTGCCGAAATGTCAAATGTAATTTTCAGACAAAAAGGTAGCTAACTATCAGTCCCTAAGTGACTTAACTACATTTTTGTGGAATTTAAAGACATGCTCCGGTAATTTGGCGACTAAGAAAATATTTTTGAAACCTCCCACATTGGGCTGGATGTGTCAATGTGTAGTTCATACATGCATAATCTATGAGCAGAATTACCTCAATTAGCCACGGAATCACTCGTTTTGAAAGCGACTGTTTTCTTGAAGCTGTGCCATGACATTTTCCCTACATTTCCCCCCACGTGGGCCAGCCTCCTAGCAATTCGAGTTCTAGCCAATGAGCTTTAGCCCTTTGAATTTGAGTGACAGCTAGCATGAGACCTGCCCAGTGTTATCCAATGAGGTTGCAGTGCGGGCCCAATAATTCAGTGGACACAGAAGAGAGAGAAAGAGAGAGCAATGACTTGGTGCACATATCTGCACATACAGTGCCTTCGGAAAGTATTAATGGAATCCTTGACTTTTTCAAAAAAAATTTACTTTACAGCCTTATTCTAAAATGGATTAAATAAATACAAATCCTCAGCAATCTACACACACAATACCCCATAATGACAAAGCGAAAACAGGTTTTTAGATTTTTTTGCAAATGTGTAAAAATAAAATAAAAAAAATACCATATTTACATAAGTATTCAGACCCTTTGCTATAAGACTCGAAATTGAGCTCAGGTGCATCCTGTTTCCATTGATCATCCTTGAGATGTTTGTACAACTTGATTGGAGTCCACCTGCGGTAAATTCAATTGATTGGACATGATTTGGAAAGGCACACACCTGTCTATATAAGGTCCCACAGTTGACAGTGCATGTCAGAGCAAAAACCAAACTTTGAGGTTGAAGGAATTGTCTGTAGAGCTCCGAAGCAGGATTGTGTCGAGGCACAGATCTGGGGAAGGGTACCAAAAAAATTCTGCAGCATTGAAGGTCCCCAAGAACACAGTTGCCGCCATCATTCTTAAATGGAAGAAGTTTGGAACCACCAAGACTCTTCCTAGAGCTGGCCACCCTGCCAAACTGAGCAATCGGGGGAGAAGAGCCTTTGTCAGGGAGGTGACCTAGAACATTGACATTTTAGTCATTTAGCAGACGCTCTTATCCAGAGCGATTTACAGTTAGTGAGTGCATACATTTTTCATACTAATGGTCTATCTGACAGAGCTCTAGAATTCCTCTGTGGAGATGGGAGAACCTTCCAGAAGAACAACCATCTTTGCAGCACTCCACCAATCAGGCCTTTATAGTAGAGTGGCCAGACAGAAGCCACTCCTCAATAAAAGGCACATGACAGCCTGCTTGGAGTTTTTCAAAAGGCACCCAAAGACTCTCAGACCATGAGAAACAAGATTCTCTAGTGTGATGAAACCAAGATTGAATTATTTGGCCTGAATGCCAAGCGTCACATCTGGAGGAAACCTGGCACCATCCCTACGGTGAATGATGGTGGTGGCGGTATGATGCTGTGGGGTTTTTCAGCGGCAGGGACTAGGAGACTAGTCAGGATCAAGGGAAAGATGAACGGAGCAAAGTACAGAGAGATCCTTGATGAAAACCTGCTCCAGGGCACTCAGGACCTCAGACTGGGGTGAAGGTTCACCTTCCAACAGGACAACGACCCTAAGCACATGGTTAAGACAATGCAGGAGTGGCTTCGGGACAAGTCTCTGAATGTCCTTGAGTGGCCCAGCCAGAGCCCGGACTTGAACCCGATCGAACATCTCTGGAGAGACCTGAAAATAGCTGTGCAGCGATGCTCCCCATCTAACCTGACAGAGCTTGAGAGGATCTGCAGAGAAGAATGGGGGAAACTCCCCAAACACAGGTGTGCCAAGCTTGTAGCGTCATACCAAAAAAGACTCAAGGCTGTAATTGCTGCCAAAGGTGCTTCAACAAAGTACTGAGTAAAGGGTCAGAATACTTATGTAAATGTGATATTTCAGTTTAGTATTTTTTAAATAATTTTTGCTTTGTCATTATGGGGTATTGTGTGTAGATTGATGAGGAGAAAAAAAAAACAATTCAATCAAATTTAGAATAAGGCTGTAACGTAACAAATGTGGAAAAGTCAAGGGGTCTGAATACTTTCCGATTGCGCTGTATGTGACAGTATGCAATTTTCGGGGACCACTTTTAGCCCGTGAGTGCTACTTTCAGAACTACTGGCTATAAAGCATCCAAAAGTTCCGGAGAATCTCTTTAAGACATGCAAACGAAAGTAATGCACAAGACATAAGCAATAACAATGGTGTTTGATGTTGTTTGATAGGCTCAACTGGATTAAACATAGCTGATTCCGTTTGTATACCAAGTAGCAGTTGTCTAAATATCAATATAATTTCCTATTAGAACACAGTGGTTCTACTCCACTGAGCCATACTAGGGGTTGGGGATTGCGTTTAGATATGGGTTGAAAGTAAGCCCCCCCTGAAGTCCACTCAGAGATACCCTACCGGAAATGGTCATGATAAAAACGTGTTGGAAATACAATAATTACACAGTAACAAATTTCATTGTCACACAAATGTCATTGTACCACGTAAAAAATTTGTTCAACCTGTCTTTGTATTCCCAAACCCCTGCAAAGCTAGCATTTGTTGTTCCTAAATAAATGTCAAATGTATTGGAAACAGGTTATGAAGTCAAGTCACATGCCATGGAACATGTTAGACTTTCAAACGGAATGTGTTAATCGTGTGTGATATTTCCAGTAGGGCTCCGATCGCGGTCTGCATGCTTCCTTGTGTTGGGATGTTTTCACGCCAAATATTCACGACTCCTATTGTCCATGCTGTTAACTGGGCTGACCTTGAGCCAAACACCCATGTATACAAACGGTCATACCACAGATAAAACAGCCTGACTTTTCTTCATAGAACATTAATTGACTAAACGAATTCAGCTGAAATACCACAGTCCTAGGGGGTGATATTTGACTGTCTAATTCATTTATGTGAAAACTAGAGGGGGTGTCTACTGAGGGTGTGTATGGTGATAAATATTCATGCTAGGTGCCAATTAGTTTCTATTGTTTGACTGTTATTCTAATATAATAATAATATGCGACTTGTTGTTGTGGTATAATAGAATAAAACATACGAAAGCTAAAGGACATTTTCCAATGACCTACCGGTCTATAAGAAGTCTACTTTCAACCGTCTCTAAATCAGTGAAATAGCCGCTTATAGTCTTAATACATTTTAGCTGTTTTGTACCAGCCAATTCTCTCCGCTTAGTATCTTAACAAACCTGACAACCTTAAAGGTGTATGCTGCGGTTTGCCTTTTTAATATAGCCAGAGAGAGTAGAGGCCAGGGTTTGGGTCATTTCCACAAATTGAATTCTAATTCAATTCCCTCTCCCTATAAATTCCATCAATTCTAAGTCAATTCAAAAATACAATTCCTAATTCAATATTCTGCCACAACAATTCACATAATTCAGTTCGCTCTCTAGACCAATTCCCTGAATTTACATTCCTTCACTTCTTTCAACTCAAGCCAAACTGAACCCTACTACCTCAACTCATGGCAGATTCCAAAGACCAACTTTACCTATTAACGAACTAAGAGGGAATATTCCTGGTAAACCTCTAAATGTCTCCTGAATTCTGAAAACTCTCAGGAATTTAGGGATTTAGCTTAAATTGTTAAATATATAAAATAATACAATAAGATGCTTTTCATATTAAAACATACAATCATAAAGATGTAAAACATTATCCAAAAAAACTCATCCAATTAGTGAATATCATTGATAAACTAAAGCTGTTTAATTTGAACAGGATGAAATAATGCTGAAAATGCAAACTACTCGATTCCACTCGGTAGTGACTACTGTATTATTCAGTATTGCGTTTTACTGTTGTTTTTTCCTCTAATTGGTTTGGCACATTGTGGGAAACAAAGCTCCATGGTCTAAAAACAATTACAAAAATCACTAATCTTTTTTTTTTATGAGATAGGGACACACCTAAAACACATTAGCTTCACATTTTTTATATGAAAAGAAAACCCTTTATGTAACATTTACACATCATGTTGTCAAGTGCTTAAATGCATAGTTCGAAACAAGATTCATGATAGAAATTAGAGGTTCTTGCAGAGCTGTGGGCATGTGGGCAACAATCCCTGCAACAAGCATATGTGTGTTTCCCCAGACCAGGGTTCAGTTCCTGTCTCCACATTTCATAATATGTGTAAGTCTAAATAAAGCAAAAATACTAAAGGTAGAGTGAAAGTCCTTCTCCATAAATGAGAGCTTTATTCATTCAGGAGTTACATTAACACTCAGTGGTGTAAAATAACCTGAGTGTTGGTGTTAATAACCAGAGTTTTATGTGATTGTGTAATTCTTACTCTGTATAGAGTTAAAGGTTGAGTAAGTAAAATATGTGTCCACAAATGTACTGACATTTCTATTAAATCTAAATAGTTTATGATTAGTGAATGCCACAATGTAGTTATTTTGTTAGGTACTTCTCCCTATTAGCTGACATTTTTCAAAGCCATTTTACCTGTCACACTTGCTGTTCGGTTCATACAGATTCACAATTAATGGGAATGTCGCGCAATGCAGACGTTGACTCCCAATGAGGCACATGTTGCTAGGCAACCCCTCCGTGGCTAAAACCTGTGTGAGAAACATGTTAACAAACGTTTGTGCTATGAAACTAAATAAATACTGCACTCTGACCCACAAAACTTATTAGCTAGATTCATGATAGTGTTGTTAGACAAAGCAAGAAAAGTGAACTTCAAAACGTGATGTAGTTTTATTGGAATTTGCAGCTGTTGTTGGTAAGTAATGAATCAGCTAGCTTCTGACATAACTTACTTCATCTTTAAACACACAGGCACTCAAAACCACGGCCATCATTATTATGCAGGTAGATGTTTTAAATTGTTTGTTTCAATATCTGTGTATTTGCATTGATTGATTGATCTGATGATTTTCTAACTAATACAATCCGTTTGTAGTTGGACTTATTGAACCCGTTACTGAGATGGTTGTTCCAGTTTAAATGGTTAAGGTAGTCTCATTTGTTCAATCCACCCAGTCATTCTTAATGCAGGTTGTGGGTGATTAAAAGTTTACACGCATAGTAGCCTTGCCGATATCCCGACCAAAAGCCCTAGACCTGACTGATGATCAATCAATGTGATTTTGCTTCACTGAATCTCAGTCTGTATATCTGGTTATTTTAACTCTGGCTTCGTTTGCTAATCTACCAATGATCAGACACATTTAGCACGCCATAATGTAGCATATATCAAGTGTATTGTTTTGCTATTGGCTCATAGGTAACTTGAAAAGCCTGTGGAAGTTGTTCAATATTGCTATTATTTTCTGTGCGTATCAAGATGAAGATGGTCCCAATTTATAACCCTATGCCTGCTCTCTACGAGGTGTAGAAGGGCTTACGCCCAGGTGGTGCAAGAGGTATAATTTTCTGGTCTGACGTATAGCGCATTTAACATCTGACGTAGAGTTACGACCCACTTACGACCAACTGGTGCAACCAGCCCCAGTTGTTGGATATCCTAACTCTGGCTGGATTCCAATAGGAATTACATATCACTTTGCAAACCAGCATAATGTGACTTGTCCAATGTGGCCTACAAACCAAGACTTTCAGACCTGTGTGTTATGGTAAAACTAGGCTGTTGAGGTACAGCCTTATGATATAATATGTGATGTATTGCCATAAAGGGATCGATTTTAAGGATAAAATATTCACCCTTTATGACAATACATCACTTAGTGAAGGCTACAGGACTGGTAGGAATTGAATGCAACAACCATGTCTCTGTCACCAGCAAACACAGTGGTAATTACGAAGTTCACTCTAAAGGCACACTAGGATATATGCAAATATTTGCATATATCCCAGGGTGCCTTTAGATTGGACAGACTTTAGAATTTCCACCCATGATTGTGTTTATTAGTGACAAAGACTAGGTCATTGCATTCACATATTTTCAGCTTTTATCTAGGGTTCCATAAAATGATGTGTTCATAAGTGTGTTCAAAAATCAGAAGGTCCATCTTTGATTATCTGTTATATTAGCAATAATAATTATTTGATTTGCATACCACAGTGTTTAATTTGTGGTTGCACTTTGGCTGAGGAGGCAATGAAGGCAATAGCAAACTGAAGCCAGACTCATTCGTGATAAAATAAGACAAAAATGAAGAAACCAAGAACCACAAAAATCCAATGGAAAGAGACAGAGAGAATTGTTGTGGCTGCATGTATGACAACCTAGGGGAACGAGCTCCGCCCCGTGGAAATGTGCAATTCAATATCATAAATAAATAGCTGTCGTTGCTGTGACTATCCCAAAAAATATTGTCATTGTGGTTTCTATTCTGATCTGCTGTATCAATGTCTTTGCTACAATGTTTCAGCGCCGTTTTCAGATCCATGGACAGCGCCCCTATACAATGTCTCGATCTGACATTCAATTTTCCTATGCATTGACCAGACGTGCGCTGTTTTCAGAACCATGGACAGCCTCCCTAGAAACCAAGGTTCTGGAACTATCAACCAGCACTTGGGTAGCTTTGCTTTACATGGCAGTCAATATGAATAGAACTATGACCAGAGAACGCCTAAAATGTCACGGCAACCAGTGTTAGTGAACGTAGCATCATGTTTTGGTGAAAAATTGATGGTTTGGGGAATAATCTTGATTTTAATGCTGGTAACCAGTTGTATAAAAGCGATAATACATTTGAGTCCATGTGTTATGACATTTTTATCATACCCTCTCATGTATTATTGCTTATTTGCTATTCAGCCAAATGGCAGATTTACAACATTTGGAATAACTCATCACCCACCTTTTGCATTCAGACTGATTATAGAAGATAGGGAACATGAAATTGATAGGACAACCTAAACCATATGAACTGGCTCCACCATCTCAATAACAGGTGCAATAAATCCAACCACTAACAGATCAGAGTATATATATATATATATGTTATTTATCTTTGTGCTGCATTATATAAATAACAATCAATGTGCATCCAAATGTGCAAACAAAGAATTACAAAAAATGACTTCCAAAACAGCATGCTGGGAAGTGTTAATCAGCCTCCTGACACCATTTCAAATGTATTTTTCCAAAGCTAAAACGCAAGCAATACAGAATAATGTAATAAACAATACTCAGTGGAAATGGAATTAAGCCCCGATATACACTGAGTGTACCAAACATTACGAACACCTGCTCTTTCCATGACATAGACTGACCAGGTTAATCCAGGTGAAAGCTATGATCCCTTATTGAGACAATTGAGACATGGATTGTGTTTGTGTGCCATTCAGGGGGTGAATGAGCAAGACACAAGATTTAAGTGCCTTTGAACGGGGTATGGTAGTAGGTGCCAGGTGCACCGGTTTGAGTTGTCAAGAAATGCAACTCTGCTGGGTTTTTCACGCTCAACAGTTTCCTGTGTGTATCAAGAATGGTCCACCACCCAAAGGACATTCAGCCAACTTGACACAACTGTGGGAAGCATTGGAGTCTACATGGGCCAGCATCCCTGTGGAACACCTTCGACACCTTGTAGAGTCCATGCCCCGACAAATTGAGGCTGTTCTGAGGACAAAAGGGGGTGCAACTCAGTATTAGGAAGGTGTATATAAACAAGGCATCCTTAAGGGATAGTCCACCCAAATGTCATAGTTCATAGACTGCTTAAGGGTAAGGAAACCAATCTGTAATTTGGGTGAACTATCTCTTTAATTGGACCAAAATAAACTAATTGGAAATATACTGCACGTCCTCATTAGAAAACATTTAAAATATAATGCATAAACAGTACTGTATATAGTTATATTTCTTTGATCAAACATTGTAATATGTGTTCACAATTACTATGTTGAAATGATTTAAAACAACGTTTGCATTCAATTTCAATGCTAAATACATAAACTCCAGTAACTGGAATTTGCACAATTATAATACAATTCAAGTTGTACTATTCTAAATTCCAATTCGAATCCAAGGATGATTCTTGTTCAATTCCAGATCAATTCCAATTCACTTCCAATTCAGACAGTCTAAATTCCAATAAAATTCCAATTCCATTCCAATGATGATTCTTGTTCAATTCCAGATCAATTCCAATTCAGACAGTCTAAATTCCAAATAAATTCCAATTAAGTTGTTTTTAAAGATTGCTGCAATTACAATTCAAGTACATTCTCCACTTCATGCTTGAATTCCAGAATGTAGAATTCAAATCAAATGTGGAATTGACCCCAACCCTGGTGGAGACAGCATGGAGGCAGCTCCATTTGAACAAGTTTGGGCATGTTGAGTGGGTCTGCATCCCAAATGGAAGTCTCTTCCCTATTTAGGTTACTAATTTTGACCAGAGGCTATAGGGCCCTGGTCAAAAGTAGTGCACTTTATAGGGATAGGGTGCCATTTGGGACGCAGCCTGGGTCTCTGGTCTATGCCCAGGGGCCTTGCTGATTAGAGAGAGCCGCTGTGGTGGAGAAGGTACAGTGGCCTCTAGTCTTGTTAAACATGCTGGGTATTTATAGGCCACTGTGCCTACAGTATTGCCATTAATACCAGCCGCCTCCTTCACTTGTCACTGTCTTCTTGTTTCTTCCATGGATTAAATGCCATGGGTGAAATGTCCCTCTGTGTGGGGAACACATTGTCTCCCACCCTCAGTGTGTGTGTGTATTTATGTGTGTGTGTGTGTGTGTGTGTGTGTGTGTATGAGATATATATATATATATATATATATAGAGAGAGAGAGAGAGAGTTTGTGAAAAAAAAACAAAGCTCCTTGAAAAAAGATATAATCCTTGACATTGAGGATTGTTCTTGCTTGTTCATGGGGATTTGTGTAGTTGTGTGCGCATGTGCACATGTGTGGGAGCCTATGTGCAAACATGCATGTGTATATGCCTTCATGTAACTTGGTCTGTTGAGTATGAGATACAGTACACACTGACAAGCGTTAGAGAACAATGCACTTCCCACAGCCCTGCAGCACCATCACAACACCATCAGAACACAGCTCAGAATGTATTGTGAAGATGACATGATTTTCCACTAATTGCCCAGCAACCGATATGAGAGCTATATCCTCATCAGTCGATAACAATGTGATATGCACCTCAGGAGCAAATATGGGAAAGCTATAATGATACTGATATCATTGAGGTATATTCAGATAATGATTCAGATCGTGATTGAATGTGCAACCATTATCTGAACATTGATCAGGGTTGATTAAGTCCGGCAAAATTGCCAGAGGAGCTTTACGAGTGTGTCAATGTAAAAATAAGGTAATGAAATGATCTGATTATTAACGCCATGCTAGCCTACTAGTAGTTCATCATGTGGATCCCACATGAAACAACCAACCATCCAGCAGGCAAAACTAGTTGAAAAAAACATCATTACAATCAGAAACTGGTTGGAATAACGCCAATCCAACCAGTTTTACCTGCCTGGCATGAGGTAAAACTAGGGCAACAAAAGTACCTCAATCACCTCAGCCATAGGTGTGATGGTGTTGGTCTTGCGCGAGCCGATGCGGAACTTGGCCGCCTTGTAGATCTTCCAGTAGACGAAGAGCACCACGCACAGCGGCAGGTAGAACGCTCCGAAGGTGGAGAAGATGGTGTAGGAGGGTTCCTGGCTCACCTGGCACTCCATGCCCTCCTCCGAGTAGGTCTCCCCCCAGCCAAACAGTGGCGACAGGGAGATGATGGAGGACAGCAGCCAGGTGAGTACGATCATCACATTGGAGATCCTCTTGCGAGTCTTGAGCGTGTACTCCAAATGTCTGGTGATGGACCAGTAGCGGTCCAGAGCGATGGCGGTCACGTTCCAGATGCTGGCCGTGCAGCAGAGCACGTCGAAGGAGATCCACACTTGGCAGAGCACGCGGCCCAGCTTCCACAGCCGCCCATTGAGCTCGTGTACCAGGCTCAGCGGCATGACCAGGGCAGCCACCATCACGTCCGAGATGGCCATGGAGGCCACCAGGTTGTGGGGCACGCGGTGGAAGGTCCGCACCCTCAGGATTGTGAGGAGAACCAGGAGGTTCCAAACAAAGGTGGCCACCACCAGCATGGCTAGCAGTGTGAGGGTTAGCACGCTGAACACCGAGAACGGACGGTAGAAGTTCCCTGCTCCATACCCCAGGTTATTGCTACTGGCCCCGGCGCCGCTTATGTTGGCGGTCACTAGGCTCACATTGGGCTCGGTCATGTTCAGCAGTGTTCAGCAGCAGTCACACAGCCCAGCTGGCTGAATGTGGTCAGACAGGTCTGTCACAGGGAAGGCTTCTGATATCCTGCAGTGTAGAGAGATAGAAGAAAAGCTTATTAGGGGCTCATCATTACAGATTGCGTGATAGAAATGTAAAGGTAATTCCCGATTGAGCCGACATATGAAGCGTACTGTATTCTGGTGTGTCATAAAAGACGCTGTTTGGTAATTTGCTCACAACACTAGAAAGCTGGTCGAGTCTCATTTCAACTGTCAAGTAATCTGCCTACAACTTTCATAGTTGATTGTGATGTCCAGTTAATAAGCCGCTGAGGTACTCCACTACATCTGTGATTCTGACTAAGAACATCAATATTCAGTTCCAACGCCCAACTGCCAACATTCATTCTCACAGAAAGTGCATCACATATGAAAATATCTACATGGAATACAGAATTTAGTGTTTGTAACTTTTGTAGCTTTAACAAGGCTTACACAAGAGTATGAGTTCCTCAACTGCTTATGCATAAATCCATGTAATATAGCCTACACCTTCACAATAAATCCATTATTTATTTTAGACAGGTCTAAAGAAGCATGATATGAAGAAAATGTAGTCTATTTCAGAAGAACAACATAGCATACTCTGAGTTGTCCTTATGTTAGGTCCTGATGTGGCTATGCCAAATGGCTGTGGGCTACACTAGTTCATTTAGCAGACAAGATTTGCTTAGAATTCCGTGGCATTATTTTATAGTATGAATAATACAATTGAAAAAAGCTGAATAAAATAGAAAGGATATTTTCTCCAAACGATTTGAGGGAGTGTGCACATACGGCTATTCTGTGTTGAGCGGTTAACAAATAATTAGGTATTCCTATTTGCTTAATTTAGAGTTATTAATGTAACTTTAGTTGTTCTACAAACGTTGGGCTATAGGGTTTGATTTTTAATACAATGTAAGGCTGCATGATGCAACTCTAATGATGATTTGGAAAAAGCCGCTTGAAAGGCATGAGCTCTGCTTTGTTTTTTTGCACAGGCTGTACACACTACATCAGTCACTCATTCACAATTTGACAAACACTTGATAATGCCTAGAATTTCACAGTGGCATCCCCTTTGTGTGGCCGTTATGCACCCTAAAAAAATCCATGCCTTTTGCGGCCAGTGGTCGTTGTGCCCTTCTCCCTGAGTGCTGAGAGCTCCGAATCACCTCTCACTCACATGGCTCTCCATCACGTGATCGGGTCTTTCTCACAGGATACAAGTGAAGACAGACACATCGGGGACGCAACTGTGCATGTCCTTATCCAATTCCGAGGTGCATATTGAAGATATTGGAAGAACTGTCCACATTTACTTTTCGTCAGCCAACAAGATGAGTAGGCTTAACGAACAGCAAAAGCACTAGCCTATGTCAATCTACTATCCCCCATAGTACAAAAGTCGACCTATTCTATTCTGTGCGAGAAATAAATATTCCAAACATAGTCTGGGACAGTTGTGGGATGCGATAGATCCCAAATGAATACAACCACTAGCATCAAAAACCCTTTTTTACGCAATGTGGCTGATGCAACAGATCAGAATGTTTAGCTTTAAATGTTGATAAACTATTAGGCTATTTATTCAAATTATAAGTGCAGCAATGCGCACATGGTAGTAGGCTATAAGCGCAAATGTTCCATTAGCGGAAAACACCATTAACCAAAGTGACCTCAAATGCAATTATGCATGTAATGCTTTTATTATAAAGGTGCATTTTTATGGGCATTATTCACAAGTGATAATATCTAATTCACAAGTGATAGGCTAATATTTTCACCCATCAAACTATTCCTGATTTAATCTTGTCTTTACATATACTAAATAATACATGTGTGAAATTTGTTTTGATTTAGAATGGACCATTATCATGCACCTGTATCGAAACAGGGGTAGTGGGGAAAAAAATCCATGTCATCTATGCACTTAAATTTCTAATAGAATATGTTTTTTAAGCTATTTGCTTAATATTGGGAAAGTTGAAAAATAAATATAGTAGGCCAAGCTTATAGAAAGCTGATGGGATCCTCCTCTTTTTAGTAGAGGCCATCACGCAATTGCATAGCCTATAGAAATGTTGCGCAACATGAGCTCATGGGCTCTCATTAAGTGTTCGATTAGATTTAGATGATATTTGCGTTAATGTCAGAGTGATTAGAGGGACAATAGAGTGCTGAGTACCAGGCAGTTAGCAAGTTTGGTAGGCTACTAATAACCAGCATTAGCATCAGAGCTTGGAGAAGCCTAATTACCGTGACAAAACGGTCACGTGGAATTTGACTGCCTTCATGACTCGTGACCGCCGGTGTGGCAGTAATATGGTCACCGCAACAGCCCTAACCATGCACAGTATTGATCATTTTGAATAACCTTCTATTACAAATAAATTATACAACTTTTATTTGCATACAACTTTACACATTTATTTGCATACAACATTTACAAAATAGTAAAAACCAGATTTTTTACCAGATTTTCAAAACCTTTACATTTTATTTAGTGAAATATGATCTCTATTGTTCTCTGTAAAATGTTAATTGTTGATTGTATGAATCTGAAACTTATTGATTGAATTACTTATGCATCTTATTAAATATGTTAAATGTTTCAATTGTAACTTTTCCTATCTTTATTTTGACAAAACAACAGACTTTCCAGTAGTGACATCATTGTTTCCATTGTGACCTGGCGTCTACATTCTGAACCTAACTGCTTACTTAATTGATACCATATCAAATAGGGCACATTTGATTCGGAAGGAAAATATATGGCCAATTGTTAGCATTGAATCAATTAAACAGAAGACTGCATGTCTCACTTTAAATGGATTGTGTAACTAATTGAAGTGACTTATAGATGATTTGATCATGATTAGCTAATGATTAGCATGATTTGGACATGAAGCAACAAAATGCAGGTTCTATCTAATGCTAATGCTAATTATTAACACGATAAGCCAATGATTAGCATAATTTGGACATGAAGCATGAAAATGCTAATGATGATCTAATGCTAATGATTATCATATCAGATGTTTTTTTTTCTATAGATGTAAAGACATATAGTGGAGGTTGAGAGTAGAAGAAGTTCAGGAGCAAAAAAAAATAAAAAAATAAAAAATAATATATATATATATAATAGAATTATTGTAAAATTAACTCTGTCCATAAGGTGTAGATAGTAAGTATAGACCGGAAGTAGAGGCCTGGGCATTGTTGTTCACTAATTTACTCCAAGTAGGGAAAGGATGGTGGGGTTGAAAAGTAATAAAGGGGAGTATATATATAAAAAAATATAAAAAATAAGAAAAAACATGGGGGATTGGAAGTGATGCAGACAATTACATTGATAGAAGAGACAATCTATCTGCAATATTAAGCTGATCCATTCCCCCCTCCCCCCCCCCCCAAAAAAACGAAAAAAAACAACTACAAAAAAAAACAATGAAGATAAAAATTGATAAAAATGAAAAACAATAAAAAAGAATAATAAAAATATTTAAAAAAAGAAATATAGTGGATAATAAATCAAGTATCAATCATAAAGATAGATAGGGGACATTAGATGGATATAAACCATTTGAGTATAGACATTGCCTTTGAGGGCTTCCACCATTTTAAATGATGAGTCTTCTATCTATCTCTAAGGTGTCAATTATTTTGATTGTGACTGTTTCAGTTTGGACAAGTTTGACTTATTTTGGACTTTAATGAATCCCCATAGCTAGCATATGACTGGCTCGCTTTCATTTGGAAAGATGTACATCCCAGCAAACGTATAGTTTAGTTCCAAAACTATATTTTATATATTTCTTGAAATATAAGATGTTCGGAAGTGACATCAAAAGGTGGGACAGCATTTTTCAGAGAAAAATAAATAAATCCACTAATTAGATCAGTATCTTTCAATGTGAAAATAGAACAACTCAAGATGTGAAAATGCCAGAGAAGCCGGTGTTTGAAGGATGTATTGCCAATATATCATCCAACACCGGCTTCGAGGGCATTATCACTTTTATACAACGGGTTACCAACATATTCAAATAATGATTGACATATTTTCATTCAAAACTTTATTTTGATGGATTTATTCATTCTATTTCATCTTTCCACAAGATATAGTCCTGACACAAATCTAGGGTTGCTTCCAGTCATTCAGTCTTTTTGTTCTGTATCTATGGACGTGACCCAGTCATTCATTCTAAATGTTGCATTTCCATATTGGGTGGAGGGCTGGATCTGCCAATGGAGATCCAGCCCTCCACCCACCATGCCTGTCTTCACCATTGAACACAAATCACTGGCAATAGTCCCGTCCTTCAAATACCTGGGCAGTATCCTCTCGGAGGACTGCAGCATCGACCTCGAAATTCAAATAGGATCAAGCAAGCATCAGCTGCCATCAGGAAACTCAGACGCAGGGTCTTCCAAAACAGGGATCTCCAACTCCACACCAAAGTTGCCGTCTAGCAAGCCGTCTGCATCATCACACTTCTTTACAGCTGTGAAGCCTGAGTCACTTCCAGTCAGCACAACAAGCAGCTCGAGCGATTCCACATAAGATGCCTACAACACATCCTGGGAATCACCTGGTGTGACCGTGTGCCCCATACAGAAATACTTGCTAAGACCAACTGAGTATGGAGGCCATGGTCACCCAACACCAACTGCGCTGGCTTGGGCATGTCATTAGGATGTCTCTGGAACGCTTGCCGTGGAAGATCCTGTGTGGCCAGCTACATCTTGCCCGGCGGTCCACAGGGGGGCAGATGAAGCGCTACAAGGACCAGCTGAAAACGTTGCTGAAGAAGTGCAACGTCAAACCCACAGACCTGGAGGACGCTGCTGCAGACCGTTCCACCTGGCGGCAGCTCTGCCAGAGCGGTGTACAGAGGAGGAGGACAGGAGCACAAAGAGACAGCAAAAACAGCTCAGGAGACATACAACCATGCTGCCCCCGCCAACACAGACTGCATATAAAGCATACCTGCAATAAAGTTTGTGGATTTCGGATTGGACTCTACAGTCACCAAAGAATTCACCGTTAACTCAGAAGTGGAAGTCATCATCAGATACGATGGACTAACGTAACGTATTGTTTATAAAAGTGCTTCCAGTATAAATGTCAAAATAAACTTTTCTATATCCCCATTTCACACACTCACAAACTGAAAACATAATGTGTGTACAATTAATTGTTTAGAGATACAGTATGTCTCAAATATCACTCCCATTAAGGATGCAGCTAATGTCAGAAGTGACTTTTCGTAGCAGGTTAGGAGAAGGTACACAGCACGTGAGGAGAATTATGTTAAGGTTAGGAAAAGGGTTAGCTAAAATGCTAAAATTCTCTTTGACTCGAATATGCAAGTTTTGACATCACAAAATGCGTATAAGCCACAATGAAAAACGTTGATTTACTGGCATGTGATTGAACACTAAATTGTAGCTGGTGCCATTAGATAACAGGGTAGAAGTTAGCCCTATGCTAACTTCAACAGGTGGCACTGATTATAAAACGCTTGCTTATGTTCGCAAGTATTGCCCCACTGTCTTTTAGGGGTGATGGTGAAGTACACTACCAGAGTGAAGTAGTATGAAGTGGAATTGCATGGTATAAACATGTACTGGTGCCTTACCAAATAAAGTGGCTGTGGCAAAGCACTCTGTATACTACAGTGCTACAGTTCTTATTATAGAATTATGTAGTAAACTTGACAATACTATACTACACACTGTAGTATCCCTTGATCATGTTTAATCCTTACTATAGAATTTTGTAGTATACTGTAGAATACTATAGTAAATACTACAGTATACTACAGACTGCAAAAACACTACAGTAAATACTACAGTAATGTCCGCAAAAACACTACAGTAATTGCTATAGTATACACTACAGTATTTTATTTGCATATACCCTGCCGATTCCCGTCCCCCATATCCCAATTTGTGTCACCCATAAGACAGAAACCTACATGCCAACAATAAACCATATACAGTGGGGGAAAAAAGTATTTAGTCAGCCACCAATTGTGCAAGTTCTCCCACTTAAAAAGATGAGAGAGGCCTGTAATTTTCATCATAGGTACATGTCAACTATGACAGACAAAATTAGGAAAAAAATTCCAGAAAATCACATTGTTGGATTTTTTATGAATTTATTTGCAAATTATGGTGGAAAATAAGTATTTGGTCAATAACAAAAGTTTCTCAATACTTTGTTATATACCCTTTGTTTGCAATGACACAGGTCAAACGTTTTCTGTAAGTCTTCACAAGGTTTTCACACACTGTTGCTGGTATTTTGGCCCATTCCTCCATGCAGATCTCCTCTAGAGCAGTGATGTTTTGGGGGTGTCGCTGGGCAACATGGACTTTCAACTCCCTCCAAAGATTTTCTATGGGGTTGAGATCTGGAGACTGGCTAGGCCACTCCAGGACCTTGAAATGCTTCTTACGAAGCCACTCCTTCGTTGCCCGGGCGGTGTGTTTGGGATCATTGTCATGCTGAAAGACCCAGCCACGTTTCATCTTCAATGCCCTTGCTGATGGAAGGAGGTTTTCACTCAAAATCTCACGATACATGGCCCCATTCATTCTTTCCTTTACACGGATCAGTCGTCCTGGTCCCTTTGCAGAAAAACAGCCCCAAAGCATGATGTTTCCACCCCCATGCTTCACAGTAGGTATGGTGTTCTTTGGATGCAACTCAGCATTCTTTGTCCTCCAAACACGACGAGTTGAGTTTTTACCAAAAAGTTATATTTTGGTTTCATCTGACCATATGATATTCTCCCAATCCTCTTCTGGATCATCCAAATGCACTCAAGCAAACTTCAGACGGGCCTGGACATGTACTGGCTTAAGCAGGGGGACACGTCTGGCACTGCAGGATTTGAGTCCCTGGCGGCGTAGTGTGTTACTGATGGTAGGCTTTGTTACTTTGGTCCCAGCTCTCTGCAGGTCATTCACTAGGTCCCCCGTGTGGTTCTGGGATTTTTGCTCACCGTTCTTGTGATCATTTTGACCCCACGGGGTGAGATCTTGCGTGGAGCCCCAGATCGAGGGAGATTATTTGTGGTCTTGTATGTCTTCCATTTCCTAATAATTGCTCCCACATTTGATTTCTTCAAACCAAGCTGCTTACCTATTGCAGATTCAGTCTTCCCAGCCTGGTGCAGGTCTACAATTTTGTTCCTGGTGTCCTTTGACAGCTCTTTGGTCTTGGCCATAGTGGAGTTTGGAGTGTGACTGTTTGAGGTTGTGTACAGGTGTCTTTTATACTGATAACAATTTCAAACAGGTGCCATTAATTCAGGTAACGAGTGGAGGACAGAGGAGTCTCTTAAAGAAGAAGTTACAGGTCTGTGAGAGCCAGAAATGTTGCTTGTTTGTAGGTGACCAAATACTTATTTTCCACCATAATTTGCAAATAAACTCATTAAAAATCCTACAATGTGATTTTCTGGATTTTTTTTTCTCAATTTGTCTGTCATAGTTGACGTGTACCTATGATGAAAATTACAGGCCTCTCTCATCTTTTTAAGTGGGAGAACTTGCACAATTGGTGGCTGACTAAATACTTTTTTTCCCCACTGTATTGCGTTCCCTACAGATCATAAATGTACAAAGAAGGTAACAAATACAAAGAGGTGATGGTGGCTGTGTTCTTCGACATTTAAACAGTGTTTATTTAGATATGGCGCTATGGGCTCATCTATAGGTTATCAATTATGAACCTGAACCCCACTCAGATGGTCAATTTTTTAAATCAGTGGGTGATAGCGGTGAGGGTGGGAGGAGTCACATCATTCAGGTTCTTTCCATAGGCGGGAGTATCCCAAGGCTCCGCCCTCAGTCCTCTACATTTTACATTTACATTTACATCATTTAGCAGACGCTCTTATCCAGAGCGACTTACAAACTCTACTGTTTTTAATGTACATCTGTGATATTTATTACCCAAGAGAGGGACAAGTGGCCCAGTTCGCAGATTATCTCTGTTATTGGGCCTCCAAAAACTTTGCCCATGCTGGAAAAAAGCTACAGAGGAGCATAACAGAGATGAGAATCGGGTCAAGCTCAACCTCCTGAAGACCAATAGTGCGTCCTCTTCTCCAGAAACACCAAAAGAACCAAGCAAGTGCACCTTAAATTGTAAGGACAGGCATTTTATTAGAGTGCCCACATGGAGTGCCTGGAGAGGGAGGAAAGGAAGCGACTGAATGACCTGAGGGTACTCTGCAGAAGAAAACCACTTTAAACCACTTTTAAAACCATTTTAGAGTGGATAGCTGATGCATTTTATTGTGATTTTATCCACTCTTACTCCTGCGGATAGGTACTACAATAGAAGCTGACATTTTAACAACCTAAACTGCAGTTTTATTGCACTTTAAATCCATTAAAGTTTGTTTTAATAAAATCAAGTACATTTTTGTTTATATATAATACAAAAATAAAGGAGAACTCCACCAATTTTTTTATGTGGGTAATTGACCAATCACATTGCGGATCCGACTAAGGTTAAGTCTCGCGCTCTGAAAAGTGAAGTGACAACTGACAGCCTGGAGAGAGCCTCAGGAGGAATACAAATCAAGGTAAATTTACTCTTTATCTGAATGAGGTGACCACAGGAGATTGCTGGCACCTTAATTGGAGAGGACGGGCTGATGGTAATGGCTGGAGTGGAGTTAGTGGAATGGTATCAAATACAAATGCCATTCCATTCGCTCCGTTCGAGCCATTGTTATGAGCCATACTCCCCTCTGCAGCCTCCACTGGAGGTGAGCTATTTGAGGCTAATGCGGCGTGGACAAGTGTAATCTTGATTGTAGAACATTTTTAAATTATTTTTATTTCTTTAAGCTGAAATGTCTTGCGTCATTAAGTACTCAACCCCTTTGTTATGGCAAGCCTAAATACGTTTAGGAGTAAAAATGTGCTTAACAAATCGCATAATAAGTTGCATGGACTCACTCTGTGTTCAATAATAGTGGTTAGCATGATTTTGTAATTGCTTCCCCTTCTCTGTACCCCACACATACAATTATCTGTAAGGTCCCTCAATCGAGTAATGAATTTCAAGCACAGATTCAACCACAAAGACCAGGGAGGTTTTTCAATGCCTCGCAAAGAAGGGCACCTATTGGTAGATAAAAAAGCAGACGCTGAATATCCCTTTGAGTGAAGTTATTAATTAGGCTTTGGATGGTGTATCAATACACCCAGTCACTACAAAGATACAGGCGTCCTTCCTAACTCAGTTGCCGAGAGCTCAGGGATTTCACCATGAGGCCAATGGTAGTTTAATGGTTGTGATATGAGAAAACTGAGGATGGATCAACAACATTGTTGTTACTCCACAATACTAACCTAAATGACAGAGTGAAAAGGAGGAAGTTGTGAATGAGAATACAAATATTCCAAAACATGCATCCTGTTTACAACAAGGCACTAATACTGCAAAAAATGTGGCAAAGAAATGAAAGTGTTATCCTGAATAAAAAGCATTATGTTTGGGGCAAAACCAACACATCACTGAGTACCACTCTTCATATTGTCAAGCATAGTGGTGGCTGTATCATGTTATGGGTATGCTTGTCATCGGCAAGGACTAGGGGAGTTTTTTTAGGATAAAAAATAAACGGAATACAGCTATAAGCACAGGCAAAATCCTAGAGGAAAACCTGGTCCAGTCTGCTTTCCAACAGACACTGGCAGACGAATTCACCTTTCAGCGAGACAATAACCTAAAACACATGCCAAATCTACACTTACGAAGTTGCTTACCAAGATGACATTGAATTTTCCTGAGTGGCCTAGTTACAGTTTTGACTTAAATCGGCTTGAAAATCTATGGCAAGACTTGAAAATGTCTGTCTAGCAATGATCAGAGCTTGAAGAATTTTAAAAATAATAATAATATTATACAATCCAGGTGTGCAAAGCTCTTAGAGACTTACCCAAAAAGACACTTCAACAAAGTATTTACTCAGGGGTGTGAATACTTATGTAAATTAGATATTTCTGTATTTCATTTTCAGTAAATGTGCAAAAATAAAAAAATGTATTCACTTTGTAATTATGGGGTATTGTGTGTAGATGTGGAGTAAGTCAAGGGGTACTTTCTGAAGGCACTGTGGTCTCTCACAATGTTCCTAACCCTGGCAGTCATTCTGAATGCAGGTTGTAGGTGAATATAAATTCCAACTGCTGGATATCCTAATGCTGGCTGGATTCCAATTGGCATTACACTTCACTTTGCAAGCCAACATATTGTGACTTGCAGGTAGAGTTGCAAAATTCTGGTAACTTTCCCAAACTTCCCAGGATTTCCAGAAATCCCAGTTGGAAACTTCCTGGAAAATGGACAGAATAAGCAGGACATTTTGGGAAAGTTACTGGAATTTTGCAACCCTACTTGCAGGCCTGATGTGGTCTGCAAACAATGAGGTTCAGGCCACTGTATCAGACTAAGATGAAGTCTCATGCAATATGTACTACATTGTCAGAGTTTAATGATAACATTCGCCTAAGAGCTCACTTGGTGATTGCTACAGGACTGAAAAAGAACGAATTCAACAACCTTGTCTCTGTCACTAACAAATACAGTCATTGGTGGCAACTCTACAATTCACTCAAAAAGGCAAGGCACACTGGGAAATTATATTGAAGGCGTGGCTTAGTGGGGGCATGGCTTTCAGTTGGTTCTTTTTGGTCACGTGTAAGTATTGTGCTAGTTTAACTGGCCTATAGTAGAGGTACATTATATTAGAGGGGTCATGTTTAAGTTGTTATTCGGCACTGTTAACACTTTGTTCAACACCTTTATAAGCAATAAAATACACGTTCTTCCTACTTCCACACGCTACAACCTGCACTGCAGCTGCAATGAATGAGAATAGCAAAGTGTTCCGATAAGTAGTGACGTTACTTTAAATCCGGGGCTCCGAGGCACGAGTCAAAATCACTAAGCAGTTTATTTTGAAACAGTGTGCCGATGCCTGTATCACTATCAGAAGCACGTGATCAATGACGTCCGAAGTTTCGTTTCGTCGTACAACCACCTGATTGGTTTGGTATTGGTTTCGGTAGAAGACAAAAAGGCCACAATGTGCGAGATGTCATCTAGCTGAACTAAAATATAAAGGCAACATGCAACAATTTCAAAGATTTTACTGACTTACAGTTCATATAAGGAAATCAGTCAATTGAAATCGATTCATTAGGCACTAATCTATGGATTTCACATAACCGTGAATACAGATTTGCATTTGTTGGTCAAGGATACCTTAAAAAAGGTAGGGGCGTGGATCAGAAAACCAGTCAGTATCTGGTGTGACCACCATTTGTCTCATGCAGCATGACACACCTCCTGCGCATAGAGTTGATCAGGCTGTTGATTGTGGCCTATGGAATGTTGTCCCACTCCTCTTCAATGGCTGTGCGAAGTTGCTGGATATTGGCTGTCGTACATGTCGATCCAGAGCATCCCAAAAATGCTCAATGGGTGACATGTCTGGTTAGTATGTAAGCCATGGAAGAACTGGGACATGTTCAGCTTCCAGGAATTATGTACAGATCCTTGCGACATGGGGCTGTGCATTATCATGCTGAAACATGAGTTGATGGCGGCGGATGACTGGCACAACAATGTGCCTCAGGATTTCATCACGGTATCTATGTGCATTCAAATTGCCATTGATAAAATGCAATTGTGTTCATTGTCCAATTTGTAAGTCGCTCTGGATAAGAGCGTCTGCTAAATGACTTAAATGTCAAACGTAATTGTCTGTAGCTTATGCCTGCCCATACCATAACCCCACCGCCACCATGGGGCACTCTGTTCACAATGTTGTTCACAACATCAGCAAACACATTGTCTGCCATCTGCCCGGTAGAGTTGAAACCTGGATTCATCCGTGAAGTGGGCGGCAGGTAGCTTAGTGGTTAAGAGCGTTGTGGCAGTAACCGAAAGGTCGCTGGTTCTAATCCCTGAGCCGACTAGGTGAAAAATCTGTCGATGTGCCCTTGAGCAAGGATAAGAGCGTCTGTTAAGTGACTAAATAATGTATTAATTATAAGTGCACACTTCTCCAGGGTGCCAGTGGCCATCGAAGGTGAGCATTTGCTCACTGAAGTCAGTTACGACATCGAACTGCAGTCAGGTCAAGACCTTGGTGAGGATGAGCTTCCCTGAGACAGTTTGTGCAGAAGTTCTTTGGTTGTGCAAAACCACAGTTTCATCAGGTGGCTGGTCTCAGATGATCCCGCAGGTGAAGAAGCCAAATGTGGAGGACCTGGGCTGGCATGTTACAAGTGGTCTGCGGTTCTGAGGCCGGTTGGACGTACTGCCAAATTCTCTAAAACGACACGGCTTATGGTAGAAATGAACATTTAATTATCTGGCAACAGCTCTGGTGGACATTCCTGCACTCAGCATGCCAATTGCACACTCCCTCCAAACTTGAGACATGTGGCATTGTGTTGTGTGACCAAACTGCACATTTTAGAGTGGCCTTTTATTGTCCCCAGCAAGGTGCACCTGTGTAATGATTAATGTTCCCTCAAAAAAAAATTGCACACTGAGCAAATTTCAGGTCTGCTGAGCGCAAACTTGAACGTTGTGTAAATTCTGTGCAACTTCTGTGAACGTCGCATGTATACTGTAAACACTGAGGCTGTACCCGCTTTAAGTTACAGTTTCAGACAGTTGTCAAGTAGGCTACTTTGGCTATTTGATCATAATGTAGGCCTACCAGAGTGGCCTACCATCAAAAACAATGGAGAAAATGGATTCCATAACATTTTACCATGGTAATAGCTGTTCTATCATTCAGCCTACAGTAGAAGCCAATGTGTGGTGTTCAATGTATGTTGCATTGAAAGTGGCTAATATTGCGTTGATGTGATCACAATTCCCACACTAAATGGAAATATTGATAGTGGTAATTAACTAAGGGAGAAAACTCTAGAAAGTTGAGTGAAGTTCAATCTCGTGCTTCTCTGCGCAGGCTGATATTTGTTCTGCGTGGCAGTTCCGGGGGAACATTGGTAATGATCACGCTGTTAATCAGCTTCTTGATATGCCACACCTGTTAGGTGGATGGATTATCTTCAGAAATGAGAAATTCTCACTAACAGGGATGTAAACAAATTTGTGCCCAAATTTGAGAGAAATACACTTTTTGTGCGTATGGAAAAATGTGGGATGTTTTATTTCAGCTCATGAATCATGGAACACTTTACATGTTGCGTTTATATTTTTGTGGAGTATATTTTCGACACAATTGGCTGGAAAGCCTCAATGCTTCAGGAAGCTTCGTTTCACCATCACTACCGATAAGCTTGCGTTGTTATTATTAGCGGCTTGTGTATTTTTTAATATAGAGGAATATTTCACTTTCTCTGGTCATAGGAGTAACATGAATTGGTGCATGAGGCAGTGCGACTTGAGTTTCGCCATTAGCTGGAAGACTATGTCCCCTTTTCTCAGCAAAGCGAAGGAGGACGGAGGGACAATGAGTCGGGTAGGCAGCCTCACCGCTTCTCCCTTCCTTCCTTCTTTCTTTCCTTCCTTCCTTCCTTCCCCTCAGACTGACCATCAGAGGCAGGACATCAGTCCAGTAAAAAAAGAAGCAAATGATTATGTTCATTTAGTGTCTCACAAGTAATAAAACAAATTATGTATTATCAGTGTGATCATATACCTACATTTTTTAAACATAATTTCAAAATGGTCTAAGAAGAACAACATTGGCAGGGCAATTCAAGCATAGCCGATATTCAGTGATAATGTATTTAGCCTATAGCTTACTGCACAAACCTCAGTGCTAAATAACTGTTTTTAATTGGTTAATGTTGCGCAGGCTTACGTGTTTTTAAGTCATGTTTTTAAAAAATCAGAGCGGTAGATCTCGGCTCAGAAAAGGTTGGTGACCACTGTATTAGACTATACTACAGCAAGCTTATTTGCTATGACTGTGATATGTTTATTTTTTTTATCAACCTTAGTTTAATGCACTGACTGTAAGTTGCTCTGGACAGAAGCATCTGCTAAATGACCAAAATGTAAATATAAAAATGAACACTTGCAAAGCACACTGCTGGGTATTATTCGAATGAGCGCCGCCCTCAAACTATTTGCTTTAAATCAAATGTGACCTTGTTTGGGGCGGAGCTAATTAGAATAATACCCAGCAATGTGCTTTGCAAGTGTTCATTTTTACCTTTACATTTTGGTAATTTAGCAGACACTCTTATCCAGAGCTACTTACAGTCAGTGCATTAAAGTAAGGTAGATAAACAAGAACATAGCAAGTAAAAAGATTGTGACCATTACAAAGAATATTGTTGTAGCTAAGGGCTACTTGCAAGTACATTTTTTGTATAAGAAAATACAACATTCATTTATTGTAATTAAACTTTTACAAAATACATGAGTTGTACTTCAGGCCAGTCAAATACAGATTACAAACGGTATTGAAATACCTATATCAAATACATGTAAGATAAAAACTGCTCATTAATGGCACTAGCTGCCTGCACTGTGATCTGCAACAGTTGACTAACCACTGTGCTTCCAGTAATGCATTGCAAATTCTAGAAAAACAGCATGTTGCTGTAGTAAGTCAGGTGCTACAGTAATATTATGTACGTTTGTGTTTCAGTAAAGTTCCTGTAAAGCTATAGTATTTTACTGGCTTCTGTTGCCAGTATGTTTTACAGTGTAGCCTACAACATAATTGCAAATGTCAACCCTAGACTGTTGAACAGACGTTTGCTTCACTCAGAAGCGGTCAATAAAACAGAACTTGACGAATTCGACAGAAAGTCAAACTGCCCAAACCGATTTGCCTCTGAAAATGACTACAAGTATCCGTGCGTTTCCCATCATATAAACTAACAATATCACATGTTTTGATTGATCGAACACGCGTGATCTTGTTAGAATAGATATCCAAAGACGCATTCAGTAGGCTATATTAGATATGACTTACCCCACATCTCAGAAGAAATGAGTCCTACATGGGAAAAGAACGGACCTTTCGCACAATCTTTTGCTTTTCCATGTGTTCACTTTGTTGCTCCTCGTGTGGACCTATTGTGAGTGTTTATGATAGCAGCGCTGAAGAGATACAGTGGCTTCAGAATGAACCATAGCCAAAGAAAGGGGGAGATAAGTACATCACAGTGGTGGTTCACAATCAGAAAATACATTTATTTTTTAACATTTAATCAGTATTACGTATATGTTGAAGCCTACGGTGGTTATCATTTGGAAGGGTGTTTCTTTATTGCGTAATTTGTGCATAATGTCATTCCATTGCCAGTTATTCCGTCCCAAAATCAAAAGGTGCTCAGTAAACTGTACAGTTTGTAAGATTAATAGCATATATCGTGCTTGAGAGGAACGGTGGTTAGAATTTTGAAAATGACAAGTGTTTGAAAATGCCAAGGAAACGTGACCACCTATGGCCCCTTATCCATCCCTCACCAGAACTCATATTACATTATTTATTTATTTTCGCACAAAACCAATTTTAATCCCATTTGCCTCAACACACGTGGGTGAATGTAATTTATAATCAAGTTTCTTACAACTGAACGAAATTAGGCTTCTCCAGCGGGACACCTCTCCCGCTGTCCTGGAAATTGTTTAAATCTCTCTGGATGCTTGGCTTAATTAAATCCACGTAATTCATTACCAGCAATCACCTTTCAAAATACAATATGGCCTGAAAGCTTAACATCGACAAGTTATCAGATTTTGATTATTGATCACGCACTCAAAGTTTATCTTATATTGTTACTTGGTTTGACAATGCTATGTACCGTAGCTTTGAGTTGAACATGGTTGAGCAACCCTGTGAGTAAAAAACGCTAGAAATAGGAGGAGCCGCGGGTGGCAGGCCATAAATCAGAGCGTTGCTGTCTGTTCAGCACCACAAGCAGGCGGCTTTGTTAAATCAGCTCCATGGACAGCAACCACCCGGTCTCTCTCAAGAAGTGCCCACTTTCCGCAATCCACTTGGCAGCATGCAAGCAATCACGTGTTAACGTACAACGATGTATATTTTGGCCACTCTTAGGCTTGGGGAGGAATTGTCTGGTGAACGAGAGTACTCTTTGAGCCATTTGTGCTCCCGGTTACCACTTCCGCACTCTCTAAGTTCTACCCTACAGCACTGCATTTAACGCCCTACAGTAAGTGGCTTCCAGGCAGGCTCATGTAGCTTCAAGGAACGTAGGGTATTGCTGTAAAAGGCCTCCAGCAAGTAATTGCCCTTATTGTTTGCAGAGGGGCGTAGTTTATATAGCTAGATAGCTACTCTACTGGGTCCAAAATTTGACTGTAGGATGTCAGCAAATATAATTAAAAGTTTACCTTATTCATCTATGGCATACTTATACACTGAGAGTACAAAACATTATGAACACATGCTTTTTCCATGACATAGACTGACCAGTTGAATCCACGTGAAAGCTATGATCCCCTATTGACAGGGATCATAGCTTTAAGACAGGTTCAACAAATATTTTTAAGCCTTGAGACATGGATTGTGTATGTGTGCAATTCACAGGATGAATGGGCAAGACAAAATATTTAAGTGCTTTTGAACGGGGTACAGTAGTAGGAGCCAGACACATCGGTTTATGTCAAGAACTGCAATGCTGCTGGGTTTTTCACGCTCAACAGTTTCCTGTTTGTATAAAAAATGGTCCACTACCCAAAGGACATGCAGCCAACTTGACTCAACTGTGGGAAGCATTGGAATTAACATGGGCCATTTATTCATTTTCAGAGACAAAAATGTATGTCTACAATAGACCAGTTAAACTGGTACAAGACCTTCACTTACATGTGGCCAAAAAGAGATAACTGAAAGCCAAGCCCCCACTAAGCCACGCCTCCAACATAATTTCCCAGTGTGCCTTGCCTTTTTGAGTGACTTGTAGAGTTACCACCCACGACTGTATTTGTTAGTGACAGAGACATGGTTGTTGAATTCATTTTAATTAAGTCCTGTGGCTATCATCAAGTATGTTTTTAGGCAAATGTTGTCATGAAAACATATGACAATACATATCTCACAAGGTGATTTTTTTGAACATTTCCAGGATTTTGGAAACCAACCTAAAAGTCACATTATGCTGGGTTGCGAAGTGATGTGTAATTCCTATTGGAATCCATACAGTGTTAGGTGAATTTATTTGGTTATTCCAAAATTCAATATATTACAATTTCAAAACACATTCTGTTACATTTCCATAAAATTATAAACAATTCAAACAATAAATAATCAATCCAACTTAAGTTCATCAAATCAAAAGAAAAATGAAAACAATTACCCAAAAAACTAATGCTTTAGTTCAAATAACATGTAATAATCATCAGTGATCAATGGCGCCAGAGGGGATGGCTGCCGTTTTATGGACTCTTAACCAACCGTGCTATTTTGTGTGTTTTTTCACATTGTTTGTAACTTATTTTGTACATAATGTTGCTGCTTCCGTCTCTTATGACCGAAAAGAGCTTCTGGACATCACAACAGCGATTACTCACCTTGAACTGGACTAATAATTTGTCTTTAATGAGTCGGACAAGAGGGATTGGCTCCAGACACCCGACAGGGCCCTCATCCCCATCATTCACAGTAAAAAGAAAAGGAGATATCGCGGAAGGAGATCAGGGTGCCTGGTAAGGAGCCGGCGACGAGTGGCTAATCTGACTTTGCCATCGATACTATTGGCCAACAATACTATTGGTCACTGACATTTTCAACCTCTCCCTGTCTGAGTCTGTAATACCAACATGTTTCAAGCAGACCACCATAGTCCCTGTGCCCAAGAACTAAGGTAACCTGCCTAAATGACTACCGACCCATAGCACTTACATCTGTAGCCATGAAGTGCTTTGAAAGGTTGGTCATGGCTCACATCAACACCATTATCTCAGAAACCCTACACCCAATCCAATTTGCATACCGCCCCAACAGATCCACAGATGATGCAATCTCTATTGCGCTCCACACTGCCCGTTCACACCTGGACAAAACAAACACCTATGTGAGAATGCTATTCATTGACTACAGCTCAGCGTTCAACACCATAGTGCCCTCAAAGCTCATCACTAAGCGAAGGACCCTGGGACTAAACACCTCCCTCTGCAACTGGATCCTGGACTTCCTGACGGGCCGCCCCCAGGTGGTAAGGGTAGGTAACAACACATCCGCCACGCTGATCCTCAACACGGGGGCCCCTCAGGGGTGCGTGCTCAGTCCCCTCCTGTACTCCCTGTTCACTCATGACTGCATGGCCAGGCGCGACTCCAACGCCATCATTAAGTTTGCCGATGACACAACAGTGGTAGGCCAGATCAACGACAATGACGAGAAAGCCTATAGGGAGGAGGTCATGTGATGGTGCGATACCTGAGACGGATGGTGATCCTCCTAAGGGTCGTTCGTTCCACAGTTTGTTGTTGGTAGACCCTGATATTCGTTGTCTCTCACAGGATCTGCTGATGATACTCCACTGCTGGCAGAGCTGGGTGGTGGTGCATCCGCCAGGAGGACCGTTTAGGATGTTCTCTGCCGTCAAGCGAGGTAGGGTCAGCAACCTGCTGGGGGAGACAGAGGTAACAAACAGGGCCCAGACCTGCCTGGCCACAGTGCACTCAACAAACAGGCGGTACCAGAGCGCTAAGTCTAGGACCAAAAGGCTCCTTAATAGCTTCTACCCCCAAGCCATAAGACTGCTGAACAATTAATGAAATGGCCAGCCGGACTATTTACATTGACATTCTATTACCCCCCCCCCACTTGAGTTTATTTGGTAAATATTTTCTTAACTTTCTTGAACTGCATTGTTGGTTAAGGGCTTGTAAGTAAGCATATCACGGTAAAGTCTACACGTATTGTATTCAGCGCATGTGACAAATAAAGTTCGATTTTATTTGATTTGTGGGTCTGCTCCAGTCCTGCAGGGGGAGGAAGGACAAACCTCAGAGCGAGCAGACACACCTGGAAGCCCGTGACCCGTAAGTCAATGGGGGACTCCTGTGGTCTGCTCGCTCCAGGTGTAGGTTGGTGTCTTTGGTCTTTCCTCTGGTTCTGGTGCAGATGCTGTTTGGTCTGCTCCGGGTGGTTGGCGTTCTGCTGGTCCTGGTCTGGTCGGTGTTGGTGGCCTGAGGAGGGCAGATGGAGAAAAAAAGGAAGGCAGGGGAGGAGGGCTGCAGGCCAAGGGTAGAGGGAGTGAGGCTTGCTATGGCAACACTCTACTGGCCTCAAGACCTGCAGTCCGTTGTCTCCTCAGACAGGTGGTCCATTGCTGGTTCTGGATGCTGGGGGGTTCCGGTGGTCCGTGGACTGGGGAGTCAGGTCGGGCCGCAGTCAAGCCAATGTTACCCTTCCGTCTTCCCCAGTCCTTCAGGTGTTTCTCAGCCTTTTCCGTTGGACCAGAAAGGCAGCGCCAGCCGCGGTCAAGCCACTGTTACTGTTACTGTTGCTGCCTCCTGGTCCATCCATAGAAAAGGATAGAGGAGAGAAGGTAGAGAAAGGGATACAACCCCAGAAAATCTCCACCATTCAGGGTTGTGCGTAATGAAAAGAAACCAGATTTAAAAAAACACACACACAAGAAACAAATGCATTCGTTCAAATAACATGTAACAATCATCAGTCCGTCAATTTGTCAGTCAGTCAGTCATGTTTGGTCTGGTGGAGTTGTTGATAGTGGGTTTGTGTCTTTGTGTTGGGAGAGGGGAGGGGTGGGATCTGAGATGGCAGTTGCTGGATGAAGGTGGCAGTTGTGGTTGGTGCTGGGTTGGTGCTGGGACCGGAAAAATCCTGGGTTGGTGTTGGGACCGGGTTGGAAATCGTGCTGGTAGCAGGGCTGGAAAACCAGGGGTTGGTGCTGGGTCTGGGACTGTGGGCCTGGGAGAGAACAGGAACCATGGCTGGTGCTGGGTTGGGATCTGTAGAGGGGAGGAAAGACAACCTGAGGAGCAAGAAGACACACAAGGGAGCCCTAGACCCAGAGGTCAATGGTGGTACTTCCCTGTGGCCTGCAGACAGTGTTAGGGAATCGAACAGTTTCAGAATGACTACCAGGGTTAGGAGCATTGTTAGGAGACTACCCATGCCATTTAAACTCGAACAACCATTTTAGTAACGGGTGCAAAAAATCTAACTAACTGATTGGATTGGTTTAGAAAAATGTATGTTATTTATCTTTGTGTAGCATAAGATTAATTAGTCAATCAATGTACATGCAAATATTACATACAGATATTGAAAACAATTCTAAAAATCAACCTGCAGTAGAGCATGCTGAGATATATGATAATAATAATGATTATTGTAAAAATTTGCCTAAATAGACTAACTTCTTGAAAACTGAGACACATTATATTTTTATAGATCAGGGCTAAAATGTTGCCATGTCCGCTCCGCATTAGCCTCAAATGGTCACCTCATTCAGATAAATGTACCTTGTTTCTTGTTTCGTATTCCTCCTGTTGGCTGGCTGAGGCTCACTGCAGGCTGTCAGTTGTCACTTCATTTTTCAGAGTGTGAGGGCCAGGGTGTGGGGCCACAGCATAAATGCATGATGCCTTCAGATCCGCAATGTGATTGTTCAATAATCTAACACATCTTGGGTGTGTTGTGTGGTTTTCAGCTTTTAACACATTAATTGCAGGAATTGACACAAAATGTGTTGAAAATGTACACAAATCATGTTGTGTCAACACAGTGATTGTGCTTAAAGTACCACAAAATGTGTCGTCCCTAACTAGACACACGGATGTGTTAAAAACACATATTCTCTAAGAGTGCAGGTGACTTCATCCTGACTTTATGCCTAGTAGTAATCACGTTAGATAATTTTGGCTTGCTTATGATGACAGAGTTATGAGAGAATGAATGTAGACTACTTAAAGTGTCTGTGTAAGTGTTACTTAATCATGTGTACCATATAGCTGTGCAACGTAATTAATCTTTAGACTGTAATGATCAACTTTGCTCAAATTTAAAAAGCAATCTTTAACGATGACAAATTGTCACCTTAAGTGACCATTAAATGTTAACGTAAGCTAAATTAGGAATGCAATGTCAGGGCTATTCTCGCAAGGGGGAATCTAAGCAGTTATCAAAACTGGTATGTGTAGGACTTGGCAGGAGGTCCATTTTGTTTAATGGTTATCCAGCACAGAGATATCTCCCCTTGTCTGACATTGACAAGCATCTGATAGAGAAAACATCCTATTTAAGTGTCCTATCCCTGCCTCTCGCCAGCCCAAGGTCCTAACATCCCTCTACAACAGATTCAATCTAATCTTTAACCCTCTATCCCCTCATTCCATAGTTTCGCTATTATCACCAGAACTATCAGAACTATCAGTAATGTTTTTGGTCCAAAATATTAGACGCGTACCTCTCGGACCAACTCATTGGCTTTGTGGTTGGAGAGTCTGTCCTGAGATTGGGAGGTTGGGGGTTTGATCCCGTGTTGAGTCATAGCTCTCTGCTTGGCATGCAGCATTAGGGAGATGGATTGGGGTAAGGTCCTCCGATAGACTAGCGTCGTGTTTAGGGGGTGTACTTGTACATCAAGCTCCCTCACACTACAGAAACAGGAGCTCATTCAAGGCTACTTTCTACTTTATCTCTCAGGTGGGTGTTATACTCATCTGGACCGATCTCTCTTGCACAAGATATTTGTCTTATTTATATAAGGATAAATAAATAAACAATTCAATAGTCAGTTGTCAGTGCATCATGGTGTATTGTGAAAAGAATGTGGCTTGAACCCATTTGGAAGGATGAATACAAGTTTTTGATGGACTAATAAAAGCTAATTCAGCCTTTACCTTGACAGTGTTGCTGACACGACTCAGTCACTCACTCATCTCCGTCGAGCCGGCTGGCGCATAGGGCAGCAACAAAGGCTGTGCCCTTCTGGAGGTCTGACCCTCTTACCCCTGCCCTCTGTAGTCCAATGTACAGCTATTCCTGGAAGGTCCCTTCTTGCCTCGATCACTTCCTATGTTTCTGGGGTGATCTGTTCCTTGTGTTGCATTCTCCTGTGTCCAATGGCTTTCTTGCTGCTTTCACTGTAAACTTGAACCACTTTTTCTACTGCTTGTCTATATTCCCCTCAGTCTCCTTATCTCTTTCTGTGTTGCTTGAAAGGGCTTGTGAATTTGCATTATGAAGGTTTTTCTTGATGGTTTGGTCTGCTAGCACTCCAACATCAAAATCTCGGTGTTCCCTTTGTTGGTGATCCTAAACATTTCAGCTTCAGTTTGATTTCGACATTAGCAAGATGGTGGTCACTGGCAACATCTGTGAGTTTCTCTACTTGCCGTTGATCAGCAGGTAGTCCATCAGATGATTGTATCTCCCATTGGGAGAGCACCATGTGAGCTTGTGATGTTCTTGTGGAGAAACAGGCTGCCTCCTTTCACCAGGTTGTTTGTGACACAGAATGTAGCCCGTCTCTCAGCTGACACCTGAGCTGGTAGTCAAGTCTATGCCTTGTGTTTATATAGGATAAAACCATCTCTGTTCATGCATTGTTATCGGAGGCAATGCCAATCTCAATTACACTGATATTACTGCAGAACCATTCTCATGAAGAAACAATTTAAATGATGAAAGACCTCTGGTGGAGTTGTCATAAGAGGAATTCAACACAGTGTGGCACCATTATTTATGTGTCATGCCACAGTATTGATCCGTGGTATAGTGAATGTAGTGGTCAGATACTTGAATATTACACAATTACATTGTAAATCAAAACCAAGGCTGTATTTTAACCCAACGGTTCAAAGCATCCTCTGGATGAATCAGGCCAATTGCTGACCTGTCTGCAAAAAAAGATGGAACATTAAGAAAAGCAGTGGATAAAATCGGCCATTAATGGAGAACGGGCATGGAGAAAAGGGCGACAGCACATGGAATGAATCCCCATAAAGAGGCTCTCTTCTGTGGGGAGGGTACCCCTTAGGGAGGTGACTCCTGATCCAGACACTCCAGGTGGTAAGCTGTGATGTGCTGAGTAGGCAGCAACATCTACCATGTCTGGTGGAGAGAATGAGATTGCCTCTTGGTAGGAAATGGAGAAAAGCCAACAGTACCTGTATACTGTATGTGGACAAACATGTGGACAACTTGAGTTCAAATCATGCAGTGTATATGAACAATGAGCCATAGGGACTTCACTACTGCATCAATATCTTTATATCAATGTCTACAGACTTAATGCATAGATAATAGATATGTTATTCAAATGCAGCAGCACAACATTCGAATATACTTCTCTTTCGGTATCATGTGGTTAGGTTGTGGTTTTACATATGCAGACAGCAACCCAGGTCACATATTCATTATCCTGGTGTTGCGCTAGATTCAAATACTTCAAGGTGAAACATAGGGCTGACACAAATTGCTCTTAGGATTTCAGCACAATGGAGTCCTGTAATTTTGTTGTCAACCTTTTCTCTGTAGTCAGCCGTGTTGTCATGGTTCACTGCTTCTTTGTCTGTAGAATGTAGGTCAGAGAGTGTTGAGATACGGCACATATGTAGGAGGGAGATGGTGTCATTGTGCTTGAGATGAATGGTCCTGACTCGCACAGGTACTGTGAACTCCTCTCACTGACAGTATGAATAGGAAATATGACTGTCATATGTCACAAGAGTGTCACCCTGCTATGGAATGAATGGAAAGGATTTGGGAAGATAGAATGTGGTAGACAAACATGCATATCAATTAGATAAGTAATAGGATGTGTCCCCCAGGCCTTTTTAATGTGGCTGCCCACCCTTGGAGGCTGGTGGGAAGAGCTATAGGAGGATGGGCTCATTGTAATGGCTGGAATGGAATAAATGGAATGGTATCAAACTGATCAAACTGATCAAACTACATGGGCCCCTTGTAGCTCAGTTGGTGGAGCATGGCGCTTGCAACGCCAGGGTTGTGGGTTTGATTCCCACGGGGGGCCAGTATGAATACAAAAAATGTATGCACTCACTAACTGTAAGTTGCTCTGGATAAGCACGTCTGCTAAATGACTAAAATGTAAATGTAATCAAACATATGGAAACCATGTTTGACTGCATTCCATTCCAGCCATTACAATGAGCCCATCCTCCTATAGCTCCTCCTACCAGCCTCCACTGCTGCCCACATAGCTGATTGTCTAGATCAGGGTTTCCCAAACTCAGTCCTGGAGAACCATCTAAAGATCAATTATATGTGACTAACTCATTCTTGACAAAAAAGTCAGATAGAACCTTATAGTCCCAAGGCCTTGATTTACACCCTGGTAACACCATTTACACAGGATTGATACAGACACCATTTATACAGACCCACATAATATACAGACTTGAGAGATGAGTGATGACATACTCAGTGGAAAAGAGAAGGTTTGGAAAATAAAATGGAACACATTTTAAAATAGACCAAAAGCAGTAGTGTGTGAAAATTCACTGTATCAAAAAAACTTGCAGTAGTTTTGTATCATTTTATTAGTGGTTGTGTGATCTCGAAGTTAAAGGGGCTGTTTGTCTGCTGGCAAAGGCTCCTCACTTGAACAAAAATGACCAAGTCCAAGTGCCGTTTAGACTCCAGTCCAAATCCAATTATAATCGATGTCCTTAAGGTGAATTATGTTAGACTGGAACCATAAGTGCTTCACAGTGTGTTTTTCATGTTCATGAATTGGACTTCATAAGTGGAGAAATGGCATATAAGCTTTTAATGCTTTTTTGTCTGACATATTTACATAATTTCTGTTATGACCTCACGTTGCTTCAGAGTAATCGGGTTGGGTAATCTGAGGTTGACTATATTCTTTGTAATGTAATATTATCACATTTAGATGGAGAGCGGGCATGAGAGAAAATGGATATCCCTTTCGAACTAAAATAATCAGATAATGTTACATCTCAGTTCATACAGTTTCATCTCACATGCTGTATGTAATGTAATCTTTCTGCGTCAAACATTATGCCTGTTCTTACCAAATATGTTAAAATAATTGAAACAGTTACCTTACACATCAAATGGAATAGCTAATATTATAGTGAGAATTTAATTATTCCTCACAGATAATTTTTAATTGAAATTGTTAATGAATTGCTGAAGGACTTTTAGACTTAAGGAAATTGCCTCTTTTCAACTGTTCTGCCTGTGGTGATCCCCTGACTCTTTTGGGTGAATAGCCTGAGGTATCGCCCTAGAAAACTTCCTGAAATTAATAAAACCGCCCACCAAGGTCATGTGCCAGAAAGCTGTTGAGGGAGCGATCAATCATAGCTAATTCCAGGTAACACAGGTGACTTTTATATCTGCCTCAAGTTACATTAGCATTTTTAGGAACATTTTTAAGAGCATTTTCAAGATCAGCATTTTGCTGATTCACCCGGGCCACAGCCTTACTTTCTACGTTTGCATAAATTTGTAAAATTGGTGACGTTTCCCAAGTGTTCAAAAGTGCTGCTCTATAATTTTGGAAATTAGAGTATATCGGCAGGTGTTCAATTCCATACAAAGCGCTCCAAGTCAAGTCTACCTCTGTAGAGTGCCAATTGGAGAGACACCGCTCAAATTATGACAAAAGCCCAATCTAATGAAATTCTACCAATTCTGAACAAATATGTAGCACTTAATATTTTTTATCAAAGAGGCACCTTTCAAAATAGTGACAAAAGCCCAATCTACTGAAGATATTCAGCACTTAAAACGTCAGATATTCCATTAGACCGGGAAATAGTTACTTCTCTCAACCATTGCCTTCCACAGAACATACTACAATGAGGGAAAAAAGTATTTGATCCCCTGCTGATTTTATACGTTTGCCCACTGACAAAGACATGATCAGTCTATAATTTTAATGGTAGGTTTATTTGAACAGTGAGAGACAGAATAACAACAAAAAAATCCAGAAAAACACATGTCAAAAATGTTATAAATTGATTTGCATTTTAATGAGGGAAATAAGTATTTGACCCCTCTGCAAAACATGACTTAGTACTTGGTGGCAAAACCCTTGTTGGCAATCACAGAGGTCAGCCGTTTCTTGTAGTTGGCCACCAGGATTGCACACATCTCAGGAGGGATTTTGTCCCACTCCTCTTTTGTCCCACTCCAGATCTTCTCCAAGTCATTAAGGTTTTGAGGCTGACGTTTGGCAACTCGAACCTTCAGCTCCCTCCACAGATTTTCTATGGGATTAAGGTCTGGAGACTGGCTAGGCCACTCCAGGACCTTAATGTGCTTCTTCTTGAGCCACTCCTTTGTTGCCTTGGCCGTGGGTTTTGGGTCATTGTCATGCTGGAATACCCATCCACGACCCATTTTCAATGCCCTGGCTGAGGGAAGGAGGTTCTCACACAAGATTTGACGGTACATGGCCCCGTCCATCGTCCCTTTGATGCGGTGAAGTTGTCCTATCCCCTTAGCAGAAAAACACCCCCAAAGCATAATGTTTCCACCTCCATGCTTGACGGTGGGGATGTTCTTGGGGTCATAGGCAGCATTCCTCCTCCTCCAAACACGGCGAGTTGAGTTGATGCCAAAAAGCTCGATTTTGGTCTCATCTGACCACAACACTTTCACACAGTTCTCCTCTGAATCATTCAGTTGTTCATTGGCAAACTTCAGACGGGCATGTATATGTGCTTTCTTGAGCAGGGGGACCTTGCGGGCGCTGCAGGATTTCAGTCCTTCACGGCGTAGTGTGTTACCAATTGTTTTCTTGCTGACTATGGTCCCAGCTGCCTTGAGATCATTGACAAGATCCTCCTGTATAGTTCTGGGCTGATTCCTCACCGTTCTCATGATCATTGCAACTCCACGAGGTGAGATCTTGCATGGAGCCCCAGGCCGAGGGAGATTGACAGTGCTTTTGTGTTTCTTCCATTTGCGAATAATCGCACCAACCGTTGTCACCTTCTCACCAAGCTGCTTGGCGATGGTCTTGTAGCCCATTCCAGCCTTGTGTAGGTCTACAATCTTGTCCCTGACATCCATGGAGAGCTCTTTGGTCTTGGCTATGGTGGAGAGTTTGGAATCTGATTATTTGATTGCTTCTGTGGACAGGTGTCTTTAATACAGGTAACAAGATTAGATTAGGAGCACTCCCTTTAAGAGTGTGCTCCTAATCTCAGCTCGTTACCTGTATAAAAAACACCTGGGAGCCAGAAATCTTTCTGATTGAGAGGGGGTCAAATACTTATTTCCCTCATTAAAATGCAAATCAATTTATAACATTTTTGACATGCGTTTTTCTGGATTATTTTGTTGTTATTCTGTCTCTCACTGTTCAAATAAACCTACCATTAAAATTATAGACTGATCATTTCTTTGTCAGTGGGCAAACCTACAAAATCAGCATGGGATCAAATACTTTTTTCCCTCACTGTATGTTAGATTGGCGTTAGATAAATGGGATTAATGCTGCGCTGGTGTCTGAGGTACTTGAGTATCGGTGCGCAGTGGGTCACTCCCAACTGTCACTACACAGCTCTGTCTACACTCTTAGAAGCAAAGGTGCCTGGAATAACCTTTTGGGGTTCTAAAAATGTAAACACCGGTGGAACCTTTCCAGGTCAAAAAGGTTCCTTTAAGGAACCCCTCTGAAAAGGGTCTTCAAGGAACCCGTGTGTAAAGGTTCAAACCGGTACCGTTTTGTGATAGGACGGAGGTGGCAGCCTATCAGAAGATTGGATATGTGGCTTATTGGAGGTATGGCTTTCAGATAGTTATTTTTGGCCACCAATTAGAGTAAATGTCATTCCTGCTCATCATGTTAAGTTTGCCCTTGAATATTTATGCATACGACATATTCTATTATAACATTAACATTGTTGATTACATATTGTAATAAAGTGGTAACTATTCCAAGTTTGGGATTTCCATAGGCTATTGAGGAACTCATACACCTCTGTAAGATACAAAACCGTTAGAGTTCAACCTTAACATGTACTTACAATACAACAGAACAGATTAACAGGAACGTCTCTCTAAAAGCCACGCCCCAACTAAGCCACGCCTCCAGTCCAGGGTTTCTCCATGAACCCTTTACTACGTTGAAACATTAAAGGTTCCTCCAAGAATCCCTCAACTAACCGAAGGTGCAAATATGAACCATTGACTAGCAATGGTTCCTTGAGGAACTCCATGGGTTCCTTGAGGATCTCCAGGGTTGCTCGAGTCACCACTCATTCTAAGAGTGTACCATAACCAGCTGTCAGACTGGGACTGGGAAAACACCCAGAATGCAACATCTGGTTCATCCTTATAACACCATGGAAGGCTGCTAATCTGAGTTCTCGAAAACCAATGTTGTCAATTTACTGTTCTGTTGTAAACCATATCTGCACATTCTTGTTTTTTTTGCTTAAGAAAAGCAGGTAACATCACGCTCAACCTTAAACTTCACTTGGTTCGTTAAACCAATAAAGTCCAGAAAATGAAGGCTGGATCGCACACAAAAACAGACAAAACTTGAGAAATTCATTTTTCGTCTTTTCCTTCTTTCTTGGTTATAGCAGGCAGTGGAAGAATTCACACAGACATTTAAGTGGCAACATTCTTCAGTGTTATTTTGGGGGGGGCATAAAAAAAGACTGTAAAGCTATTGTGAAGCAAATGGTTAGTCATGATTAGTCATAGTCATTAGTGTGTAATTCATATTGTTAAAAATACTTTCCTTTTTGTCTTTACCAATTTAGTTATTGGCCTCATTGTGCCCACCCTTGGACCAGTATGCTCATTGAATCCTCCTCTCAGCTCCCACTGAACACAAACAGTGGACAGAACCACTCTAGTCTGCGCAATGCGTCACAAGCATCTCAGACACCAATAGGACCGGGTCCTGGGGCATGGGGGTACTTGTGTGAGAATGTGTGAAGGGCCCAATATCCCTCTTATCTGCTGCATTCAAATAGCACTGAGAGCAGTGGGGAACAATGCGTCAGAGGCACAGGACGCTGTCTCACCCCTTAGGACCTGGACTGATGAATTTGCAGGTCTGAGATCTGTATGTGATTATTCCGAGCATTACAGGGAAATAATGCACTCTCTAGAATGCCCTTCAAGCCAATCAGAAACGAGTATTCAACAATGCCATGGTATAATGTTTTGTTATTTGTTAGTCAAACCAATAATCAGTTCCATTGCTTTTCTCTCCACCTGACTGAATGCAGCAGCATTACGGTGTCTATATTAGGACAGCTTCAGTCTCAGCAGCAGTGCTAGCGGGATCCTAACTTCTGTGGCTGTAGGTCAAGGTCCACACGAGTGTCTCCATGGTGAGGCTTTCTCATGGGATGGCTGGCCTATTGTTTCCTAATCCCCAAAAGACAGGTTGGTTGTTTAGCAACATAACCAACTATGGGGCAAAACAGACGGGGTTGGCTTAGATTGTTGACAACATGTCAACTATATTTCTTCTCCAATGTTTATTGAAATCCACAGCATTGTTGAATACTCGTTTCTGACTGGGTAGAAGGGCATTCTAGAATGGGCATTTAAACCAGATAACGGGACAGTTGGAAAAGATATCGGGACAGTTTGTAAAGATATCGGGACACCTTGAAATCATGATGCAATATGCACCTACACATGCAGACCACTTGCTACAAAGTTACAGAAAGCTAAACCAACAACCACACAAACTGAAATTGGATACATTGTAAACGCAGGTTCAATGTTGAAAAACCTATTTTTTTGGAGCATCTGATGAACGTGGTGAGTGATGAACATGAATTTCTCCGGTCCTTACTGTTGCAGTCATGATGCAAGTGGCACTATGCTGTCAAATCCTCTCACATGTTTCTAGTTTGACCTGCTGTTTTCAGTAACTGATATTTTTTAATTTGGTTGTCATATTGGCAGGCTTGCTAGCAACAAACTATTTAGCTAGCTTCTAGCATAGTGTTTGATATGCAATGTGATTTCCTCGTATTGAACAGTATAAAGCTATATAAAGATATTGATGCAGTACATCCTTACAGTTGTTGGTTAGCTAACTAGTGAATCTTTCCCATATGGCAGCTTCTTGTCATTGTTGCTAGCTATCTGGTCATCTAGAATCATTACAACACACGGTCTTCTGCCCTATTGACGCGCTGATAGATTAATTATTAATGACTAATTATTACACCCTGAAACTGTGTATAATGTGTTAGAAATGTGTGAGTGTAGGACCAGTAAAGGCTATGGCATTGAGCCACTATTTAGCAATGTGAGTAAGAGTTAGGCCAGACAACAAAGACAACTGAGAAATTAAGATAAAGAGGCCTCCCAATTTAGGGAGGGGAGAAACTGTTATGAAAACATGGTGCAGAATATTGTGAGAACGGCAATAACTGAGTAATGCAGGGAGTAGGATATGTGTGTGTGTGTGTGTGTGTGTGTGTGTGTGTGTGTGTGTGTGTGTATGTATGTGTGTATGCATGTGTGTATATGTGTGTGTGTGTGAACTGATGGTCAGTAGAGCAGTTTTAGAGTGGAAAACTACAGCCCGCCTACAGAGGGGAGGGATTTTGTTTGTTTGACGTATGAGTATAAAAGATGGACTCTGAAATTGTGATGGCAGAATTCTCAATGAATAAATATCTCTGACTATGCAGACCGGGACTCTGGCCGTTACTTAAATCCCAAAAAACGTACAACCTTTTGGGAGAGGCACAGAGACACTAAAATAGTTTGTTAAATAATTCACGTAACACGCGCGCACATCATTTTTGTGATGTGTCAGCAAACCCATCTACAATCCTCTCTGAACTAACCTCGTTTGATTTGAATTATTAAGTAATTTATCATGAGAGGAAATTAGACCTGAGAACTATGACCACAGCAATGAGCATTGGTCAAAGCTCTTGTTTTGTGCTGGCACTCTAATTGTGGAACGAGCTTCCCCCTATTGTCAGGACAGCTTATTTTTTTTACGATCACCCGACCGTTGTTGGCTTTTTTGCACAAACACTTGGACATGTCTTTTCTTACTAGCACTGACTTTGCTGATAGCTGCTTTATTGAGGAAAAGTAGGACAAGTTTTACTATGACTGTGATATGTGGTTGTCTTACCTAGCTACCTGATATGACGTGTTTTCACAGTGTTGTAGGAACGAGGTTAAATCCATTAGGTAACTCTTGGTGCCACAGAGTCTGAATGCCAATGATTCCAGTATGTCTAGGGAGCTTACTGGTGTTTGAGTTTGAGTTTGAGTTTGAGTTTATTTTTACAGGGACAGTGCACATTAATCAACGTTTCAGTAAAAGTGCCGGTTTTAGCCAGCCGGCTAATTTTCAACCGCAGTCCCTGGGCAGGTTATTAAAAACAATTACAATATAGACAATAACAACATAGAACAAGACATAGCATACAGACAGAGCAACATAGAACAAAAAGCAGCAAGACAAAATTCATAAAAGCAACAAAGTGTTTCCACACCTCACAAGTTACAGACAACAGACATGGAAAGCGGCAACACACAGCTAGGGACCATGTTCACAAATCTGATTGACCTTTAGCCATGTCTTCAAGCATTTTGTGAAAGTGTGATATGTGGTGCAGTTATGTGTGTCTGATGGCAGTGTATTCCAGACATGGGAAGCTCTCACAGAAAAAGCGGATTTACTAAAGGTGCTTTTCCTTAGGGGAACTACACAGTCACCTCTCATGGCAGACCTTGTGGATCTGCTGCCATATGTTTGGGTTTTCTGTTTAACAAAAATACTGAGTGGAGGGGGAGCCAAGCCATTTAGGATCTTGAATACAAGACATGCATCGGTGTATTGCACAAGATTTTCCCAACTCAGGAGCTCATGCTTTCTAAGGATGTGACAGTGATGATGGCTATTGGGCTTCCTATCAAGCACTTTGAGAGCCTGTTTGTAGACAGACTGAATAGGTCTTACTGTTGTACAGCAAGCTTGGGCCCAACTAGCCAAACAGTATGTTAAGTGGGTGAGTATCATAGATTTGAAGTACAGTTTTGCTACCTCTGTAGTCAAACAATTTCGTATAAATCGGAAATTAGCTAGGTTGAATTTGGTTATTTGAATTACCTTTTTCACATGCTTTTTAAAAGAGAGGTTGGAATCAAGTATGATGCCAAGGTACTTAAAATCAGATACCCCCTGGAGCTTCTCCCCTGACACATAGACTTCTGGCTCAGTAGCATCTGTTGCCCTCTTTGTGAAGAACATGCAAACAGTTTTTTTCACATTGAGATGCAAACACGAGTCACTGAGCCACTTTGTAACCTGGACCATTACAGTAGTGAGTTCTTGTGCAGCTTGTTGTTTGCTCTTTGCATGCACATATATCACTGTATCATCTGCATACATTTGAACTTCAGACCCAGTACAGACAGAAGGCAGATCATTAATGTACAGGCTGAACAGGAGGGGCCCCAGTATTGACCCTTGGGGCACACCCACATCATAGCTAAGAGTGGGCGACAGCTCATTGCTCACTCTGACACACTGAGTTCTGCCTTCAAGGTATGATTTCATCCATCTCAAGGCATCGGGGGAAAAGTTGAACTTGGACAATTTTGTGATGAGAATCTCATGGTTAACAGTATCAAAAGCCTTCCTTAGGTCCAGAAACACAGCCCCAACAACGCCCCCTTTGTCCATCTTGGACTTCACATTTTCCAGAAAAAAGCAGTTGGCCATTTCTGTGGAGTGTTTCGCTCTGAAGCCAAACTGCATGCAATGTAATGTGAAGGGGCTGTTGTTGAGGTGGGCAATCAGTTGTTCTGCTACACACTTTTCAACAACCTTTGACACCACAGGTAGTATACTAATGGGCCTGTAGTTACTCACGTCAGCAGGGTCGCCTGATTTAAAGATGGCCGTTATTATGGCCGACTTCCATACCCTTGGAAACACCCCGAGACCAATAGATGTGTTGGTGACCTTAGTAATGGGGCCAATGAGTGACTCTTTGTAGTTTTTAAGAAAGGTAGAGTCCATCCCAAACACATCTTTGGCTTTAGAGTTCTTTAGTGAGCTAATCACCTTGTCTACCTTTGACTCAGAAACCTCCCTTATGATGAAGACAGCTTGAGCATCATTTACTAGCACTGAGCCCAAGAAACCAGTGGAGGGGTTCTGTGTCAGTACCCTGACAGAGTCAATAAAGTAGGAATTGAAGGCTATTGCTATTTCGACTGCATCCTGTGTTAGATTGTTATTCACCATGATTTCTAGTCTTTTTGCAGTGTTACTATGGTCTTTCCCTGTTAACTTTTTTAGATTCTCCCAGATCAGTTTAAAGAATTTCCCTTTGCTTCACCAATTATGTTAATAAAAAAGTTTGCCTTGGCCTGTCTGATTTCTTTCATCACCTTATTTCTCAACATGGTAAACCTACGTCTGTCATGCTCTAATTTGGATCTTAGGGCTATTTTTAGATAATAATCTCGTTCTTTCATCAATTTCCAGATTTCTCCATTTAGCCAAGGAAGAGTGCTCTTTTGGCCAGGTTTGGATTTGATTTTCTTTAGGAAACCATTTAATGTAGTCTGGATTGTGGATAGAAAAACTTGACTATCAGCTTCCACGTCTGCATAGGACAAGAGATCATTCCAGTTAATTCCCTTAATTGCATTTTCAAAATAGCTTAATTCACTCTTAGGTATTCTTAGTTGATCAGGCTTTCTAACAGTAGAGAGGTTAAACCTGCTCTTAGACAGCTTTCTGGCTATAAGTGTCAGATTATGATCAGATAGCCCAGTAACCATATTGAATGATTTAGTCACTCTCTCTGGTTTATTACTGAACACCAAATCAATCTGTGTTTTAGAGCAACAAGTCACCCTGGTTGGCCCTTTAACTAGCTGTGTAAGGTCAAAGGTATTAGTGATCCGTTTGAGGGTTTTCCTACAACACTTGTCTTCATAATTAATGTTAAAATCTCCCATTAAGATGACCTCTTTCCCAAAATCACATTCCCTAAGCATGTTATTAAACTGATCAAAAAACACACTTTTGGTGGAAGGTGGCCTATACATTCCAATGAGGGTAAAAGACATTTGGGGAGACAGTGTAATGTTCAGGCCAATACATTCTAGTTCATTATCACCTGACCACTCAATTTGTTTACATCGGATATGTTCTTTAATATAAATCATCACACCCCCTCCTCTTCCTTCAGTCCTGTCTCTCCTGAAAACATTGTAGCCAGGCACAATCAAAGCAGCAGATGGAGAGTTTCTATGGAGCCATGTCTCTGAGAGGCAGAGAAAGTCAAGGTTGGAGTCTGTGAGTAGATGTTGAATTTGATCACTTTTTGGAATGACACTACGAATGTTCAAGTGCCCCCCTAGTAGTCCCTTGGGCTTAGCTCGTGGGTCCCAGATGACTCGAGAGTGATTGACACATTGAAAAAAGTTAAATTTTCTGTGTTTTCTGACGGCTGGGTTTAGGCCGTTTTGTTTCGTTTTGATTAGGGGCAGTTCGGTAGCGCAATTAACAATCCCTCCCGCCTGCACTGGATGCGGGAAACTAATTAAAACAGCTTGCATACAAGAAGCAGAGTCAGGGATCGCATATAGCGACTTTGGTATGTTTGAAGAGTCAAAATCCATCCTGGAGCCGGGTGAGTCGAGAGAAACCACAGGACCATAGCACTCACCCACCTCCACAGCGGCGACGATCAGTGGACGAGGCCATCCACCACCCTCCACTCCGGTGCGTATCGCTGGCTCGGTGATGTTGGGCCCAGGATTGAGTTGCACATCCCCGGAGAGCAGGAGGGTAGTGAACAGGTAGTTTAACAGTTTCCGATAAATGTTGGACTTGTGTTTGTTGCGCCTAAGCGGTTCAGTAGAATAAGGAGCGAGGTAGACTTGGCCATTATTCAGAACATTATGGTATGCTGTGTACTGTCCGCTCCCGTGGAACGGTGAACCAATGTGTTTGTGTTTGGTGTTAATATTCTCCGGTAGTAGACTGATTGTGTCTGTTTATCTTAGAATGATTGATAGATGGAATATCCTGCCTGGGGTACAGGATGGTACCATCTCAGTTGGGAGGGTCCTCCAGTTGAGGTTGCCAGATTGGTTAAAACTTGTTTATCTTGAAGTACATAAACTGAGAGATCTCTTTGTCTCTCATTCGGATAGCAAGGGGCAACCCACGTGCCGTTTGCTATGTTGAATCCAGTACCGTATCTTTTAAATAATTGTATCAACTCTCCATGTAAGTGTTAAATATCTTCTTGCATATTGAATTCCTTGATAACAGAGAAACCCATCATAACACTACCTTAAAGAGGCAATCTGCAGTTGGTACATCCATTTTTGGATTTATAAATTCATTGATTCTTGACGAATATAACTTATAAATGCTCCCATGAGCTTAGTTCAACCGTAGAACCCAATCAGAACCCAAAATATAAGCTTGATTTACTCCAATGTTTGTAAACAAAGTAAAGTAAACAAACATTATATTATCGCCTCAAAACATGGGGCTCTATTCAATCTGTATCGCTGAAACATTAATGATTGCGCGATAGAAATTGAATTTCTGGTTGAGCCGACATGTGCAGCGTTTACCATGAATGCAGTCTTTGTCAACACGGGAACATTGCCTTCGAATTTCAATTGGGCTTTAGCGCTAAACTTCCGCGATAGGGATTGAATAGGTTAAAACTATAATTTCGATATCATGGATTGTCAGTCCTTGCATCCATATTTTCTGTCTATGAATTTGAGAGTGGTTACATTTCTCCAGCACCATCCCTCAGCTTTTAACTGAAACAGGGGCAGGGTGGACTGACAATCTCTTTGTTATTGTTTTAGCTGGTGATTGCTGCATTAAGATGAATGGATGCACTAACTGTAAGTCGCTCTGAATAAGAGCATCTGAAAATGACAAAAATATCAAATGTAAATTGAATTGAATTAATAGCGGGGGGAAAAGGGATCTACAGTGCATTCGGAAAGGGTGATCTGAAAAGTCATAGTAAATCAATCAATAATATAATAATACTTTTAGCAAAAATGTTTATTTTTAATTCACAATCTGTAGAAGCAATGAGAATAGAAAGGTTCAGAACTTTTGTAAAACATCACAGTACGGTTGAAATATACAGTGGGGAGAACAAGTATTTGATACACTGCCGATTTTTCCTACTTACAAAGCATGTAGAGGTCTGTAATTTTTATCCCATTGTATGATTTTTAAGTAATTAATTTGCATTTTATTGCATGACATAAGTATTTGATACATCAGAAAAGCAGAACTTAATATTTGGTACAGAAACCTTTGTTTGCAGTTACAGAGATCATATGTTTCCTGTAGGTCTTGACCAGGTTTGCACACACTGCAGCAGGGATTTTGGCCCACTCCTCCATACAGACCTTCTCCAGAATAGGGAATACGGACTTTCAGCTCCCTCCAAAGATTTTCTATTGGGTTCAGGTTTATTGACTGGCTAGGCCACTCCAGGACCTTGAGATACTTCTTACGGAGCCACTCCTTAGTTGCCCTGGCTGTGCGTTTCGGGTCGTTGTCATGCTGGAAGACCCAGCCACGACCCATCTTCAATGCTCTTACTGAGGGAAGGAGGTTGTTGGCCAAGATCTCGCGATACATGGCCCCATCCATCCTCCCCTCAATACGGTGCAGTCGTCCTGTCCCCTTTGCAGAAAAGCATCCCCAAAGAATGATGTTTCCACCTCCATGCTTCACGGTTGGGATGGTGTTCTTGGGGTTGTACTCATCTTTCTTCTTCCTCCAAACACGGCGAGTGGAGTTTAGACCAAAAAGCTAAATTTTTGTCTCATCAGACCACATGACCTTCTCCCATTCCTCCTCTGGATCATCCAGATGGTCATTGGCAAACTTCAGACGGGCCTGGACATGCGCTGGCTTGAGCAGGGGGACCTTGCGTGCGCTGCAGGAATTTAATCCATGACGGCGTAGTGTGTTACTAATGGTTTTCTTTGAGACTGTGGTCCTATCTCTCTTCAGGTCATTGACCAGGTCCTGCCGTGTAGTTCTGGGCTGATCCCTCACCTTCTTCATGATCATTGATGCCCCACGAGGTGAGATCTTGCATGGAGCCCCAGACCGAGGGTGATTGACCGTCATCTTGAACTTCTTCCATTTTCTAATAATTGCGCCAACAGTTGTTGCCTTCTCACCAAGCTGCTTGCCTATTGTCCTGTAGCCCATCCCAGCCTTGTGCAGGTCTACAATTTTATCCCTGATGTCCTTACACAGCTCTCTGGTCTTGGCCATTGTGGAGAGGTTGGAGTCTGTTTGATTGAGTGTGTGGACAGGTGTCTTTTATACAGGTAACGAGTTCAAACAGGTTCAGTTAATACAGGTAATGAGTGGAGAACAGGAGGGCTTCTTAAAGAAAAACTAACAGATCTGTGAGAGCCGGAATTCTTACTGGTTGGTAGGTGATCAAATACTTATGTCATGCAATAAAATGCAAATGAATTACTTAAAAATCATACAATGTGATTTTCTGGATTTTTGTTTTAGATTCCGTCTCTCACAGTTGAAGTGTGCCTATGATAAAAATTAAAGACCTCTACATGCTTTGTAAGTAGGAAAACCTGCAAAATCTGCAGTGTATCAAATACTTGTTCTCCCCACTGTATATGGCAAATAGAAATCCTATATGGATGGTGTTAAGAGATAGATGGGAGGTATTGAATAGTGCTGAAGGATGGGATTAATAACAAATAACAACAAATAAAAACAAATATAGCTAATAATGTAAGCATACTGTGTCCATAATAAGTATATAGGTTGTATGTTGGGAGCTTTTGGGAAAGAGCACAGTTAGAAAGATATGGCATATAGAAGCAAACCGGATGGACATCATGAAAATGATCGGAGAGGTTGAGAGTAGAAGAAGTTCAGGAGCAAAAAATAATAATAATATATATATAATAGAATTATTGTAAAATTAACTCTGTCCATAAGGTGTCGATAGTATGTATAGACCGGAAGTAGAGGCCTGGGCATTGTTGTTCACTAATTTACTCCAAGTAGGGAAAGGATGGCGGGGTTGAAAAGTAAGAAAGGGGAGTATATATATAAAAAACATGGGGGATTGGAAGTGATGCAGACAATTACATTTATAGAAGATACAATCTATCTGCGATATTAAGCTGATCCAACCCCCCCCCCCCCAAAACAATCAAATCAAATCATACTACACCTTGCTCCGACGTGCGTCGGATGTGGCAGGGCTTGCAAACTATTACAGACTACAAAGGGAAGCACAGCCGCGAGCTGCCCAGTGACACGAGCCTACCAGACGAGCTAAATTACTTCTATGCTCGCTTCGAGGCAAGTAACACTGAAACATGCATGAGAGCATCAGCTGTTCCGGACAACTGAGTGATCACTCTCTCCGTAGCCGATGTGAGTAAGACCTTTAAACAGGTAAACTTTCAACATTTTATCCAAGATGGCGTAGCAGTGCGTTCGTGGTTTTTTTCTGTGTCCTAGTGTAAATAGCCAGTTTCTTGTTTTTTTGTCTATTTTGTATATATTTCTCAATTTTACTTTTCATTCTTTAACTAAATATACTTTCCTGCAACCCGCCTCACCCAACGTGGAAAGGATTCTATTATTTCTTTATAACTTTCATCAAGAACCTTAAGCTGAAACTAGTCTAGCTGCAACTGAATGGCTACTTGCTATTAGCCACCGTTAGCGTCTTCACCATTGTCCGTGGCCTACACTATCCACCAGCCAGCTCTAGCTCTAGCCTGGACAATTCGTCGGCCAGTCTGCACAGCGTGCTATCGACCCAGAGCATATCAGACTTTCTGCCGGAATCACTGGACCCTAGCGCCGGATCATCGCAACCAGCTAGCTGCAACCTGTTGTTGGCTAATTACCATTGCCCCATAGCAAGCACCAGTTAGCCTTGAGCTAGCCTCAGGCCCATCTCCCAGCTATCTACCTCTCTGTCAACCGGACGGGACCTCCTAGTGTTGACACTGAGCCCCGCCGATCCAACACGACTGGTTTGCCGATGAAATCGTCTGATGTGGTTTCAACAGGCTTCCCGTTGCGACGACCACGAAGATCCATCTGCTAGCCCCGGCCCGCTAGCACACGCAAACTACAACTGTGCTTCCTGCTAGCTGTGCTGAAGCACCAATTTGAACTGCTCTCGGACTCACATATTGCTGTTCACTGGACCTTATGATCACTCAGCTGCACAGCTGATGCCTGCTGGACTGTTCCTTTACACGGTACCCTGTCCTGTTTATTCTGTTTAGCCTCAGCCCAAACTTTATCGCTATTACCAGTTGTTGTCTTAGCTCTCTCTAATAACACCTGTGATTGCTTTATGCCTCTCTCCCATGTCAATATGCCTTGCCTATTGCTGTTTGGGTTAGTTCTTATTATACAATTTCACTGTAGAACCCCAAGTCCCTCTCAAACTGCCTCAAATAGTTCCTTTGTTCCAGCCCCATACACGCCGAGACCGGCTCAATCGGTGCCTCCAGTGATGCTATCTCTTTCATTGTTACCCAACGCTTAGGTTTACCTCAACTGTACTCATATCCTTCCATATCCTTTTCTGTACATAATGCCCTGAATCTTTTCTACAACGCCCGGAAATCTGCCCCCTTTATTCTCTGTACCCAACGCACTAGAAGACCAGTTCTTAAAGCCTTTAGTCATATCCTTATTCTACTCCTCCTCTATTCCTCTGGTGGTGTAGAGGCTAACCCAGGCCCTGCAGCCCCCAATATCACTCCTACTCCCCAGGAGCTATCATTTGTTGACTTCTGTAACCGTAAAAGCCTTGGTTTTCTGCACGTAAATATCAGAAGCCTCCTTCCTAAGTTTGAGTTATTCACTGCATTAGCACACTCCGCCAACCCTGATGTTCTAGCAGTGTCTGAATCCTGGCTTAGGAAGGCCACCAAAAATTCTGAAATTTCCATCCCCAACTATAACATTTTCCGTCTAGATAGAACTGCCAAAGGGGGTGGAGTTGCAATCTACTGTAGAGATAGCCTGCAGAGCTCTATCATACTATCCAGGTCTGTGCCCAAACAGTTTGAGCTTCTACTTCTAAAAATCCATCTTTCCAGAAATAAGTCTCTCACTGTTGCCGCTTGCTACAGACCCCCCTCAGCCCCCAGCTGTGCCCTAGACACCATATGTGAATTGATTGCCCCCCATTTATCCTCAGAGTTCGTACTGCTTGGTGACCTAAATTGGGATATGCTTAACACCCCGGCCATCCTACAATCTAAACTAGATGCCCTCAATCTCACACAAATTATCAACGAACCTACCAGGTACAACCCTAAATCCGTAAACATGGGTACCCTCATAGATATCATCCTGACTAACTTACCCTCTAAATACACCTCCGCTGTCTTCAACCAGGATCTCAGCGATCACTGCCTTATTGACTGCGTCCGTAACGGGTCCGCGGTCAAACGACCACCCCTCATCACTGTCAAACGCTCCCTAAAACACTTCAGCGAGCAGGCCTTCCTAATTGACCTGGCCCAGGTATCCTGGATGGATATAGATCTCATTACGTCAGTAGAGGATGCCTGGTTGTTCTTTAAAAGTAATTTCCTCTCAATCTTAAATAAACATGCCCCATTCAAAAAATACAGAACTAAGAACAGATATAGCCCCTGGTTCTCCTCAGACTTGACTGCCCTTGACCAGCGCAAAAACATCCTGTGGCGTACTGCATTAGCATCAAATAGCCCCCGCGATATGCAACTTTTCAGGGAAGTTAGGAACCAATATACACAAGCAGTTAGGAAAGCAAAGGCTAACTTTTTCAAACAGAAATTTGCATCCTGTAGCACTAACTCCAAAAAGTTTTGGGACACTGTAAAGTCCATGGAGAATAAGAGCACTTCCTCCCAGCTGCCCACTGCACTGAGGCTAGGAAACACTATCACCACCGATAAATCTACAATAATCGAGAATTTCAACAAGCATTTTGCTACGGCTGGCCATGCTTTCCACCTGGCTACCACTACCCCGGCCACCAGCTCTGCACCCTCCGCTGCAACTTGCCCATGCCCCCCCGCTTCTCCTTCACACAAAAATAGACAGCTGATGTTCTGAAAGAGCTGCAAAATCTGGACCCCTACAAATCATCTGGGCTAGACAATCCGAACCCTTTCTTTCTAAAACTAGCCGCCAAAATTGTCGCAACCCCTATTACTAGCCTGTTCAACCTCTCTTTCGTAACGTCTGAGATCCCCAGAGATTGGAAAGCTGCCGCGGTCATCCCCCTCTTCAAAGGGGGTGACACTCTAGATCGAAACTGTTACAGACCTATATCCATCCTGCCCTGCCTTTCAAAAGTTTTTGAAAGCCAAGTTAACAAACAGATCACCGACCATTTTGAATCCCACCGTACCTTCTCCGCTATGCAATCCGGTTTCCGAGCTGGTCATGGGTGCACTTCAGCCACGCTCAAGGTCCTAAACGATATTATAACTGCGATCGATAATAGACAGTACTGTGCAGCCGTCTTCATCGACCTGGCCAAGGCTTTCGACTCTGTCAACCACCTCATTCTTATTGGCAGACTAAATAGCCTTGGTTTCTCAAATGACTGCCTCGCCTGGTTCACCAACTACTTCTCAGATAGAGTTCAATGTGTCAAATCGGAGGGCCTGTTGTCTGGACCTATGGCAGTCTCTATGGGGGTGCCACAGGGTTCAATTCTTGGGCCGACTCTTTTCTCCGTGTATATCAATGATGTCGCTCTTGCTGCTGGTGACTCTCAGATCCACCTCTACGCAGACGACACCATTTTGTATACATCTGGCCCTTCATTGGACACTGTGTTAACAAACCTCCAAACGAGCTTCAATGCCATACAACACTCCTTCAGTAGCCTCCAACTGCTCTTAAACACTAGTAAAACTAAATGCATGCTGTTCAATCGAACGCTGCTGGCACCCGCCCACCCGACTAGAATCACTACTCTCGACGGGTCTGATCTAGAGTATGTGGACAACTACAAATACCTAGGTGTCTGGTTAGACTGTAAACTCTCCTTCCAGACTCACATTAAGAATCTCCAATCCAAAGTTAAATCTAGAATCGGTTTCCTATTTCGCAACAAAGCCTCCTTCACTCATGCTGCCAAACATGCCCTCGTAAAACTGACTATCGTACCGATCCTTGACTTCGGCGATGTCATTTACAAAATAGCCTCCAACACTCTACTCAGCAAATTGGATGTAGTCTATCACAGTGCCATCCGTTTTGTCTCCAAAGCCCCATATACTACCCACCACTGTGACCTGTACGCTCTTGTTGGCTGGTCCTCACTACATATTCGTCGCCAAACCCACTGGCTCCAGGCCATCTATAAATCACTTCTAGGCAAATCCCCACCTTATCTTAGCTCATTGGTCACCATAGCAACACCCACCCGTAGTATGCGCTCCAGCAGGTATATCTCACTGGTCATCCCCAAAGCCAACACCTCCTTTGGCCGTCATTCCTTCCAGTTCTCTGCTGCCAATGACTGGAACAAATTGCAAAAATCTCTGAAGCTGGAGACACTTATCTCCCTCACTAACTTTAAGCATCAGTTGTCAGAGCACCTTACCGATCACTGCACCTGTACACAGCCCATCTGAAAATAGCCCGCCCAACTAACTCATCCATATATTTTTATTTATTTTGCTCATTTGCACCCCAGTATCTCTATTTGCACATCATCTCTTGCACATCTATCATTCCAGTGTTAATACTAATTGTAATTATTTTGCACTATAGCCTATTTATTGCCTTACCTCCATAACTTGCTACATTTTCACACACTGTATATATATTTTATGTTGTATTTTTGACTTTATGTTTTGTTTTACCCCATATGTAACTCTGTGTTGTGGTTTTTATCGCACTGCTTTGCTTTATCTTGGCCAGGTCGCAGTTGTAAATGAGAACTTGTTCTCAACTGGCTTACCTGGTTAAATAAAGGTGAAATAAAAAAATAAAAATTCACAAGGCCGCAGGGCCAGACGGATTACTCTGAGCATGCGCTGACCAACTGGCACGTGTCTTCACTGACATTTTCAACCTCTCCCTGTCTGAGTCTGTAATACCAACATGTTTCAAGCAGACCACCATAGTCCCTGTGCCCACTAAGGTAACCTGCCTAAATGACTACCGACCCGTAGCACTCACGTCTGTAGCCATGAAATCATGGCTCACATCAACACCATTATCCCAGAAACCCTACCCCCACTCCAATTTGCATACCGCCCCAACAGATCCACAGATGATGCAATCTCTATTGCGCTCCACACTGCCCTTTCACACCTGGACAAAAGGAACACCTATGTGAGAGTGCTATTCATTGACTACAGCTCAGCGTTCAACACCATAGTGCCCTCAAAGCTCATCACTAAGCTCAATACCCTGGGTCTAAACACCTCCCTCTCTAACTGGATCCTGGACTTCCTGATGGGCCGCCCCCAGGTGGTAAGGGTAGGTAACAACACATCCACCACGCTGATTGTCAACACGGGGGCCCCTCAGGGGAGCATGCTCAGTCCCCTCCTGTACTCCCTGTTCGCTCATGACTGCATGGCCAGGCACGACTCCAACACCATCATTAAGTTTGCAGATGACACAACAGTGGTAGGCCTGATCACCGACAACGACGAGACAGCCTATAGGGAGGAGGTCAGAGACCTGGCCGTGTGGTGCCAGGACAACAACCTCTCCCTTAACGTGATCAAGACAAAGGAGTTGATTGTGGACTACAGGAAAAAGAAGAGGACCGAGCACAGTTTGAGAGCTTCAACTTCCTTGGTGTCCACATCACCAACAAACTAAGCACACCAAGACAGTCGTGAAGAGGGCACGACAAAACCTATTCCCCCTAAGAAGACTGAAAAGATTTGGCATGGGTCCTCAGATCCTCAAAAGGTTCTACAGCTGTGCCATCAAGAGCATCCTGACTGGTTGCATCACTGCCTGGTATGGCAATTGCTCGGCCTCCGACCGCAAGGTACTACAGAGGGTAGTGCGTACGGCCCAGTACATCACTGGGGCCAAGCTTCCTGCCATCCAGGACCTCTATACCGGGTGGTGTCAGAGGAAGGACCTACAAATTGTCAAAGACTCCAGCCACCTTAGTCATAGACTGTTCTCTCTGCTACCGCACGGCAAGCAGTACCGGAGCACCAAGTCTAGGTCCAAGAGGCTCCTAAACAGCTTCTACCCCCAAGCCATAAGGCTCCTGAACATCTAATCGAATGGCTATTCTGACTAATTTCATTGCCCCCCCCCCGCACATTGACTTGGTACCGGTACCCCCTGTATATAGCCTCGCTATTGTTATTTTTACTGCTGCTCTTTAATTATTTGTTACTTTTACTTCGTATTATTTGACATTGTATTTTTTAATGATTTTATTTGGTATTCTTTCTTAAAACTGCATTTTTGGTTAAGGGCTTGTAAGTAAGCATTTCACTGTAAGGTCTACACCTGTTGTATTCGGTGCATGTGACAAATACAATTTCATTGATTTGATTTGATTTGAATGCCAAGTGTCACGTCTGGAGGAAACCTGGCACCATCCCTACGGTGAAGCATGGTGGTGGCAGCATCATGCTATGGGGATGTTTTTCAGCGGCAGGGACTGGGAGACTATTCTTGATCGAGGGAAAGATGAACGGAGTAAAGTACAGAGAGATCCTTTGATGAAGGATGATCTAGAGCGCTCAGGACCTCAGACTGGGGCGAAGGTTCACCCTCCAACAGGACAACGCCGCTAAGCACACAGCCAAGACCGCAGGAGTGGCTTTGGGACAATTTTCTGAATGTCCTTGAGTGGCCCAGCCGGAGCCCGGACTTGAACCCGATCGAACATCTCTGGAGAGACCTGAAAGTAGCTGTGCAGCGACGCTCCCCATCCAACCTGACAGAGCTTGAGAGGATCTGCAGAGAAGAATGACAAAACAATCCCCAAATACAGGTGTGCCAAGCTTGTAGCGTCATACCCAAGAAGACTCAAGGGTGTAATCGCTGCCAAAGGTGCTTCAACAAAGTACTGAGTAAAGGGTCTGAATACTTATGCACATTTTTTTACAATTTGCAAAAATGTCTAAAAACCTGTTTTTGCTTTGTCATTATGGGGTATGGTGTGAGGATTGATGAGGGGAAAAAATGATTTAATCCATTTTAGAATAAGGCTGTAACGTAACAAAATGTGGAAAAAGTCAAGGGGTCTGAACACATTCCGTATGCTCTGTAGCTATTGACTCTTCTGTCAGAAAGTCATTTCAAACCATCTGTGAAAATCTTTTCAATTTCAGTGTCTTAGAAGATGTGGAAGATGGTGTGATAATAGCATACTGTGGAGTTTGCAGTATACAGTGTGCAGGTGCAACCCCCCGGAAGAAAGTAAAAATGCCAACCCCAGTAGGGCCAAGATTTCAAAATTACAGCTTAATCAAGCACCGAAGCTGGCTTTGGCATTAGAATGTTCTGTCTATGACAATTCTCACTTTTGCAGAACAAATCAAAGCCGATTCAGGCAATATCTACCCCCCATCTGTTGTTTAGGTAGCACCCAGTAGCCAATTCATATTCATAACTGTTTGTTTTGTCCATGATATGCCTAATTCGTTTTCCCCTATTCTCTCAGTAGCCTAGACTCACAGTACACTAGAGTAGTTTGAATTCATAATAATACGTATTAATTATCAATTATTACCTTATGTTAATTAGATGTGATAATTAGAATAAGAAATCTCCCCTTTTGATTAAACACAACTAGTTCCTTCTTGGTTTGCTGAGGTCCTGGTAGATTAGCTATGTCAACACTCCAAGTGTGCTGAGTATGAAGGCAAGTTCTTCTAATTAACCATAATTGTAAAAAATGACTAATTTATACTTTTAATTACCCTGCCGTTTTCCCTCTCTCTCTCTGTTGGCATATGCCCCCACATCACATATGGACTGTAGGTTTGTATTAAATACAGTGGAATCCAAGGATTCTGGGATTATACGCTAATTACTGAGTGCCATGGGATTAATTAATTCAAACATTTGCAAATGTGCTATACATAATGGTGGTGGATTCTTCTGTCCTGTGAGAAAGGCCTGCTAGGATAAAGGGTTTTTACTGATTCAGTAATGATGTTCTACTGTATATCTGATATGTAATGTATAGACACATGCATCTGAGAGATTATTATTTCCTAGCCTAATTAAAAATACAATTTGAGATTCCAAATAGACTGCAAGGGGAGCTTTGCCTTGTATCCATGGGATCCAGCAGATATTTTTGACCCCAGTGGGCCACTGCTAAAGTTTAATGTGTTTTTATGTTCTCTCATCACTCCTATATCTCATGTGCCCAAGGCCTGATCTCTTTTGTCGCTCTAGAGAATGATCAGTCAAGGTCAAGAGAGTATAGATTACCCTATGGTATCCATATTATGACAGCCTGTTAAGGCTGAGGACACCATACACCCCATATACACTCCCCTACGTATTTATTTGGACAGTGAAGCTAAAACTTTAAATGTGGCTCTAGACTACTTTAAAACCCTGTAAGTGAATTTGTCAAAATACTAATGACACCTTCAAATGGGGGGACTAGATACATAAAGTGCTTTCATTTCTAAACAGTAAAACAGATACTGTATGTATGAAAATTCCCTCAAACAAAAGACGACATTCTGAGCTGTCGCCTCATATAAAACATTTGATCACAAATCCAAAATGGTGGAGTATAGAGTCAAGCGCCAAATTCAACATTTTCAATTTCAAAATAAATAGGTTTCCTTTAGATGCTCTCTATTCCTGGTAAAATTCCATAGAAATGTTGGCAGAAGAAAATGATTTAATTTACACAAAAAAGATTGGCCATCATACACAAACTTGTGTAAAAAATCTAAAGCAAATATAGTAGATATTTTCCTTAGAGTCTCCAACATCCTGAGAGCTCACAAACTTAGAAGACAGTAGGCATCTCAGTTCACAAAAACTGCTCTCAAACTGAGGCCAAGGAAAGCACATTTATTCCTATTGTCATTTGACATTCAAATCAAATAACATTTTATTTGTCATATGGCCCGAATACAACAACTGTAGACCTTACAGTGAAATGCTTACTTACAAGCCTTTAACCAACAATGCAGTTTTAACAAAAATAAGTGTTAAGTATAAAATAGATAAGTAAAAAATATTGAGGTAATATGTACTTGTAGGTAGAGTTAAAGTGACTATGCATAGATAATAATCAGAGAGTAGCAGCAGCGTAAAAGAGGGGGTGGGAGGCAATGCAAATAGTCAGAGTAGCCATTTGATTAGCTGTTCAGGAGTCTTATGGCTTGGGGGTAGAAGCTGTTAAGAAGCCTTTTGGATCTAGACTTGGTGCTCCGGTACCGCTTTCTGTGCGGTAGCAGAGAGAACAGTCTATGACTAGGGTGGCTGGAGTCTTTGACAATTTTTAGGGCTTTCCTCTGACACCGCCCGGTATAGAGGTCCTGGATGGCAGGAAGCTTGGCCCCAGTGATGTACTGGGCCGTACGCACTACCCTCTGTAGTGCCTTGCGGTCGGAAGCCGAGCAGTTGCAATACCAGGCAGTGATGCAACCAGTCAGGATGCTCTCGATGGTGCAGCCGTATAACTTTTTGAGGATCTAGGACCAATGCCAAATCTTTTCAATCTCCTTAGGGGGAATAGGCTTTGTCGTGCCCTCTTCACGACTGTCTTGGTGTGTTTGGACCATGATAGTTTGTTGGTGATGTGGACACCAAGGAAATTGATGCTCTCAACCTGCTCCACTACAGCCCCGTCGATGACAATTGGTGGCGTGCTCGGTCCTCTTTTTCCTGTAGTCCACAATCATCTCCTTTATCTTGATCACGTTGAGGGAGAGGTTGTTATCCTGGCACCACACGGCCAGGTCTCTGACCTCCACCCTATAGGCTGTTTCATCAATGTCAGTGATCAGGCCTACCACTGTTGTGTCGTCGGCCTGGCCATGGAGTCGTGCCTGGCCATGCAGTCATAGGTGAACTGGGAGTACAGGAGGGGACTGAGCACGCACCCCTGAGGGGCCCCTGTGTTGAGGATCAGCGTGGCAGATGTGTTGTTACCTACCCTGAATCTTCGGCTGCTGTGCCAAGCTCACAATGGTTCAATACCATACATGGGGGCCCCTCAGGGGTGCGTGCTCAGTCCCCTCCATCTTCTGGACTTTTGTATTAGTCTCAGTGTTGTGATATTAAATCATATTTTCCATGGTGAATGAGTGTACTATATTTGTGGTAAACAGTTGAATGAAAACACAAGATTAAGGGAATTAATTCAAATCTTTAACAAATAATTCAGTTAACCTCTCTGTGATATCTATATTTACATTTACATTTACATCATTTAGCAGACGCTCTTATCCAGAGCGACTTACAAATTGGTGCATTCAACTTATGATAGCCAGTGGGACAACCACTTTTATTTTATATTTTTATTGAATGGGGGGTGGGGGGGGGGGGGGGGGGGTGGTAGAAGGATTACTTTATACTTTTCCAGGTATTCCTTAATGAGGTAGGGTTTCAAGTGTCTCCGGAAGGTGGTCAGTGACTCTGCTGTCCTGGCGTTGTGAGCTTGTTCCACCATTGGGGTGCCAGAGCAGCAAATAGCTTTGACTGGGCTGAGCGGGAACTGTGCTTCCGTAGAGGTAGGGGAGCTAGCAGGCCAGAGGTGGATGAACGCAGTGCCCTCATTTGGGTGTAGGGTCTGATCAGAGCCTGAAGGTACGGAGGTGCCGTTCCCCTCACAGCTCCGTAGGCCAGCACCATGGTCTTGTAGTAGATGTGAGCCTCAACTGGATGCCAGTGGAGTGTGCGGAGGAGCGGGGTGACATGAGAGAACTTGGGAAGGTCGAACACCAGACGGGCTGCAGCGTTCTGGTAAGTTGTAGGGGTTTAATGGCACAGGCAGGGAGCCCAGCCAAAAGCGAGTTGCAGTAATCCAGACGGGAGATGACAAGTGCCTGGATTAGGACCTGTGCCGCTTTCTGTGTAAGGTAGGGTCGTACTCTGCGAATGTTGTAGAGCATGAACCTGCAGGATCGGGTCACCGCTTTGATGTTAACGGAGAACGACAGGGTTTTGTCCAGGGTCACACCAAGGTTCTTTGCACTCTGGGAGGAGGACACAATGGAGTTGTCAACCGTGATGGTGAGATCATGGAGGGGGCAGTCCTTACCCGGGAGGAAGAGCAGCTCCGTCTTGCCGAGGTTCAGCTTGAGGTGGTGATCCGACATCTACACTGATATGTCTGCCAGACATGCAGAGATGCGATTTGCCACCTATAGACTTCTAAAGACACAAAAAAGTTTGTCTGATTTCCTAGAAATCAAAACCACTTTAGTTTGAGGTGGTGAGAACATCTTACTCGGGTTGGGGTGTAGGAGGAAAATACATATTTGTTGCAATGAGAAACAGGCCTTTATAGATATGAAAACACTCTTAAAACTACCCACATCTTTTGTTGGGGGCGAGGCCTAGTTCTTGGAACATGCCCCAATTAACCTTTCATGTTTTAGTCAAGGTTGAAGGCAATTCATTAAAATGTTAAAAATGAAGCCGTGTCAATCAGACAAGATAATTTAGCCGTACCCTCAAGAGTACGAGTACAGGAGTGGAAGGACAACTTGACATTAGACATTTTTCTTCCAAATCTATTTTCTCTGTATAATTATTTTTTATTATTTTAATTGAGAATGCAAATTCACATATCTGGCTTTGTTTCTCTCAGGCTAAAGTCTTGGGAGAATAAAAACAATTACAAGTCCTTTGTCGGTAAAAAGCCTTTGTTTCTTCTTTCAATTGGAACATATTCCCCAGTGTTTCCCATCAGCTGGGATTTGGCCATGCCAGTGTGGTAACTAGACAGATGAGAGAACAGCCGAGTGCTTGAGGCGCACACTTCCAACAAGATTTAGAGCCCACCCATTTAGGACGCGCTATCTCCCAGCAATAAAATACTTCATTTCAACTGACATTTATAAATTGGCCAAGCACTGTGGTTGTTTTACAATAAAGTTGTTGGTGAAATGATTTTAGAATCTTCTCGAGGTGAAACGTGAATCGCACATTTTATATAAAGTGAATGTCAAATCAATAAAAAAATAAGAGCCGGAAGTAGATACGTAAAGGACCATAAAGCTGTCTTGGCTGTGTGCACACACTTGCAATATCATTGTACATATGTTACTAATGATGTGACAACATTGACACCAATCTTAACATCTGATCAAACAAATAAGTGTTATCTCTCTACCTGGATTTATAGACTAGTATAACATTATTGTGTTGAAAATAATCAACTGAAATATTGTGATCTTCATTTATTTCAATACTCTGCTCTGTCTGACAACAGAGGCAGAAAGCTCATTGTACATGTATTTATTCAGAGCACATTCAGCATAGGGTCATATTCACACAAATAACCTCAACGTTTTACATAATATTACAATTAAAGTATCTATTTTTAAGTATCAAAGACAAAAGACACAACGAGCAAGGGGATTTCATTTACGTTCATCTCATTGACCCAAGTAGTAGAAAACATATCAAACATACATTAAATGGAGATTAATTGCTACAGGAGTCACCTGTCTTGCTTCCATTTATTTCCATCTTTCATTTATGTAAATGTGCACAGAAAAAGCTTACATGTTCTCTCTCTATTTCCCTGGGCTTCTGAAGATGCATTGGTTTGATCAGACTTGTCTTTGGGGACATAAACAATGTACTGGAACAGTTAAGCGTGATTGGTTAATGCTTTGACTACGTCCATCCCTTCCTAATCATAACGCAGAAGGGAGAATGCATAGAATGACATAGAACAGGGGTGTTGAACTCTTACCATATGAGGTCCGGAGCCTGCTGCTTTTCTGTTCTAATTGACAATTAATTGCACCCACCTGACGTCCCAGGTCTAAATCAGTGCCTGATTAGAGGGGAACAATGAAAAAAGGTCCAGAGTTGAGTTTGAAGGAGATAGAGGATCTCTATGGAAGAGTGGAACAACTGAATGCTCAGCATTGTAATGAGTTCACTACTCCCCCTTCTGGAAAAGCGGACTTCGACTTCACCCTTTATTTTCCAGCTGAACAATGTCATGGAGATGCTGCTCTCTGCTGGTGAGGACTATGAGGTGCATAAAAAATGTATGATCCTCAGGCTGTAGCCTTATGCATCAGACAGTGCTCCTACCACAGTCTGAAACAAAGCAATACAAGTGTTTGGAAAGTTTCCTCTCATGACCCCTGAAAGCCTAAAATCCAGAACCGTGTTTGCTAACATTCCACTTCATGCACCAGGGTTGGGGTCGATTCCAATTTAATTTGAAATTCCAATAAAATTCTTGAATTCACTCATGAAGTGGAGAATTTCTGTTGATTTCAATTTGAATTTCAACAATCTCCAATGTATGGAATTGGAATTTAAATTAGACAGTTTAGACTGTTTGAATTGCAATTACAGTACATATATATATATATATATATATACAGTGGGGAAAAAAAGTATTTAGTCAGCCACCAATTGTGCAAGTTCTCCCACTTAAAAAGATGAGAGAGGCCTGTAATTTTCATCATAGGTACACGTCAACTATGACAGACAAATTGAGAAAAAAAACCCCAGAAAATCACATTGTAGGATTTTTTATGAATTTATTTGCAAATTATGGTGGAAAATAAGTATTTGGTCACCTACAAACAAGCAATATTTCTGGCTCTCACAGACCTGTAACTTCTTCTTTAAGAGGCTCCTCTGTCCTCCACTCGTTACCTATATTAATGGCACCTGTTTGAACTTGTTATCAGTATAAAAGACACCTGTCCACAACCTCAAACAGTCACACTCCAAACTCCACTATGGCCAAGACCAAAGAGCTGTCAAAGGACACCAGAAACACAATTGTAGACCTGCACCAGGCTGGGAAGACTGAATCTGCAATAGGTAAGCAGCTTGGTTTGAAGAAATCAACTGTGGGAGCAATTATTAGGAAATGGAAGACATACAAGACCACTGATAATCTCCCTCGATCTGGGGCTCCACGCAAGATCTCACCCCGTGGAGTCAAAATGATCACAAGAACGGTGAGCAAAAATCCCAGAACCACACGGGGGACCTAATGAATGACCTGCAGAGAGCTGGGACCAAAGTAACAAAGCCTACCATCAGTAACACACTACGCCGCCAGGGACTCAAATCCTGCAGTGCAACACGTGTCCCCCTGCTTAAGCCAGTACATGTCCAGGCCCGTCTGAAGTTTGCTAGAGTGCATTTGGATGATCCAGAAGAGGATTGGGAGAATGTCATATGGTCAGATGAAACCAAAATAGAACTTTTTGGTAAAAACTCAACTCGTCGTGTTTGGAGGACAAAGAATGCTGAGTTGCATCCAAAGAACACCATACCTACTGTGAAGCATGGGGGTGGAAACATCATGCTTTGGGGCTGTTTTTCTGCAAAGGGTCCAGGACGACTGATCTGTGTAAAGGAAAGAATGAATGGGGCCATGTATCGTGAGATTTTGAGTGAAAACCTCCTTCCATCAGCAAGGGCATTGAAGATTAAACGTGGCTGGGTCTTTCAGCATGACAATGATCCCAAACACACCACCTGGGCAACGAAGGAGTGGCTTCGTAAGAAGCATTTCAAGGTCCTGGAGTGGCCTAGCCAGTCTCCAGATCTCAACCCCATAGAAAATCTTTGGAGAGAGTTGAAAGTCCGTGTTGCCCAGCGACAGCCCCAAAACATCACTGCTCTAGAGGAGATCTGCATGGAGGAATGGGCCAAAATACCAGCAACAGTGTGTGAAAACCTTGTGAAGACTTACAGAAAACGTTTGACCTGTGTCATTGCCAACAAAGGGTATATAACAAAGTATTGAGAAACTTTTGTTATTGACCAAATACATATTTTCCACCATAATTTGCAAATAATTCATAAAAAATCCTACAATGTGATTTTCTGGATTTTTTTTCCTCTTTTTATCTGTCATAGTTGACGTGTACCTATGATGAAAATTACAGGCCTCTCTCATCTTTTTAAGTGGGAGAACTTGCACAATTGGTGGCTGACTAAATACTTTTTTTCCCCACTGTATATATATACAGTACCAGTCAAAAGTTTGGACACACCAACTCATTCAAGTTTTTTAAATATGTTTTATTATTTTCTACATTGTAGAATAATAGTGAAGACATCAAAACTATGAAATAACACATATGGAATCAAGTAGTAACCAAGTGTTAAAGTAGCCACCCTTTGGCTTGATGACAGCTTTGCACACTTGTGGCATTCTCTCAATCAGCTTCACCTGCTTTTCCTTCACTCTGCGGTCCAACTCATCCCAAGCCATCTCAATTGGGTTGAGGTCGGGTGATTGTGGAGGCCAGGTTATCTGATGCAGCACTCCATCACTCTCCTTCTTGGTAAAATAGCCCTTACACAGCCTGGTGGTGTGTTGGGTCATTGTCCTGTTGAAAAACAAATGATAGTCCCACTAAGCACAAACCAGATGGGATGGCATATCGCTGCAGAATGCTGTGGTAGCCATGCTGGTTAAGTGTGCCTTGAATTCTAAATAAATCACGGACAGTGTCACAAGCAAAGCACCCCCACACCATCACACCTCCTCCTCCATGCTTCATGGTGGGAACCACACATGCAGAGATCATCCGTTCACCTACTCTGCATCACACAAAGAAACAGCGTTTGGATCCAAAAATCTCAAATTTGGACTCATCAGACCAAAGGATAGATTTCCACCGGTCTAATGTCCATTGCTCGTGTTTCTTGGCCCAAGCAAGTCTCTTCTTCTTATTGGTGTCATTTAGTAGTAGTTTCTTTGCAGCAATTCGACCATGAAGGCCTGATTCACACAGTCTCCTCTGAACAGTTGATGTTGAGATGTGTCTGTTACTTGAACTCTGTGAAGCATTAATTTGAGCTGCAATTTCTGAGGCTGGTAACTCTAATGAACGTATCTTCTGTAGCAGAGTTAACTCTGGGTCTTCCTTTCCTGTGCCGGTCCTCATGAGAGCCAGTTTCATCATAGTGCTTGATGGTTTTTGCGACTGCACTTGAAGAAACATTCAAAGTTCTTGAAATGTTCTGTATTGACTGATCTGCATATCTGAATGTAATGATGGACTGTAATTTTTCTTTGCTTATTTGAGCTGTTCTTGCCATAATATGGACTTGGTCTTTTACCAAATAGGGCTATCTTCTGTATACCACCCCTACCTTGTCATAACACAACTGATTGGCTCAAACGCATTAAGAAGGAACATAATTCCACACCTGTTAATTGAAATGCATTCCAGCTGACTACCTCATGAAGCTGGTTGAGAGAATGCCAAGAGTTGCAAAGCTGTCATCAAGGCAAAGGGTGGCACTATGAAGAATCTCAAATTGGTTACTTCATGATTCCATATGTGTTATTTCATAGTTTTGATGTCTTCACTATTATTCTACAATGTAGAAAATACTAAAAATAAAGAAAAACCCTTGAATGAGTAGTTGTGTCCAAACTTTTGACCTGTACTGTATATATATATATTTTTTCAATATTTGTACATTTCCCAGTTAATAGAATTAATGCAAAAAATTCACTGCAGGATTTTTTCAAAAGAATTTAAACTTGTATTTCTATATTTCCAGTATAGCTAGGCTGTCTGACTTTCTCCTAGCTATCTCTCCGATTTGGTCCTGCCGTACATACCTACACGTACGCTACGGTCACAATACGCAGGCCTCCTTATTGTCCCTAGAATTTCTATGCAAACAGCTGTAGGCAGGGCTTTCTCCTATAGAGCTCCATTTTTATGGAATGGTCTGCCTATCCATGTGAGAGATGCAGACTCGGTCTCGACCTTTAAGTCTTTACTGAAGACTCATCTCTTCAGTAGGTCCTATGATTGCGTGTAGTCTGGCCCAGGGGTGCGAAGGTGAACAGCAAGACACTGGAGTGACAAACCGCCCTTGCTGTCTCTGCCTGGCCGGCTCCTCTCTCTCCACTGGAGATTCTCTGCCTCCGACCCTATTATGGGGGCTGAGTCACTGGCTTACTAGTGCTCTTCCATGCCGTCCCTAGGAGGGGTGCATCACTTGAGTGGGTTTTGTCACTGATGTGATCTTCCTGTCCGGTTTTGCGCCCAGGCTCGTGCGGTGGAGATCTTTGTGGGCTATACTCAGCCTTGTCTCAGGGTAGTAAGTTGGTGGTCTGTTGATATCCCCCAAGTGGTGTGGGGGCTGTGCTTTGGCAAAGTGGGTGGGGTTATATCCTGCCTGGTTGGCCCTGTCGGGGGTATCGTCAGACGGGGCCACAGTGTCTCCCGACCCCCCCTGTCTCAGCCTCCAGTATCTATGCTGCAATAGTCTATGTGCCGGGGGGCTAGGGTCAGTCGGTTATATCTGGTGTAATTTTCCTGTCTTATCTGGTGTCCTGTGGGAATTGAACTATGCTCCCTCTGGACTGGCCACCCCTCAGAGCCGGGTTCCTCTCTAGGTTTCTTCCTAGGTTCCTGCCTTTCTAGGGAGTTTTTCCTAGCCACCGTGCTTCTACGTTTGCATTGCTTGCTGTTTGAGGTTTTAGGCTGGGTTTCTGTATAAGCACTTTGTGACATCTACTGATGTAAAAAGGGCTTTATAAATACATTTGATTTGATTTGATTTGATGATCAGCCTGAAAACCTGAAGGAATTGAATTTGAATTTGTGGAATTGTTGCTATATTGATTGGAAATTGATTTCTTAGAATTTACCTAACATTGGAATTGAGAGGAATTGAAAGACTGACCTGGAATTTGAATTGGATTTAATGGAATTTACAGGGAGATGGAATTGAATTAGGCTTGAATTTGTGGAATTAACCCCAACCCTGCCATGTACTCTGTGTCATGCTAAATTACATTGCATGACAATTCCTTAAGGAGTTGGCAAGAGAGCAGAAACAGACTGGCACCCAGGCTAAATCTGGTGCATCTTTGGCATAAACATTTGTGTAGGCCTTCTGCTGCAAAATAAAACTTTATCCAACGGTTTTTAGACGACAGGCAGGTTTTCCTATAACTTTTAGAGGAAGCTTCAGTGAATACATAACCCTGAGATATAGTATTATTTTTGGAACAATTACACAAATGTTAATCCAAAGACACACGAGAATGGATTTCCAAGAAGTGTTGAGTGTTCCTGAATGGTCAAGTCTCAGTCCATAATGAATCATGGCGCCGGAGAAGATGGCTGCCGTTTTACAGCCCTCTAACCAATTGTACTATTATGTTTGTTTTTCGTGTTATTTGTAATTTATTCTGTACATAATGTTTCTGCCACCGTCTCTTATAACCAAAAATAGCTTCTGGATATCAGGACAGCGATTACTCACCTCGTACTGGACGAAGATTTTTTCTTCAACGAGTCGGACGCGAAGGATATCCTACAGACACCCAACAAGGCCCAAATCCCTGTCATTCGCATGAGAAAGAGACTGAGATATCGTGGACGTAGGTCGGGGTGCCTTGTAAGGATCCGACGGCGAGTGAGTAAACTGCCTCTTCCATCAATCCTATTAGCCAATGTTCAATCATTTGAAAATAAATTAGATGACCTAAGATTACGGTTATCCTACCAAAGGGACATTAAAAACTGTAATATCTTATGTTTCACAGAATTGTGGCTGAACAACGACATGGACAACATACAGCTGACGGGATATACGCTACATCGGCAGGATAGAATGGGTGACTCCGGTAAGACAAGGGGTGGCGGTCTGTGTATATTTGTAAACAACAGCTGGTGCACAACATCAAATACTAAGGAAGTCTCGAGGTTTTGCTCGCCTGAGGTAGAGTATCTCATGATAAGCTGTAGACCACACTATTTACCAAGAGAGTCTCCATCTCTATTTTTCATAGCTGTCTATTTACTACCACAAACAAAGCTGGCATTAAGATTGCACTCCATGAGCTGTATAAGGCCAGAAGTAAACAGGAAAACGCTCATCCAGAGCTCCTAGTGGCCGGGGACTTTAATGCAGGGAAACTTAAATCCGTTCTACCTAATTTCTACCAGCATGTTAAATGTGCAACCAGAGGAAAAAACACCTTTACTCCACACACAGAGATGCATACAAAGCTCTCCCTCACCCTCCATTTGGCAAATCTGACCATAACTCTATCCTCCTGATTCCTGCTTATGAGCAAAATCTAAAGCAGAAAGCACCAGTGACTCGGTTAATAAAAAAGTGGTCAGATGACGAAAATGCTAAGCTACAGCACTGTTTTGCTAACACAGACTGGAACATGTTCGGGGATTCTTCAGATAGCATTGAGGAGTATATCACATCAGTCACTGGCTTCATCAATAAGTGCATCGATGACGTCGTCCCCACAGTGACCGTACATACATACCCCAACCAGAAGCCATGGATTACAGGCAACATCCGCACTGAGCTAAAGGGGAGAGCTGCCGCTTTCAAGGAGCGGGACTCCAACCCAGACGCTTATAAGAAATCCCGCTATGCCCTCCGACGAACCATCAAACAGGCAAAGAGTCAATACAGGACTAAGATTGAATCGTACTACACCAGCCCTGACGCTCGTCGGATGTGGCAGGGCTTGAAAACTATTACAGACTACAAAGGGAAGCACAGCCGCGAGCTGCCCAGTGACACAAGCCTACCAGACGAGCTAAACCACTTCTATGCTCGCTTCGAAGCAAGCAACACTGAAGCATGCATGAGAGCACCAGCTGTTCTGGATGACTATGTGATCACGATCTCTGTAGCCGATGAGAGTAAGACTTTTAAGCAGGTCAACATTCACAAGGCCGCAGGGCCAGACGGATTACCAGGACGTGTGCTCCGAGCATGTGCTGACCAACTGGCAAGTGTCTTCACTGACATTTTCAATGTGTCCCTGACTGAGTCTGTAATACCAACATGTTTCAAGCAGACCACCATAGTCCCCGTGCCCAAGGACACTAATATAACCTGCCTAAATGACTACCAAACCGTAGCACTGACGTCTGTAGCCATGACGTGCTTTGAAAGGCTGGTCATGGCTCACATCAACACCATTATCCCAGAAACCCTAGACCCACTCCAATTTGCATGCTGCCCCAACAGATCCACAGATGATGCAATCTCTATTGCACTCCACACTGCCCTATCCCACCTGGACAAGAGGAACACCTACGTGAGAATGCTATTCATTGACTACAGCTCAGTGTTCAACACCATAGTGCCCTCAAAGCTCATCACTAAGCTAAGGATCCTGGGACTAAACACCTCCCTCTGAAACTGGATCCTGGACTTCCTGACGGGCCGCCCCCAAATGGTAAGGGTAGGTAACAACACATCTGCCACGCTGATCCTCAACACGGGTGCCCCTCAGGGGTGCGTGCTCAGTCCCCTCCTGTACTCCCTGTTCACCCATGACTGCATGGCCAGGCATGACTCCAACACCATCATTAAGTTTGCCGACGACACAACAGTGGTAGGCCTGATCACCGACAACGATGAGACAGCCTATAGGGAGGAGGTCAGAGACCTGGCCATGTGGTGCCAGGATAACAACCTCTCCCTCAACGTGACCAAGACAAAGGAGATGATTGTGGACTACAGGAAAAAAAAGAGGACTGAGCAAGCCCCCATTATCATCGACGGGGCTGTAGTGGAGCAGGTTGAGAGCTTCAAGTTCCTTGGTGTCCACATCACCAATGAACTATCATGGTCCAAACACACCAAGACAGTCGTGAAGAGGGAACGACAAAGTCTATTCCCCCTCAGGAGACTGAAAAGATTTGGCATGGGTCCTCAGATCCTCAAAAAATGTATACAGCTGCACCATCGAGAACATCCTGACTGGTTGCATCACTGCCTGGTGTGGCAACTGCTCGGCCTCCGACCGCAAGGCACTACAGAGGGTAGTGCGTACGGCCCAGTACATCACTGGGGCCAAGCTTCCTGCCATCCAGGACCTCTATACCAGGTGGTGTCAGAGGAAGGCCCTCAAAATTGTCAAAGACTCCAGCCACCCTAGTCATAGACTGTTCTCTCTGCTACCGCACGGCAAGCGGTACCGGAGCGCCAAGTCTAGGTCCAAAAGGCTTCTCAACAGCTTCTACCCCCAAGCCATAAGACTCCTGAACAACTAATCATGGCTACCCGGACTATTTTCACTGCCCCCCCCCCCCCCCCCCCCCACCCCCACCCCAACTTTTTACACTGCTCCTACTCTGTTAATTATTTATGCATAGTCACTTTACCTCTACCCACATGTACATATTACCTCAACTACCTCAACTAGCCGGTGCCCCCGCACATTGACTCTGCACCGGTACCCCCCTGTATATAGCCTCCCTACTGTTATTTTATTGTACTTCTGCTCTTTCTTTCTCAACACTTTTTTGTTGTTGTTGTTTTCTTGTACCTTTTTATAAAAAAAATTAATGAATTGTTGGTTAATGGCTGTAAGTAAGCATTTCACGGTAATGTCTACACCTGTTGTATTCGGCGCATGTGGCAAATAAAATTTGATTGGATTTAAATCTGCTTGAAAATCTAAAGACAAGGTTAGAATATTGCTGTCCATCAATGATTCCCAACAAAATGTTATAGGGGATGCACAATTTCTGTCAATTTTGTTGCTGACTAACCGTCCCACAATAACCGTCTACCAAACAATTAAATTAGTTCCAAACAGTAAAATGACATGACCAACAGAAAATACTATGCATGCGTAGCCCTACCAGGAAGGGAGCTTAAAAAAACATGATAATTATTGAAGCAGCCAATGTCAAACATCATTTTCAAACATTTGCCAAAATGCAATTTGCGAGAAAACACTGTTCTAAAAGGCACACCTGATTTGAGAGGTTTCATGTGACAAAGATGTGACATCTCCTTTCGAAACGTAGAAAGAGTGATATCATAATATGGAACAAATAGGATGGCTATTGTGCCTTTGGCTTCTGGACAACGAAAAAAAGTTGATATGAAAACCAATAGAACATGAGAGAAATGCTGGCCTCATAAAATATCAGTTTCTATCTGATTTTGGCTAGGCTACTTTGAAGCAAGGTAACATTTTTATTTTTTTGTCATTTAGCAGACGCTCTTATACAAAGCAACTTACAGGAGCAATTAGGGTTAAGTGCTTTGCTCAAGGGTACATTGACAGATTTTTCACCTAGTCGCCTCAGGCTAAGCTACCTGCCTCATAATATTAAGTAAAACGTCCAGGTTTCAAACAATTAAGTATATGTTTTCAACATGCCGACCGCCTCCAGCTTTTTCCCTCTACTGAATGGTTTGCAGTTGCATTGTGTGCACATCTACTTTTGAAAGGAGGGGTTTCTTCTTCGTCTGAAAGCAATGGCTAGCTAGTATGCTAACTATTCTAGCTAACTAACTGGCTGAATAAGTTGACGACGGACTCGCTCAAGCTGTCGGGACTAACCCACAACGTTAGACACGGACACGAATGATCTGCTTGGCGTGTTGACACACTGGTGGTTTGTTGTGGCCAAGTATTGGTGCTAAACCGTGTTGTTGGAGTCCGGCATGCTAGCTGGCTATGGCGTCTAATGACTAGGCGCCCTGGACGATTTTCACGGAAGAATACTGTACCAAGTTAGCTAGCTGAATAAACTAAGTTAGTCTATTCCTAGAAAACATTGAACCGCTGTAGTTTACAACAATTATAGTTTCTGAGGTGGAAGTTGGGAGAGTTATATTTGGGTGTTGTGGTGAGGGAGGCCCTGCTCTCTCCTTTCCCAGATGTTTAGTTAATTTCATTCCGATCTCCTTTGCATTATTGTAGCCATTTTCTGTAGCCTGTCAACTATGCCTCTGTCTATCCCTGTTCTCTCCTCTCCGCACAGGCCGTACAAACGCCTCACACCGCGTGGCTGCTGCCTCTCTAACCTGGTGGTCCCTGCACGCACCACCCACGTGGAGTTTCAGGTCTCCGGCAGCCTCTGGAACTGCCGTTCTGCTGCCAACAAGGCAGAGTTCATCTCAGCCTATGCTACCCTCCAGTCCCTCGACTTATTGGCGCTGACGGAAACATGGATTACCACTGAAAACACTGCTACTCCTACTGCTCTCTCCTCGTCTGACCATGTGTTCTCGCATACCCCGAGAGCATCTGGTCAGTGGGGCGGTGGCACAGGAATCCTCATCTCTCCCAAGTGGACATTCTCTATTTTTCCCCTGACCCATCTGTCAATCTCCTCATTTGAATTCCATGCTGTCACAGTCACTATCCCATTTAAGCTTAACATCCTTGTCATTTATCGCCCTCCAGGTTCCCTTGGAGAGTTCATCAATGAGCTTGACGCCTTGGTAAGTTCCTTTCCTGAGGATGGCTCACCCCTCACAGTTCTGGGGGACTTCAACCTCCCTACGTCTACCTTTGACTCATTTCTCTCTGCCTCCTTCTTTCCACTCCTCTCCTCTTTTGACCTCACCCTCTCACCGTCCCCCCCTACTCACAAGGCAGGCAATACGCTTGACCTCATCTTTACTAGATGCTGTTCTTCTACTAATCTCACTGCAACTCCCCTCCATGTCTCCGACCACTACTTTGTATCCTTTTCTCTCTCGCTCTCCTCCAACACTACTCACTCTGCCCCTACTCAGATGGTAATGCGCCGTCGCAACCTTCGCTCTCTCTCTCCCGCTACTCTCTCCTCTTCCATCCTATCATCTCTTCCCTCTGCTCAAACCTTCTCCCTCCAATCTCCTGATTCTGCCTCCTCAACCCTCCTCTCCTCCCTTTCTGCATCCTTTGACTCTCTATGTCCCCTATCCTCCCGGCCGGCTCGGTCCTCCCCTCCAGCTCCGTGGCTTGATGACTCATCCGGAGCTCACAGAACAGGGCTCCAGGCAGCCGAGCGGAAATAAAGGAAAACTAGACTCCCTGCGGACCTGGCATCTTTTCACTCCCTCCTCTCTACATTTTCTTCATCTGTTTCTGCTGCTAAAGCCACTTTCTACCACTCTAAATTCCAAGCATCTGCCTCAAACCTTAGGAAGCTCTTTGCCACCTTCTCCTCCCTGCTGAATCCTCCTCCCCCTCCCCCCTCCTCCCTCTCTGTGGATGACTTCGTCAACCATTTTGAAAAGAAGGTTGACGACATCCGATCCTCGTTTGTTAAGTCAAATGACACTGCTGGTCCTGCTCACACTGGGACTCTATGCTTTGACTTCTTTCTCCCCTCTCTCTCCAGATAAAAAATCTTGCAACTTGTGACGGCCGGCCGCCCCACAACCTGCCCGCTTGACCCTATCCCCTCCTCTCTTCTCCAGACCATCTCCGGTGACCTTCTCCCTTACCTCACCTCGCTCATCAACTAATCCTTGACCGCTGGCTATGTCCCTTCCGTCTTCAAGAGAGCGAGAGTTGCACCCCTTCTCAAAAAACCAACACTCAATCCCTCTGATGTCAACAACTACAGACCAGTATCCCTTCTTTCTTTTCTCTCCAAAACTCTTGAGCGTGCCATCTTTAGCCAACTCTCTTGCTATCTCTCTCAGAATTACCTTCTTGATCCAAACCAGTCAGGTTTCAAGACTGGTCATTCAACTGAGACTGCTCTTCTCTGTGTCACGGAGGCTCTCCGCACTGCTAAAGCTAACTCTCTCTCCTCTGCTCTTGTCCTTCTAGACCTGTCTGCTGCCTGTCTGCTGCCTCACGCTCTCCGTAGCCGATGTGAGTAAGACTTTTAAGCAGGTCAACATTCACAAGGCCGCAGGGCCAGACGGATTACCAGGACGTGTACTCCGAGCATGTGCTGACCAACTGGCAAGTGTCTTCACTGACATTTTCAACATGTCCCTGACTGAGTCTGTAATACCAACATGTTTCAAGCAGACCACCATAGTCCCCGTGCCCAAGAACTCTAAGATAACCTGCCTAAATGACTACCGACCCGTAGCACTGACGTCTGTAGCCATGAAGTGCTTTGAAAGACTGGTCATGGCTCACATCAACAGCATAATCCCAGAAACCCTAGACCCACTCCAATTTGCATACCGCCCCAACAGATCCACAGATGATGCAATCTCTATCGCACTCCACACTGCCCTTTCCCACCTGGACAAGAGGAACACCTATGTGAGAATGCTATTCATTGACTACAGCTCAGCATTCAACACCATAGTGCCCTCAAAGCTCATCACTAAGCTAAGGATCCTGGGACTAAACACCTCCCTCTGCAACTGGATCCTGGACTTCCTGACGGGCCGCCCCCAGGTGGTAAGGGTAGGTAACAACACATCTGCCACACTGATCCTCAACACGGGGGCCCCTCAGGGGTGCGTGCTCAGTCCCCTCCTGTACTCTCTGTTCACCCATGACTGCATGGCCAGGCACGACTCCAACACCATCATTAAGTTTGCCGACGACACAACAGTGGTAGGCCTGATCACCGACAACGATGAGACAGCCTATAGGGAGGAGGTCAGAGATCTGGCCGTGTGGTGCCAGGACAACAACCTCTCCCTCAACGTGACCAAGACAAAGGAGATGATTGTGGACTACAGGAAAAAAAGAGGACTGAGCACGCCCCCATTCTCATCGACGGGGCTGTAGTGGAACAGGTTGAGAGCTTCAAGTTCCTTGGTGTCCACATCACCAACGAACTATCATGGTCCAAACACACCAAGACAGTCGTGAAGAGGGCACGACAAAGCCTATTCCCCCTCAGGAGACTAAAAAGATTTGGCATGGGTCCTCAGATCCTCAAAAAATTCTACAGCTGCACCATCGAGAGCATCCTGACTGGTTGCATCACCGCCTGGTATGGCAACTGCTTGGCCTCTGACCGCAAGGCACTACAGAGGGTAGTGCGTACGGCCCAGTACATCACTGGGGCAAAGCTCCCTTCCATCCAGGACCTCTATACCAGGCGGTGTCAGAGGAAGGCCCTCAAAATTGTCAAAGACTCCAGTCACCCTAGTCATAGACTGTTCTCTCTGCTACCGCACGGCAAGCGGTACCGGAGTGCCAAGTCTAGGTCCAAAAGACTTCTCAACAGCTTCTACCCCCAAGCCATAAGACTCCTGAACAGCTAATCATGGCTACCCGGACTATTTGCACTGCCCCCCCACCCCATCCTTTTTACGCTGCTGCTACTCTGTTAAGTATTTATGCATAGTCACTTTAACTCTACCCACATGTACATATTACCTCAACTACCACAACTAGCCGGTGCCCCCGCACATTGACTATGCAACGGTACCCCCCTGTATATATAGCCTCCCTACTGTCACTTTATTCTATTGTATATATAGCCTCCCTACTGTCACTTTATTTTTACTTCTGCTCTTTTTTTCTCAACACTTTTTTGTTGTTGTTTTATTCTTACTTTTTTGTTTAAAATAAATGCACTGTTGGTTAAGGGCTGTAAGTAAGCATTTCACTGTAATGTCTGCACCTGTTGTATTCGGCGCATGTGACCAATAAAATTTGATTTGATTTGATTTGATTTGATACTGTGAACCATCAGATCCTCCTCTCCACCCTCTCCGAGATGGGCATCTCCAGCGCGGCTCACTCTTGGATTGCGTCCTACCTGACCGGTCGCTCCTACCAAGTGGCGTGGCGAAAAGCTGTCTCCGCACCACGTGCTCTCACCACTGGTGTCCCCCAGGGCTCAGTTCTAGGCCCTCTCCTATTCTCGCTATACAACAAGTCTCTTGGCTCTGTCATATCCTCACATGGCCTCTCCTATCATTGCTACGCAGACGACACACAACTAATCTTCTCCTTTCCCCCTTCTGAATCGCATCTCTGCATGTCTGGCAGACATATCAGTGTGGATGACTGATCACCACCTCAAGCTGAACCTTGGCAAGACGGAGCTGCTCTTCCTCCCGGGGAAGGACTGCCCGTTCCATGATCTCGCCATCACGGTTGACAACTCCATTGTGTCCTCCTCCCAGAGTGCAAAGAGCCTTGGCGTGACCCTGGACAACACCCTGTCGTTCTCCGCTAACATCAAGGTGGTGACCCGATCCTGTAGGTTCATGCTCTACAACATTCGGAGAGTACGACCCTGCCTTACACAGGAAGCGGCACAGGTCCTAATCCAGGCACTTGTCATCTCCCGTCTGGATTACTGCAACTCGCTGTTGGCTGGGCTCCCTGCCTGTGCCATTAAACCCCTACAACTCATCCAGAATGCCGCAGCCTGTCTGGTGTTCAACCTTCCCAAGTTCTCTCACGTCACCCCGCTCCTCCGCACACTCCACTGGCTTCCAGTTGAAGCTCGCATCTGCTACAAGACCATGGTGCTTGCCTACGGAGCTGTGAGGGAAACGGCACCTCCGTACCTTCAGGCTCTGATCAGTCCCTACACCCAAACGAGGGCATTGCGTTCATCCACCTCTGGCCTGCTGGCCCCCCTACCTCTGCGGAAGCACAGTTCCCGCTCAGCCCAGTCAAAACTGTTCGCTGCTCTGGCACCCCAATGGTGGAACAAGCTCCCTCACGACGCCAGGACAGCGGAGTCACTCACCACCTTTAAGGAATACCTTGGATAGGATAAAGTTATCATGCTTGTTGACCCACTGTTGGGGATATTTACATTTACATTTTAGTCATTTAGCAGATATTAAAGTTAACTTGAAAGATGGCTGACAAGTTTGTGGGGACCTGGAAATTGATTTCCAGCGAGAACTTTGACTTTGAGTACATAAAAGTTCTGTTATGACATATTTGTCAAATATAATGATAGGAATGGATGTAATTATGCATTTTTTATATTTTGTATATATATTTCTGATACCATCTTATGATCTCATTAGGCTAATCATTTATATCTATAGTTATTACACATGGACAATGCTTTTGGTTGCACCACACCATACTGCCAATAGATCCCTCTTGACAGTTTGTTCTCTATTGTGCAGGTGTTGGCTTCGCGACCCGACAGGTGGGAAACCCCATCAAGCCCAGTCTTCGAATGATCTTTGTAAAATCCCAGAGCACTTTCAAAATTATTGAGATGAAATTCAAACTCAATGACACTTTCGAGGAAACAACCGCTGACAACAGAAAAACAATGGTTGGTTGGGATAAAAATATGTGTGTGAAGGTCAGTTGACTTGGATGAATGAGTCATTGGAAATATCTAACATTTTTTCCTTTAATCTTCAGATCGTTTTTACTTTGAGAATTGTGCAAAAACAGAACTAGGACGGCAAATAGACAACATTAGAGAGAGAGGTGACTAGTGATGGAAAGTTGATAGTTGTAAGGAATCGTAAAAAAAAAAAAAAAAGTAAATAACTAATACCTTACAAGTTCCTGAAATGGCTTGTTTTGTAGTGTTTGTTTATTTGTAAAAAACTTCTGAACTCGACAGATTATTGTAAAATATTTTATAATATTAGAAAGTGATTTTCCTAAACCTTTCCCACCATAAAGTTAAAATGTTGTCAATAAAACTTATTGGGAATGTTTAGACACACTTGATAGTAGGCTCAACCATTTTACATGTGGCACTTTGTGCATTTTTGACTGAACAAGTGTTTTATCGCTCTCTAACCTAAAATATATGCTGGGATGTGTATTCTTGAAATAACTCTGACCTAACACACTCTCTCCTCTCCTACTACACCTGTCCTCTCCTTACAGAAATGCATGATGGGGGATGTGGTTGCAACGAGGACGTGCGAGAAGGAGGCATGGACGACAGGCTCAGTTTAATGAGCAACAAAGCTAAAGTTACAGCACGTATTCACCATTGTACTGCCAAAGTAAATGTATGCATTGTACTACTCCAATATGATACACTGTAAAAAAAATCCTGTAATTTTTTAAGTTAATTACTGGCAGCACAGTAGCCAGTAGGTTGCTGTCAATTTACAGTAAAATACTGGCAGCATAGAAGCCACTAAATGACTGTAGATTTACAGGACCTTTACTGAAACACAAATTTACAGCATATTACTGTAACACCTGACTACAGCATCATGCTGTATTTCTAGAATTTACAGTGCATTACTGGAAGCACAGTGGTTAGTAAACTGTTGCAGATGTACAGTGCATGCATCTAGTGCCAATGATGGGCAGTATTTTGTGTTTCACTGGCCTGAAGTACAATTAATGTATTTTGTAACACTTTAGTTAGAATACATCTATTTAGTATTTTCTAATAAAGTGTTTTCAGGAGAGACAGGACTGAAGGAAGAGGAGGGGGTGTGATGATTTATGTTAAAGAACATATCCGATGTAAACAAATTGAGTGGTCATGTGATAATGAACTAGAATGTATTGGCCTGAACATTACACTGTCTCCCCAAATGTCTTTTACCCTCATTGGAATGTATAGGCCACCTTCCACCAAAAGTGTGTTTTTTGATCAGTTTAAAAACATGTGTCGTGTATTGAGATTATGACTATTTTGGAGGAACAAGGAATGTTGTTTAGGTTAGTATCAGAAGGCAATGTTTTAGGTGTAATACCACATACCACAGACAGGTGGGTTGTAGACAGGGGAGACTGGTGATTGGCCAGAAGAGGGGGCATCATTGTTTATAAATAGGGGGGAAAATGACGGAGAGGTTAGAGCAAGCAGCCATTCTGAGGCGTCTCTCCGGGTGTCATGTCACCTGTTACTCATGCTGAAGCTTGTGATCTGAATAAACCTTATGATCGACGTTCAGTATGAGCAGACTCCTTGATTGACGGTAACACCTACGAATAACATACACTACAAATGGAGGCACTGCTGAGATATTGATTGCATCGTTATTGGTCCCTTTCCTGGATTCGTGAGTTGACTATTGTTCAAGCCGGCTAAAGGTGAGATTATTCACAAACTTTGGACACTAGTCATTTCGTTGATTGGGGAGAGGGCTTTGACGGTGCACAGTTAAAAGTACTTGGGTCGTTATTGAGGTATGGTGTTGCTGTTAACTGGGAGTCTGAACGAAAATATTCTAAATTTGGTTGATGTGTAAACGCTGTTTACAACAATGGATTGTACAAATGGATTGGTAGAGAATAATGTTGGAATACGTATGCATTTTTAGGGCACCGTGAATCTGGAAAAGACCTCGAAACGAGGCGACTTGTAATAATAATTATTATTATTATTAAGTGGGCTACAAATCCTGGGCTTAGTTAGACTGAATCAGGTTGATTTCTTAAGCGGGAATTATGAAGTGAATTGGTGTATTTATGTTATACTCCGCCTCTGGTCGACGGGAAATTGGTTTGGGGATAACCGCTTGATATGAGATTCATCTTTCAAGGCAGCATAAAGTTAGAAGGAGATATTATTGATAATCATGGAAAATGATTGGGCCGCGGTGCGGGGTGTTCATTGGTATAGCTAGTAGGCCACAGTTGGCTAGAGGCTGAAGCTAAGGCTTGATTGTTTCAGGCCACGTGGTACATCGTTGCTCAGGCTAATCTTTGTAAGGCTAAAGTGTGAATCATGCTATGGTGTACCTTAGGCTAAGCTAAAGGCTAATGCTACAGGTTAATTGTGTTGTGTGCTACATGCTAACGGATATCCTTAGAGATTCCGTTGCGACGGGTGAAAGTCTCTTAAACTTGTTTATGTGTCTGTAAGTCAGGTTATATGTTTTGTGAGCGCTGGTAAATGTTGTTTGATTATAAGGGGGAAATGGGGAATTACAGCTGGACTGTTATTATGTTTGGGGAGAGAGAAGAGAGAATCTTTCTTCCACGGTGAAAAGTATTTTTGAATGGTTATGCGCATGCGTTTAATTTTGCGACACTACACTACAGAAAGGGGGAGTTTATGACACGAGATTAGGACACGTTTTGGTTTATGGCACTAAATCTACGACATGCGGTCGACGAAACAAAATGGTGGCGTAAGGTCATATGTTTGTTTGGGGTTTCTTGTTCAGGGGTTTAAGGGCTACCGGAAGAGAGAGGTGAACACGACTCTTTTAAAATCGTTAAAGTAACTGTTATGTGAACGTTAAACTATTTGGCGAGATGTAGTACATTTATAGATCAAATATATGTTGACGGAGTATAATTAATTAAAATAAGACTATTAAAATTAAATGAAATGTTTTGGAGCGATCTATGTAATAAAGGATATTTGCGCATGCGTGGGATTTCTGTAAAACAACACATTGGTTAAACTGCAGGGGGAGACAGAGGAACCCAGACGACGGAATAAATAGGCCCAGGGAGAGTTTAACACGAATCTTATAAGTTTATAAACGGCGGTGGGTTAAGATGAAACTTGTTTTGGGACCTATTAAATTTATAAATTAAATATATGTTGACGAAGTATAATGCATTGAATGTGGATAACTTGATTAATTGCATAAACTGCTGAAATCTTGTGTGTTTCTATGTTTTTTGAAATATGAGAGGAACATGGAATGGCGAGACGAGAGAGAGGAGGGGTGACGTCACATGACGTGACATCACATGATGCAGGAGAGGATCGGATCAGGCTAGTACACAAAATCATCCTAACAAGATATGTGATGTTATGACAATTTTGCATCGGCTTGGCAAATACTATTTCATTAAAAGTTGTATTTTGGTGGCTCTGTGTATCACTGGGGTTTGATTACAGATGTGTTGGGAATCCAGGATGGATTGAGGATTCTTCTGTAAATTTATGATAATTAGGGGTTATAGAGCAAGGGGTTAAAGGCTTTGTTTATGGGTATTTTAGTCTGAAGATTACTAACTTGCATTTACTTGCATTTGATGGGTTGTGGTAATATACTCAACACTAATTGATAAATTGGTGATATAGGAATAAAAAATTGTTTTTAAATTATTCATAATTTTTAATTGAGTTTTTAATGGGTTTTTATTTTTAATTAAAGGGTTTTTGAATAAGGCATTTAATTGAATGTTTTTAATATTCATATTTTATTTTATTTAATTTTTTTTTTGGGAGGAGGAAAAAAAAAAAAAAATTTTTTTATTTTTTTAAATTATTTTTTTGAAGGTTGTTAGGGTTATATTAATAATTTAAGGGGGGAAGCCTATATAACTTATACAGTCTAGAATAAGATAGTTCACAATAAAGGAATATAAAAGGGTGTTACAATGGGGAAAAAGATATCAGGACTATGAGAGTCATTTCACGGGTGGAAATAGGGGTAATCCTTTAATTAAAGTGTTGCTAGGTTATCCGGCAAGTGAAACAAAAGTTGCCCTTCATTCTCAAACAAAAATTGATAAAATATGTCAGCGATAAGATAGGTTTAAAAAGTAGAGCTTAGGGATGTTTATTCTCAGCTTATAATGATCATCTAGCAGGGTGATTATGGCATCAGAGATGAAGACGAATACGAGCAGAAACAACGATGAAGATGAATTCAGAAGACGGAAGAAAATGGGATGTCTGGGAACTTAAGGAGATGAGGAGGATGAAGATGAGTGATTGAGAGAGGTCATGGGGGGATATGACTCTGATCAGAAGGAAGTGGCAAGAGAGGAAAGAAGGATACTGGAGACTTGATCTCTGATGAAAGTTGAACGAAGGAGACAAGAGATTCGAGTTCTGATGAAGAAAGTGATGAAGATTTGGAGATTAAAGGTGTTGTATGTTCAAGAGGATTTTATCCTACAATGACTGGCAAAGAAGAAATAGGAGATATAGACCGAGGCGTATCAGGCCTGGAGGAAGAGACGACTTTGGGAGAGGTAAGGGAGCTAGAGGAACAGCTCGAGACGCTGAAGATATAGAAGAGACAAGGAGAAAACCTGCGGAGAACATTTTTAATCCCAAGAATTGAAGAAGAACACATTGAGGTCAAGAAGAGCCCACTAGTAAGAAGATGATGGAAGATGATATTTCGAGGACAGAACTTGGAACTAAGGTTGAAGAATACTGATATGTCAACGATGAGAAGAACCGGACGAAGAAAACTCAAGCAAATACAACTTATAACTGGTGGTGGAGAAGAAGAAAATAAGTGTTGGTTATGAAGAATCAGAGTGAATCAAATCAACAATCACTGTTACAGCTTCAACTGAACAATATCAAAGGCAATTGTACCAATCAAGGGGGGACCAGATGTTCCATATCGACTGTCAGTTTCTGGACAGACACAGAATTGGAGAAGAAGAAACAGAGGAAGATCAACGAGCAAGTGAAGATCACCGGTGCTTCAGGTGAACACTAAATATTCTAGAGTGCCGAGAATATCCGGAAGGGGTGCATTGCTGAGAGCATCGATTAGAGAAGAAGAGGAAATAGCTAACAGTTGAAACAACTGACCATTAGAAGTGATAGTGAATAGGGGAAAAACTTATCGGGGTTCCGTCTAAAAAGGTTAAACATATCACTCTGTAAAATAAACTAATTAGGTTAGGATAGGGATTGGAAGTAGTAAAATAGTTTAATTACTCTTAGGGAATCAATTGAGCTCTGCTATAAAAGTCAAAGAGGAAGTAAAAGAGACATACTAATATTAGAAGATGCTGTTATGGCAGTGTTGGGAAGAGATGCATGGTGTAAATTTAAGTGTTCAATCAGAGGCATACTGACTGTCTGGTAGAATATTTTAAGAAGTAGGGTTTTTTGGGAATCATTTGCTTAAAAGATAAATATCATAGGAAGGATGATAATGTATTAGATTGCCTGTTAGACAATCTGTCTGGGAAAAAACTTAATACGGGTGACTGTTATTTTGGGTTACATTCTTACACTAAGAGATTTGAGGTTAGGATAAAAGGTGTTTAGTCGGTTTTGCCAAGTCTGTGTGTAATGAGTCAGAAGCAGGTGGGGAACTTTCCCAATCACATATTCTGAAATTTGGTGGTAAGAGATGTTGTCAATAAGTCAGGGGAAAAGGTTTTAAATGTTATGAGAGAAAAGATTAGATTAAAATAAGTTAGGGGTAGGTTAGGTTGAAGGGACTCTGAGACAGTAAGCTAAGTTTCAAAGTTAGTAGTAAGACAGAGAGAGAACAGTGAGGAAGGACATTTTAAAGTTTAGTGGGACGAGATGGTAGGAGTTTAAATCGGTTAGGAGCAGATGCATTGAGAAAGTATGTGTTGCTGAATGATTTGAGGGTGATTGAGTATCTATATTTACAGTTTCCAGTAGGGAGATCAAGGTCATTATAGGTGTATTTTGTTATAATCAGGAGGTTTAAAGTTTAGAGGTAGAACTGAAAGGGGGAAAAAGTGACACTAGTGGGGATGGATGGAAGTACAAGGAAGGAGTTCAAAGTCTTATGGGAAAACTAGGAGTAAATAAGGACATTAACACTTCAGTTTATTAGAACAACAGGGAGAAGCAATTTAACTCTTTCAACATTGATAGGTATTAAAGTCATAAATATATCGCATTTGATTATAAGGGAACCAATACAGCACCAATTTGAGGGGAAAACACTTATTAGGGTTTAGGCTGGGGATGTTTCTCTCATGTGGAGAGATAATTATGGAGAATAAGTATTGTTATCAGGACCAGGAGTAAAAGGAGGTATAGTTTAGAAGAGGGTTAGGAGTGACTGTTCACTTATGTTGCGTAATATTATAGAGAAAGTACTTATTTAGGGCAAGCATTAGAATTTATTTCGGTTAGGAATTATTGGTTAAAGGGCAATGTAATTCATGGTTAAAGGGCAATGTAATTCATAAAGTAACGCTTATAATGGAAGATTTGAAGTCTGTAGAAGTTTTCACAGTCATTGAGGGAGTTCAGGAGGAGTAGAACTGAATGGACAGTAGTCACTCCAACAGTGAATAATACACATAGGATATGGGAAATTTTGCATTAGAAGTAATTAGGGTTAATACAGCAGCTAAATCAACTACTTTAATGGTAACTTTGGAAGGGATTAATGATACGATGGTAATAGCAAATGTAGGAAGGATGACAACAACTTTTCTGAAATTAAAGGAGGCAGCAAGAGTGACTCAGGGGTTCAGGTTACTACGAATAGGGTTAAAATAGAGCAGATAGTAGTAGAGAGCAATATAGATTAATCTGAAATGGAGAAGAGAGATTCGTCATGGAGGCTGCAGGATGAGGTCTTTTGATTTTGATGACAGAGGGGGGGGGCATCTGATCAGTGCTGCTCGTTACTCTGTTGTGGAAATTAGAGATAGATTAACTCATTCTGTAGGGTCAGTGGGGAATCTTGAGGGTCCATGTCTGTTGAGAATTCCATCCAGGACCTGTTAGACGGTTGCGCAGCCTCTGTCAGGTGTGGATCAGTTTTGAGCTTTGTCGTAACTGTGGAATTGGCAACAGTCATTGACAGATAAAATAATGTTGTTGTCAAAACAGTAGGGTTTAAGTGTTCTTGGGTAAATGGATTACCCTATGGGAATTGTTAGATGTGAAGTCAGGTAACAGTGGAAACCTTAAGTATTCAGGTGAAATATTGAGGGATAAAAGTGGTGTTTGTTCTAATAAAACATATGAGGTAAGGGGTATGTTTATGGAAAGATCAGATTGGGATGTTAGATGATAACTTTGGATAAGTATGACCTTAAGGGTAGTAATGACAAATAATAGGTTACTTTTTATATATCAGGTAGTAAGAAGAGCAGGACTTTGATGGTTAAAAGATTAGCTTTTGACTGACAATGTGACTATGGGAATTTTAGAGGATAAGGGGAAATTATGATAGAGTATATTCTTACCCTATGGGGGATAGGATATTGTTACAGGTCAACGTTTAAGCTTCCATATGAGGTTTTACCATTATAAGAGGGATAGCATTGGACACAGCTAAATCTAGGGTTAAAAGGGTGACATTACATTTACATTTTGGTCATTTAGCAGACACATGGCGACATGTCATAGTCTTCAAGCCTATCATTGAAGAATAAGTTTAAGGGAGAAGGGGGGACTTCATTCATGGTATGGTGTAACATTTGGGAAGATAATATTGATAAATATTAGTGTATTACTGTGAGTCCAGATAGTTCAGATAATATCACTGGGGTTATAGATGCATTATAAGGGAAGCATTTGAAAGGATTTGGTTGCAAGATCAATTAGGCCAGTAGGGGCAGTGATGGGTCACATTCTAGTTTAAGCTTGGATAACACTGTGTGATGTTTGTACTGACTTTTGAGAAAGTTATGAGATTGAGATAGGTTGGAGAAGTGGTGCCTGGAGACAACACTCAGATGCCGGTGTGGACTGTTCCTGATCTGGATAAAGATGGACAAGTGGAACTGAGGGATAAATATCATTTTGGATTATTTGATGATTTTTCAAAAAAAAAATTCAATATTAGTATAATTTTTAGTATGATTTATGAATCAAAGGGGGGAATGGATAATGTGATTCATGCATCATTTATGTATCATTTTTTAAATTCTTAGGTGAAATGGAGGTTTAATTTGAAAGTGGTTGTTTTGCAAAGGATACTGTTTGGTCGGTTATTTTCTTGTCATTCCAGAAGCATGTGGGAGAACATGTGGAGATTGGAATACTCAAACAAAGACAATATGACTGGAGGAGATGAAACAAGGAGGGTGTGGCTGATTCCATCATCAACAAGTCCATTGGAAGAGGACACTACAGGAAGAGGAAGTGTAGTGGACTACATTCCAGTGTCTGCAATGAAATATAGACATATTTGATGTGTAATACATAATTGTGTCATATTCTTAGGTATTGATTTTAGTAGAATGATGTTTGATGTTATTGAATGCAGATGAGGATCTTAGATGCTTTTGTTTATTTCGATGGGGTTAGGGAAAGGACGTTTAGACAGGGAGAGATTCCCTTTCAGGTCCTATGGGTTGACCAGCCTGAGAGTGGATATTTATGGATAGGATTTTGTTTACATGTGTATTTAATGGCATCATAGTTTCAAATGCATTTACATGAGTTATGAGGTTATCTGGAGTACCGACGGTGGTTGCCTGGGGCAGAGGGACGGTGAGAGAATTTTACTGTCTTGATTGATATGGATGGATGGCTGCTGGACAGTTTTTCGCTCTCACACTCCATAGAGATTTATTCATAATTCATAGTAATGTGTTCATACTTCAGAAACAGTTGTTCATAATTCATAGTAATGTGTTCATACTTCAGAAACAGTTGTTCATAATTCATAGTAATGTGTTCATACTTCATAAATAGTTGTTCATATGTCATAGCAATGTATTTACACTCCATAAACAGGTATTTCATAGAAAGGTATTTACACTCAAGAGGAGAATGGGTTTGGTTTAATGTTAAAGATACTCAATGAGATAAATGGTTACTAGTCATAATCCAATTCTGTTTGGTTTCGAGACGTTTAGTTCGTCTCGAAGGGGGGAATATGTCGTGTATTGAGATTATGACTATTTTGGAGGAACAAGGAATGTTGTTTAGGTTAGTATCAGAAGGCAATGTTTTAGGTGTAATACCACATACCACAGACAGGTGGGTTGTAGACAGGGGAGACTGGTGATTGGCCAGAAGAGGGGGCATCATTGTTTATAAATAGGGGGGAAAATGACGGAGAGGTTAGAGCAAGCAGCCATTCTGAGGCGTCTCTCCGGGTGTCATGTCACCTGTTACTCATGCTGAAGCTTGTGATCTGAATAAACCTTATGATCGACGTTCAGTATGAGCAGACTCCTTGATTGACGGTAACACCTACGAATAACATACACTACACATGCTTAGGGAATGTGATTTTGGGAAAGAGGTCATCTTAATGGGAGATTTTAACATTAATTATGAAGACAAGTGTTGTAGGAAAACCCTCAAACGGATCACTAATACCTTTGACCTTACACAGCTAGTTAAAGGGCCAACCAGGGTGACTTGTTGCTCTAAAACACAGATTGATTTGGTGTTCAGTAATAAACCAGAGAGAGTGACTAAATCATTCAATATGGTTACTGGGCTATCTGATCATAATCTGACACTTATAGCCAGAAAGCTGTCTAAGAGCAGGTTTAACCTCTCTACTGTTAGAAAGCCTGATCAACTAAGAATACCTAAGAGTGAATTAAGCTATTTTGAAAATGCAATTAAGGGAATTAACTGGAATGATCTCTTGTCCTATGCAGACGTGGAAGCTGATAGTCAAGTTTTTCTATCCACAATCCAGACTACATTAAATGGTTTCCTAAAGAAAATCAAATCCAAACCTGGCCAAAAGAGCACTCTTCCTTGGCTAAATGGAGAAATCTGGAAATTGATGAAAGAACGAGATTATTATCTAAAAATAGCCCTAAGATCCAAATTAGAGCATGACAGACGTAGGTTTACCATGTTGAGAAATAAGGTGATGAAAGAAATAAGACAGGCCAAGGCAAACTTTTTTATTAACATAATTGGTGAAGCAAAGGGAAATTCTAAACTGATCTGGGAGAATCTAAAAAAGTGAACAGGGAAAGACCATAGTAACACTGCAAAAAGACTAGAAATCATGGTGAATAACAATCTAACACAGGATGCAGTCGAAATAGCAATAGCCTTCAATTCCTACTTTATTGACTATGTCAGGGTACTGACACAAAACCCCTCCACTGGTTTCTTGGGCTCAGTGCTAGTAAATGATGCTCAACCTGTCTTCATCATAAGGGAGGTTTCTGAGTCAAAGGTAGACAAGGTGATTAGCTCACTAAAGAACTCTAAAGCCAAAGATGTGTTTGGGATGGACTCTACCTTTCTTAAAAACTACAAAGAGTCACTCATTGGCCCCATTACTAAGGTCACCAACACATCTATTGGTCTCGGGGTGTTTCCAAGGGTATGGAAGTCGGCCATAATAACGGCCATCTTTAAATCAGGCGACCCTGCTGACGTGAGTAACTACAGGCCCATTAGTATACTACCTGTGGTGTCAAAGGTTGTTGAAAAGTGTGTAGCAGAACAACTGATTGCCCACCTCAACAACAGCCCCTTCACATTACATTCCATGCAGTTTGGCTTCAGAGCGAAACACTCCACAGAAATGGCCAACTGCTTTCTTCTGGAAAATGTGAAGTCCAAGATGGACAAAGGGGGTGTTGTTGGGGCTGTGTTTCTGGACCTAAGGAAGGCTTTTGATACTGTTAACCATGAGATTCTCATCACAAAATTGTCCAAGTTCAACTTTTCCCCCGATGCCTTGAGATGGATGAAATCATACCTTGAAGGTAGAACTCAGTGTGTCAGAGTGAGCAATGAGCTGTCACCCACTCTTAGCTATGATGTGGGTGTGCCCCAAGGGTCAATACTGGGGCCCCTCCTGTACATTAATGATCTGCCTTCTGTCTGTACTGGGTCTGAAGTTCAAATGTATGCAGATGATACAGTGATATATGTGCATGCAAAGAGCAAACAACAAGCTGCACAAGAACTCACTACTGTAATGGTCCAGGTTACAAAGTGGCTCAGTGACTCGTGTTTGCATCTCAATGTGAAAAAAACTGTTTGCATGTTCTTCACAAAGAGGGCAACAGATGCTACTGAGCCAGAAGTCTATGTGTCAGGGGATAAGCTCCAGGGGGTATCTGATTTTAAGTACCTTGGCATCATACTTGATTCCAACCTCTCTTTTAAAAAGCATGTGAAAAAGGTAATTTAAATAACCAAATTCAACCTAGCTAATTTCCGATTTATACGAAATTGTTTGACTACAGAGGTAGCAAAACTGTACTTCAAATCTATGATACTCCCCCACTTAACATACTGCTTGACTAGTTGGGCCCAAGCTTGCTGTACAACAGTAAGACCTATTCAGTCTGTCTACAAACAGGCTCTCAAAGTGCTTGATAGGAAGCCCAATAGCCATCATCACTGTCATATCCTTAGAAAGCATGAGCTCCTGAGTTGGGAAAATCTTGTGCAATACACCGATGCATGTCTTGTATTCAAGATCCTAAATGGCTTGGCTCCCCCTCCACTCAGTATTTTTGTTAAACAGAAAACCCAAACATATGGCAGCAGATCCACAAGGTCTGCCATGAGAGGTGACTGTGTAGTTCCCCTAAGGAAAAGCACCTTTAGTAAATCCGCTTTTTCTGTGAGAGCTTCCCATGTCTGGAATACAATGCCATCAGACACACATAACTGCACCACATATCACACTTTCACAAAATGCTTGAAGACATGGCTAAAGGTCAATCAGATTTGTGAACATGGTCCCTAGCTGTGTGTTGCCGCTTTCCATGTCTGTTGTCTGTAACTTGTGAGGTGTGGAAACACTTTGTTGCTTTTATGAATTTTGTCTTGCTGCTTTTTGTTCTATGTTGCTCTGTCTGTATGCTACGTCTTGCTTGTCCTATGTTGCTATGTCTGTATGCTATGTCTTGTTCTATGTTGTTATTGTCTATATCGTAATTGTTTTTAATAACCTGCCCAGGGACTGCGGTTGAAAATTAGCCGGCTGGCTAAAACCGGCACTTTTACTGAAACGTAAAATCCCTGTAAAAATAAAATAAACTCAAACTCAAACTCAAACTAATACAAAAAAATAAAGTTGCAAGTAGCCCGCTTAACTACATCAACATTTTTGGTAACTGTAAAATAATATTTTTACTTACTATGATTGTGAGATTGGTAAGGAATCATCTGTTTTCGGTTACACCACTTCTCAAATACGCACCGCTTGTTTCCGTACAGTGAGCATGTAGAAGGGGCTCTTGCACTCTGGATAGTCTCAATGACTCCGAGAGGCAAGTCTGTCACATTCATATTTATCCTCTCACGGGCCAGGCCCAGAGGGGCAGCGGTGTGAAGTACTTAAGGAAAAATACTTGAAAGTACTACTTAAGTTGTTTTTGGGGGTATCTGTACTTTACTTTACTATTTATATTTTTGACAACTTTTACTTTTACTTCACTACAGTCCCAAAGAAAATTATGTACTTTTTACTCCATACATTTTCACTGACACCCAAAAGTACTCGTTACATTTTGAATGCTTAGCAGGACAGGAAAATGGTGTCATTCACACACTTATCAAGAGAACATCCCTGGTCATCCATACTGCCTCTGATCTGGCGGATTCACTAAACACATGCTTCGTTTGTAAATTATGTCTGAGTATTGGAGCGTGCCCCTGGCTATCCGTAAATTTAAAAAACAAGAAAACGGTGCCATCTGGTATACTTAATATAAGGAATTTGAAATGATGTATACTTTTAGTTTTACTTTTGATACTTAAGTATATTTTAGCAATTACATTTACTTATGATACTTAAGTATTTTATAGCCAAATACTTTTAGACTTTTACTCAAGTAGAATTTTACTGGGTGACTTTCACTTTTACTTGAGTCATTTTCTATGAAGGTATCTTAACTTTTACTCAAGTATGACAACTGGGTACTTTTTCCACCACGGTTTCCGGGTGATGGTGGAAAATATCTCTGTTCGCCTGGCTCAAAAGATCCCTGCGTAATGGTAGTTGCTCGTCGTAAAGCAGGAGAATGATCTCCGCTAACCAGAGCCTGCCTGGCCATAGAGGGACTACCGAGATGAGGGATAATCCTTGTTTCCTCACTCTATTCAGAGTGGGGAGAATCAAGCTTAGTGGAGAAAATGCATAGAGCATTACCCTTGGTCAAGGGTGTGCCAGTGCGTCCAGTCCCAGCGGTGCACATCTGCTATCGCAAAGAACAACGGGTGGCTAGACCTACGTAGATCTATTGTGGCGAGATCTGGTTCACCACCTGGGGATGGAGTCCCCAATATCTCCATCCGTATAGGGGATTCCCTCTGGACAACAAGTCCGCTCCCACATTCAATATGCCTGGGACGTGAGTTGCGTGTAGTGAAAGTGCACACTATAATCTTGATAGTTAGTCTGTGTAGATGCAGAGAGCGAGTGCCAGAGAGGAAAGCCTTGTCTCGTACCCCTTGCTCCTGTGTAGGGGATCAAAGCTGGTAATAGTCTGTGTAGGCGGAGACTCTTAGCCCCCTGGTTCTCAGGGGTGCTGCCTCCACAAACTTGCTGAACAAACGGGTAGCAGTTGCTAGCCTGAAGAGAACAGCAAGGTATTTGTAGGCTGGGCCTTGAAAGGCAAACCTGAAAACTTCCTGTGTGCTGGCAGAATGCTTATATGAAAATAAGCGCCCTGTAGGTCGAATGAACTGAACCAGTCGCCTTGACGAATAAAACGAAACAGCACGTTGTATGTAAGCATACGGAACATGAAGAAAGCCATCAAGGCTTCTACTCCCAATACGGATCCTTAGTTCCAGAATGGGGTGTATGCAATGCCCCCCTGGGAACCAGGACGTACTGGGAGTAGAAGCCTTGATGGCTCTCTGCCATTGGTGTTGTTCTGATATCCACCTTTTCTTAATAGAGAGCAGATTTTCTGTTCTAGTATGCGAGCCGAGACGCCCCTCGCTGTTGAATCTAAAACACAGTTGAAAACAGGTGGTTTTCAACATGGCCCGTGAGTGGCTTGTGCTAAACGCGAAAGGAAAGCTAGCAATTCTACCTGTGTAGGTAGAAAAGTTAGTTTGGTGTAGCTATCCTTGCGAGTTACACAGGTTAGCTTAAGCCTTGCGGCTAGAGCTAGTCCATTCTGTGGTAAGCTAGCCTTGCAGCTAACTAGCAAAGTTAGCTAAAGCCTTGCGGCAAGGGCTAACCAAGTCTCGATAGCTAGCTGTGTGGCGCTAGCTAAATGGAGACTGACGAGTTGAGAAATTATTATTCTCAAAGCAAAACTTTCCTTTCAACACTATCGACAGGAGCTGAAGTCCTATGTTCGGCAGCATTGACCTCTAAACATCAGTAGGAAGCCAGGAATCTAGTCATGCTGAGGAATGCTTTTATGAACGCAGTCACTTCCGCAAGGAAGAGAGGTGAGAATGACCAGTTGGTGGGCGAGTTGCTCCCTTTCTGGAGGAGAGGTGCTTACCTTATTAGCCACTTGACCTGTGTGATTGGATATTTCGAGGTTGTGATCCACACTAAGGCATATCCCATAAGTGACACATTGAAACAAGTATTAGAAATAGAAAAAATGTTTTTGTCAAAATTGCTCAAGCTCAGTAAATTTGGTTGGGAATCATCAAATCATCAAATTTCCAATGACATAAGGACGAACTCAGTGGAAACCGGTAAAGTAAGTTCAAATAAAGTTTATTCAACATTCTGAATTGTTAAGGGACTGTTCGGTATTCAGGAATCAATTTGTTACTGATGAATGTGGAGGCATGTCAACACTCTAAGCTTAGAGTTAACTCAGGCTGTAGCTACTCATCACCAAGAGCACAATGTCCATTTTTACAGAAAATACCATTAATCAGTAGCAAAACTATTAACATGCAAAACAATTCACTTTGGGTAAATCAGTAGTACAGTGTTCATATTAGGACAGCCTCAGCCTCAACAGGAGTTGTTTCTGTTCTAATATGGACACCGTACCCTCTGCTAATTGTCTAAGTTATTACAGAAGACAGGATTCACGAAGCCAGTTTGTGAAGCCATTGTGCTGTCCTTTCCCATTGGTTGGCATACAGTCTTGCAGAAGTCAGGTTTATGGTTGGGCTCCTTGGTCAAATACTTGGATGTGTCATCTGGGTAAAAGCATGTAGTAATCAAACGGACACAGTTCAGGACCGTTGCTGCCAGCATTAGGAACCCTGTGTGGTTGGGACAAGAAATACAAAATCAAGTGTAATGTAAGTGTTACGTAACTGTTATTCATCAGATTATACAAAATTGTCTACAAGGTTTTTCTGGTATTCAATTATGACTGGCCTGCAGCATCAGCTTAGCACTGTTCCAATTACAGCATATATAATGTGCCTCTAAAATCATGTTATCATTGGCCAGCATCTGCCTACATTAAAATCGATCTGTTACAGAATGTGGGTGTGAGTGGTTGGTATTACTCCAGTATGTGTTCATTCCATAGAGATGTACTAGAGAGCTCATATCCTATCTTTGCAATGTGCATAGTCTGAACAGGTTTAAAGCCAAGGTTGATGATTTACTGCCACCTGATTTTACAGTTACATTTTAGAAATTTAGCAGAGCGACTTAGGGAATGTTTTCTCAGGAGTATAATTCCTGCTGACCTGGATTGAATTATGTGATCTACCTTAACCCATAGCAAGTCCCACCTAGTTGACTACTTCAAAATGGTGAAAGCCCTCAATGGCACTGCACATGATAAAACAGGCTTTGGGCCAAGTGTGCCCTCTATCCAACTCTATGTTCTTACCACAGTATACTGTGTTAGGTGCGAGGTCATGGACACGATAGCCTCTGGTGAACATGGCTCCCAGGCCCACAATCAACACAGGGTAGACAGTAAACGTGTAGCGGATGTACTTGGAGAATATGAAGCTCTCAAAGACAAACCTGTTAGGAAATAGCATTGTTTTCAAGACTGAATTAAATCCCAACTTCCCAGTATAGTGTACCCATTTAGTCAGTACGGTGTCCATATTAGGACAGCCTCAGTCTCAGCAGGAGAGACTGTCTAATATGGACACCACAATTATAATCTTTCCATTCAATCAATGATTAGGATCTATATGTATGGGCCCATCATTATTTTATTGTCAGTCATTACCAGATGAGCATCCCCAGGAGAAGTAGGGTGAGCACCATTGAGCTGACCAGAGGATCAGGTAGCCCAGCCTGGTACCTCAGCACAACTCCCAGACTGACCAGGGCCTCCAGGAGTGTCCACCAGCCAAATACAGCCAGTCCGTTCTGGGTCTGCCCCACACAACATCAACACATCAACACAGTTAGATCAGAGGGACCATGATAAAGACATATGAAACAAGACATAGTATTCATTGGTAAGGGATCTGTTTTTAGAATGTGTATTGGTGCATTTAGATTTGTGATGTGGCCCTGGTTGGCCTTGTTTTTAGTGGAGGCTCTAATGCCTTGTGTGCCATGTGAATATGGGTTTGGGGACGGAGGTGCGCTGAGGAGGGGCACTGGGTGGCCATAATGGCTGGGTTTTCCACTGCCGTCCCATTGCGCGGCTTAGCGGCTGGATGCGAGTGTGTGAGATTTTGTGAATGGTGCCACTTCCTTAAGGGAAGTCGGAGGTGATACTTATGGTGTGTTCAATACAACTGGGAACTCTGAAAAATACAAGGTCAAATCATGATGTCAGTAATCTTCAGGTCTGAAAGGCGGAGCTCTCGTAAGTCGGAGTTCTCGAAGTTGGAATTCCAAGTTGGATGACCGCTCAAAACTATTTTTCCAGTTGGAGCTCGTTGTTTTCTGAGTTCCCAGTTGTTTTGAATGCGGCATAAGAGGGCATTCTGGCACCGAGTGTCATGGCTGCCTACGTCGTTGCGCGTAGAGGGGCCGAGTTCAGTATTTCTGCCGTGCGGTTATGCTGTAGTGTGTAAGCAGTCCCGTGAAACCAACCACCTCTGTATCTCGCACACCATTGCCAGTATGTGTGTCCAAGTTCATGTGTTGCAAAATGGTGTTTTGGAGCATTATGACAGTCCCCTTAGCGAACATACTGGCAATGGTGTGATGAGGCGGTCTGAAATGTCGAAGAAAAGATGACTCAGTTCCCTTCTACGACCGCATGGTCCTCCAGTATTATTTTATTTAAGTATTGGTTTGCAGTATTTTGCTTTTCAAAGTGTGCTTTTTCATTAGGCCTATTTGGTCAATACATTTATTCTTTATTTAGATGATATTTTGAATGTTTTTTTGACCTTTATATTCTTTATTTGCCTTGTCTTCTTTTTTGTATTTGTGTCTTGAAATGTGAGGAAACATCTAAAAACTTTGGGGGGTAAATATGTAACAGGCATGAGCTCTTGAATGAAGCCTCATGGCCTGTTAGCACAGGTGTTCCTTATTCTTTATTAACGGCGTGGCGTCTAGTATAAATGGTTGGCTGTCAGATGATTGGCATGCTCTGGAAGGATGGGAGTGGTGGTGGTTTTTATTCAAAAGTAAGTATAATCAATTGTAAAATGTGTGTTATGGCACTGCCCTTAGTCCACCTAGAACCGTTCTCCATCTCCCTGGCCATGTCTTCCTGTAAGTGTTGCAACACTGTCTTGTTTTGATTGAAACACAGTTATATTGTCAACAACTAGAAACGCAATCACTGTCTGTAGTACAACATTTGAGCTCTAATTGAAACGAATTATTGTGCATTTGTGAACTACAAAAAGCAGAAAATAAAGGATTGTTGTTGCACCTTATCTTTGGTTTTACTCCCATGCTCTACCGCTGATGTATAAGAACCAGTTATTATTTAGTCGTATTTATACTGAACAAAAAATATGAACACCAAATGTAAAGTGGTGATCCCATCTTTCATGAGCTGAAATAAAAGATCCCAGAAGTGTTCCAAATGCAATAAAAGCACATTTCTCACAAATTTGGTGCACATTCAGTACCAGTCAAAAGTATTCAGACCCCTTCCCCTTTTCCAGATTTTGTTAGGTTACAGCATTATTCTAAAATTGATTAAATAAAATTTCTCCCTCATCAATCTACACACAATACCCCATAATGACAAAAGAGGAAACAGATTTTTTGGGATTTTAGCAAATGTATTACAAATAAAAAACAGAAATACCTTATTTGCATAAGTATTCAGACCCTTTGCTATGAGATTCGAAATTGAGCTCAGGTGCATCCTGTTTCCATTGATCATCCTTGAGATATTTCTACAACTTGATTGGAGTCCACCAGTGGTAAATTGAATTGATTCGACATGATTTGGAAAGGCACACACCTGTTTATATAAGGTCCCACAGTTGACAGTGCATGTCAGAGCAAAAACCAAGCCATGAGGTTGAAGGAATTGTCCGCAGACCTCTGAGACGGGATTGTGTCGAGGCACAGATCTGGGGAAGGTTACCAAAACATTATTGCAGGATTGAAGGTCCCCAAGAACACAGTGGCCTACATCATTCTTAAATGGAAGAAGTTTGGAACCACCAAGACTCTTCCTAGAGCTGTCTGCCCAGCCAAACTGAGCAATCAGGGAGAAGAGCCTTGGTCAGGGAGATGACCAAGAACCCAATGGTCACTCTGACAGAGCTCCAGAGTTCCTCTGTGGAGATGGGAGAACCTTCCAGAAGAAAAAAACCCATCTCTGCAGGACTCCACCAATGAGCCTTTATGGTAGAGTGGCCAGACGGAAGCCATTCCTCAGTAAAAGGCACATGACAGCCCGCTTGGAGTTTGCCAAAAGGCACCTAAAGGACCCTGACCATCAGAAACAAGATACTCTGGTCTGATGAAACCAAGATTGAACTCTTTGGCCTGAATGCCAAGCGTCCCGTCTGGAGGAAACCTGGCACCATCCCTGCGGTGAAGCATGGTGGAGGCAGCATCATGCTGTGGCAATGTTTTTCAGCGTCAGGGACTGGGAGACTAGTTAGGATTGAGGGAAAGATGAACGGAGCAAAGTACAGAGAGATCCTTGATGAAAACCTGCTCCAGAGAGCTCAGGACATCAGACTGGGGCGAAGATTCACCTTCCAACAGGCTTTGGGACATCTCTGAATGTCCTTGAGTGGCCCAGCCAGAGCCCAGACTTGAACCCAATCGAACATCTCTGGAGAGACCTGAAAATAGCTTTTCAGCGACACTCCCCATCCAACCTAACTGAGCTTGAGAGGATTTGTAGAGAAGAATGGGAGAAACTCCCCAAAAACAGGTTTGCCAAGCTTGTAACGTCATACCCAAGAAGACTCAAGGCTTTAATCCCTGCCAAAGGTGCTTCAACAAAGTACTGAGTAAAGTGTCTGAATACTT